>NW_023602073.1:51069431-51698697 GCF_014898055.3 Talpa occidentalis | reverse complement strand
ACCCATTGCTTTCTCAGACCTGCTCAAAATAGCTTCTTGATGGAACTTTTGCCATCGAGGTGTTGTCCTGACATTCTTTGCTCCTTGTGGGATCTGAATTCATTTATGCTGGGCTTGATGTGTGATTGTCTGCCCACTGTCTGTGTTGTGTGCCATGTCTCTCCTGTCTGTCTGTCTGTCTCTCTCTCTCTCTCTCTCACACACACACACACATACACACACACACACACACTTCCTCTCCTTGGGAACCAGATCCTCACTCAGCACTGGGGTTACTCTGACCCTCTGTCTCTGGTCCCCCTCAGAGCCGCCCTCTCTGCAGTGTCTCTACTCAGCCGGGTCTGAGCAGCCCCAGGAGTCCCTGCACCTCCTGCCTCTGCCCTTGTGGGAAACCAGCCCCTCACCTGGCATGACAGTGAGGAGGCGAAGGCGAAGTCCTGAGGTCAGCGATGGATGGAGGAGACAACTTACTCTTTTCTTGCATTTTCTTTTTTCCCTCATTACTGTATTATTTCCATTGAGGCAACATCAGTTTACACAGATGTTTGTTACCACATCACACCCACCTAAGGGCACCCACAGACCTCCACAATAGTCCATGAGGCCCCTTCTTGCTTTGTGTCCTGCTCTCACCCTCCCTCACCCTTAGGGTCAATTCTCCAGTCATAGTTCTAGAGTTTGTTTTGGTTTAGTCCCTGCTTTATATTTGGTTTAGTCCCTTCTTTATATTCCACATATGAATGAAATCATCTAGTATTTGACTTTTTCCTTCAAACGTATTTCACTTAGCATCATCCCCTCCACATCTATCCATGTTTTGCAAATTCAAGGCTTTATCTTTTTCACAGTTGAGTAGTATTCCATTGTGTCTATCTACTACATCTACTACATCTTCTTTGTCCACTCATCTGTCGTTGGGCACTTAGGCTGTTTCCACAGTTGGTTATTGTGCACAGTGCTGCAGTGAACAGAGCAGATACACATCCTTTGGAATTAGTGTTTTTACCTCCTTTGGATAAATACCAAAGAATGGAATGCTTGATTCTGTGGAAAGTGTATTTTGAATATTTTGAGGAGCCTTCATTCTGTTCTCCACAGGGGCAGGACTGTAACAGTGTGGTCTCCATAGGAAAGGAAGGTTCCAGTTTTTCTGCCCCACCCCAGGAAGGGTGGAGCCCACCAGGGATGAGAAGCTAAAGAGGAGGCAGAAGCAACAAGATGGGGAAAGAAGACTGAAAGAGGCGCATGGAGCAGAGGGTCTCCTCTGCTCTGAGCCACGGTCCTCTGACTCCTCACAGAGCCACTCAGCCCCAGGACGCCGCCCTCCAGCACCCCCAACTCTGCCCAACTCAACCCCCGCCCCGTCCTGGCGGCGCCACCAGAATCCGGAACAGCGCGGCAGCGCCCCCGTGTGGCCACAGGGCTGAGCACAGGAGCCCAGAGCTGCCCTTTCTCCTGCTCAGCCAGGCCCAGGCTCCCTGGGCCCCCAGCGGCAGGAAAGGGATCTGCACGTAAGGGGGCGCCAAAGTTTTTTTTTTGCTTTCATTTTTTAAATTTCTTTATTTATATATATTTTACATCATTGCTCTTTTTTTTAATGATTTACTTATTTATGCATACAAGAGCTGGGGCACAGGCCAGAGGTGTGGGGGCTGAGAGGATCCACCAGAGACAGAGTGGGGAACAGAACATGCAGACTGACAGAAATACACTGCTGAGGGGAGCAGCAGGTGAGTCAGGAGAGGTCTGCTGTGCCATGTGGGTAGCTTCCTGGCCTGGGATCGAACTCGTGGTGCAGAGGCTATGGATAGCTTCATAGGTTGCATCTTAACCCTATCTGCCCATTTCTTGACTGGATTGTTTACTTTGTTTTTGTTGAGTCTCATCAACTCTGTATATTTTTGTGATGAGTCCCTTATCAGCTGAAAGGAGTGTGAAGATTTTTTTTCCCAATCTTTCCCAATTTTTTTCTCAAAGTGGGGTGTCTTTTTTTTGGTTAATGTCCCTTTTGCTGTACAGAAGCTTTTAAGTTTGATGTCATCCCAAGTATTTATCTTTTACTTCACTTACTTTGCTTTGGGTGATAATGATACCGGAATTGTCAGGCCTAGTCTCTCAGCCAGGAACAGATCCCAGGCTGCAGGTGCAGCGCTGAGCCCCAGCCACTAGACCCCCACGGGTTGGTGTCTCACGAAGCCGCAGCAGGAACTTCGCACACGCTCAGGCAAGCAAGCGAGAAGAGGCAGGTTTGTTTAGAGAAAGAAAAAGTTTATTGAGGAGAAAAAGAGCAGAAATAAAGTGGGACTCCCAGGCCAGGAAACCAGGCCTGGGAGAGGCAAGGAAGCCAAAGTGAAGCCGTGTCTCAGGGAATATATACCTTCTTTCCCTGATTATTCTAAAGCTGCCCCAGTCTCTTTGTGATTGGTTAGTTCTCGGCTGTCTCACTTAATTTGCTACTGAGTAGGGGATCTTCACATTCCCTGTCTAACAGCTTTCTCTTTCCCCATTTGTTGCATCTTTATCTTTATGGCCCAGTCCTCTGGATGGGCATCCCTGCATTGAAGTTAAACAGCTGCCCTTCTAATGTGTCCATAAATTAAACCACTCTCCATTTCTCCAAACTCTGCCTCCCTTTACCACCTGAAGGAAACCAGGACTAGCGTTAACAATGTTGTCCTTGGTTCTGGGATGTTTGTTTTTCCTAGTGGAATTGGTTACATTCCCTTGGTTGTCCTTATCTCTGAAGCCTCCCTAAATTCTTCAGAGGTCCCCTCCTGCACTGTCCCTAAAATTGCCTAATTCCTAGCTTGCCCTGTGTCTCAATAAGACTTTAAAGATGTTACCGAGATGTAGGTCTTGGAGTGTTTTCCCTAAATTCTATATATTTTATGGTTTCGGGTCTTATGTCCAGATCTTATAGCCATTTTGAGTTGATTTTTGTGCCTGGTGAGAGGTAGTGGTCTAGTTTCATGCTATTATATGTGGTGATCCAGTTTTCCCAGCACCATTTATTGAACAAACTGTCCTTGTTCCATTGTGTCAGCTTAAGTGTCATGTTTCCTAACTAGTTGGTGACTTTGGACTTAGGTGATAACCAGGTCTCCAGGACATAACTGGCCCCTAGGTTCGGGGAAAATCCCCAAATATATAGGCTGCCTCAGTCTCTTGGGATGGAAACTTGGCCTCAGAGTCCCTGTACTTTGTTTCTGCTTCTGCTTCCAAGGACGAAAGCCCCTCCTCCTGGGAATCACCTTACTTTCTCCATCCTTTGGAGGAGGGGAGGGGCTTAGGAGAGCCCCCAGGCACTGGCTAGGAAAATGGGAGACTCCTGGAAAAGAGGGCAGAGCATGGAAATGGGGACTTTAGGGTATGGAGGTGGAAAGGGGTGCAGTGGGGAGCCAGAGAGGACCAGGCAAGGAAGGGTCAGCATAGGGGACACTGAGAGGGGGAAGGTCTGTGTGGGTGACACGGGCTCTCACTGGGGGCTAGGAGCATCTGTCTCACCTGGGGGGACGCAGCAGTGCTGGCCTGTGACTGCCCAGGGAACTGCACACATCTGGGGCCTTGCCCGTCCTTTAGGGCTGGTGTCACCCACACACATGCACATGCTGGTGACAGAAAGGACGTGTAACAGGGTGGTCTCCAGGGGAGGATGCAGGTTCCCTGTCCTACCCAAGGGAGGGTGGAGCTGAGCAGGGAGGAGAAGAAACTGGAAAGGAGACTGGAGAAAGGAAAGAGCCACGAGGAGACCTGGAGGAGGCACGTGGAGCAGAGAGTCACGTGAAGAAGCTGCACGTGCTTCTTGATCCTGGACTGGGTGACGCAGACGTGGGTGAGAGACCACGGGGAGGTGACAATGTCAGCTTTTATCTTGGTTTTTCTCTTTTCCTTCCAGACTTGTCTGTCTCTGACCCTTTACTATGGGTTCCTGCGGGTCTATGCTTTAGACTGTGACAGGCCTTGGGCCCTGCTCTAAGGCAACCCTGTTGGCTGAACATTTACCCACAAGGGGGTGGTGACTTTGGATGCTTGGTTTGGAAACTTTATTCTTTCCTTTTTCTTTGTTGCACACTAACTGTATTAAAGATTTTTTCCATGAAAGGTCTTCCATGTTTTGTCTTGATGCAGCGGATGGCAGAGAGATGGGGGAGGCAGATGGTTAAGGGGAGGCCGCCCTCCTTTTTCAGAACATCCCCCCTCAGTTCCTTAATGCTGGGGTGTCAGGAAGATTCAGAGAGCCAAGATGAGGACAGAGCAAGGCCTGTGCCGCCCTGCAGGATGAGCCCTAAGGGCTGATTCTGGGGCTCCAGGGCCCCACTCCCTGCAGGCGGGTCAGAGTCAGCCCCGCTCACAGCTCCAGGCTGCGGACAGCCCCTCTGTGCTGTGACCCTGCAGACACTGCTCTGGGGATAGTGTGAAGGAAAAAAAAATGAACAGCAAAATTAAATGGAATCTAAAAACAGTAAAAATATTTTTTTATCACTTTTATTTTGAAGGACACTTCCAGGGGACATAGAATTCTTGTTTGACACCTATTTCTCTCAGGACCTTGACTGTGTCACTCCAGCTGCTCTGGCCTCCACTATTTCTTGTGAGAAAACAGCCACTGATAACTTTATTGCCTGAATTTTCTAGTGGTTTTGAAGCAGGGGCAGAGAGGGCCACGAAGAGGCCACAGGGCAGGAGGACGGATGGAAGGAACGGCCACCCCCTGGCCAGGCTCTCAGACAAGGGAGCCAACAAAGCCCCAAAAGGCCAAAAGGTCCAAAACCAAGAGCTACAGACCAACAAAGGAAGGCGCCCGGTAAGAGGACAGGTCACTGTCTGTGGGTCTCATCCCCATGCACAATTGCAAGAGACCTCAGGCTCCAGGAACAACTGAAGCAGGAAGTTTCCCAAGCCTGCTGCTTGGGGGAGTCTGCGGCTTTGATTCTGCTGCTTACTGGAGCGGAGGAGTTGCAGGGTGTGCTGCACTGCTTGTTCACAGGGGTAGCCATGACTCCCTTAAACCCTCTTCCCAAAAGATAAAGAATGCTTATGCTATGATGGGTGAGATAGCAAGTTTCCTCATACAAACTTTATAAAACCCTGCCATTTTTACTCTTGTGTGCTCAGCTTTTTGGGAGTGATCCCACTGAGCCTGCCAGTGTGACAGTGAAATCTCTGTCTCCACCTCTCTGAGCGTGGTCTGATTTCTCTGGGAAATTGCCCTAACACTACCATGGGGTTTAGTTTACAAACAGGAAACCAAGAGCTCACTGTACCCACAAGTGGCGGCTGCTCACCCAGGGAGCATCCGTGATGGTCGCCACCGGTCCCCAGGGGTGCTGGACAGCACCGACCAGTAGTGATGGCCATGATGGGTCCCACAGAGGCGGCGTCAGAGACGCCCAGTGGTAAAGGCTCTTTGTGAGTGTTTGGGTTACACCAGCAACACACAACTCTTTGAGACGCCAGGCCCAGGGCCTTTGGGCTCCTCTCAGGCGATGTCAGGGACAGAACCGAGGCCCAGCCTGTGACAGAGTCCTTCGGCTTCTCTCCCTCCTAAGAGGACGGCTGCTAGATGCTTCTTTTCTTCTCTCTTCGGAGGCTGGAAACATCTTCTTTTCTTCAGGGGCTGGCGTCGTCTCTCCTCCTTCTTCGTGGCTCTCTTGTCTGCTTCTCTCAGTGCTGGGGTTGTCATCTCCTTTCTTGGGGTGGGGAGCTCCTCAACTCCCTGCAACCCTGGTTTTTATCCTTTCACCCACAAGTCTCATGGGACCAGTTAGCACCAACCACCTCACCCCTGACTGGCCCATTATAAACAGCAGTTACTGGGCTCTAAGGAGCAACTGCCACAACTGCCTGTGGTGGAGCAGCAGGTGGAAAACACCACTGTCCTGCCGCTCCCACCGCTGAGACAGCTGGTTCCAGTAACAGTTTGTACCAAAACACTTCAAACTTAGCAGCTAAACCACAAAGACTTGGCATTTGGCACAGTCTCTTGGGGGGGAGGCAGCAGGAGGAGCCTCACTCAGAGGCTCCAGATCTGGGTCCCACGAGGCTACGATGGGGACGAGATGTTGGTGGATCCGAACGCCATGATCAGCGTGGAAGGACCTGCCTCAGAGCTCATGCATGTGGCTCCTGGAGAAAGCCCTCAGGTCCTTGTCCTGTGGGCGTCCCCTTAGCTGAGTGTCCACTGTGTGGCAGGGAGTCACCCCAGAGAGGGACTGGGAGGGGATCCTGAGCGGGAAGTCTCAGCCCCTGTGAGCTTGACTCTGTGATGTGGCGCGTCCCTTCTGCTTCATTCTCCTCGCGAGGAAGAGCCAGCAAGTCAGACACACTCATGGAGGGCGTGGGGGGGGGGGGCACTGTCTCCCCTCTTGTAAATGACAGAATTGGTGGAAAATTGAAAACCAGCACAGTAGACCTTCTGGACACTATTTCTATTCTGCTCACAAGAAAAATAAATTGCTTCCCACCCAAGGCCCCTAAAAGTCTTTTCCATCACAGAATCAGCGTGACGTCAGCATCTCATCACGTGACGCAGGACCACGCAGGGAGGCTCCTTGAGAGCATCTGTGCAGTGAAGCCATCTGTGCTCAGCTCCTTGTGGGCTGAGGCAGTTTCCTGCCCCACAAGCCCTGGTTGTGGATACAGTGGAGGACAGACACAGGATAACTCATACACCCTATTTTTAATATGTTTCTAAAGCAATTTAATTGAGATATAACTTAAAACCTTTAAGTCACTTGTTGAAGGCTCACCTCTCATGTCCTTTTGGTAAGCACAGAGCAGGGCAACCATCCCATACTCTATCTTGAGAACATCCCCATCACCACAACAACCTTGTTTCCTGGGCCTGGACCCATGGGCACCACCCCCACCTTCCCCTCCCCAGCCCTGGGCAGCCAGAGCCCACTCTCTGCCTCTAGGGACAGTCTGGGGACTTCTCTCTAAACACACCCCAGGTGACTCTACTGACACAGACCTGCAGTGGGATCCCCTAGCCCAACACATACTGGTGCCCAGTAACATGTTCCACTGGGTGCTGGGGTCACAGAGAACCACATGACCCCACCCTGGAGGACCTGCAGACTGGGGTGTGTGAGGAGAGAGGGGCTTCAGTAGCTGCCTCAGAGGGGGCCAAGGGAAGAGCCAGGGAGGTTGTTTCCTCAGCAGGAAGAAGACATGGGAGCTGGGTCATGAAAGCCAGATTAGGGCACAGGAACGGAAGAGGCTCAGGGAGCTGATGGAAGGCTGACTACGTGACCTCAGTAATTACTTTCACATGCTTGGAAGTATACAACCTTCTGAGTCCGAATCAGGAAGATTCAGAACAAAGCAACCACAAGCAAAGACACTGAAACAGGAATCAAAAGTTCCCCAAAAACAAAGCCCAGGACCAGCATTTTCAGTAACTTCTACAAAATCTTTAAAGATGAACTAATACCTGACTTCTCAGCTCTTCAGAAAAATAGAGGAAGAGGGAATGCTGCAGAACACATCTCATGAGGCCAACATTCCCTTGTTACCAAAAACAGAGAAGGACATCACACAAAAGAAAGTTGCAGACCAAACCCTGATGAACATAGACGCAAACATCCTTAACAAGACCTTAGCAACCAAATTCAATTATACATTAAAAAGGATCGCACATCATGACCGAGTGGGGTTTATCTCAGCAACACAAGGATGGGTCAACATTTGAAAAAAATCCTTTAGATTTCTGCTCACACCAATAAGAATGTCTACTATCAAAAGTCAAGAAATAAATTTTGTGCGGATCAGGGGATAAGGGACCCCTGTGCACTATTGGTTGGATGTAATTGGTGCAGCCATTTTGGAAAACAATGTGGTGGGTTCTAAAAAAAATCATAGAATTACAATATGATCCAGTATTTCCACTTCTAGATATCTACCTGAGGAATTTGAAAACACATTCAAAACAAGACATTGCAGCACTATTTACAGAAGCCAAAATACGGAACAACACAAGCGCTGGAGAACAGATGAATAGACTAAGAAACTCTGATATATATCTCACATTTATATATATCATACACACACACTCGCACACACACACACACATTCATGCACATACACACAATGGACTAGTAGTCAGATATTTAAAAAGATGAGATCTTGTCATTTTCAACAATATGGACAGAACTTGAAGGAATTATGCTAAGTCAAATGGAGAAAGACAAATACCATGTGATGTGTGGAATATAAAGAGGAAAAAGCAATCAACAAAATGGCAGTCACCAGAGGGGAAGGAGGGTGGGGGGAATAGCTTGGTGGAGGATTGTGATTGGACTTTTGCTAGTGGGTATGAGAAGCTGTACATGTCACTTCCATGCAGTGTGTAAATTAATGTTACCTCAGTTAAAAAAAAAAAAGTTTCCTTCAGCCTGCTCCCTAGTCAGTGTCCTTGGCCTGAGGAGGCCTGGGAAGGACAGGACAGGACTGTGCTGTCCTCAGGAGCCCCCTGCACCTCCAAAGAGCCACTTCCCACCTGTGCTGCCCCAGCTTGGCCTGAGCCCCTCCTCTCTCACCTGGACACACACAGACTAGTCTCTCTTGCCACCCCCAGTCTGGGCCCCTTTCACCTGGGAGCTGAACCAGGTCCTGCTCAGCTCACAGGTTGGCAGGGTTCCTCAGGCCCACAGTCACCCCTAGTCCCACAGGGTCACCCCTTCCCAGGCTTCTGTCACCCACTCCTGTGTCCCTCCCTCTCCTTCTGCTCCAGCTGATCCTCACCTCCCACCCCTCCAACCCCAAACCTTGCACACCTGGCACCAGCCAGCCCCCCACAGACTGTTCCCTCCATGGGACCCTCACCCCCAACACCCCCTCCCCAGGGCTTTGCTCCCATGCCACCATCTACACTGACCCCCTTGATGGACACAGCTGCCCCCACACCCCTCCCTCCCTGCTGGCTGACCAGCTCCCTGCCTGTGCCTTCTCTCAGCCACTATACAGGTGGGGATGGGGTAGGTTTCTTGTCTTTATTATTCACCACATGAAAGCAGCTCTCTGAATACAGTGAATCTGTCTGTTCTATACACAGCACATAATATATAAATATTGGTGGACTGAAATGAATTAATAACTTACAAGCGTTTCTAACACAAATAAATCAAAAGCAAAAAATGAGGAAAAGGTATTTTCACATTTTTGATAGTTGACTTTTTAAAACACCATGAACCCCTGACTGAGCAATTGTCATCCCTGCCCCTCATGCTACTGCTCAGTGACTGCGCTTAACTGTGTCATCACATGAGTGGTTGGGGAGCACCCCAATCTCTTTTTTTACATCATTCTTCATTTTTGTACAATGTATGCTTTCTCCTCTTGTTACAGGGCAACCCCCATATAAAACGGGTTGCATGATTGTGGGTCCTCACCCGTGTGCTTAAAGGAGACTTAAACTGCAAGAACACACAAAAGGCTAATCAAAGGTTTACAAGGGAAGGAGAAATGAGGACATGAACAACTCAGGGAGAAAATAGGGAGATAATTTAATTTAAATGTGTCCTACCCGTTCCGCTGACCTGCAATCCCAAATGACCCACCAAGACCAAGTGCTGCCTGGCCAGGAGAGTGAGCCAAGAGAGAGACCCCCCACTCACATGGCCGGTTATAAACACCAGCTGAGAAAATGGCTGCTTAACTCTGCCTGTAGGTCCTTGCAACCTGCCTTTGGGGATCATGGAATTTGTAGTTCCCAGTGTGTTGGAGTGGGGGCGGAGTCCACAAAGCCTGTATGGAGTTTGTGCAGAACATCCTTTCCCGCTAACAATTCCCCCCTTTCACTTTTTGCCACCATTTCCATGGCGATGAAGATCAAATGTATGGATGCTGGGTACAGTCTCAGATGAAAAGTTTTCAGGTTTCCAGTATCTCCAGGTATTGTCCATTGTGGAAAGCAAAAGTCCTCCACGCCTGGGAAACAGTTCATCAGTCCAAGCCAAGGGAAAAAAAAACATCTGGAGGCATTAGCCAAAACAAGACAGCAAATACATGAAATCACAGAGGGAAAAAATCTTAAAATTGGTTCAACTTGTGTAAAAGCAAGTTCTCTGCAGCTTGATCCCAAATTGTTTCAGCAGCATGGCAAAAATTTGCAAACTAAATCTACTTTTAAGCCGTTTTACCTATTTTTGCATAAAATCACAGGGTAGAATAAGCAGCAATTTTAGCTGGCTTTGTTGGAATACTCCACATAGGATCAGAGTGAACTGTTGACATCAGGTCCATGTAGGCTTCAGGAGCAAAGCTGGTCTCACCAGACTGCACCTGGGCTTTCCTCTTCTCGAGGGTACCAGGGCTTTTTCGTTTTCTGAGTTGTCCAGTCCTGCCAATGGAGGCAGCTTCCTCACCCTCTTTGGAGGTCTCTGGAACCCAACGAACAAAGCAGCACGTTCTCCTCTTCGTGGTTCAGTTCTATTTCAACTTTCTGGAAGAATTCCATTCAAAGCCACACAATGAAACTCATTTCCATTTTTTTTTTTTTTTTTTTTTTTAGTTTAAGCAGACAAAATCCCTATGGAAGTTATGCCACAAAGGCAGAGCACACTCTGAGTGTGAAATAACACAGTAGAGGAGCTCCATAGAGAGGAAGAGAAGATGGGATACCAGTTTCCCAACAAAACACTGCAAGTTACCTGCCTCCTCAGTGTAGAGGACCAGCCAGACTCCCTGGGGGAGGAGCTGCAGCTGCAGGATGTGCCCCATCCCCACCCCAGAGCAAAGTCTAGCCCAGCCCCCAGGTCCACCCACCCCAGGGGTAGGGGAGAAAGAGGAAAAAGGGACTCAAAGCTGCCCCAGGAGGACATACCCAGAAACATGATCTCCCCCAGTGCTGCCCTTGGAGAGGAAAAAGATGGGGAGGGGCTACAGAGCACAAGGCAGGTGTCCCTGGACAACACTGGGGGACACTGGACACCCTGCAAGAAGGACACTCATCCCCTCACTGCCTCTCCAGCCCCTCAGGGTCTGTTCCTGCTGCTTTATCAGCTCACACTGTTCACTTTTTCTGTTCTATCTTCTCAGATACAAATCGTCCTGATGCTGGTGGGTTAATCATTTCCTTCCCTCTTTATTTTTTTATATATATTTTTAAGGATATAAACTATTTTTATTTTTTAATAAATTTTATTTTTATATTCCCCATACAATTGCAACCCCCATATTTTGACCCCAATCCCTCCCCTCCCTGCCCCCCACTCCCCATAGAGTGTCTCTGGTTCATAGTTGTTTGTTGATTTTGATTTTCACTTTCTTATAGTTATTCATTTTCCTGGTCCCTTATTTAAGTTTTCTAGATTCCTGCTATGAGTGAGACCATCCGGTATTTTTCTTTTTCTTTCTGGCTTATTTTGCTGAGCATGATCCCTTCCAGCACCATCCATGTTGCTGCAAATTGCATGTGTTTATCTTTTTTGAATGCTGAGTAATATTCCATGGTGTATATGTACCACATCTTCTTGATCCAGTCATCTATTTTTGGGCATTTGGGCTGTTTCCAAAGCTTAGCTATTGTAAATAGTGCTGCTATAAACATAGGGGTGCAGGTGCTCTTTGGAATTGATGTTTCTGTGTCCTTTGGGTAAATACCTAGGAGTGGAATTGCTGGATCATATGGCCATCTCATCTCCAGCTGGCCTTGTTTACACACAGACAGTCCCAGCAAACAGCCATCAGAACAGCCCATCACTGTTGCTGCTCCTGGTATCCAGCACTTTCACCCCCGAACTCATTATCAGCCCCTGGCCTCACCCAGACATTACACTACCATAGTGAGTTTGCATGAATTCAGCAAGAACAGAGATTATTATTATGCAGACCTTTTAACTTTGCTCTGTTGCAACTTCATATAGGTCAAGAAATCTCCTTCCCTCTTTAATGGACATACACCTCTAACTTTTTTAATTGTTTCAAGCGCTTTTGAAATAGTTTCAGGTAAATACGTAAGGTTGCCAAAAGACAGTGGAGAATGTAAAATGAATTGTGAATTGAAAATACAACTACTGATGGGAAGAAGTAAGCCCCTTTCTCCAATGTGCCATCCAGTGAAGTTTATGTGACAAGGTTAGGATGAGGGGTTCACCTCTTCGATAAACGGTGCTGGGGACACTGTACAGCCACGTGCAAAAGAATGAAACTAGACCACCGTCTCCCACCTCACACAAAACTCAACTCAAAATGGATAATAGGCTGGGATGTAAGACCAGAAGCCATAAAATACACGGAAGTAAACAAGGACAGAACACGCCATGACATACACTCAGAGATATCTTTGTGGCTCCGTACCCTGCAGCGAGGAGAATGGGGAATATGACCCAGGGGCTCCCGCACACTCAACAGCTGCTGCACAGGAGGCCATAATGCATAGAGCCCTGCAGAGAAGGAGGAAGCACTTGCACACCACACACCTGACAGGACAGACAGCAAATATCTACAACTGTTAGAGGAATAGGCCTGGGCGCTGCTGCCCGACATCACCAGAAAGCCATAAGCAGAGCCAGGAATTGCATCTATAAGCACTTTCACTTTACAGATCTCTGACCATTGATCTGAGGGAATGGGGGGCATCGCTCCCATGAAGGGCCCGTTTCCCATCTCATCTCCAGCTGGCCTTGTTTACACACAGACAGTCCCAGCAAACAGCCATCAGAACAGCCCATCACAGTTGCTGCTCCTGGTATCCAGCACTTTCACCCCCGAACTCATTATCAGCCCCTGGCCTCACCCAGACATTACACTACCATAGTGAGTTTGCATGAATTCAGCAAGAACAGAGATTATTATTATGCAGACCTTTTAATTTTGCTCTGTTGCAACTTCATATAGGAACCCTCAGACTGAGAGCTCCTAAACACCAGGAGTCAGGGCTCAGGACCACGCCAAGGTCTCACAATCAGAGTTGGCCTGCGGTACCTGTATCTTTGGAGAAATCCCTCTCGAGGCTCCCAAGACATCTGGGGTTTCTGGGCCTGTCAAGGGCCTTCTTACCCTCATGGCAGACCCTCTGTACTCCTAAAATAGGTGCCAGGATATTGTTTCCTTGTAGGCTCTGAGATCAGTCTGGTTTCTGAAAACACAACATTCCAGACAAAGCCTTGGTAAAATCCCTGTATTTCCAACTATTAAAGGGGTGGGGTGGGGGGAGGAATATTATTGGATTTGTTCAAACACATGTTTTGAAAGCAGAAATCAGAACATTTAGTAAAAATTTTACATTTTGGGGGGAGAGAGAGAAAAGCAACAGTTTCAGCTTGCTCATAAAAAGATATAAGATTTATGAGTCAAGTTTTACAGTTTTCTTTAGCTTCATGACAAACCTGTATTTTTTTTTGTGTGTGTGAAAGAACTTTAAAAGAATTAATGTGCATGAAGAGAAAAGAGAACAAAGAACACTGGGAATAAAACGCCCAAAGTTCCCCATCCTCTTGTGGATACCGACCCAAACACGCAGCCTTGGCCCAAAGCAGGGCCACTGCTGCCTGAAAGGTCCCCCGAGTCTGAAGTGGCTTCTGGTGGGGGCCTGCGAAGTGGATGGAAGGAGCCAGCAAGTCTGGGCCAGAAGGAGCAAAATTAAAGGTCGGTCTCCCCATGGGTCTCTTCCAGGTGTCTCCTTCCAGGTCTCTAAGTTCCTGGTTCAAGGCCAAAGCCAAAAGCAAGGTGGCTTCTCCACATATCTCTCTTCTGCGTGTCTTCTGGTGCTCTCTGAGCTGACAAACCTTTACGTTCTGAGCAAATCGTCCATCAGAACAGCCTGTCACAGCTGACACTCGTAGTGTCCATCATGTTCAGCTCCAGAACTTGCTGTCAGCCTCCTGGTTATCCTGCCCCTGGTACATCAAAGGGCATCAGTGTCCGGCACTCTTTGGGGCATCAGCATGGCAGGATCTCAGTTTAAACAAGAGCTTTCATTCAAAGAAAACAGATCATGAGTCATGTAGCGTGTACGTGCAGCCTGTGTGTGTGTGCAGGTTCCTGTAATAGATATAGGCCCTTCCTCCCTGGCCTCCTCTCAGGACAGAGCTAAGGTAGAGCACAGGGCACTGTCTCACTCATGTGCTCAGTTGCAAGACTACTCAGGCTCAGGGAACAGCAATGAGGTTTCTTTAACAAACAGGAGAGCAGGAAATAAAGAGTTTCTAAGGTCTCAGTGGCCGGCTGTGTCACCCCAGATAGTGTCCGCAGTGTCCAATAATCCCAAATTAAGGCTGCCCGTGTAAGGTGGTATAGTCCTGTCAGGGAGGGCCTGGAACTGGTGGCACAGCCGCAGCACTTGACTGGTCCAAGTCACAGTGACAGCTGGAGGTTCTCCCATGGGGTGCTCCCCTCTGAGGAGACACCCCAACAGGCACAGCCACAGTCTGAACACGGGGCCAGATGGGAAGGAGGCCACAGCACCGGAAGATGGGGCCAGACACTCAGCAGCAATGACAGGTCTCAAAGGTGACCTGGCAGCTGTAGCCCCATCTGAATCCTGTATTTGTGTTTCCTTGTCTGGCGCTGCACCTTGGCATTATTAAACGAAGTGAGTTTTTCTTAATGACTGTGGTGGGTTAAAGCAAAAGGATATAACCTGGTCCCCTTAATCATTTACTTTCTCTCCACCTTTTTAAAATTATGGTTCAGCAGACACACAGACCAATGGAATCGAATAGAAAATCCAGAAATAAACCCACAGATTTATGGTCAACTAATCTTTGACAAAGGAGCAAAGACTATGCATTGGAGCAAAGACAGTTTGTTCAATAAATGGTGCTGGGAAAACTGGGTCGCTACATGCAAAAGAATGAAGCTTGACCACTACCTCACACCATACACAAAAATCAACTCAAAATGGATTAAAGAACCATAAAATACATAGAAGGAAATATAGGCAAAACACTACGTGATATTCACATCAAAGACATCTTTACAGACACATCACCCAAAGCAGTGATAGTGAAGGCAAAGATCAACAGCTGGGACTACATCAAATTACAGAGTTTCTGCGCAGCAAAAGAGACAATAACCAAAACAAAGAGAAACCCCACCAACTGGGAGAACATTTTTGCACACAACACTAATGATAAAGGACTGATCACAAAAATCTGCAAAGAGCTGATGAGACTCAACAACAACAAAGAAAATAATCCAGTCAAAAAATGGGCAGAAGAGCTAAAAAGAAACTTCTCTGGAGAGGAAATGCAAATGGCCAACAGGCATATGAAAAAATGTTCAACATCACTTGTCATCAGGGAAATGCAAATCAAAACTACCATGAGATACCATCTTACGCCAGTGAGAATGGCACATATTAAAAAAACTAGCAACAACAAATGTTGGCGAGGGTGTGGAGAAAAGGAACTCTTCTGCACTGTTGGTGGGAGAGCAAACTGGTCCAATCACTATGGAGAGCTGTGTGGAGATTTCTGGACCTACTAAACATAGAGCTTCCATATGATCCAGCAATTCCACTCCTAGGTATTTACCCAAAGGACACAGAAACATCAATTCCAAAGAGCACCTGCACCGCTATGTTTATAGCAGCACTATACAATAGCTAAGCTTTGGAAACAACCCAAATGCCCAAAAATAGATGACTGGATCAAGAAGATGTGGTACATATACCCCATGGAATATTACTCAGCATTCAAAAAAGATAAACACATGCAATTTGCAGCAACATGGATGGTGCTGGAAGGGATCATGCTCAGCGAAATAAGCCAAAAAGAAAAAGAAAAATACCAGATGGCCTCACTCATAGCAGGAATCTAGAAAACTTAAATAAGGGACCAGGGAGGGAATGGGGTCAAAAGAAGAGGGTTGCAATTGTATGGGGAATATATAAATAAAATTTATTATTAAAAAAATAATAATAATATAAAAAAATAAATAAAATAAAATATTATTAAATATCAAAAAAAATGTCTCCCATTGTCAAGTGGGCCTAATTGTTTAATAACTAATTTCTAAACAGATAATTTTCCGTGCCATTTGCTTGCAATATGTTGATACATATAATTTATTGTCTAATGTAATTTCTGAGGACTTTTTTTCTCTTTTTATGACCAAGAACAAAAAACAAAGGGAAGTTAAATCTTTGACCCCACAGTGTGAGGCATAAGGAATCCTCAGCCCCACGGTGTGAGGCTCTTTGGAAATCTTCAGCCCCACAGTGTGAGGCCCTTTTTCCTCAGCCCCACAGTGTGAGGCTCTTTGAGCTTCAGCCCCACAGTGTGAGGCCCTTTTTCTTAGCTACTTGCCAGTTAATTATCTGGCTGGGGCATCAAGGCCCCCGACACTAGATATATATTATACATATAGAGAGATAAGAGCATGAGCGAGGTGGGGAGGGGACAAAGAGAGACAGGGCTGGGACCACAGTCTCAAGGGCCAGTCTCAGGGTCAAATAAAGGGGGGAAGAGGTCATAGTCTGGTCAGTGGGGAGGGGAGAAGAGAAAAACTAGAGAACTGTCCTCTTTCTCTTTGCGAGCAGCTTTTCATGTGTGTGCGACATGGGTTGGACAGGCCCAGAGTGAGAGGCAGAGCTGGGGGGCTGCGTCTCCACGCCCTGTGTCCATGGGGGGACCTGCCACCCCCAGCCCTCTGGCTACAACTGCACTTGCCCCACAGGCTACACAGGTGAGGCCCTCCCCGCACAGGCACACCCTGGGCTAGATACCCTGTGAGGCAAGGGCAAGGTGGTAGAAACACATGTCCCAGGGGCTCTGGGTCTCGGTCACGACCCAGGAAACTGGGCACAGGCTGCAGGGACACAGGTGATGTGCGAGAGAAGGTAAACAGAACGATGGGGGTGGGGAGAGGGGAGGAAAGGTTTCTTTTCTCAGACACCACCCCCCCCCCCATTTCCCTCAGGGCCCATCTGTGGTGAGGAGGTGACAGCCTGTCACTCAGGGCCCTGTCTCAATGGCGGCTCCTGCAGCCCCAGCCCTGGTGGCTACTCCTGCACTTGCCCTCCCAGCCACACCGGGACCCGCTGCCAGACCAGCACCGACCACTGCGCCTCCGGTGAGTGCCAGAGCGGCTGGGCCTCAGCAGGGTGGAGGAGCTGTGTCTGTGCCACATTCAAACAAATTTAATGAGACATGGGAGCTGTTGGTTTGGTGGGGATGCAGGGGGAGGGGCAGGGAATATGACTTGTGTGCTGTGGCCGCAAGGCCAGGTTACAGGCTGGGAACCCTCCCCTCACAGCCCCCTCTCTCCAGCACCCTGCCTCAACGGGGGTACCTGTGTGAACAGGCCCGGCACCTCCTCCTGCCTCTGCGCCACAGGCTTCCAGGGCCCGTGGTGTGAGGGAAGGGTCCACCCCAGCTGTGCAGACAGGTGAGCAGGGCGCACAGACCCCTGGAGGATGGGAGGGAGGAAACCCCTCAACCTTCCCAACGTTCCTCGCCCTCTCCCTCTCCTCCCAGGCTCCTCCAGGCCACCTCCCATCCCACCCCCCACAGCCTCTCTCTTCTTCCCTCTGGCTCCTGCCTCCCAGGAGCTGCCTCCCTCCATCAACCATTCCCTCCCCCTTGTTTCCCAGACCCTCCTCCTACTGTGCCCTGTCTCTGTCTTGTCCAGACCCTGTAGGAACAGGGCGACCTGTCAAGATGGCCCTTAGGGTCCCCGCTGCCTCTGCCCCCTGGCTACACAGGAAGCCTCTGCCAGGTGAGGGGCAGAGCAGGTGCTGAGGGAGGAAGGGGCTGCAGGGCCAATGGGAGAGGGTCTCAGGTACTAAAAGGGGGAAGCAGGGCAGCTTGGGGTAAGGTTTCCACATGAAAGTTTTCAAAATCTAGGGGTTGAAGTCTAGCTGGGGGAGTTTAAAAACTAAAAGGATTCCTGACCCCAGAGGCTGTTCTGGGACGTGGTATGAAGGGAAATGAGGGAAGGGCGCCTGCTCCCAGGCATCCAGGAGAGTTTCAAAGGTGAAGGAGCCTGAGGAGCTGGCAGCTATGTCTGGGTCTGCCAACCTGACACACTGTTCTGCCCATGCTCCCTCCCTATGCCAGACTCTGCTGGATTTATGTGCCCAGAAGCCCTGTCCCCTCCATGCCCACTGCCTCCAAGCTGGGCCCTCCTTCCGGTGCCTGTATGTCCAGGGATGGACGGGGCCTCTCTGCAACGTGCCGCTGTCCTCCTGCCAGAAGGCTGCCCTGAGCCAAGGTACCACCCGAGGACAGACTGGGGAGCAGACGAAGGGAAAAGGGTGTCTGTCCTCCTCTACCCCCACCCTAAGGGCATCCACAGACAACATTTGGCCAAAACAATCAAGAGTCAAAGCAGCACAGACCAACCAGTCATTGATTCTACAGCTTAACACCACGAGTGGCCTGACATGTGCCCTTAGCGCCACATTCAACACAAGACCATAAGCCCCCTCAACAGGACTCAGGTTTAACACAACCACCAGGACAGAACTGCGTGGGGGCCAACTCTGCATTATCCTCATATCCTAACCTACTGCACTCAACACTTTTCCCCACTCCCCACTCTCTCTGATGTTCCGCCAAGCCCCTTGTGAAAGAATAGCCCCATTATTTAAATAAGGTTGCTGTGAGATGAACTCAGCAAAGAAGATGGTGGGGCCCAGGGAGGGATGGTCTTTGGAAATCAGTGAGAGAATCAGAAGCTACAAAACTCAGGGGACGGGCTGAGGCCTTTAATTAAGCCACATGCCCCCATCTGAAGTTCCTTAGTTCTTTCTTGCTTGAGACTTGTTTTACTACAAGAACACATTGCTTACAATGCTCCGATAAGCTTAAAAGAAGCATCTCTCTCCATTCTGGCAGAACAGGCTGGAGGAGGAGCTTGATGTTTTCACCTTTTCAGCATCAGAAGTAACTGGCTCCTCCAGCCTAGAGAGGCCTCCTTCTAGTCCCAGAATGTGAGCGGCCCTATGTGCCTCTCTGCCAGAGTCTGGGTCCCTGAGCACCCTTCCACCCCACTTAGCTATTTTTTGGGCTTTTTTTTAAAGATTTATTTTATTTATACAAGAACTGGGGTACAGGCCAGAACCGCAGGAGGGTGAGAGGATTCACCAGAGACAGAGCCGGGAGCAGAACAGGCAGACAGACCAAAATACACTGCTGAGGGTGAGGCAGGAGAGGTCTGCCGCGCCTTGTGGGCATCTCCCTGGCTGGCCGGGAATCGAACCCACGCTGCAGAGGCTGCAGACAGCTTCACAGCGCTGTGCTCAACCCACTGCACCACCGGAGACACCCTCCACCCCACTTAGGTTTTTTTCTTTTTTAATATTTTATTTTATATAATTCTTACATCTTTTTTCATCTTTGCACAATGTATGCATTTTTGTTTTGGTTATATTCCCCATACAATTGCACCTACCCACTTATTTTGACTCTAGTCCTTCCTTGCCCCGCCCCTCCCTCCCCCCTTCCTCCCCACCCTTGTGTGTCTCTGGTTTATAATTGCTTGTTGATTTTGATTTTTACTTTGTATTGATTAGTCTTTTTCCTGGTCTCTTATTTAGGTTTTCTAAATTCCTGCTATGAGTGAGACCATCCGGTATTTTTCTTTTTCTTTCTGACTTATTTCCCTGAGCATGATCTCTTCTAGCTCCGTCCATGTTGCTGCAAACTGCATGTGTTTATATTTTTTGATTGCTGAGTAATATTCCACTGTGTATATGTACCACATCTTCTTGGTCCAGTCATCTATTTTGGGGCATTTGGATTGTTTTCATAGCTTAGCTATTGTAAATAGTGCTGCTATAAATATAGGAGTGCAGGTGCCCTTTGGAATTACTGTTTCTTTGTTCACTTAGGTTTATTGACCCCTGTTGGTATCTCTCCACAGGCACAGACCCCTGTTGGTATCTCTCCAGTGTCTTCCCTGTGCCAGAACAGAGGCCTCTGCGTGGACAGCGGCCCCTCTTATGTCTGCCGCTGTGCACCTGGGTTCCGAGGCAGCATGTGCCAGGACAGGGTGAGACCCTGCGAATAGACCCTGCCATTATGGGGCCACTTGCCTGGCCCAGTCCAATGGTTACGTCTGCCAGATGAGCAGGTCTAGTGGAGGAGGAAGTGACAGGGTGGGCTGGATGTGGAACCCTTAATCATGGAGCAGGGACAAGATATCCATTTCCTTTCCTTTACACATCCAAGCAAACTCCAGATCACACCATTTCCCTGCTAAATAAGTTCCCTCTGTGTCCTTGCCCCTCTGCCCTTCATGCCACTGCCTTAGTCCCAGCCATTTTGTGCTGCCTGAGCACCTGCAGCCCCCTAACTACTGCCCCTTCTGCCGCACTGTCCTCCTGTAGCACCACCAGGGTGCTCTAGTGAAGAAAGCAAAATACATTTTTTTTAATTTATTATATATATATATTTTTCTTTTTTTTAAAGATTTTTAAAATTTATATATGCATATAAGAACTGGGATGTAGGCCAGAGGTGCAGGGGGATGAGAGAATTCATGAGTGACAGAGTGGGGAACAGAACAGGTGGATCTAGTGAAATACACTGCTGAGGGGAGCAGTGGGCAAGACAGGAGAGGTCTGCTGTGCCATGTGGATCAGCTACTGGACAGAGTTGGAACTCAGGCTACAGTGGTAGAGGATAGCTGCTATTGCCTCTATTGTTGCCAGGACTAAGTCTCATAGTGCTGAGACTTAACCCCTGTGCCACCAGGGAGGCCCTTTAAATTTATTTTTATTGAAATAACATTGTAATGTAACATCACATAAAATTCAGGTGTGCATTCATTGAAAATCAACATGTAGGGCCTCCCTGGTGGCGCAGGGGTTAAAGACACAGCGCTATAAAGCAAGATCACCAGCCACTGCAACGTGAGTTGTATCCCAGGCCACGTAGCTGACCCACATGGCATAGTAGACCTCTCCTGTCTCGCCTGCTGCTCCCCTCAGCAGTGTATTTCGGTCAATCTGCCTGTTCTGTTCCCCACTCTGTCTCTGGTAAATCCTCTCAACACTCCCCACCACACTTCTTGCCTATCCCCTAGTTCTGGTATGCATAAATAAATAAATCTTTTAAAAAAGAAAAGAAAAAACTGCATGTAAATATACCTCATTAAGTCCACCACTAAAAGTCTAATTCTATCCTTCACCCTATAATTTTCCCGTTTGACCAGATTTACGCACTACCCCCCTTCTGCTTTCCCTTCTAACCACTCATTGGTCTTACAGTCTCAAAGTTGCTGTTTCATTTAGCTCATTGTTTTTCTCTATATGCACATATGATGTAGAAAATGTTAAGTTGACACATCACTCCCCTGCTCAAAACCCCTCTATGACTGGCCACCTCATTCAGAATGAAACCCCCTGCGTGACCCAGCCCTGCCATCCTCTCCCTGCCCCCTCCCTCTTACTCTCTCTCCAGCAACACAAATCCTCCGCTGGCTTCCCTAGCACCCCAAGTTAGCTCTGCCTCTCTGTTTGCACCCCTGCTATTGCCTTTGGCTGCAATGGCCTTTTCCTCCCCTCTTCCAGTGCATAGTACCCAGGAGGCACATTTCTTTTTTTTAAGATTGATTTATTTATGCATATAAGAACTGGGGTGTAGGCCAGAGCTGCAGGACAGGGCGGGGAGTGGGAAGGGCGAGAGGATTCACCAGAGACAGAGTGGGGAACAGAACAGGCAGATCTACTGAAATACACTGCTGAGGGGAGCAGCAGGCGAGACAGGAGAGGTCTTCTGTGCCAGGGTAGCTCCCTGGCCTGGATCCAACTCATGTTGCAGTGGTTGTAGATAGCTTCATAGGTTGCGCCAGCAGGGAGGCCCAGGAGGCACCTTTCTCAGAAAGATGTCCCTAAGGTCTGTCCAGGTGGGTTAGGGCTCGTCTAGGTAGTTCAGATCACTGAGCAGGAGAGGCAAAGCCAGAATTCCAGTCCAAGCAAACTGATCCCTGAAATCAGAAACTTAATTTTTTTATAAGATTTACTTATTTATGCATATAAGAGCTGGGATGTAGGCCACAGGCATGAGGAGGGTGAGAGGACTAAACACACCAGATACAGAGTGGGGAGCAGAACAGCAGACTGACTGAAATCCATTGCTGAAGGGAGCAGCAGGCGAGAGAGGAGAGGTCTGCTGCGCCATGTGGGTCAGCTCCCTGGCCTGGGATCAAACTTCTGCTGCAGTGGCTGTGGATTGCTTCATAGTGCTAAGACTAATCCCTTGTGCCCCCAGGGAGGCCCAGAACCTTAACTTTAAAGAGAAGGCACCAGACAGAACCACCTGCTGTCCTTACCTTTTTTATTTTTTAACTTTTTATTGTAAACATTTTCAAACATAAAAGCAATGTAGTGATTAGTATTGAACCCCCAAGCCCCAATTACTCAACTTTACTCCCTTTTTCATGAAAATCCCTCCTCCAGAGGTTTTCAAAACACTCCTTTTCTGCTCTTTCTGTCCTCTGTTCTCGGATTCTTTATGAATCCTTTTTTCTCTATCTTTCTGAAAACTCCCTGGTCCTCCAGTCTGGCATGCCCTCCTTGCTAGTCCTTGTCAACAATCCTTCTCTCACTGGCAGCACATGAAACAACTAGAAAATGGTCTAGGAGCCTCCCTGGTGGCACAGGGGTTAAAGACAGCCCTATCAGGCTGTGGACAGCCATGGTAGCATGAGTTCGATTCCCCAGCCAGCCAGGGAGGTGACCCACATGGTGCAGCAGGCCTCTCCTACCTCTCTGCTGCTCCCCACAACAGTGTATTTTAGTAGATCTGCCTGTTCTGCTCCCCACTCTGTCTCTGGTGGGTCCTCTCACCCCTCACACCTCTGGCCTGTACCCCAGCTCTTGTATGCATAAATAAATATTTTTTTTTTAAAAAAAGAAAGAAAATGGCCCAGAGCATGGGTCACGGAGTCATGGACCTGCACTGGGCAGCTCTGCCACCCACTAGCTGTGTGACGTGTGCAAGTCACTTCACCTTTCAAGGAATCCATTTCCTTTTCTGTAAAATGAAACTCAAATAAGGGGACGCACCCTCTTCACACTGCTGTGGCTGCTGATGCTCAGGAGGTCTGCCAGGGCAGAGCATGCTGAGGAGGCTAAAGGGAAGAGGGCACAGGAACAAGAGGCCCCAGGGGGTGCTCAGATATGCATTAAAGCCAGTGGGGCAGCTCCACCCAGGATCTGCGCAGCTCAGTGGAGAGTTTGGTTAGGGGGTCTCTGGTAAGACCGCTTACCCGTTCTACCTTACCAGAGGATTGCGGTCGGGAGGGAATGTGTAGTTTCCAGGTGATGCCCAGGGAGGAGGAGACCTGTTGAGTAATCTTTGAGATAAAGGCAGGTCCATTGTCCGACTGGTGATGGTGTCTACCATAGTAAGAAGAGGGTGTTACCTGCATTAGGAAGTGGAACATCCGTGAGGCCTAGCAGGATTGAGAGCCGAGGATTGGGAGAGGAAGATGAGAGGATTTTTGACAAAGTGTGGAAATCTAACACACAAAAGGGTGTTAGAATGGAGAGAGCCTGGTGAGTGAGTAGGTCCTGGAGCCGATGTGGAGAACTAACAGATTGGCCCAGTGTGGGTTTTAAGGGCTGTCCAGCGAGGAGAGCAGCTGCTGCAAATGTGCGCAGGCAGGGCTGCCATTCTCTTACAGTGGGATCTATTCGTTTAGCGAGATAAGCAACTGGTCGCTGGACTGGCCCGGTGAGTTGGACCAGAATCCCTAGATCAACATGCTGTCGCTCATCTGTAAATAACAGAAATGGCTTTTCTGGGTCTGGGAGAGCCAAGGCTCATCTCAGAGATCTTTGCCTGCATAAAGCGGAGAAAATAGGGTGCAAAAACAAAGAAAAACATGATCATGATCACCAGGCCTACTAGGGGCAGGATCCATGTCAGTAAGGGAGAGCTGGTCCAAGTTTGGATGTCCTGGCCCCAGCTCTGGCTGACGAAGTATCAGTCGAAGGGGGTTTTGCTGGTCAGATGAGCAAGCCCATGAATGTGTTGGAGGAGGGGGAGACACCTGAGTACACACGATTTCTTACCAAAATCTCTCTCTCAGAATTTCAACACTTTTGCTTTCTTTCTTTCTAATGCCATTTCTTTTTACCCATCCTATTTTAATTACCTTAAGGACCTTCAGAATATCCATCTTCAATACATTTCTTTTTGTAAACACATATACCTCACCTCACTTGCATTTACTAAACTTAGCAAAACCTTAGTTTTATAAGGAAATTTAACACCATCTAAATAATGATGGAAAAAACACAAATTTAAGGTAGATAGCCATTGTAGCTTTTCGTTCCTGTCCCCAATGATTTAATTGGCAGAGAATGGTGTCCAAAGCCTGCATCTGTTGGGCGATATTCATCTTTCCAACTTGGCTAAGGTCACCCTGGAGGGTTTGTATTAGGGGAGGAGGAGGAGTGGGTGGCTGTGTCTGTAGACGATTTTTAAAAGGGGAAATTCCAGCTGGGCTGACACTGTGTGATAATTCCAAGCTGCAAAAGTTTCTAGGGGACACTGGATCCTATGCGGGCTTGCTGTGGGACTGAGATTGATCACAGCCTAGGGCTTACTGGAGTAGGAAGGTGTGCAGATTTTCCAGCTGAGCAGGTCCATGGTGAAGAAGGGCTGGCCTTTGAATAACCTCTGTCCACCTCGGAGAGTCCCATTTGGATTGTAATATACTGGCCCCCGAGTCTCTCTTAAGGGGAGCTAGAGAGCCTAGCTCCAGACTGGTAGAGAGGATACAAGGGGGGCCTCTAGGGAGCCCAGGCATATGGTGGTGGTTGTTCTTTATCATCAGTGGATGAAAAGACAGGTTCCTCAAGTTTTTGTAGGGTCAGTGGTTTTGGAGAAGACTTTGTCTTTGCAATAACTTGCACTACAATTTAAGAGGTTGCAGCCGAGTTTGTAAAACAGAAGAGGTTGTCCTGCAACTTGTAACCAAGGTGGCTGGGAAAGGACTATAGTGAGCCAGGAGGCTGTACATAGAAATTGGTCTGGGTGATGTGGGTTGCCCATGAAAGTGTTGGTGAGTGGCCACAACCAGGGTAGAGGTTGCCAGACCACGGGGTCAACAGTGGAAGGAGACAGCGGGTAGTTCTGAGAAGGATTGGGAGATGTTTGGAGCAGTGGGAGGGTGAGAGCAGCGCTAGGGTCTTGGAACCATGAGACAGTAGCCCCGAGTTTGGTTAGGAGGTCGCGACCCAGAAGTGGTGTGGGGCAAGAAGGCATGACTAGGAAGGAGTGAACTAAGGACTTGTTGTCTGTTTGACAAGGGATGGGGTCAGCAGCTTGAGGCTGAGAGGGTTGGCCATCAACTCCCATAACCGAGATCTGAGAAGGATAAGTTTGACCAGAACAGGAGGGGAGGACAGAGAAGGTA
This sequence comes from Talpa occidentalis, assembly GCF_014898055.3. NCBI lineage: Eukaryota > Metazoa > Chordata > Mammalia > Eulipotyphla > Talpidae > Talpa > Talpa occidentalis. The sequence goes on along the minus strand of NW_023602073.1, from coordinate 51,673,377 downwards.
GCCCCCGTGTCGACCAAAAAGGAGATGAACTTACCTGCTACCTTGACCGTCACCCTGGGCTCTTTGAAGGTTATTGGGGTCGACAAGTCCGGGCCTCTTCAGTCCTCAGCCACCAAACCCAAGACCACCAGTGGTAGGGTTGCAGGGACTGGAAGGACTGGCCCACCACGGCCAGGCATGGAGGGACAGTCACTTTTCCAGTGACCTGGATGTCGCAGATGGGGCACGGTCCTGGCGGAGGTCAGGATTTGGGGAAACATTTGGACCAGTGGCCCTCCAGGCCACACTTGAAGCAGGCCCCCGGTGGCAGTTGATTGGGGCCCATGGGGCCCGTTGTTGTCCTCTGTCGGGAGGCAGCCACTGTGGTCATTGGAGAAGCAAGGCATAATGGCCTCAAGGCAGCTACTAGAATCTAAGCTTGAAGCATAGCCTTCTGGCAACTAGAGTTCCCTCTCTGCTCTGTCCTGTTCCTCCCAATTGTTAAATATTTTAAAGGCCATATTCAGCAGATCCCAGATAGGGGGCTGAGGACTGTCCTTCGCCTTTGCCTTTGCCTTTTTTTTTTTTTTTTTGGCTTTTTTCCCCCTGATATCAGGAGCTGACTGAGATATGAAATGGGTAGTCAGCACCGTGGCACCTCCAGGAGAGTCAGGATCTAACCTATTGTATTGCTGGAGGGCATCAGTAAGGCGGCTAAGGAAAGCAGCCGGATTTTTCAGGAGAACTGGGTGATCTCTCGCAGTTTGTCAGAATTAACTGCCTTATGGGCTGCTGCTTGGAGACCAGCTAAGAGGCAGGTGATGAAGTGTCTCAGAGAGCCCTGCCCCGGTGGCGACCCATGTCAGTATCAGTCTGGTATTCCCAGCCAGGCTCCTGTGGGGAGCTGCTTCAGGGCCTGGGGGCAGAGTTGTGTCAGTTAAGTGGACCTGATCTGCATGGTCTTGAGCAGACAGAAAAACACGTTCCCTTTTATTAGAGGTCAGGGTGGAAGAGAGGATAACATATAAATCATGACACATAAGGTCATAGGCTTGGACAAGATAAGGAATCTCTTATCTTGTAGGTAGTGGGATTGTTAGTGAAAGAGCTGAGATGCTTTTCAATCTGGGAGAAATCAGATAGAGGTAAAGGAACGTGGACTCTAACTACTCCTTCAGTCCCTGCCACCTTCCCAAGGGGACAGAGAAGAGGATGATCATGAGAGCGGGTTGGTGGCTAGGAGGTGAAAGAAGGGGGACTGGATTGGATAGCTGAAGGAGGTGAAGACAGAGAATCTAGAGGATCACAGAATGCTGAAGTGGGGTCCAGAGAGGGCGAAGAGTGAGAGGACTCTAGAGACATGGAAAGCATGGCAGGTTTTCAGGAGGGAGGGATGGGAGGACGGGACAGGAGCACAAGAGAAAGAAACCTGGACATAAGGGATCTCTGACCATTTTCCATTGCGGTGACAGCAATTGTTTATGTCTGTAAGGACTGTGAAATCAAAAGTGCCATGTTCGAGCAGTGGAAGCCATTACCCAATTGGTATTGAGGCCATGCAGTGTTGCAGTAGAAGATGAGACGCTGAGGGCACATACCTGGCCTAAGTCCCAGTGGATTGAGGTTTGAGAGCAGGCATCCCAGTGGAGTGGCTGGGAATTGGCAGACCCCGTGGCAAAGTCGTCTCCTCTACCCAACTAATGGGGGTACAGAGTCAGCATGACCTGATCTGACCTATAGGGGCACAGACTTCGAATCACAACATCCCACAACCTGGTCCTGGCCTTTTGAATGGGGGCAGACCAGTGAGGGGGATGTCTCCACCACTTGGTTTTCACCTGGACTGGGACACCTGGTCTTGACGGGCGTCCCCAAATCCACAACCAGGTGCAATGGGGGTTGACTGATGTAGGCCCACAGTTTATAGAATAGTCAACAAGGATGGGGGTTAGGAGAGGAGCCAGGTAACCAGGGGTGAGGGCCTCCCAGAAAGGAGGGTCAGATAGACGACTTACCCCAAGGATCAAGGCTGGTGGTGGATGTGAGACGTCTGCAATGAAGAGGAGAGGTCCCAGGGACAGGAAGGTGGCCCAGACACCAGGGGGCACAGCATTCCCGGATTTTGGCACCAAGACTAAAGGATTGGCACAATAAAGAGAAGGAGAGCCAGGCCAAGTTTCTAACAGACAGAAACTTTATTGCACCCTGGAGCGAGGTTTGCCAACCCCCATGGGGTTTGGAGAAGTTGCACCCATTGTGGGGAGAGATATCCTTTTATAGAGTGAGGAAAGGTTAGGTGGGAAACTGAGTATGCGGAACCGAAGTTGGTTTTTTTTGGTGGCTTCTGGTGGATCACTATCAGGTACTGTTTGTGTCAGGTGGAGGCCTCTGGTTCCAGGAGCTGAGGCAAAGGTGGAATTCTTCTCTGCAGTTTCAAGGCCCCTCCTTGTGCCTGTGGCCTGGAGCCCTCATCAGGCCCCCTGCACCTTACACAAGGAAAGGGAAGCACTGTAATAAACATCACCCAGCTGATAAAGTGTTAAGGGAGAGGTGGCACTGAAGGAGGCAGAAAACTGCATAAAAAGGAACGGGAGGTGGCGGGGAGGTGGCAAGAGTTCTGGGCTATCCCCCAAAATGGGCCAGGCAGCCACTAGCAAAAACCAGCCTGCATATTGTAGAAAAAAGGGGTACTTGAAGTGCAACTGCACCATTTATAAAAAAGCCCCCTAGCCAGTTGCATGGATCTGCCCAGTACCAGCAAACACCAGGCAGAGGCAGTTTCCTTGATATGGTTAATGCTTCAGACAGGCAGGACTGGACTTAATATCATCTGACACCCACGAGCCCAAGGACAACGCCATTCCTGGGACCAACCTATGACCTTCATAATAGATCCTGGGGATATTCAAAGGCCATGCCGACAAATGTAAGGGGAAAAAAAAAAAAAAAAAGGCACACCGTTAGACACAGATTTACCAAGCTGGAAGCTTAGACTGCCTTTAAGATACCTGAAAAAGCCTCCCTCTAACTTAATCTGGATCCCAGCAGGATGTCATACAAAGGGGTCTTCTGATACTGACTGTTGTCACCCCAAGGAAAAAACTATAAGACAAAGGAGTCTTAATGCCAAGCTAGTCTGACTCCTTTATCAAACTTCCTCATGCATGGACCAAAAGCAACCCCCAGGCCTGGCCCTAACCAATCTTCTGTTATTGTGGCTTTAATTCCTAAGCCCTGCCACAGAGAGTGTCAGTACCTGCTTCCATTGGAAACCTCAGAGAGGCATCCAAAAATGCCCAGCTCAACATAAAAAGACTGGTACTTTGGTAAAGTATCATTTTAGTAAAAGCACCCCTCTCCTTCCTGTACAAATAACTGGGAAAATTACAAATCAGTTCAGGAACTCTGTGCAGTTAATAAAGTGACTCTTTTTCTCTGTCAAGTAGTTCAAACTCGTACTCCCTTTACCTGCCTGGATTTGAAAAAAAAAAAAAAAAAAGAGGAATGCTTTCTGCCTCTGCCTGGCTTCACAAAGTTGGTCACTGTCTTATCAAAAAGGTGAATTCAGGATACCAAGTTTCTAAAAGGATACACATCTGCCAGCAACAAGTATGGCATCTAGGCTTTCATCCTGCACAGAACAAAATTGGAGCCAAAGAATAATAGGTCATTATTTGGACTAAAATATAAAAATTGCCTTTTCAGGATAACAGACCTTGGGACATGTTTCCACACTAGGGCAGCTGCCAGCTGCAAACTCTCTAATCTCTTCACATACAAAATGAAGATGGTATCAGTTTGAAAGTCCTAACCTAGGTTGGACTTGGGTAGGTCCTAACCTGGCCATGGCAATGCCCAGCCTCCTACCATTTCTTGGTGTCCAGATGGCCTCTGCCTCAGAGCCCTAGCTAGTGCAAAAGGCACTGGTCTCAGTATCACTAGTAAGCAAATAAAGACAAAGACAAGATCATTCAGCTGCTAAAAGACAAAACTGTGCAAGTAGCTTTCATAACTGGCCAGTAGTAACAGGATTCAATAATTCAGGCTCTCTCACACTTGAGGTATTCTCAGTTCAAGTGTCTGGATCTCCCACTGTCTTTATAGTTGTGCTGAACACTTCTTTCAACCAAACCATGTCATACTCCCTCCAATGTCCAGGCTCCCCACTCCACAAATTCCTTAAACAAATCTGTTAGAGATTGCTTGATGAACAATGGTGGTGGGAGTTGTGTGCAGCTAGAACTGTCAGGCGTGGTGGCCCCACGTACCCAGGGGAGGAGCAGCAATAAAAGTAATTAATTGATTGAGCACCAGAGGTCCTAGCCAAGGCAATAAGACAAGAGAATGACATACAAGGAATCCAAATAGGGAAAAAAAGAAGTAAAACTATCACTATTTGCAGACAATATGCATAGAGAACCCTAAAAACTCCACAGAAAAACTACACAAAATAATCAACCAGTTCAATAAAGTAGCAGGATACAAAATCCACACACAAAAATCAGTAGCCTTCCCATACACAATCAATCTGAAGAAGAAGAAATAAAGAAAACCATCCATTTTAAAACTGAAACAAACAAAAAAATCAAATACTTGGGAATAAACCTAACAAAAGAGGTAAAAGAACTATACAAAGAAAATTATAAAACATTGTTAAAAGAAATAGAAGAAGACACAAAGAAATAGAAAGAAATACCCTGCTCATAGATTGGAAGAATTAACATTAAAATGTCCATCCTACCAAAAGAAATATACAGATTCAATGCTATTTCAATAAAAATCTCAATGACATTCTTCAAAAAAATAGAACAAATACTGATGAAATTCATATGGAACGACAAAAAAACATGAACAGCCAAAGCCCTACTGATGAAAATAAAGGAGAAAGGAGGTATCACACTCCCAAACTTCAAGCTATACTACAAAGCCATAATAATTAAAATAGTTTGATATTGAACAAAAATAGACACACAGACCAATAGAACCGAATAGAGAGACCAGAAATAAAACCACACTTAAATGGACACCTGATCTTTGACAAAGAAGCAAAGAATATGCAATGGAACATGGTCAGTTTGTTCAATAAATGGTGCCGGGAAAACTGGACCTCCACGTGCAATAAAATGAAACTAGACCACTACCTCTCACCATGCACAAAAATCAACTCAAAATGGATAAAAGAACTGGACATAAGACCTGAAACCATAAAATATATAGAGAAAATATAGGTAAAACACTACAAGACATACATCTCAGAAGTATCTTTAAAGACTCATCACCCAAAGCAGTGATAGTGAAGGCAAAGATAAACACCTGGGATTACAGCAAACTGAAAAGCTTCTGTATAGCTAAAGAGACATTAACCAAAACAGACAGACACCCCATTGACTGGGAAAAAAAAATTTGCAATCCATTCAACTGATGAGGGACTGATCACAATGATATACAAAGAACTCACACGGCTCAACAAAAACAAAATAAGGAATCCAGTCAAGAAATGGGCAGAAGAACTCAAAAGACATTTCTCCAAAGAGGAAATGCAAATGGCCAACAGGCATATGAAAAAATGTTCAACATCCCTTATCATCAGGGAAATGGAAATCAAAACCACACTGAGATACCACCTTACACCAGTGAGAATGGCACATATCAAAAAACAAGCAACAACAAATGTTGGTGAGGATGTGGTGAAAAAGGAACTCTCCTACATTGCTGGTGGGAGTGCAAACTGGTCCAACCACTATGAAAAGCTGTCTGGAGTTTCCTCAGTCTATTAAAAATGGAGCTACCATATGATCCGGCAATTCTACTACTAGGGATCTACCCAAAGGACACAAAGACATTGATTCAAAAGTACACCTGTACACCTATGTTTATTGCAGCTCTATTTACAATAGGTAAATCCTGGAAACAACCCAAATGCCCAAAAATAGATGACTGGATCAAGAAGATGTGGTATATATACACAATGGAATATTATTCAGCAATCAAAAAAGATAAACTCATGTCATTCGCAGCAATGTGGATGGAGCTAGAAGGAAAAAGATAAGCCAGAAGGAAAAAGGATAAGCCAGAAAGAAAAGGATAAGCCAGAAGGAAAAAGAAAAATATCGGATGGTTTCACTTATAGCAGGAATATAGGGGAACCAAATAAGATATCAGTGTAAAAAAAAATAATAACAGTACAAAACACAACAAAGCAAAAACAGACAATTATAAATCAGAGACATCCTGCAGGGGATGAGTAGTGAGAGGGAGCAGAAGGAGGGAGGGAGGAGAACAGGGAATTGTAGTGATGGTGCATGGGTGCATTGGGGAAGGAAATTCTATAAGGAGAATTTCAACCTCTATGAGGTTGTGGGGGGAAGCAAATATTGTTTAAAATTTTTTTTTTAAATTAAAAATTAAAAAAAAAAAACTTAATGCTCTCATTATATCAGCCCTAGTCCTCCAACACCAACTTGACTCCTTGGCAGTGGCAGAGCTCCAAACCCAGCAAAGACTAGACCTGCTCACTGCTGCCCAAGGAGGTATCTGTCTGCATTTACAAGAACAATGTTGCTTCTATACAAACAAGTTTGGGGTGGTTCAGAAACACCCACCCAGCTGCAGGACCAAACTGATGGCAGGGAAGAGGCCCTGCAGCAGCCAACCCAGAAAGATTCTCCTCCTCCCCAGGGTTCCTGTGAGTTTCACCTCATAAAGTCCACTGGGTTATAATCGGGGTTACTTAAAAAAAGGTCTATTGGTGATGCCTGTGAGAAAAATAACTCAAGGGCATCAAAGGGGGGAATGATGAGAAAACATCATTGAACAAATGAATATAATAAAGATTCCATCAGAACTTCCAGCCCAGATACAAAGAACACTCCAATGCAGGCATAATCAACAAGTTTGCTTACTTACTGTTCTTGCCCTTTAAAGATTCATGGCTGGGGCCTCAGCACTCCTGTCTAAACAAAGTTGCATTTCAGAAGGTTGTGGCAGCCAGTCAAGCTGGTCTGTCTCTCCAAGGCCATCCTGGGTGTCTGCCTCTTTCCCCCTTTGCCAGTCCTCCCCCTCCTGTCTGGGGACTTTACAGCAAATGGTTGTGCCTGCTGGAAAATGATGCTATCAATGTAACAAATATGAAGACAGTTGTGTATAAAAGGCACCTTTTGTTTTAAACTTGTGCTCAGACCTTACTGGGCTACCCAGGTCTGGTACCTCATGCATGACAAGTAAAGCTTCTCCTGACCTCACCGTTCTTGAAGTACAACTTGTTCTTCCTCTGCCTGGGAAGAGGCAGACCAGAATTTCTATAACAAGATGAGAAGGACCATGAGTATCAGATGAGCAGCTTCAATCTCGATCCAGGGTTTGACCTGTCTGTCTGGGACCTGGTGTCTCCTCCTGTCTTCAGGCTTCCCAGTTCTGGGAGGGAAGGTACTGAGCTGTATGATAACTGGGATTTCAGTATTTCTTGTTTTAATCTTAATAGCAGGGGATTTTTAGTGTATTTTCTTTAAATTATCATGTGTAAAAGATTTTCTACTCTAAAACTATTTTTTTAAATAAAAATCTGTCTTTAAAGTGAGAAATATGGGCCTCCACTGGTGGCGTAGGCGGTTGAGTGCCACGCTGTGAAGCTGTCCGCAAGCTCTGCAGTGCCGGTCCGATCCCAGCTGGCCTGCGAAGGTCCCACGTGGCGCAGCAGACTTCTCCTGTCGCACCCGCTGCTCCCCTCAGCAGTATATTTCGTCAGTCTGCCTGTTCTGCTCCTGACTCTGGTGAATCTTCTCACCCTCCCACACATCTGGCCTATACCCAGGTTCTTGTATAAATAAAATAAATAAAATCTTTTAAAAAAAATAAAGTAAGAAATATTATATAGTTTTCATAGTCATTAGCATGACTCTCAGATAAGTAGGTAATTTATTCAATTAGTTAATAGTAATGAAGTGATAAATTGTAGCCTTCTACAAAATGATATTTGAAGAATATTGTCTTTATTGTCCAGGAGGAATGGCTGTTTCAAACAAATATGATATCTCGTATGCATCAAAACCACAGGTCAGACTCTTCCTGTCAGGAGAGATCTTAAGTGCGGTCCCATAAGGACCTGGATGCAGAGTGACAGACCCTATGGAGAGAAAGACCCATTATTCAAGGCCCCTATTCCAACACAAAGGCACAGACCACCTCACCCCAGAGACAGCTGTGGTGGAGGACAGATAGGCCCCTGAAATGTTAGCCTCGTGACTCCAGCCCACAGTCCTCCAAGCAGAGAAGGAGCCACAAGACTTATTGGACTTATTGGGGGTCACATAGGTCATAGGACCCACCTGGACACCAAGGACTAAGGAGCCCCTTCAGCACCTTCAGTCACATAGGTCATAGGAGCTCTGGGACACCAAGGACTAAGGAGCCCCTTCAGCACCCATGATCAGTCAGGCCCAGCCCAGCTGTGGGACGTCACAGCTGCACCCACCCTACACCCACAAGGGTGCAGAGTCTGTGTCCACACAGAACAGAAGGAAAAGCCAGAAGCTGAGCAGCCCCAGAGATAACAGAGTCACTCACAGGCTCAGAACTGCTCCCTCCGCCAATCTGCAAGAGACACACATGTTGTATGAGGGACTCTAGATAATGACACATCACTGTCCACACCTAGTTTCCTACAAAAGAGTGACATCGAATTTACAGGGGAAAATGTTTGGAAACCTTTAGTTGATACATCTATCTTTTAGATTCACACACACACACACACACACACACACACACACACCATGCTGCAACCTTCCGTGATAGTTAACACTGAAAAGTTAATACCCAGGGATGGAGAGCTTGGACACCAACTGAACAAAATGACCATCAATTTATGCTTTTCAAGTATCAGCTACACACCCATCCTGAAAACTAGATTTTCTTGCAAAAGCATTCTGGAGATCACAGTGTCAAGGACTGTGTGTACCTGAACTGAATGTGCAGCTTCTCTCTAAGTCATGGGTAAGAGGCTATACCGCAGCCATGCCTGTGAGCAGCCCAATGGTGTTGTCTTCTGGGACAGCAAAGGCCTGTGGAAGCCGGAGAACATGGAGGCTGATAGAGCTTTTCAGTGTTTCTGAATAAATCTCTTTGTCAATCAAATAAAGAGAAAGTGATAACTCGATGGAGCTGCACATGGAGGAAAGACTGTGACATGAGTGAGGAGACTCAGGACACTGCAGCAGAGGGTCCTGCCCACTCAGGAGGGGATGGAGGGTTTTCCAGGAGGAGAGAGACGTGCAGAGTAGGGAACATGGACACACGCTGAGAAGATCAAACCCCAATGGCATCTCTCCACATTTTATGGGTGATAGAAACAAAATCATCCCTGTACATGATTTTGAGGACACAAAAATTTTGAATTAACTCATCAGTTTCTTCAAAGAATAGCAAAAGGAAATGCAAGCTTCCAAGAAAACCCTCTCTGTACAAGCAGAATAATGGTTCATAGATGTCCATGTCCTATTCCCATGAACCTGTAAAAATGTGTCCTTAGCAGAGGAAAGAGAAACCTGCAGGTGGGACAGAGATGGGACCTGGAAACAGGGATGTTACTGTGGATCATCAGATGGAACCAATCACATGAGCCTTAACAACCGTGACCCTCACCTGTGCTCAGAGACAATCACATGGTGACAGCAGCAGGGTCACAAAGAAGCTGCAGGGCAGGTTGTATAGACAGAGGATGGGGGTCCCCAGTCAATGCAGGGGGCCCTAGATCCTGGGAGAGGAAGGGGATCCTGGAAGGAAGGAGCTGCCAGACCCTGGATTTAGTCCCAGGACATGGGTCTCAGGTGTCTGCCCTGCAGGCATGTGAGATGATAACAGTGTGAGCAGGGCCTTGTGTGTGTGTGTGGCGGGGGGGTGGTTTGGAGGGAGAACCAAGACCCCATGATGGACATGGAGATATGAGGACTCGGAAGTGTCAATGCTCTGGGGAAAGATGGAGTGGAGAGGGAGAGGCTTTCTGGAGAACAGGTAGGAAGGAAAGGACAGGTATGGAGAGGAGGACAAGACACAAGGGACAGGAGGAAGGAACCATAAGTTTTATCAATTTGCTGACCAGAGGCTGACCCCAGACCCCTGACTGCTGTGGAGGGAGGGTCACCCACAAGCCCTAATGACCAGAGGGACATGCCCTGACCCCCTCAGCATGTGCCACACAGGCTCTTAGACCAGAGGCCCCAGGGGAACCCCTGAAATGAATGAAAGGGAGCATAGGCCCCTCTCCCCTAGAGCCCCAAGGCCATGTCCTCTCCCCACGCCACACCTGCCTGGGAAGGAGGAAGCAGGTCATTCCCCAACACTCAGGTCAGACACAGCAAGACTCTGAGAGGCTGACAGGGAGAGCATGAGTTTCCCAACTGTGTGAGGAGAGAGGTGGAAAGAGGGAGGATTCACAATTAACGTTGATAGAAATAAATAACAACATTTTCTTGCAAACATTGTGAATAAATATGTGACAAGCAACTACACCTATACAAGCTGAGGGAGAGAAATTGACATTTCCATCTTGTTGAATTGCTTGATAAGAAACAAGATCACATAAAAGAATGGGGTGGCTTATGTAATGTCCTTAGAAAAAAAGATATTTAAATTTTACTTGTTTTCCAGGTTCAACAATCTAGAAGAGATGGACAAATTCCTACAACTTTTCAAGCATCCAAAGCTAGACAAAGAAGAAATAGTACAGACTAATTACAAGCAGTGAAATTGAAACAGTAAACAAAACCCTCCCCCAGAACCAGATGGCTTTACAAATGAATTCTACCAAACATTAAGAAACAAACTAGTGCCTAAAAAAAAATAAAAAAAAAATAAAAAAAAAAAAAAGAAACAAACTAGTGCCTATCCCACACAAACTCTTTCAAAAAATTGAGAAGGAGGGGATACTACCAAATACATTTTATGAAGACAGCATTACCAAAACCAATCAAGGACAGGGCCTTCCTTGGTGGCGCAGTGGTTGAGTGCTGGGCTGCAAAGCTGCCCGCAGCCTCTGCAGCACCAGTTAGATCCCCGGCTGCTGGTGAGTATCCGACATGGTGCGGCAGACCTCTCCTACTGTGCCCGCTGCTCCCCTCAGCAGTGTATTTCATCAGTCTACCTGTTCTGTTCCCCGCTCTGGCTCTGGTGAATTCTCTAACCCTCCTGCGCTTCTGACTGTACCCAGTGCTTGTATAAATAAAAAAAAAAAATCAAGGACAGCACAACAAAAGAAAACTGCATGAACACTGATGCAAAAATCCTCCATAAAATCCTAGCCAACAGAATCCAACAATGCATCTAAAAGATAATTCACCACAACCAAGTAGGATTTGTTCCAGGGACACAAGGATGGTTCAATATCTGAAAATCAATTAATGTAATCCAACACATCAACAAAAAGAAAAATAAAAATCATGTGATCATATCAATAGATGCTGAGAAAGCGTTTGGCAAAGTTCAACATCCATTTATGATAAAGGCCCTCAAAATTCTTGGGATACAAGGAATATAGTTTAACATAATAAAGGCCATGTATGACAAACCCATAGCCAATATCATTCAGTGAAAAACTGAAAGCCTTCCCCTTAAGATTTGGAACAAGACAAGGATGTCCACTCTCTCCACTGCTTTTCAAAATATTACTGGAAGTCCTAGCCACACCAATAAGGTAAGAAAAAGACATACAAGGAATCCAAATAGGGAAAGAAGAAATGAAACTATCACTACTTGATGACATGATAATATACATATAGAACCCCAAAAACTCCATAGAAAAACTATTCAAAATAATCAACCAGTTTAGTAAAGTAGCAGGATACAAAATCAACACAGAAGAATCAGTAGTCTTCCTATATTGAAACAATCAATCTGAAGAAGAAGAAATAAAAAAAAAAATCCCTTTCATAATTGAAACAAAAAAAAATCAAATACTTGAGAACACTCAACAAAAGAAGTAAGGAACTATACCAAGAAAACTGTAAAACACTGTTAAAAGAAATTGAAGAAGACACAAAGAAATGGAAAGACATCCCCTGCTCATGGATTGGAAGAATTAACATTATCAAAATGGCCATCCTACCAAAAGCAATTTACAGATTCAATGCTATTTCAATAAAAATGTCAATGACATTCTTCAAAGAATAGAACAAATACTGATGAAATTCATATGGAGCTACAAAAACCTCAAATAGCCAAAGCTCTCCTGATGAAAAAGAAGGGGAATGGAGGTATCACAATCCTGGACTTTGAACTATACATTGTAGTATGGTGCTGGAAAAAAAAACAGACACATAGACCAAGAGAACTGAATAGAAAACCCAGAAATAAACCCACAGGTTTATGGTCAACTAATCTTTGACAAAGGAGCAAAGACTATGCATTGGAGCAAAGACAGTTTGTTCAATAAATGGTGCTGGGAAACTGGACTGCTACATGCAAAAGAATGAAGCTAGACTACTACCTCACACCATGCACAAAAACCAACTCAAAATGGATCAAAGAAGTAGACATAAGATCTCAAACCATAAAATTCATAGAAGAAAATATAGGCAAAACACTACATGACATACATCTCGGTAATATCTTTAAAGACACATCCCCCAAAGCAAAGAAAGTGAAGGAAAAATGAACAGCTGGGAGTACATCAAATTAAAGAGCTTCTGTGCAGCAAAAGAGAAATTAACCAAAACAATGAGATACCCCATTTATTAGGAGAAAATTTTTGTACTCCATACATCTGATCACAAAGAGCTACAAAGAACTGGCATGGTTCAATAAAAATAAAGTAAAAGATCTAGTCAAAAAATGGGTGGAAGAAATTAAAAGATACTTCTCCAAAGAGAAAATGCAAATGGCCAACAGGCATAGAAACAAACGTTCAACATCCCTCATAATCAGGAAAATGCAAATTAAAACCACAATAATTTATCACCTTACACCAGTAAGAATGGCACATATTAAAACACTAGCAACTCTGGGCACCCCTGCATGGTGCAAGGGGTTAAGTACCGCACTATGAAGCAATCCGAAACCTCTGCAGCATGAGTTCAATCCCTGGCCAGCCAGGGAGCAACACACATGGCGTAGCAGACATCTCCTGTCTCACCCGCTGCTTCCCTCAGCAGTGTATTTCAGTCAGACTGCCTGTTCTGCTCCCCACTCTGTCTCTGGTGGATCTTCTCACCCCCCGCATCTCTGGCCTCTACCCCAGCTCTTGTATGCATAAACAAACAAATCTTCAAGAAAAAAAATAAAGCAAGTTGAAACATATTAAAAAAAAAAAAAAAAACACTAGCAACTCCAAATGTTGACAAGGATGTGAAAAAGGAACTCCCCTACACTGCTGGTGGGAATGTAAACTGGTCCAACCACTATGGAGAGCTGTGTGGAGGTTCCTCAGTCTACTAAAAATTCAGCTACCATATGACCCAGCAGTCCCACTCCTACAGCTCTACCCAAAGGCACAAAGACATTAATATAAAAGAATACATGCACCCCTATGAGTATAGCAGCACTATTTATACTAGTGTTAGGAGTTGGTGCCTCAGCTCCGTCCAGGGTTCCCAAAGACCACAGGGATGCAAAAGCAAAAAGGCTTTATTTCTAGCTTAAGCTAGGGCCCAACTCTGCCTGGAGTACTGACACAGCAGTCTCACCAGGTTGAGAGAGGGACCCCCTCCCAGAGTAACCAGCCGTTTTTGTACTTTGTTGACAGGATGCGGGGACTTTTCACACCTGGGGCAGGGTCCACCCTGATTGGATAAATCTCATGGTGCCAGCTAGGTTTCGTTTAGCCTTGGCTTGTGGTTTTTGCCCCGAAATGAAACTAGCTGTGCCCTTTTGAGATGGCAGTTATTTCTCAAAATGGCTGTAGTCTTGCTCATCTTACACTAGGTAAGACTTGAATCAACACAAATGCCCAAAAATAGATGACTGGATGGAGAAGATGTGGTACATATACACAATGCAATACTATTCAACAGTAAAAAAGATAAACTAATGCCATTCACTGCAATGCAGATGAAGCTTAAAGGGATTATGCTCAGTGAATTAAGCCAGAATGAAAAAGAAAAATACCGGATGGTTTCATTTAGAGGAGGAATACAGGGGATCAAGGAAAAAAAAAAACTCAATAAAACAAAACAAAAATGAACAGACAACTATAAATCTGAGACATTCTGCAGGGGAGGGGGAGGGAAAGGGATCAAAATGAGGGTAGGAAGAGCACAAGGTACAATGGATATAGTGCACCAGTGATTGGTGGTAGAAATTCTGTGGAACTACACCTGAGAGAAGAAAGCAAACATTGTAAGAAAAAGTAAATAAATAAATACATCTAAAAAAATAAATAAATGAATAAATCTACTTGTTTTCACCTGGACATTAGTTGACATCCAACTATAGTATAACTATGATAACTCTTGCATACCACACATACACACACAAAAAGACAGGGTAGAGAAGGAAAACAAAAACAGGGCAAAAAAAGAAAAGGAAAATAAAAGTGGCCTCTAATTTAGATTCAGAGCGTCAAGTGCTGTCATGCATTCAGTACACTAGTCAGTTAATTTTTATGGCAAATCATTTAGTCAGAAAGTGTTGTTCCATTTTATAAATAATATGAGATCATACATGTATCTATCGGTGAACCTGTCAATATGAAAATGTTGATTCTAGTGTATTAGTGGTGTTTCTTAAAAATATAAAACATGCCAATAAAAAAAAGTCTGTGTGACAATCCATGAGACATGAGTTAAGCAGAGACTGGAAAGATGCTAAAGAGGACAGTGTGATCCTCACTGTGTGGAAATGGGTCCCCAGAAAACCAGGAGCCTCACTCTAAGGTGTAGTTCTCAGATGGAGGCTGCAGAGTGAGAGGAGGACAGGGACCCCAGCCCTTCCTGGTGGGGGACCCTGATAAAGAAGGGCCAGAGGGGAGGCTGGGGGTGGTCCCAGGACCCTCAGGGACACTCACCAGCATACAGCTGGGCTTCCTCCAGGCTGAAAGGGAACACACAGGTGAGACCTCAGCACAACCAGCTGCTCTTGTGATCCAGGGGCCCTGGGCTCCCCCTGTTCTACAGGTGAGACTCTCTGGGGGTGGAGGGGAGAGGCTGAGAGGTCATGACCTCCTTCCTGTTACAGACAGCATCGGGTGGTGGGAAATCCCTGGCTCAGGTCAGGAGCCTGCAGGACAGACTGACCCAGCCCTGCCTGCTGCTGCTGTGGGGCTTTGGGCAAGTCACTGAGAGGCTCTGGGCCCCACAGCCTTCAAAGCTCCTGCTTCACCTACTTCTCAGTGTTTCTACATCATCATAAAAAGTATAAAGGGGGATGTTGTTTTAATATATACATTAAACCATAATCATTTCCTTGCAAATATATATAGGTTATTAACATAAAACTGAAATAAAAACACATGTATATCAGACCAGCTCCAGAGTAAAATTAGCCTATCTTTCACAGATGACATATTTCTAGAGATAAACACTCTCTGGGAGATGGAAAGTCCCCCCACCCCCTCCCATGCAGGGTCACCCCATCCTCTCCCATCACTACTGATCAGCATCTTCAGGAGCAGAGAGAACAGACTCTCCCTGGGTGGGTTTTGGGAAGAAAGAGCAGGAGGAGGTCACTCTTCTGAATTTAAAAAGCTCATTGATTTATAAAACCTCAGAGCAGCCATCTGTGGCTTTCAGGAGCTGACCAAGAACAAGATGCACTGAAGGCCAGAAAGCCAGCACCATGGTGGGGAGGTCAGGGAAGGAATGACAGGAGGACATAGGAGACTCCAGGGGTCACCACCCCCCAGGATCCCAGAACTGGGGGGAAACAACAGCCCAGTTCAATGTGTGATTGAACAGACAAGGGGAGGGACCCAGGACACCTGGAGCATCACTCACCAGCCAGGTAAGCTGCCTTCCTCTGGTCTGAAAGACAACACAGGACACAGGTGAGATAAGAACCAGAATGTCTGCTATGAATGGGACTGTAGAGTAAGGTATAAGTATCAGGCTTTTCTGCCCTCCCGCCATTAGGATGGATGACAGAACCCTGCTGTCCCGAATGCATGCCTGATGGCGGGCACCTGGAATAGGGTGTGGGCATATGTAGTTGGGATTCACCTGGGCTGAGACTGGGCTTTGAGGGTGGTGTCACAAGGACGTCAGCAGAGGAGAAGCAGAGAAGCAAAAGAAGAACCACAAGAGAAGAAGAGAGAATGCCTGAGACCCCAGAAAGAGTGAAGACTTGCTGGGAGACCTCCCAGCCCCCCAGTACCCCTGCCTGCTGTGTACCTGGTAAATCCCAATAAAAGGCTGAAAAGCCACTGAGGGCTCCAGGGCTCTCTCCTCCTTTACCCCGTTTGCTGGATCAGAAGACCTGCTCAGTGCCATTCCTGCCCCTACAGGGACACAGAGACTTCAGGAGGGAGAGCAGAGCTTACCTATCACTTCCTGGAGATCCTGCATCTGTGTGGAATGTTCTCTCTGGGTATACCAGGCAGCCCCCAGGATCAGGAGCAGCAGCAAGGGCAGGATCACCAGGAAAGCCGGCTTCCAAAGAGAGGCCCAGGGGAAGAAGGGCTCTGCAGCCAGAGACTCCGCAGAGAACGCATCAGGACACAGCCCAGCCTAGCACACCTGAGAGTGCCGGCCCCTCCCTCTGACCCTGCAGGGAGTGGGAGCAGCGCTAACCTGGGATGACAATGGCCATGGCCTTCTCCTGGCTCAGGACTGAGTTGAGGATGGAGCAGGTCACGCTCCCACAGAGCTGTCTCTCACCACCAGAGCGGCCTCCATGCTGAACAGTGTAGAACTTGAAGAACTCCAGGAACTGCTCCCCACAGGGGTTTTTCTACTGCACCTGGGGCTCAGGGAACCAGCCCAAGCCCATGCACACCACAAGCACCCCGTCCTCCTCTGGCCCTGAGATGTGCACTTGGGGGGCAGAGCCCACACCTGTGGAGGCAGATGAGAGCCAGGTGGGGCAGGACCCTCCTGTGCACACCTCCAGGGGAGGCTGTGAAGGTGTGCTCTGAGGGGCCTGGGGAGGCCACCCCTGGGGGAATGAGATTGCGCTGACACAGAGACCAGAAGGAAGGAGCATGAGAGGCTGGAAGGGCCTGGGCTCCTCTCCCAGCCCTGCAGGGAGAGAGATGTTGCTCACAAGAGAAGGAATTTCCTTCTATTTCTCCAAATCACATAAACCAAAAGGATAAATAAACCAAGTATAAAAGTCCAGATCAGTCTAGGATGAAAAGGCTTGTGTAGGGAAAGTAAAGTATCAGGCTTTTCTGCCCTCCCACCTTTAGGATTAATGATAGATCCTTGCAGTCCTGAATGCATGCCTGATGGAGGACACCTGGAATGGGGTGTGGGTATGTGCAAGTGGGTACACCTGGGCTGAGAGACTGGGCTCATAAGGGTGGTGTCATGGGGACGCCAGCATAGAATGCAGAACCACGAGAATAGAACCAGAAAGAGAGGAGAACCACGAGAGAAGCAGAGAGAACGTGAGAAAATGCCTGAGATCCCAGGAAGAGTGAAGACTTGCTGAGGGCTGGGAGGTCTGCCAGCCTCCTGGCCCGCCAGCACCCCTGCCTGCTGTGTACCTGGTAAATCCCAATAAAAGCCTGCAAAAGCCACTGAAGGCTCCAGGACTCCTCCAGTGTCTGCTCGGGTCATGGAGATCCTATTCCGTCACTTCCTGACTTTACTGCTTGTATTACCCAATTTTCAATGCATAAGTTAAATTCAGCCACACATTTTTGTCAACACAAAATGTTGACAAAATGAGTGGACTTCCTCTAGATAGCAGAAAATATTTGATATTTGTAAAGCAAGCAACCCATTCCGAGCAGGTTTATGAATGGTTCTAGCAGTCACATGCTCTTCGCCGTGGTTTGTAGTCGCCGCACTCCTCCGTACACTCCACTCCTCCACCCTTAACACCGCACTACCACACCACACTCTGCTGCACCACCCTTATATATATCAGTCTCTTAGCTCAGGTGTACCCACTTCAGGTGCCCACCATCAGGCATGCACCCAGGATCACAGGGCTCCCTCATCTATCCTGATGGCGGGAGGGCAGAAAAGCCTGATACCTTTTACCTCACCCTACAGTCCACCCCCTCAGGGTTTTCTGCCATATAGTCCACGTATATACAATTTTTTAAGCAAACATAAACAGTGCAGCCATGGACCGCAAAAGCAAATACATCACAAAATGACTAAACTTAATTTTCCTAGGGGCGGAAAGACAGAGAAGTTACCGGTACCAGCAATGGGAGATCCCTCCCATCGGGCAATATACATGCCAATTTGGCATCTGAGGACAGTATTGTCGCTGGCATCAGTGGCCTTCCAGGGCATGAATACCACACTCTCTTTGCCAGTGAAGAGGCATCAGTGTGTTCTACATGCAGAAGGAGTGGAGAGCTCATAATGGGCCACAGAGTTATTACAAATGTCCCCTTGAGGATTGCCCGCTGATCTGTCACTCCAGGGTGGGTAACATACACCCGTGGCAGCCACTGCACACTCACCCATGGTTTTATCTGTAAATCGGCCTCCAGGCCACGACCCCAAGGGGCTATCAGAGCCACCCACCGCATGTGGGGAGCCTTCACTGTCCAGGACCATTCCCAGTCCACAGTCTGCCCTGGGTCCACTCCAGTTGGGGCTGGCAATAGGATGTTGCCCTGCTGTCCAAGTCCCGGTTTTAATAAGACGTCTGCAGTCTTTATTTGCAATTGGATGGGAGCAGCGGCACGATGTAGCAATGCCTCCACTGGAGCCAGGCCGCCTCTCCTGCTCCTCTCATTCAATGTCTGCAACATCTCCCATAGACGTTAGCTCCACCCGGCCAGCGTCTGAGTGGGGGCAGTGGCTCTTAGTCCTTGCTTCAGTAGGCCATTATACCTCTCTATAATCCCTGCAGCTTGGGGATTATAGGGAGTGTGAAACTTCCATTCAACACCCATGTCCTTGGCCCACTGCTGCACCCGGACTCCTGTAAAATGAGTCCCTTGATCGCTCTCCACTACCAGCGGACATCCATATGCAGCACATAAAATGCCAGTACTGCCAAAACTGCCTTTTGGTCCACATGTGGAGCAGGGTAAGCTGCCAATAACCCGGTAGCAGTGTCCACACAGGTGACAGCATATTGTTGTCCATCGGAGCGAGGTAGTGGTCCAATGATGTCAATCTGCCAGCGTGTCAGGGGTACCTGCCCCCGCAACACCTGGCCTGTAGATGCAAAAGGTCTCCGGGGGTAAGTCCTAGAACATACTACACATGTTTCACATGCAGTCTGGATTTCTTTTAAAGTTACGGTAGACCCCAGGCATGCACAGTGGCCCACATTGTCTTCTGCCCTGCGTGGAGCAAGCGTCTGTGTAGCCACTGCGCAACATCCTGCCCTGGAGCAGTTTCAAGCCATCGAACCCGGGCTAGGGTATCTGCCTCATCGTTGCCTGGTGAGGCTAATGGGGGATGTCCTGTGACATGATAAACAGTCACCTGCTTCTGATGCCCCAGATCCCATAGATCTTTCCATAGGTCATGGCCCCACAATGGCCAATGCATAACTGTCCAGTCATTTAAATTCCATGTGGAAATCCACAGTGTCAGACCCCTGTACACAGCCCAACTGTCAGTACAGATTACTAGAGGGGAAGGCTCATGGGCCACCACCATCCACACAGCTCGCAGTTCAGCCCATTGGCTGCTCTGTCCCGTCCCGGTCTCAAACCAAATAGTGTCCGTTTCTGGGTGTACAGCCAATACCAGGCCTCTGCTGGAATTGGTGCTCGACCCTCCTTGTAGGGACTAGCTTCAGGTTCGGCTTCTATACAGGCTTCTGAAGTTGGTTCCATACTAATATATGTCACAGGACCAAGAACCTCCTGCAACTCCACCCTTAAGGGGCTAGTTGACAGGGTGCAGCGCTGTTCTAAGTATGCCCCCCACTTCGCCAAAATGGGTGTTTGAGCAGTGCCACTATGGGGCTTTGTTGTCCAGTCCCGTACCCATCCAGCTATTGGGTAAGTGGTTCTCACTGAGACAGGGGCTGTGGCAGTTATATTTTCTGTGGTTAGTAAGGCTGCATATACTTCAGCTGTTTCTCAATTAAGGAATACCTAACCTCAGTCCTCTTCCAGAGTTGGGACCAGAACCCAACTCTCTGATTTCTGCCAGAGTCCCCACCCGAACCCTTCCTGAGTAACATGCACATCAAGCTCACAGGGTCGGGCTGGGTCAAAAACCTGCAAGGCCTGAGCAGTCTTTATAGTTCGTTTGGCCGTGGCAAATGCTGTGTCTGCCTCAGCTGACCAATCCCACCTGGCTCCCTTACGTATTAACATATACAAGGGTCGTAAGAGCTGGACCATGTGAAGTATAAATGCCCTCCAGTAACCCAGCAGACCCAGAAAGGCTTGCAGCTGCTTCACTGTGGTTGGAATGGGGTAAGCTTGAACTTTATCTATCACAGCTTCAGGGATAACCTTTGTCTTATCCGACCAAACAACTCCCAGGAACTTAACTGACAGTCCAGGCCCCTGCAGTTTGCTTTCGTTGATCGCCCAGCCGCGTGTTTTCAGGTGTGTTAATAAGAGAGGTAATGCCTTTTCCAGATCTGTAAGAGTCACTTGTCAATAAAATATCATCAATATAATGGTATAAACGCACTGAAGATGGCCTTTCCCACCAGGCCAAATCTGCTGCCACCAGCCCATGACACAGAGTAGGGCTGTGCAGGTATCCCTGTGGCAGCACAGTGAATGTCCACTGCTGGCCTTCCCAGGTGAAGGCGAACTGGTCTTGACTTCCTGGGGCTATATCTATCGGAAAAAAAGCATTTGACAGATGGGCTACAAAATGGTACATTCCCAGCTCGTGGCTCAGACGATCCATCAAATCTGCCACTGAAGGCACTGCAGCATGCAAGGGGGGAACTACCTTATTCAATTCACGATAATCTACTGTCATGCGCCAAGAGCCATCGGGCTTCTTCACCGGCCACACTGGAGAATTGTAGGGGCTGTGGGCAGTACGCACAATGCCCACTTTCTCCAGCTCTGATATTGTGCCTGTAATTTCTTTGTGGCCTCCGGGCAACCGATATTGCTTGATATTAGTCACTCGCCTAGGGACTGGTAGTTGTAGGGGCAGATGCTTAGCGTGTCTTCTCACCACTGCCTTTACCACTTGCACTCTAAGGGGAAACTCTCCGGCTGTGGTTTCTAGCCATAAGCCACGTAGTACATCCACCCCCAGGATGTACTCCGGGATGGGCGATACATATACTTTATACTCTTTCGGGGGTAATCGTCCAATCCCCAGAGATAGTTTTACTGCTGTCACCTTGACACTCTGGCCTCCATAGCCATCAATATAACAAGTAGACCCATGAAATCTTCCTGGATTTCCATAGAGCAGAGTACATTCTGCTCCTGTGTCTACTAGAGCTAAAACCCTTTGTACGTTAGTCGGGCACCAGTGGATGGCAAGTTCCACATGTGGCCTCCGGTCCCCGCCCATCCCCTGTGGACGGGTTCCTTGGCCCTCACCCTATTCAAAGGCTATCAGGCCATCACCCGAGGACGGGGCTGGCAACAAGTGGTCTTCCAGGCGCAGGCGTGTGCCTGAGGCCTGGGGCTTCCAGGCTCCCTCTGAGCAGCAGTCCTCATGGGTGTGAACCTCTGGTCTTCTCGCAGCTGCTGCCATAATTCCAACAAATATGCATTGGGCTGCGTGTCTATTTTAGTGCCATCTACACCTGCCCTTATTAAATCCATCCACATTTGGTTACAGGTGACTTTTATAGGTTCTGTGATGCCAAGAGGCCTCCTTGCTCTCCTTGGCATTCCTTTTGACCTTTCAGAAATTACCCGTATTCCTTTCTGACAGTGCCGGCTCTCAACTTCTGCCAAGCTGGCTATCATTGTGGTGACATCATGTATCTGACGTCCCACATAGGGTGCTAGTACTGCCATGAGGGATCCAAATGTAGATGAGGGGGCATTCTTTAATACCAAGTCTCTCATCCCTGCTGTGAAATGCTCGTTGTTAGGACCACGTGTATCCACATTAAACATGGCCTGCCACATCCCCAATTCCCGAAGTACCTGAACCAGCTCGGCGTATGTCTGCCATCCGCTTACTGTCTCCAGCACATCTCCTGCATCTGCCCATACTGTCCGTATGGCAGCCATTATCCACTCCAGGAGGGTGTGGTCGCCCTGGCCATACCGCCGGCTGTTCTGCAGCCTCTGTCGCAAGGATGGGTGTGAAGTCACAGAGGCCAGTCTCTCCATCTCTTGAGCCGTGCAAATAATCCCATCCACCCCAGGTCCCATAAACGTAGCAGCCAGGCTGCCAAGGGTTTCCCTGGTTTCTGGCGGAACTGTTTGCCCAAGTCCACCAGTTCCACCTGGGTGTAAGGTTGGTAGGTAGTAAATTCCGTCATCTGTGGTGGTCCCGCAGCCAGACCCCCTGGGACCATGGGTCGCTGCTGCTTCATTTTCTGAGTCACCACCGGGCGGGCCCGGAGCATGGGACCAGCCTCCTCCTCCTCTCCAGAGGAGTCTGGCATCTCCGGGGTCGCGGGTTGGTTTGCCACCGCCGGTTGGGACTCGGGCAACGGTTCAGCCTCCCTCTCCAACTCTCCTGAGCAGGGGTCAGGCATCTCTGGAGTCGCAGGCTGGTTTGCCACCACTGGCTGTGATTTGGGCAAAGGGCCAGCCTCCCTCTCCTTCCTTCCTGAGACGGAGACTGGCATCTCCGGAGGGGTGGGTCGGTTTCTCCGAACTTCTTCCTCCAGAATCCTCAAATGTTGTTGCTGTATCCGCATCTCTTCTCGTATCTCTTCTCGCATCTCATCCAGTACTTGCTGGATCCTAGATTGTTCTTTCCTCCTGGACTCTGGCAGAGCCGTGAGAAACACCCATCCCACGGCTCCTGCCGCCTCGCGGGCACTGCATCCACTCAGGGTTTCTTCTATTTCATACAGGGCCTGTTCCAACTGCCCCGGGGATCCATCTACCTCTGGCCATTCCTGGGGAGGTGCCCACTGGGTGAGGAGGTCGGCCACTGGGTACCATCTGCTCGTGGCCGGCCATCCGGGGATCCCTCTCCAGGTTACAAAGGGTTTCGTCTGCGTAGAGCTGTCCTGCCTCGAACCGTCCTGCCGTCTATGCCAGTTGTAAAGCAACCAACCCATTCCGAGCAGGTTTATGAACAGTTCTAGCAGCCACATGCTCTTCACCATTGTTTGTAGTCGCTGCACTCCTCCGTACACTCCACTCCTCCACCCTTAACACCGCACTACCACACCACACTCTGCTGCACCACCCTTATATATCAGTCTCTTCGCACAGGTGTACCCACTTCAGGTGCCCGCCATCAGGCATGCACCCAGGATCACAGGGCTCCCTCATCTATCCTGATGGCGGGAGGGCAGAAAAGCCTGATACCTTTTACCTTACCCTACAATATTATAAGATTTGTGGACTCAATATGGTTTTGTTTTTTTTTAATCACCCCAAAACTCTTCTGTACCAAACTGGTCTTCCCACCCTCGTGTGGATCAGGGAGAGGGAATCTCCCCACCAAGGGTGACTGTTCCCTGGGTGCTAACCCCACAGATCATCCACCCTCTGTAAAGGTTGTTCCCATCCATTCTCTCTCTTTCTCTCCCTGCCCCCCCTTCATTTCCTCTTCTCCCCGTTCTCTCATATCTTACAGATATTTAATCATCATTGTTAACCTCTCCCTTTCTACCTATTATTTTTACAATTATATAAACATGTTCAAATCTTTGTGGAATGTGTTTTCTTTCTTTGTTACAGGAGTACAATATATAATGTATAAACAGCTCTATTTTCTCACTTCTCTCCTATACTCAGCCACCACAGTGCAGCTCCTCCTCTGTTCCATTCACCTGTTCTGGGTGATGCAACATGTCTCCTATCTGGCACCCCAATCTTCATGGTCTTTCTCATTCAATCTCTCCTTAGGGCAGAACTGAAGGGCGAATGATCAAAGTGTTTTTCTGCCCTCCTGCCATTAGGATTGATGATGGATCCCTTGGTCCTGAATGCATGCCTGATGGCAGCCCCTGGATTTTGTTACATTGTTGTATTCAGTTGCATTGTTTACTTTTGTGAGCCATGGCTGCAGTATTTATATGCAACAGAGTGCAGAAAAGAGTGATGATTCGCCTAGGGCTGGGAGGCCTGCCAGCCTCCTGACCCCCCAGCACCCCTGCCTGCTGTGTACCTGGTTGCTGCACTGCATGTAAAACTCAATAAAAGCCTGAGAAAGCCACCAAGGGATCCATGATTCTCCTTTACCCATCTGCTTGGTTCATAGAGAACCAGCTCTGTGCCTTCCAGCTATTACAAGGACACCCCTAAGTTCATCTTGAAACCATCCCCAACTTGTTTGGTTTCCCTTTCTTGAGGGTAGTTTGTTGTAACTTGGCCCTCTGCTGAGCCCCTTTCCTGATTCTCACCTCCACCTGCTCCTTGAAGGCAGCACAGTCCCAGGGTTCAGTCCTTTAACTCGAAGCAGCAAGGATGAGCACAGAGCAGGTTTTCTGTGATTCTAGCAGATGGAGTAAAGGAGGAGAGTCCTGGAGCCCTCGGTGGCTTTTTTGTTTTTTTAAAGATTTATTTTATTTATACAAGAACTGGGGTACAGGCCAGAGGCACGGGAGGGTGAGAGAATTCACCAGACAGAGCAGGGAGCAGAACAGGCAGATGGACCAAAAGCACTGCTAAGGGGAGCAGCAGGGGAGGCAGGAGAGGTCTGCCCGCCATGTGGGTTGCTTCCTGGCATCCCTCTGATGCCACCCTTATAAGCCCCAGTCTCTCAGCCCAGGTGAAACCACCTACGCATGCCCACACTCTACTTCAGGTGCCTGCCATCAGGCATGCCTTCAGGATCCCAGGGATCCATAATCATTCCTAATGGTGGGAGGGCAGAAAAACCTGATAATTTACTTACCCTACAAAGCTCCAACTTATCTCACACCCTCTCCTATGGAATCTACTCCCACACTTCCTGTTTCTACATCACTTCTTATACACCATTTCCAAATAACAACTCACCAGCCTCCCCAACCTCCCCTCCCTCAAAGCTCCATCCCCTGGGTTACAGCTACCTGGATTACTCATGTATACTCCACACTCAAATTGTATATATGAACTCAAGATTTTGCCTCATCTGTGGTAAGTTGGTTATAAATATATCCCTAATTCTCCATCCTTCTTCATGACTACCTCACACTCTGCCATGTACATTTTAGATCCCTCACACTCTGACTCTGGGTTCAGTCATGTGATTTCATGTGTCTCATAAGAGATCAGCTCATGTGACTCAAGCAGAGATTTAAAGTGCTGGCCCCATGGGTCTTCCCTCTGCCATTTCCATGGAAGGACATCGTAGTCCAGGTGCTGGAGGATGAGCTCATGGAGCAGGGCCTGTCATCAGCCTTTCCCTCTGAAGCTGTCCTCCCTCAGCCAGTACTCAGTGTCCATCATTCTTGTAAACAAGACCAGCCAATGTGTGAATGTCCTTGGTGGTGACCTTTTCATCTGACCAAAGATGTAGGAGTAAAGTCAGTGGAGATTACTCAAGTTTCTCCCACATTAGCAAAGTCCTCAAAAGCCAAATACAAGTCCATTACTACAGGCCACTGAGATTTTTTTCTGTGGTTCTTCATTACACAGCAGTATTATGTTGATAGGTAACTGATAGACATGTTCTTAATATAACAAAATCACAGGACAAAAGTGGAAGCCTCTGCAATCCACACTTCCCCCTTCAAACTCTGTGTCCCAATTATACTCCTTCAATTGGGTCTTATTTCTACACCTCAATGATAGCTGTCCTCCTGTCCAGCCACTGCCACTTGGTGAAGCCAAATAGTCCACCTCTCACCCCATGACTGTACTCCACACCTCCAGACTTTCTCCCCTCCCTTCCCCTCCCCACTACTGCCAGAGTCATCATTCTTTTTTTTTTTATACAAGCACTGGGTATAGTCAGAAGCACAGGAGGGTGAGAGAATTCACCAGAGCCAGATTGGAGAGCATAACAGGCAGACTGACGAAATACACTGCTGAGGGGAGTAGCGGGCGGCAGGAGAGGTCTGTGCACCATGTGGGACCCTTGCCCAGTGGCCGGGGATTGAACTGGCGCTGCAGAGGCTGCTGCAGGCAGCTTCCCAATCCAGAGCTCAACTGCTGTGCCACTGGGGAGGCCCAGAGTCATCATTCTATGCACAGTTATGCTAAAAATCTTCAACAGCTACACATTCCAAAGCCATAAGACAGCCAACTGCCTCCCTTTGCAGCCCTCTTCTTTATGCTTCCCTCATGGTTTTTAACACCTGTGCCCTCAAGGCCCAAAACTCCAAATCTAAGAATTTAACTGCTATTAAACACAATCACCAGGCTCTGTGGACTCTCTCATCCTTTCTTCTTCTGGTCTGAATGGCCTTATACAACCTGCTTGATAAAATGAAGTCCCAGCTCAAGTATCTAATCCTATGGAGTTATTTACCAACAAACATTCAGTAGCATCAATCAACCACCCTTGACCTGTGTACTCTGTATCTATAACACCTCCTTATAATAGTTTTGTCACCTCTTAGCACCCTGCCTCCTTTGCTCTCTCCCACCAGTCATGAGGACTCCATGGGAGCCAAGAATATGCTAAACACACTCACCCCAGGACATTCACACTGGCTGTTCCCTTTACTTAGAAATTGCATTCCCTGTGATTTACAGCATCATGACTGCTGAAGACCAGCCTCAGCAAACTGGGTGTCAGGGGTTCCTGAAAGATGGGGCAGCGTCGGCGCAATTGAGGAATGAATCAGACACACACAATGTCTTGTGTTAGTATCTCTCCCTGAGGGTCTCAGCAAGTCTTTATTTATACACTCAGGCAAGCAGTGAGATGACATTATCATATGCATGGAAGCAAAGCAAAATCAATTGGTGTACTTTTTCTGTCATAGACATTTGCCTGCTACGGGCTCTCAGCAAGAAGGCAGTCTTCAAGGTTAATAGATAAAAAACTAAACCTTACACTAAAACTCATTATTTCAGTTTAGACAATTGCCTAAGACAGTTGATAGCTGCCAGTACACCCCTATCAGCTAAAACCTAAGCATCAAAAGACACTTCTATTCAAATGGCCTTCAGTGGGAGACCAGCTGCTTTCTGGTTATCAGCTAGCAAGGTTTTCTACCAAGAAACTTCTTAATGCAGTTAACTTCATTTAAAAACTTTGTTAAGAAACTTTTAAAAAAAGCAAAAGAAGGACTTACTATAATCATTGACCTGGATTGCTTGTCAGGCATGCTCATATAGAACAAACTCTTTCCCATTGTCAGGCAGGCCATATTTACAGTGTTTAATTTTTAAGCAGGTAATTTTCTGTGCCATGTGCTTATAATATTCTTATACATATATTTTATTGCCCAATGTATTTTCTGAGAGCGTTTTATCTTTTTTTTTAAAGATTTATTTTTTATTTATTTATACAAGCGCTGGGTACAGTCAGAAGTTCAGGAGGGTGAGAGAATTCACCAGAGCCAGAGCAGGGAGCAGAGCAGGCAGAAGGACCGAAGTACACTGCTGAGGGGAGCAGCGGGCAGCAGGAGAGGTCTGTGCGCCATGTGGGACCCTCCTCCAGTGGCCGGGGAGCAGCTAGGGATCAAACTGGAGCTGCAGAGGACGCGGGCAGCTTCGCAGCCCAGCGCTCAACCTCTGCGCCACTGGGGAGGTGCAATAACAAAAATAACAAAAAACAAAGGGATGCTTATAGGTGTGAGGCACAAGGAATCTTAAGCCCCACAGTGTGAGGCTCTTTGGAAATCTACGGCCCCACAGTGTGAGGCCTTTTTCTTAGCTGCTTGCCAGTGTCTTATCTGGCTGGGGCAGCAAGGCACCCCCGTCCCCCCGCAATGACTATGGATAACACCACTGTGTGATAGAGGAAAGTTGCCTATTGTGGCAATCATCTCATTATATATGTAAATAAAATCAAATCATCATGACCTATGCCTTAGACTTACACAATGATGTATATTAATTATTTTTCAATGAAACTGAGGGGAAAGTAACTCCCAGGCCCTAGATATCTACTTAGCTAAATTCCCATTACCTTTGTCTTTCTGCTCAGATACAAAATGATAAGTTCTTGCTCAAACAGTACCATCCTGAGCTCCCATTTATTAATGCATCCTGCTCTCACTCCCAGACCTACATTCGTGACCATTTCCTCTGTAATGGAAAAGCATATCCTCATACTCATTTATAACCTGTTTGTTTATTATGATTGTTCTGTCTCCCACTTGAAAACATAAACTGACATAATGAAGAACTTGATTAGGTTCACAGCTTATAATAGGTACTCTGTATATTTATATTTAATGCAATAATTAATTAATAAGCCTTTTCTTTCTCATGAATGAAAACAGAGTAAATTACATTATCCTTAGGTTCTCCCCAGCTCCAAAACTCAAGGACTCTGAGATGTTTAATGATGTCACCAACCTGCCACCTTCAGCTCTAAACTGGCTTGCTCATAGAAGTCTCCCTCTCTGAAGAAGCAGGTGTATAGGCCATTGTCAGAAGTCTGGACGTTGTGGATGGTCACAACAGCCTTCCCTTCACTCAGTAATTCCTCCATGAGTGAGGTCCACCCTGTGTACTGGGCCACCTGCTCCTCATTTTGCTCCTGTTGATCTTGATAGATGAACACTGACTCTGAGAAATTGGAACGAAACCATCTCACCTCCATGCTCTCTGCACTCATGACTGGGTCCAGAAAGCAGGACAGTGTGACATCCTCACCCAGCACTGCCACAATGGGCACTGAGGGGCCAAACACCAGGAACTCCTCTGTGAACACAGACATAGGAATTAGAGAGTTTGAGAAACACACACCAAGAGCAGAGAACACAAACCATCAATGGGGAAAGCCAAAGCAGACTGAGGGATGGTGTCTGATGAGAAGACTGCTGACATGAAGGGTTGTACTGAGCAATGACAACCTGGGAAAGATCTTCCAGCCACAACTTATGGTCCAGAAATAATGTCAAAGATACTTCCTCATTCACTGGTGTATCTGATAGCAGAACCCTACATGAAGAGACCTGGCTTCATGGTTCTCAACTTCGGCATGCATCAGAATCACCAGGAAGACCTGTAAACATAGAATGATGGGCCCTAACCCAGGTCAGATGCAGCAGATTGGGATGTACCCAAGAATGTGCATTTCAAAAGTATTCCCAGGGGACTTAGATGGTGTCAGAGGAGATTCCTCACTTTATTTCCCAGGAGGACCAGCTGTATGAACCAGTGGAACAGTACACCCAGAGAATACCATGGAGTCCAACAAAACTGGAACACCTCTTGTACATCCATCACCAGGCAGACAGCACCAAAAGAGATGCAGAGAAGATTCATGCTTCAATGAGTAAGCATTTTCTGGAGACAAACACCTGGTGGCTGTGGTCAGGAATGAAGGTACACATTGCATTGCAGTACAAATTGTGGTGCTGCTATTCAACCAGCAACTTGACCAGTGTCCATGTGGAGGCAGAACTAAGCAAGTTGTAGGCACACACCCTTGATTGTGGGGAAATACATGCAGAGGAGCTGGGTGCTCCCAGCAGATCAGGTCCCCAGTGACAAGTACTAGGACACAGTGTTAGCATGCACTTCTGCTCTCCCACACCTCAGGCCTGGGACTGACCTCGTGAAGCACACTGACAATGTGTACATGGCAGAGTCTCAGGTACAGAACTGAAAGAGGTGGGTTATCAGGTGCCTCAAACATGAATTAGCATGCCCCCAGCCAGAGCATACACACCAGAGGCTAGATGACTTAGGCCACACCCACTCCCTCTGATTCAGCATCTCAGAGATCAGGTCTCCAGACCTGCATACAGGAAAAATCTAAAATCACATAAAACTACAGGGCCACCTGATGGACAGGTAGAACTGGTTTGAATCTCTAAGTTAATGCCACAATTTTTTTTTTAAAAATAAGAAATCTAAAGCAGCAAAATAGGCCCAAAATATATGACACATGGCACCTTGAGACCTTAAGGTAATATAAAAGAACAAGAAGAGACCAACACTCCAATATACAAATACAAAGACAAGGAAGATCTTATCTTCCTATGAGGTTGAGACTTCAAAATTGCCATAAGAAAGTAAGTCAAAGAGTTGATAGAAAACACAGAAAAGTGAATCAAAGAGAAACAACAAAATTCAGAATAAAAATGAATGGCATGGACAATAAAATTAGTGAACAGAAAATATATTGAAACTTTAAATAATAAAATAACAAATATGCAGTATTTAAAAAGATTAACAGAGTAAATACAAACTTCTGGAGAAAGCTACTGAAGCAGAATAGACCAAATGGAAGACTGAATCAGCGACCTCAAAGATAATAATGCGCAATGGCCTCAAATGGAAGAAGAAAGAGAAAAAATAAACACTTCAAAACTCTATGAGGAAAAAGAACATAAGGATAATGGGTATTCTAGCAGGGGAACAGAAAAAGAATGGAACAAAAGAACTATTCAAAGAAATAAGAGGAAAACTTCCCAAGCTTGGAAGGCCCAGAATATACAGTCCATGAAGCTAAATGAACATCTTGTTAAATAAATGTATTGAGACTTACACCAAGACACATAGTCATGAAACTACCAAGAGTTCAAAAGAGTATTGGGGTAGTTAGGGAGAAAAAGACAGGTAACCTGTAAAGGTACTCCCACAAGGCATACAACAGGTGTCTCTGAGGACACCCTACAAACAAGAAGAGAATGGAATCACACATTTGAAATACTGTAATAGAAAAACTCACAGCCAACAATACTTTGTCCCATAAAACTATGCTGCAAATATGAGGGCAAAATAACAGCTTCCCAAACAAACATAAGTTGATGGAATTGTGAACACTATACCTTCCCTACAAGAATTGTTGAAAAGAGCATTCCTATCTAAATAAGATAGGGAAAAACAAACAAATGTAAAAAAAATAGGTAAAAACCAGAAAACCAAGGACAAAAGCACAGTAGTAAATCTCCATGCATCAATAATCACCTTATATGTAAATGAACTGAACTCTTGAATAAAAACAGCACAGGGTGGCTGGAGGTATCAGAAGACAATACATAACTTCATGCACTAGAGCTACAAAGGTAAACAAAACTTACACTCAAAAAAAGTGATTGGAAAACTACTACAAGGAAATGGGGCCCATGCATAAAAAATGCAGCAACAGTCATCAGATAAAAGACACTTCCAGCAAAAAAAAAAAAAAAAAAAAAGATAACAAGAAACAAGGATGGACATCACATAATATTTAAGAACTCCTACATCAGGGAGACATAACATTCATCAATATGTATGCACCAAACAAAGGAGCATCAAAATATATAAGGCAACTGTAAACAAATCTGAAAACACATCTTGATAGTAAACAATAGTGGTGAAGGAATTAATGTAAGAAACATATAAGGTTTACAAGTAAAACTAAAAATATTAAAGGTGACTGTGAAAGTAGCTGAGGCCACATACTGAGTGTGAAAGGCAGATAAAGCAGAAGGTGCCCGAGGCTAAGCCTGATAAGGAGTGGATAACTCCTAGGTATTTACCCAAAGGACACAGAAACATCAATTCCAAAGAGCACCTGCACCCCTATGTTTATAGCAGCACTGTTTACAATAGCTAAGCTTTGGAAACAACCCAAATGCCCAAAAATAGATGACTGGATCAAAAAGATGTGGTACATATATACCAAGGAATATTACTCAGAATTCAAAAAAGATAGGGCCTCCCCTGGTGGCGCAGAGGTTGAGAGCTGGGCTGTGAAGCTGCCCCCAGCCTCTGCAGTGCTGGTTTGGTCCCGGCCACCAGCGAGGGTACCGCATGGCGCACAGACCTCTCCTGCCGCGCTGGCTGCTCCCCTCAGCAGTGTATTTCGTCAGTCTGCCTGTTCTGTTCCCCGCTCTGGCTCTGGTGAATTCTCTCACCCTCCCGCACTTCTGACTATACCCAGTGCTTGTATAAATAAATAAATAAATCTTTAAAAAAAAAAAAAAAGATAAACACATGCAATTTGCAGCAACATGGATGGCGCTGGAAGGGATCATGCTCAGCGAAATAAGCTAGAAAGAAAAAGAAAAATACCAGATGGTCTCACTCATAGCAGGAATCTAGAAAACTTAAATAAGGGACCAGGAAAATGAATAACTATAAGAAAGTGAAAATCAAAATCAACAAAAAACCATGAGCCAGAGACACTCTATGGGGGCTAGGGGGCGGGAGGAGAGGGATTGGTGTCAAAATAAGGGGGTTGCAATTGTATGGGGAATATAAAAATAAAATTTATTATAAAAAAAAAATAAAAGGAGTGGATACCTGAAGCAGACTCAGAGCGGTCCTCAAAACTGGCTCTGAGCAAAGGACTTGCCAGAGGCTACTCTTCTGCAGTCTATCTCACCGCCCCCTTTGGACTCAGACTGCTCTGCAGCCACAACTCTCCTTGTTCCTTGGTTGGGCACACCGCGAACAGAGCCTCACTCCCCAGCTTTGCTTACCGCGAAACAGCAGCTTGCTCTCTGACAGCAGCACATTGGCTGCACATCAGCTCAACATCCTGTGTGACCATCTGGACTGTGGGCCCTCGAGCCTAGAGACTTCCACAGCGGGAGGACTCCACCTGGGGAGAAGGCCCAGCTAAGACACATCGTGGCTTCTGTCTTCAGTCAAAGGTACTTTGGGAACTTGGGGTTTCTTGCCTGTATAAACGTAAGGGTGTGTGTGACCAATATAGGAATAAAATTCTCTTTGAGAGCCAACTAAAGCTCAACAATCATGCTCGTGACAATTAAACAACCCACTTTCGTCATTGGACACATCCACCTGACAGAAAATCAAAAAGGAAACAGTAGCTGTAAGTGAGGAACTGAACCAGATGGACCTAATAGACATTTACCAGGCACTACACCCCCAAAAAGCTGAATATACTCTTCTCAAGTGCACATGGAACACCCTGAAGAATAGACTACATGTTGGGCCACAAAACAAGTGAGAATAAATTTAAGATTGATATCAAATAAGAATCTCTCTGATCACAATGGTATCAACCTAGAAATCACCATAAAAAGAAAGCAGAAAAACCTCTCATATGTAGAGACTGAACAACACACTACTGAATGATTATTGGGTGAAGGAGGAAATCAAAGAAGAAATTAAACACCTTGCAGCAAATGACAACAAAGATACAACCTACCTGTGGGGCACAGCAAAAGCAGAACAAACAGGGGAGTGTATAGCAATACAGGCCCACAGCAAGGACCAAGAAAGAGCTCAAATAAAGAATCTAACCTTACAAAAAAAAAAAAAAAACACTCTAACCTTACATCTAAACTGGAAAAACAAGAAAAAATGAAACCAAGAGATAATAGAAGGAAGAAAATAGTAAAAATTCAAGCAGAAATAAATGAAACAAAATCAAAGACCATCTAAAAATCTACGAAACCAAAAGCTGGTTATTGACAAATTGAACAAAATAGATAATCCTCTTGCTTGATTTGCAAGCAAAAAAAAAAAAAAAGAGGAAGAAGAAAAACGCTAGTAAATAGAATCAGGAATGAAGATGAGAAGCTACAACAGATATTTCAGGAATACAGAGAATCATAAGAGACTACTAAACATCTCTATGCCAATAAACTAAATAATCAGAATAAACCTGAAAAAAATGGACAAACTCTTAGAAGTAAATAACCTTCTGAGACTGAAACAGGAAGAAATAGAAATCATGAACAGACCAATCATAAGTAAGGACACTGAAACAGTAATCAAAACTTTCCCCCAAAATAAAGACCAGGACCAGACATTTTCATTAGTGATTTCTACCAAATCTTCAAAGATGAACTAACACCTGTTCTTCTCAACTCTTCAAAAAAATTGAGCATGAGGGAACACTTGCAAACACATTTCATGGGGCCAAAATTACCTTGATACAAAAGATGGATATCACCAAAAAATAAAACTACAAATCAATATCCCTGGTAAATATAGATACAAAAATCCTCAACAAAATCTTAAAACCAAATTCAATATTACACTAAAAGGATCACACATCATGACTAAGTGGGATTTATCCCAGCAACACAAGGAGGGTTCAACATTTTAAAATCAATCAATGAGATTTCAGATTATACCAGTTAGAAAGTCTATTATCAAAAAGTCAAGAAATGATTAATTTTGGAGAGGATTAGGGGATAAAGTACCCTTGGGCACTGTTGGTAGGAATGTAATTGGTGTGACCACTTTGGACAACAGTATGGTGATTACTCAAAAAGCTAAAAATAGAATCACCATACTATCCAGTACTTTCACATCTGGGTGTTTACATGAAGAATATGAAAACACTTATTCAAAAGGAGATGTGCTCCCTATTTTCACTGCAGCACTATTTCCAATAGCCAAAGTATGGAAACAACCCAAGTGCTGAAGGACAGATGAATGGATTAAGAAAAAGATACACACACACACACACACACACACACACAGTGAAATAGGACTCATATTTTTGTAAAAAAACTTGGAATGTTGCCATTTTCAACAATATGGATACAATTTAAGGAACTTATGATAAGTCAAAGGAAGAAATGCAAATACCTTATGATCACACACAAATCTGGAATATTCAGAAAACACCAGAAATCAGCACACACAGCAATAACAGACCTTTAGATGCTGTCAACAAAATGGCAGTCACCAGAGAGGCTGGAGGGAATATCAAGGGGGAGGATTGTGATTGAGTTTTGGTTGAGTGTGTGTGAAATATACAGGGGCTAGTGTGAGAAATGGCACACCTAAAATCCATACAGTGTGTAATTAATGATTCCTCAATTAAAAGAAGAAAGAAAGAAAAAAGTTTCCCCCAGCCTGCTCCCCAGTCAGAGCCCTTGGCCTGAGGAGGCCTGAGAAGGACAGGACAGGACTGTGCTGTCCTCAGGAGCCCCCTGCACCTCCAAAGAGCCACTTCTCACCTGTGCTGCCCCAGCTTGGCCTGAGCCCCTCCTCTCTCACCTGGACACACACAGACTAGTCTTTCCTGCCACCCCCAGTCTGGGCCCCTTTCACCTGGGAGCTGAGCCAGGTCCTGCTCTGCTCACAGCCTGGCAGGGGCTCCCCAGCCCCACAGTCACCCCCAGCCCCACAGGGTAACCCTTCCCAGGCCTCTGACACCAACTCCTGTGTCCCTCCCTCTCCCTCTGCTCCAGCTGATCCCTGCCCTCTCTGTCCTTGCACACCCAGCACCAGCCAGCCCCCCACAGGCTGTTCCCTCCATGGGACCCTCACCCCCAACACCCCCTCCCCAGGGCTTGGCTGCAATTCACCATCTCCAGTGACCCCCTTGATGGACACAGCTGCCCCCACATACCCTTCCCTCCCCTGCTGCTCAACCTGCTCCCTGCCTTTCCCTCTTCTCAGCCCCTCTGCAGGTGGGGGTGGGGTGGGTTTCTTGACTTTATTAGTCACTGTCTCCTGCAAGAAGCAGCTCTCTGAAGATGGGGTCTGTCTATTTTGTACACAGCACTGAGCACATGGCTGATACCCTATAAATATTGGTGTAATTAAATGAATCAGTGACTGACAAGTATTTCCAATACGAGTAGAGTTAAAAACAAAAAAAGGAGGGAAAAGGCAATTTTAATTTTTGACAGTTGTCTTTTTAAAATGCCATAACCCCCTCACTGAGCAATTGTCATCCCTCTCCCTCATGTGACTGCTCTTATCTGTGTCATCATATGAGTGGTTGGGGAGCACTCCAATCTTTCTAGAGCCAGGGCCCCCACACAGCCATCCTTCCTGAAGGAAGAGTTCCCAGAGCCCCTGGGCCCCACCCATCCTAGGGAGACACAGGACAGGGAGGGACACACTCACCTGGGGACCCCCTGGGGGGCAGCTGGAGGAGGAGCAGCAGGGAGGGAGGAGGCAGAGCACAGAGCTGGGGCAGGAGCAGGGCGCCATCTCCTCAGGGCTGGGGAGAGACAGGGCAGGAGGCAGCCAGGCCCACACAGAGGAGTTGGGCAGCCAGGAGCTCTGGTCTCAGCGGGGGAGAGCAGGGCTCAGGGCCCCCACCAGCAGGAGCAGGGCCCTTCCTGGTGACCCCTTAGGTTCAGAGACCAAGAAGGACAGACCTGGCTCCTCTCAGGGAGTCTGAAAATTTCTGTGTTTCTAGAGACCATGAGGTTTATTGGAGAAAACATCCATCCTTCCCCTCCCATCCCATGGAACCCACACCTAGATCCACTCTGTTCAGAGCAGCAGGCCCCTCCATTCCCAACCCCTGGGCTGGGGGTGCAAATTGCCCTCCCTCCCATTATCTCACCCAGTGACTCCCCAGGACAGAGGCCCAGACCCAGGCACCCATGAAGGACAGGCCAGCACCTGCTTGTGGTCCTGCCCCCCTCATTTGTGAGACAGGTCCCTGAGAAGTATCAGGACACAAGACACTGTCCCCAAGGCGTCGGGTTCCCCCCATGGGCCCATGTCCTGCTCTGTCTGCTTGTTCAGCTCACCTGAAGGTCAGTCCCTCCCCAGCCCTGACCTGCCAGGACCAAGGACAAGGTTCTGCCCCAAACACAGCAGGAGCCGGGTCAGATCCCCACTGAGGGCTTTGTCTCTGTCCTCTCTATCTCTGTGGGGATTTCTGCCTTGGGGTGAGGGACCCAGTGGAGACAGCAGCAGAGAAGGGAAAATGTGTCCTGGTCAGAGAAAAACACCCTCAAACCACCTCTTGCCTGGGGGTTGGGGGGAGGCAGGCCACATTCCAGGAAGGACAGACACTGCAGGCTGACTGTGAGGTCACCGCTGGACTTGGCCACTCTCTGTGTGACCATCTTTTTCAAATGTCTTAACTTTCCTGCCTCACTTACCACACCAGAAAAATGGGAATAGAATCAGCATCTCCCAACTAAGGTTGGAATGAGAATTACATGAATTATATTTGAAGAGTCACTACCTATAATTACAGAAAATAATCTGGCCCCAGAGTGTTACAGACACATTATTAAAATAAGTGAAGTACAACCTCCAATGAGGTTGTGCTGGGTCCTCTTAGAGCTGCACCATTTCCTGTGCCACCTCCCACCCCACCCAAGCCCCACCACATGCTCAACCCCTCCTCACAGTCAGCTGCTTCCCATTTTCCTCTTCTTAAAAGAAACATGTCTTCAAATCTGAAATACTGCTTCAAATCTGCTCTGACATGGTATGTCATGGGCTTCTAGAGTTTCCCTTCAAGCTTGAGATGTTTCAGTGTTTCCAGCAGACCCAAAATTTTCCCATAGTTTGCACCTGCTGTTAGTTGCCAAGAAGCCATGCTGGGTGCCAAAGGGGTCTCATGCCCAGAGAGATAATTGACAGGAGAGTAGACAGGCAGAATCTGACACTCCTTGAGGGGTGTCTGTAGAGACCAGCCGGGGGGTTCTCATAAATTTCTCTTAGGTGAGCCAATTACCCTTCCCTGGCTCCTTCCACTGTCTGAAAGAAAAGCTTGAAATGCAATCCCAGCAGCCTCCACCCTGCCCTCTGGACAGTGCACCCTGGGTATTAGCAGGGAAACAGCAGGATCAGAGGAGCCAGCAGAGGGGAGGAGCAGGCACCCTGATACTCCTGCAGGCACAGGGGAGGCACCCACCCAGCACCACTGTTGAGCACCCACTGCGCTCCAGGCTGCTTGGCTTCCAGACCCAGAACTATGGGGTGAGTGTGGGCCCCAGTCAGGACTTACACTGAGCCCCATGCAGGGCTCTGCCTGTGCCTGATGGTGACCACCCCAGTGACCCCATGGCAGCTGTCACCCCACATGGCAGAGACTGTGAGGAGCCCCGAGGGGAGTCATTTTTCTCCTCCTCACAACAGCTAACCCAGGAGACCTCTCCAGTCTCATCTCCCTGCCTCATCCCTTCAAGAGATCCCTCTGCTTAAAGGAGGAGTGCCCAGGCCTCCCCCTCCCTCTCTGACCCCCCTCCCATTGTTGTCCCAGGTGACTCCCTCCAATTCAGGGAGCTCTCCCAGCCTCAGGCCTCCTCACAGTCACTGGATGTTCCTGCTGCCTCTGTTCCCTAAACCCCTCACTTTTTAGGCCTCACCTGAAGTGACCTGTTCAGGGGGGCCACCCCAAACCTCTCCATCCCCCTTGCACATGCTTGTTAGGGTCAGGAGGCTTGTTCTTGACCGCTGCCCTGACGTGTCATCTGGGGAACAATGTGGGATACCTGGAGGAGGCTCTTTCAGTCCAGCAGGGAGGGCCCTCACCAGCCTCAGCTGAGCTCATCTGCAGAGGAGACGCTGCTGCTGCCCATCGGCGCCTTGGCCTCGTCCACTCAGAAAACCCCTCAGTCCCCTGAGAACACGAGACATCACCTCTGACCTGAGCACCAGCCCCTGATAGACATGGCGTCCACAATGCTCCCCTGTTTTCCTATACCCCCCAAAATAACTGCGTCACTAATCACATCACACACACATGGAAACATTGAGGTCAGCACCTGTGTCTGCCCCCAAGGCCTGCCCAGGGCTCAGGGTCACCAGGCAGTGACTCCTGCAAGTGTGGCCCTCACCACACTCCTGCCAGGTTGTCGTCCTCACATTGTTAGGGGGAAAAGGATGTCCTAAAGCTAATTCCATACAGGCTTTGTGGACTCCACCCCCACCCCAGGCCAAAGCCAAAGACACTGGGAACTCCAAATCCTATCACCACCAAAGGGAAGGTGGCTGGAACCTGAGGGTGGGGTTAAGCAGCATTCGGCCAACTCTGAGAGTGTCTTTGGGTTTCCAGGTTGGTGGATCAGGTAGGACACATTAAAGACTTTATTTCCCTATTTTCTCCCTGAGTTGTACATTTCCTTAATTCCCTTTCCCTTATAAATAAACCTTTTATTGACCTTTTGTGTGTGCCTGCAGTGGAGTATTAATAAGTCCCTTTAAAGTGCGCAGGTGAGGACCCACAGCCAGGCAACCTGTTTTATATCAGGGTTGCTCCGTAACAACATCACCTTCTACACACAAGGTACCCGACTCCTCGCAGGGTCACAGCCTCGCACCAGCAGGACTGTCCTGCCAGGGCTCAGTCTCCCTGTCCTGAAGAGCATCCTGTGTCTTTTTTTTTTTTTCCTAGATTTATTTTTTTAGTTATGCATACAAGAGCTAGGGTATAGGTCAGAGATGCAGGGTTGTGTGTGTGAGAGGACTCACCAGAGATAGAGCGGGGAGCAGAACAGGCAGACTGACTGAAATACAGTGCTGAGGGGAGCAACAGGCAAGACAGAACAGGTCTGCCGCACTATATGAGTCAGCTCCCTGGCCGGGCATGGAACTCCTGCTGAAGTGGCTGCAGGAATAGCTTCATAATGCTGCATCTTAACCCCTTGTGCCACCAGGGAGGTCCTGTGTCTGTCTTCATGGAGCAAGGAGTGTTCTTTCATCACTGAAATCCAAATCCACGATTTCTGCCTGGAAGTCAACTATGAGATATTAAAATGCTGGTACAACCCAGGAGTTCTAGAAATACCTGAACACATCCAGTTTGTTATCCTTAAAGTTTCCTTTGTGACAATCTCCTCTTAGACTCAGGAATATTGGGAAAATACACCTTTATCATAAAATAACTGAAGAGACAGGAAAATACTCTCTTCTGAGTTTACCCCCCTCTGCCACCAATATCCCTGTCAAATGGGTGTGCTTCTTGGTCTAGAGACATTAGGAGAATTTGATGAAGACACAGAGGGAAGAAAACCAAACTTCACTGAGTTCCTATTAGTTGCCAGGAGCTGGGCTGCACAGGTAGTGTCTGTGGCCCCTGATTCTCACATCTGCAGACAGAGATGAAAGTGCCTGAGTCCTGCCCTCTGTGTAGTGATATAATCCAGGACCTTCCTGGGGAAGGGGTTGCAGGTGCAGGATGTGCCGCACCCCCACTCCAGCTCTCAGCCCAGCCCCCTCTCCCAGCTCTACACCCCTCAGGGGGAGGGGAGCAGGAGGGGACCTTGGATTCAGAACTGCCCCAGGAGGACATACCCAGAAATCTCATCTCCTCCCAATGCTGCCCTTGGGTCCATATGGGGAGGGGAGAGGAGGAGGGGTCAGAGCACAGGGCAGGTGTTCCTGGACAACCCCGGAAGCCACTGGACACCCTGCAGGAAGGACACTCACCCCCCTCACTGCCTCTCCAGCTCCTCAGGGCCTCTTCCTGCTGCTCTGTCAACACACACTGTTCACTGCTCTGTCTTGTTCAAATACAAATTGTCCTGGTTCTAGTGGGTTAATAATTTACTTTCCTGTTCAACCAAGGTATAATACTTGTAACCTTTTCATGGTTTCAAGTACTTTGGAAATAGTTTCAGGTTAATACATGAGGAAGCTAGAAACAGTGGTAAATATAAAATAAGTTGTAATTTAAAATGCAACTATTTATTGGAGGATTAAACCTCTTTACATAAACTTGCAATCCAGTAAAATCTAATTTATCTTGACTCTTTTAACAAGAAGAGTTCACTGGATTCTCCTTCAGGGCAGAAAAAATGATCAAAACACGGGAGGAGATCAAGATGGCTGCATGGAAACGCTGTAAGTCCTCCCATAAAAAAAAAAAAAATAATAGGGAGGAAAAGTGGCAGGTCCCTGGAGAACTGGGAAAAGGAAGATAAACGGGTGACTCTGGCAAAGTGCATGAAGAAGAAAGTTGCCATAAAAGAGGACAAGAAGGGAGAAAAGCTCTGAGCCCTGTTATCCAAACCAACCCACAAAGTCAGCACTCACCAGGAAGAAAAAAAAAAATTCCAACAAGAATAAACTACACATCAAGCGGGACTGTGAGTGGAGAGGAACGATTTCAGGCACAGCACCCTGTGAACGGAAACTGTGGAGAACCAGGCAGGAATTGCCCAGAGGTGAGCCAAGGGCTCCGGGCGCCATTAAAGGATACAAACCAAATAGCCCAGGCCAGCTGGTAAGTTAGTGCAGAAAAGCAGTGCACTCAAAAAGCATAAGTGGATCGTGGATCTTGGCTGCCCAGATCCCGGTGCCTGTGACCTAGGCTTGCAGGGAGACTCGCGGGAGCCCTCATTGAGGTGAATGTCCCTCACTGTGTAATCAGAAAACAGGCGCCCTGACATAGGAGTGGGATGCAAAAGGAGCCATTTCTGTGGATACTGCACTGGGCCTGTTTCCTCGGGGCGTGGGATCCCCACCACGGTGGGGCACAGGGCAGATACAGCACCCCCATGCCGTTGAGATGCTCCTCGCCACTCCCACTCTGTTTCCCTGGACCTACAGGAAAAAAAAAAAAGCAGTTTTGAAAGGACAATAGGAAAGATCTCTAGCGCCAGCTAGCAACCAGAACAAAATCACCAACATCCTGATTGTTGGAAACCAGGGATCCCCAAAACACCCACAGGCTCTGAGAGAGGGTGGGCCATGCAAACTGTGGTAAGGAGGGAAATAAGACATGGAGCAAGACCCCATTCTAGAACTGAGACCTGGAGTACAGAATTCAAGGTGCAGGATCCACACAACTGCAGGCACAGCACTGGTGAACACGGTGAAAGGTTCAGCGCGGTAAAGAAAAGGAGAGCCAGGCTAAATTTCTCAAAGGGAGGGAAAGTTTATTGCGCCCCAGGCGGACCTCACAGACCCAAGGCGGGGGTCAGTGGAGTCGCCCACGTTGTTAGGGGGAAGCAGGGTTTTATAGGGTGAGGAGAGGTCAGGTGGGCTCATAGGCGGGAAAAGTTTGTAGGGCAGGTGGAGGTTCTTTGTTTGAGAAGGGACTTGTAGGGGGAGGGGGGAGGCTCATTGTCTGAGTCCTCCAGGCAGGTATCCGCATTCCTGCCCCCCAGGTAGGCTTCCTGGTTGGCTCCTGCATTCTGGCCTCCTGCATGGACCTTTCATACCAGCCTTTTGTTGATAGGAAAGGGGCAATGGTTCTGTCTTTGGCTACTTCCTGCTGAAAAGGGGCAAAGACCAAGGGGGTGGCTCAGGCCTGGTTATGAGTGTCTTCTGCAGGGATGCGAGAATATGGGTGGAGAAGGAGTTGGTTAAAGGTGGTAGGAGACATTTCCCGAATGTGAGCCTGTATGAATTTTTAGGAGGCAAGAAGCGAAAAGAAAAAATAAGGTTATCATTCGTATTGGCCCCAAGAGTGGGAGGAGCCATGACACTATAGTATTTTGAAACCATGTCAGCGGAGAGTTGGAGTCCTCCGGTTTCCCATTCTATGTCTTTGCATAGTTTTATTAAGGCTTTTACATTGTGTTCTACAATCCCCGACTTGTTGATATAGTAACAACATTTTTTCTGAGAAACAGGCAGGTACCCCCTTTATTAGCTGTTAACAAGTCCAGAGCCCGCCGGTTTTGGAGAGTGACCTGTGCCAGGGAGGTGAGCTGTCTTTGTAATGATGCTAAAGACACATAGGTTTTTTCTAAGGAGGTATCTATTCTTTCATGAAATTCCTGGGCAGTAATCAGGCTGTGTCCCAGGGCCCCACCTGCCATACTTGCAGCTGCTATCGATGATGCCAGGCTGATTCCAACCATGATTGGAAGAAAGGCTGCCCGCTTAGTCAGATGTGGTGAGAATAACTAACCTAGCTCAGACCGTCTGTACAGAGTTAACTGTGGGACCACGAGGACTTGGATACGTGGGCCTGGAGTAGCAGAATTAATACACAGAGAGAGAGAGCCATTGCACCAGAAAAAGTTTCCCTTTGCTGTTGTAGGGGTAGCTGTGATTGGAGTCCCATAGGGGGACTGAGAGTTGGGGAGTCTGGCAAGCAGCGTCCGTTATTTTGGTGGTAGTTGTATTGAGATTAATTGGAACTGCCACCAGTAGAGGCCTCTGAAGGGAAGCACAGAGGAAACAAGAGGAGGTGTTAGTCTCAAAAAAGTTATTTAGGAAGGTTATAGCGTTTTGGATTATATGAATCCAGGTTGAGGGTGTCTCGGTCTTTTCTGATGATGTTAGCTGATTTTATAGGATTTGTTCTGAATGGAGGATGTCCTGGGAGACTTGGACTGTGACATTTGTGTCAGAACATATTCCCTTGAGATGGACAGTGTTGCCACTGGATAGGAATGCCAGCCAGTGCACACTGTGGCTTGGACTCCCTGTACCCAACGTTGGTCCCAAGGATCTGAAATAGCATTGCTAACTTGATTCATATTGAAGCCCGTTTTATGATGGACCAGAGAGAACATTTGGCCTTTGTCTGGAAGGTGCACTGTGCATGACTGGTAAGGGCACCCCCCCATATTCTCTATAGGTATTTTTTGCAGTGATCTAAGGTTTGATGGTAAAGAAACAAAACAAGGTGTTCACAGGGTTAGTAATCGATGAAAGAGTTAGG
Organism: Talpa occidentalis; assembly: GCF_014898055.3. Taxonomy (NCBI): domain Eukaryota; kingdom Metazoa; phylum Chordata; class Mammalia; order Eulipotyphla; family Talpidae; genus Talpa; species Talpa occidentalis. The sequence continues at coordinate 51,629,914 of NW_023602073.1, read as the reverse complement.
GTGAGAGTGATAGGTGCTGTGCATCCGGCCTGTGGGCACTCCGCAGTACCCACCTAGTGGGTGGTCTCAGTGGATCCTGAGACAAAGGTCTCCATAACTTTGAATTTCCATACACAGGACACTGAGCTAGGGGAGATTTTGACAAGAAATGCACATTCTAGTAGGACCCAGGTTATAACATACATACTGTTTGTCTTCAGGGGCACGTTTGACCCGTGATAGATGGTGCCAGGAGAGGTGTCCCAGAAGTGTTACCGCTGTAGGCGTGGTGAGAATAACCGTGCGTGGGCCGGTCCACCGAGGCTGCAGTGGCTTTGGCTGAAGCGATTTGAGCAGGACTTGGTCTCCTGGATGCAGTGGTGGGGAAGGTTGGTTGAGGAGGTCGGGATCGGAGGCAGGACTGGGTAAGTACCGGTCTGTGTGTTCCCGGAGCAGTTGCCTGAGTAGGGAGAGGTCAATCCTGTCCGGGTAGGTGTCCACGCAGTTGGTGAGCTGCAAAAGAAGGTAGGCGAACTCCCCCTTGAGGTGACACGTGAGCACAGGTTTGACGACGGGAACATATTTGTTAGACTTTTGCACTCAAGGAGGGGTGGAAGAAGAGCAGACTCAGGAATTGGCATTCATTAGGCTCCTAAGTCAGAGTGATGGAGGGGACAGATAGAGAATAGGGGAAGGGTCTGCAGCAGAGTCAGTTGTGAGAGTGAAAACCCTTGCATCCGCCTTGTTATTCCCTGTGGTAACGTAAGAATTGTCAGCTGGTGTCCTTTCAGTGGAGAATGGCGACTTCAGTTGGAAGCTGCAAGGCTATTAAAAGCTTAAGGATAAGTTAGCATTCATGATGGGGGACCCCTTGGTGGAAAGGAATCCCCTTTCCTGCCAAATTGCATCATGACTGTGAGCAATAAGGCATATTTTGAATTTATATAGATGTTAACTTTATTATGTTTGCTGAGGGTAAGGTCCCTGGTTAAGTGCTATGAGTTTTGTCTTTTGGGAGGTGGTTCTTCCAGGCAGTTTTTCTGTGTCGATTACCTGATCGATGGTAACAGTGGCCTAGGTGGCCCTCCGCTGACCGCGTGCATCTTCACAAGAGCTGCCAGTCTACAAGCACAGGAGGCATCTGACAAAGGAGAGTTTGCGTATCTTCCAGGATTTCAGGACAGAAAAGGGAGGCAGAAAGGGGACCAGAGACAGGCAGGAGAGTAGCTGGGTTGAGAATTAGACTGAGTGAGACTCACTAGAGGGTTTTCGATAAAAATACATGGAAATTTTGTAAGCAGGAAAGAGTAAGAGTGGAGAGCGAGCGGCGAGACAGGAGGTCCTGAAGGCGGTGAGGGGAATGTACTTGGGTGGGTCTTTTTAGAGTAAGTTTGAGGGATTTTCGGGTGAGTAGAGCTGTCACCGCCAGGGCTCTAAGGCAGGGTTGCCAGCTCCTAATGGTGGGATCCATCTGCTTGGAGAGATAAGGGATAGGATGCAGGGCTGGTCCGAGAGGCTGGAAAAGGCCGCCTGCCACAGTGCCCAACGTTCGTCTGTGAACAGGAGCAAAGGCTTTTCTGGATCAGGAAGGGTAAGGACAGGTGCCTGAAGAAGGATATGTGTGACCCTGCGGACTCTCCGGGGGATTGGAGAGGTCCTTCAGGGAGGCTTTTGCTGCATTGTGCAGTGGCTTGGCTGGGAAAGCAAAATTAGGGATCCAATGACGGAAAAGTCCAACCAAACCTAAGAAAGAAAGGATTTGTTTTGTCGATTCAGGGGAGGGAAGGTCCCGGATGGCCTGTTTGTGGTCCACCGTCAGCTGTTTGGAGGAAGGAGTTAGTGGAAGACCCAGATAGACGACTGTGGGAACTGAGAGTTGCGCTTTGGATGGGGAGACACGGTATCCTTTTGAGCCCAGGAAGGTGAGGAGTTGTGCAGTGTGTTGCTGAGACAGTGGCAGAGAAGGACTGCAGAGGAGAAGTCAGCAACACACTGGAGGAGAGTGCTGGGTGGAGTATGACATGACAAGAGATCACTAGCTAATGCCTGACCAAGCACATGAGGGCTGTCCCGGAAACCCTGAGGCAGGACTGTCCAGGCCAGTTGCTGGGAGGTGTGTGTCCAGATTTTCCCAAGTAAAAGCAAATAGGAAGTAACATTGAGGATTTAGAGGGATGGTAAAAAAAATACCTTTGAGGTGAAGTACAGAGAAGTGTGTGGTAAAAGATGGTATATGAGATATAAGGGTGTAGGGGTTTGGCACTACGGGATGGATAGGCACCACCACTTCGTTAATGAGGCGAAGGTCTGGAACTAGGCGATAAGAACCATCAGGCTTTTTACAGGGAGAATGGGAGTATTACAGGGCGAGTTGATAGGAGTAAGGAGTCCCTTTCCCAGGAGTTGTTGGCTGATGGGTTTGAGACCCTGACGGTGAATGAGGGAAATTTGAAACTGGGGGTGAGAGGGAAAAGAAGAGGGATCCTTAAGGCGAATGAGGACTGGGGTATGATGGGTGGCAACAATCAGGATAGAGATATTCCAGAACATGGGGTTGACAGTGGAGGGAGACAGCGGGTAGTCCTGAGAAGGATTAGGAGATGTTTGGAGCCGTGGGAGGATGAGAGCAGCACTAGGGTGTTGGAACCATGAGAGAGTAGCCCTGAGTTTGGTCAGAAGATCATGACCCAGGAGTGGTGTGGGGCAAGGAGGCATGACTAGGAAAGAGCGGACCGAAGGTCCTGGGCTGAGAAGGAAGGCTGTCAACCACTGTAACCGAGGCCTGAGAAGGATAAACTTGACCGGAATAGAAGGGGAGGACAGAGAAGCTAGCCCTGTGTCAACCAGAAAGGAGATGTACTTACCTGCTACCTTGACCATTACCCTGGGCTCCTCAAAGGTTATCGGAGTTGATAAGTCTGGGCCTCTTCAGTCCTCAGCCGCCAAACCCAAGACCGCCGGTGGCAAGAGTTGCAGGGACTGGAAGGACTGGCCCACCACAGCCAGGTGTGGAGGGACAGTCACTTTTCCAGTGACCCTGGACGTTTCAGATGAGGCACGGTCCTGGCGAAGGGCGGGGGTTGGGGCGCTGTCTGGACCAGTGTTCTTGGCCACATTTGAAGCAGGCTTTGGCCGTGGTCGGTTGGTTGGGGCCCATGGGGCCCATTGTCGTCTTCTGTTGGGCAGCAGGCGCTGTGGTCGTTGGAGGAGCAGGGCCTGGCGGTCTCAAGGCAGCTACTGGGGCCTGAGCTTGAAGCTCAGCCTTCTGGCGACTGCGGAGTTTCCTCTCTGCCCTGTCCCATTCCTCCTGGTTGTTAAATTCTGTAAAGGCCATGTTCAGCATATCCCGGATAGGGGTTTGAGGACCATTCTCAGCCTTTGGAAGTCAGGAGGGTTTTTTGAGGAAGACTAGGTAATGTTTTTGAGCTTATGAAAGTTTATAGGTTTAGGCGCTGCCGGTTGGAGACCAGCTAGGGGACAGGTCAGAGGTCAGGGTGGAAGAGAAGATAACATGTAATTATGACATGTATGGTCATAGGCTTGGATAAGATAATGAAATTTAGGTGTAAGTAGTGGGATCGTTTGTGAAAGAGCCAAGACGCTTTTCAAGTTGGGAGAGATCAGACAGAGAAAGGAACATGGACTCTAACTCCTCCTTCAGTCCCACCCATTTACCTGCGGGGAGGGAGAAGAGGATCAGCAGGGAGAGGGTGTGGCAGCTGGGAGGTGAAAAGAAAGGGGGGGAGGGGCTGGATTGGGGAGCTGGAGGAGGTGAAGACTGAGAATTTAGAGGATTAGAGAATGCAGAAAGAGGGGTCTGCAGAGGGCAAAGAGAGAGAGGAGTCTCGAGACTTAGAAAGTACAGCAGGTTTTCAGGAGGGAGGGAAGGGGCGGAGCGCAAGAGAAAGACAGCCTGGCCCTAAGGATCTCTGACCATTTTCCATTGCGGTGACAGAATTGTTTAGGTCTGTAAGGACGGAAAAGTCAAAAGTGTCATGTTTGGGCCAGTGGGAGCCATTGTCCAATTGATACTGAGGCCACGTAGTGTTGCAGTGAAAGACGAGACGGTTAGGGCATTATCTGTTGCAGTAAAAGACGAGACGCTTAGGGCGTTATGTGGCCTTAGTCCCAACGGACCGAGGTTTGAGAGAAGGCATCCCAGTGGAGTGGCCAGAATTTGGCTTGGAATTTGCAGACCCCATGACTAAGTCGGCTCCTTTCCCAACTAACGGGGGCACAGAGTCGGGACGCAGCGTCCCACGAACCTGAACTGGCCGTCGGGGGCGCAGGCCCCGAATCGCGGCGTCCCCCGATTCAGTCCTGGCCTTCGGAACAGAGGCAGACAAGCGAGGGGGACGTCTCCACCGCTCGGTTGCACCTAGGATTCGGGCACCTAGTCTGGAAGGGCGTCCCCAGATCCAGGGTCTAGGTGTACGGGAGTTGGCTGACGTGGGCCCACGGTTTACAGAACAGCCAACCAAGGTAGGGGGTCAGGAGAGGAGCCGAATAGCCAGAGGCGAGGGCCTCCCAGGAAGGAGGGTCAGGCAGTGACTTACCCCAAGGATTAAGGCCGGTGGTGGGTGTGAGGTGTCTGCAATGAAGAGGAGAGGTCCCAGGGACGAGAAGGCGGCCCCGGCGCCAGGGGACACGGCCTTCCCGGGTTTCGGCACCAAGATGAAAGGTTCGGCGCGGTAAAGAAAAGGAGAGCCAGGCTACATTTCTCAAAGGGAGGGAAAGTTTATTGAGCCCCAGGCGGACCTCACAGACCCAAGGTGGGGGTCAGTGGAGTCGGGCACGTTGTTAGGGGGAAGCAGGGTTTTATAGGGCAAGGAGAGGTCAGGTGGGTAGTTGGGCTTGTATGGCGGGAAAAGTTTGTAGGGCAGGTATAGGTTCTTTGTCTGAGACGAGACTCATAGGGGGAGGGGGGAGGCTCATTGCCTGAGTCCTCCAGGCAGGTATCCGCATTCCTGCCCCCAGGTGGGCTTCCTGGTTGGCTCCTGCATTCTGGCTTCCTGTATGGACCTTTCACTGACCACAAGCGCGGCTTCACTGACCCCCACCTTGGGTCTGTGAGGTCTGCCTGGGGCGCAATAAATTTTCCCTTCCTTTGAGAAATTCAGCCTGGCTCTCCTTTTCTTTATCACGCCGAACCTTTCAATCCCTTTGTCTCCCTTACCCCAGGTAAGGTCCTGCCATTTGTTTTCCCTAGTCCTTAGTTAATAGTTCACCATGGCAAACAGAAATGGTAGTTTCAGTCACATAAGCTTTTTGCTAGTAATAAAATGACTGTTTGGTTGTTTAAGGTAAATGACTATTCTAAGAACACTTTTGTTTAGCAACTGCGCCTTCTTTAAAACAAAGAAGAATAAATGTCACAACCTCTGCAGGTGGGCAAACAGACCCTTGGCTGCTCTTAAAAAAGATGTGATGATTGTTATCTTCCTCCTTAATGCATATGCTTATGCACTCATGGTTTGCTTGAAATGTATAAATAAAGGGCTGCTGAGACCCTCAGCAGGATGATGTCTGCACCCTGACCAAGTGTTTGTGTCTCCTCAATCTCCCCTCCCCCTCATTCTCTACAATTGCACAGGCTCAGTCCCAACCTTCAGGAACCCCTGACACCCAGGCCCTGTGGCTGGCTCGCAGCAGGTGTCACACTTCTCTGGTTCCTTCCACCTTTTGAAAGTGAAAGCTGAAATGCAATCCCAGCAGACTCCAACCTGCCCTTTGGACATTGCACCCCAGTTACCAGCAGGGAAACAACATGATCAGAGGAGTCAGCAGAGGGGAGGGGCAGGCACCCTAGCACTCCTGCAGGCACAGGGGAGGCGCCCACCCAGCACCCACTGTTGAACACTCACTGTGCTCCAGGCTGCTCTACTCCCAGACCCAGAACTAGGGGTGTCAGGGCTGACACTGAGCCCCATGCAGGGCTCTGCCTGTGCCCGATGGTGATCACCCCAGTGACCCCATGGCAGTTGTCACCCCACATGGCTGAACCTGTGAGGAACCCCCAAGGGAGCTGTTTCTCTTTTCCTCACAGCAGCTGACCCAGGAGCCCCCACATTCTGGACACCAGGAGTCAGCACTGGCACCAGGAGCTGCCAGGACCTGGTCTTGCCTAAACTGTGTGGACGGGGCCTGCAGCTTGTTTGGATGTTAATGTCACCCGAGACCTGGTCACAGTGATGCTACCAAATGCTGGCCTCAGTTTCCCTCAGCCAATAAAAGGAAACTGAGTTTGAGGAAAAGGAAAGCGGTTTTATTTGTCGACAAACAAGGAGGGCGGCAGACTTATGTCCGAAAAACCACCATCCTACTCTTGGGCAGTGGGCAGGGGTATTTATACAAGGGGGAGATGGGTAGGGGTCTGCTAAGGGGAGGGGAAGGGGTCCACATGGAGACAAGTGGTCGCCAGCTCAACACGGAGATGGATGGGTACCCTGGTTTTCATCAAGGGGAGAGGGAAAGTGTCAGCACAGAGACAGGTAAGGGGAGGGGTCTTCACAGAGGCCGATGGGTGTTGGCTCATCCATCTTAAGGGAGGGGGAAGGTGTCAGCACAGAGACAGTGATGCCAACTTGTTTTCATCAGGGGGAGGGGGAAGGGTCTGCATGGAAACTGGTGGGTGCCAGCTTGTTTTTCTTCCCAAGGGGAGGGGGAAGAAAGATAAGCCATCAATCCTGTTAATGCTAGATAAGGGGAATTGCAAGAAATGGGGGAAAGACAAACTTGTTAACTGTATCATAATCCCCACTCTCAGTTATAACCTTCCATTTCTATAAGGAAATTGGGCGTAGTATCTTCTGGCTGCTTCCTGCTGAACAGGGTCATCATTGTGTTGTTTATTATGGAAGGCCTGCACTTGTTGATGCCACAGCTGCTGGCGTAAAGTTAAGGCCTTTGTGGCAGTACGGCAGCAATAGGGAACACAGCCTGTAAGGAGTCGAAGTATCAGGTATCCCAGGATTCCTATTAATAAGAGAGAGAGACCCAAATGCAACAGAGAAGATAAAATAGACCGAATACCTGCTGGGATCCAGGAGAACAAATCAGACAGACCATCTGTAAATCCCTGTTCCATTCCATCCATTCCATGGATATATGTTGATTAAGAGTTTGTTGTAGTCACATAGCTTGGGGATGGATCTCTTCAATACTGGTTTCTACCTGGTTAGAAGTGTTGATGTATACACAGCAAGATGTATTTGCAATGACACAGACTCCACCTTGCTCATCCAGGATGTAATCTAGAGCCAAACGATTGTCCAATACTACTTTTGCTAGAGAGTTAAGAGAGAGTTGTAATTTGGCTAGAGCGTTGGCAGTTTCATTAGCTATAGTAGTAAAGGGTTTTAGACAAGTTCCAGAGCACATGTTGATGTGTAGCCACCCCCTACCAGGGTAACAAAGTATATCCAAAGAAGTATTCATCCCCATCAGGCAGTCCTCCTGTTAAGTCACGGGTCAGTTGAGTGTATAGTTTAAGTGAGCTTGCCCAATGTTGGCTTTCATTTAAGGAATGGTTAGAGAAAGGAGTTACTAACACACCCAACAAACACTGAGTGTGATTTGTTGTGTGGGTAAGGCAATCAGTGGTCCATGGCTTATCTTCAAACTTACAGACAAAAATGTAGCCCACAGGAGCACAGTACACTAAGTTATGATTTGTAGTTGACAGGAAGACAGTTCCAACTACAAATCCTACTCTTTCCTCCCAAGGGCAGTCTCATAATAAATCACATACATCTGAATTTTTAATAACATTGTATATAACACTTCATTGGGAACATACCAGTAATTGGCCCTCAGGATGAGGTGATGTCATGTTATAAAAACCAGGGGTTCAGATAACAATAGGTTTTCCTTTTATCCCTATCACCATCAGTTCTCCAGGGGACAATGGGAGGGAAATACAAGGAATATTTAAGACATTTTCCCCTGGAAAATGTACTATGCTAACTCGGTATAGTACTGTATGCAGCTGAGGGTCTTTGGTATTCACCCATCTACCATGAGGTATGTGAGAAAATTTCTTTATCAGGTGCACAAGAGGATCTCCATGATCCAAAGCAGTCTTAGCCCTGGGGAGACAAATCCAGCAGTTAACAGATTGTGTAGCAGAGGCGAGGGTTTGAGTAATTTTTACAAGGGCATTTTCTTTCCAAGCAAGTGACATAAAGAAAGGAAATAAAAACATATAGAGAAAGAGAAACATCATGATGTTTTAAACAGATATTTTAAATCCTCCACAGGTTCGCATGTCCACCGAGGAGTCGCTCCTATGCGTGCTGGTGGGCGTTGTTTAACTCGGGTGTGATGTACCCAAGCCCTTTGTCCAGCCAACTTTAGGGCTGTGTGTGTGCTTAGCAGCACTTCATACGGGCCCCTCCAAGTTTCAGCTAGTTGGTGATCCGGTCCACGTTCCCTCCAAACTTTCAGGAGCACTTGGTCTCCTGGCTTAAAGGGGTGAAGTGGAGTCTCCAATCGTGGTGAAGAACTGGAAAAAGCAAACTCATGTATGGTGGTTAAAAGTTGATTTTTCTGCATCACATATTGTTTAGTTTTAGCTTCTCCAGTCAGAGTTAAATTACTACACCTTTTTTCTGGGGCCAGAAAAGGTCTCCCAAAAACAATTTCATAAGGGCTTAACCCAAGCCCACTTCGGGGAGCCACCCTTATTCGTAGTAGGGCAATAGGCAATACCTTATCCCATTTTAAACTTGTTTCCTGACACAGTTTAGCAAGGGCCTTTTTAAGAGTACGGTTCATTTTTTCCATTTTTCCAGTGGATTCTGGTCTCCAGGAAGTGTGGAGCCGCCATGTCAGTTGGAGAGCCTGACTTACTTGCTGGACTACTTCAGATATAAAAGAAGCTCCAATGTCACTTTGTATGGAAGAAGGGAGTCCAAACTGAGAGATGAGTTCCTTTAACAATGTTCTCATTACTTCAGAGGACTTTTCAGTTTGGGTTGGAAAAGCTTCCACCCACCCAGAAAAAGTATCTACATAAACAAGCAGGTATTTAAAATTTCCCGTAGTGCGAGGCATTTGTGTGAAATCTACTTGCCAGTCATCAAAGGGGCTGTCTCCTACATGTTGCACTCCTTGCCCAGTAGGTCGTCTGTCTGTTTTGGGGTTGTTGCGGGCACACAGCATACAGTTTTTAGTCACCTTTTGAACAATGCGTGAAAGTTCGGGGCCCCTTAAATGAGGCCTCACAAAGTTCATTAGAGCATCTCGGCCATAATGAGTGCTTTCATGCAGATGTTTTATTACCGGCCATACCAATGTCTGAGGCAACAGGATCAGACCATGGACATTTTTCTTCCACCCTGTTTCCTTATCTTCTTCTACAAAGCCCCATTCTGTGGCCTTTTTCTTATCTTCTTCTGAATAGACAGGACGATAAGGGGTTAAATCTAACTGGGGAATGAGGGCTCAAAGGAAACAATTGCCCTTCACAGCTCTTTTTGCAGCCAGGTCTACTACCCGGTTTCCCTTTCCCACCTCTGATGTTGCTTTCTGATGTCCAGGGCAGTGCATAATGGCAATTTGCTTTGGCTCACTTACAGCCTGTAATAGAGCTAAAATCTCAGTGGCATATTTAATTTCTTTATTTCCAGAGGTTAATAACCCTCTCTCCTTCCATATAGCACCATGTGTGTGTGCTATCATAAAGGCATACTTGGAATCCGTATAGATGTTTACCACCTTATTGGCAGACAATTGTAGAGCTCTGGTGAGGGCTATGAGCTCTGCTTTCTGGGCTGAAGTGTTGGCTGGGAGAGCAGCTGCTTCAATTATTCGTTGCCCCTCTACTACAGCATAGCCCGCTTTTCTCACCCCTCCTTCCACATAGCTGCTTCCATCAGTAAACAATTCCCAGTCAGGGTTCAGGAGGGGTCTATCAGTTAAGTCCATCCTACTAGAAAAAACAGTCTCAAGTACTTCTAGGCAATCATGCTCCAGGCTTCCACCTTCCTCAACTGGTAGCAAAGTGGCAGGGTTAAGGGAGGATACGATCCTTAATTTAACATTAGGATTTTCCAAAAGGATGGCCTGGTACCTTCCCATCCGTCCCGCAGTGAGCCAATAACCTCCTTTTTGCTCTAGTAAGGTCAGTACTTGGTGAGGGACATGTACTACTGTGGGCTGTCCCAGTGTAAATTTCTCAGCTTCTTGCAATAGGTCACAAGCTGCTGCCACAGCTCGGAGGCAGGGAGGCCACCCTTTCACAGTGGCTTCCAGCTGTTTTGAGAGGTAAGCTACTGGGCATGGTGTCGCGCCCAACCTCTGGATTAGTACACAGAGACTAACTCCTTGTTTTTCATGGACAAATAACTCAAACTTCTTTTGCAAGTCAGGTAGTCCCAAAGCAGGAGCCTTCATTAGTTTTTGTTTTAGTTCCTCAAAAGAATGTTGACATTGGGTGATCCACACTAGGGGTTCAGTACCGGCTACCTTTAAAGCCTCATACAACAGTTTTACCATTGTTAGGGGGAAAGGATGTTCTGAGCTAATCTCATATAGGCTTTGTGGACCCCACCCCCACTCCAGACCAAAGTCATCAAGACATTGGGAAAGACAAATCCTGTCACCACCAAAGGGAAGGTGGCTGGAACCTGAGGGTGGAGTTAAGCAGCCAGGTTGGGTATAAGAACCAAACACGAGGAATCCCCTCAACTGCCTCCGGTTGTGGGGAGCTTTCAGATTTAGAATAGCCTGCTTCCAGTCAGTCATTAAACTGCGGGTTCCTTTAATAATCTGGAATCCTAGATAAGTCACTTGTTGTTTTCCAGTCTGGGCTTTTTGCCTTGACACTTTATATTCACAGTGGGCCAGATGATTTAGGAGAAGTATTCTGCTGGCCAGGCATGATTTTTGGGATGGACTGGCAACAAGTAAATCATCCACATATTGTAACAGGATACCTTCATTAAAATGAATATTTTTTAAGTCTTTGGCTGTTGCGAGCCAGCCGCAGCAGTCTGGGTGTCAAGGGTTCCTGAAGGATGGGACAGCGTCAGCAAAATCGCTAGGAAATGGTAAGGGAGGGGGAAGGGGAATGAGGAGACGCAGACACTCAGTCAGGGTGCAGGCATCATCCTGCTGAGGGTCTCAGCAGTCCTTTATTTATACTAAGCAAATCGTGAGTGCACAAGCATAAGGTAGGAAGATAACAATTATCACATGTTCTTTTTCAGGAGCCGCCAAGGGTCTGTTTGCCTTCCTGCAGAGGTGTAACATTTATTAGTCTTTGTCTTAAAGAAGACACAGTTGCTAAACAAATGTTTTCAAAGTAGTTATTTACTTTAAACAATCCAACAGTTATTGTATTACTGTTAGGGGGAAATGATGTCCTGAGTTAATCCCATACAGGCTTTGTGGACTCCACCCCCACTCCAGACTAAAGCCATCAGGACATTGGGAAAGACAAATCCCATCACCACCAAAGGGAGGGTGGCTGGGACCTGAGGTGGAGTTGGGCAGCCAGGTTGGATATAAAAACCAAACACGTGGACCTTGGGGTCTCTGGCTCGCGATCTCTGGCTCGCCTCCTGGCTTCATGGCTCCTGGCTGACAGCCAGCTCTCAGAGAGCCATTTTGGGATTCCTGATCGGCGGATCGGGTAGGACTCATTTAAGACTTTGTCTCCCATTTTTCTCCCTGAGCTGTACATTTCCTCATTTCCCCTTCCCTTGTAAATAAACCTTTTATTAACCTTTCATGTGTGCCTGCAGTAGGTATTGATAAGTCCTTTTAAGCGCGCGGGTGAGGACCCACAGTCAGGCACCCCGTTTTGCATCGGGGTTGCTCTACAACATTACTAGCAAAAAAGCCTATGTGTCTGTAACATTTCTAAGTTTGCCATGGTGAACTATTAACTAAGGGCTGAGGGAAAAAAGGGCAGGAAGTTACCTGGGGGAAGGGAGACAGAGATTATTTCTAACTAACCTATAAAGTTTAGACTAACATATAACTAATTGATTAAAGTAAAAAACAGAAGGCTTTTATATAGAAATTATCATCTATAGTATATTTTTTTAATAGAGGCATGTTTTTTTTATTTGTTTGTTTGTTTGTTTGTTTGTTTATACAAGCACTGGGTACAGTCAGAAGCGCGGGAGGGTGAGAGAATTCACCAGAGCCAGAGAGGGGAGCAGAGCAGGCAGAAGGACCGAAGTACACTGCTGAGGGGAGCAGCGGGCGGCAGGAGAGGTCTGCGCGCCATGTGGGACCCTCCTCTGGTGGCCATGGAGCAGCCGGGGATCGAACTGGCGCAGCAGAGGCTGCGGGCAGCTTCACAACCCAGCGCTCAACCGCTGCGCCACCGGGGAGGCCCTATAGTATATTGTTTTAATATTGATTTGATATTAAGGAACCAAGGGCCTAGAGGGCGGTAATGCCAGGCAAGCAGCACTGACTCTTCCCTAGCCCCCAGCTCTCAATTAAGGGAGGAAGTCTCCTAATCTAAACAAAGAGTTTTCTACCTATCACTTCTCTACTTTATCTAGTCAGCCTAGTTTCCGTATTTAACTATAAGATCAAGGGGCAATTTCCTCTTCCATAAAGTTGCTGGTTGTTGTTCTAAAGAACTACAAATATTTTATCAGGGGCAGGAGCAGAGATGGTTATAGCCTTTGATTCTCAAAAATGGTCAATATGTGACATATCAGTAGTTGTAACATTGACCATTTCCGAGAGCTTTTATTTGTGCTGCCGTGATTACTAGCTCAACCAGTCACAAAATTGCTGTTGACTTATTCTTGAATGCATACTCTAACAGCTACCATACCAATTGTCACCTCCAGGGGAATCAGCCCTAAACAAACAGGAAGAATTTAGCAGGAGTCAACTATGGCGTCTCCTGGTTTATCAGGAATCTTCCTATACTTGGAGCATGGCTCACCTCTGCCATCCAACTGTTATCTTTAACTTTAAAGTAAAGGAATTTCTTTCTCCAATTAGCTCTTTTTATTTATTTATTTATTTATTTATTTATTTATTTATTTATTTATTTATTTTCTTTTATAGAGGCATGTTTTTTTTTATTTATTTGTTTGTTTTGTTCGTTTTTTCGTTTATACATGCACTGGGTACAGTCAGAAGCGCGGGAGGGTGAGAGAATTCACCAGAGCCAGAGCAGGGAGCAGAGCAGGCAGAAGGACTGAAGTACACTGCTGAGGGGAGCAGCGGGCGGCAGGAGAGGTCTGTGCACCATGTGGGACCCTCCTCTGGTGGCCGGGGAGCAGCCGGGAATCGAACCGGCGCTGCAGAGGCTGCGGGCAGCTTCGCATCCCAGCGCTCAACCGCTGCGCCACCGGGGAGGCCCTCTCCAATTAGCTCTTTCCTCAAGAGACCACATCTCTATATCAAAGACTTGGCTTATAGATGTTTACAGCCTTTTGTTCCTAGAAGTTTTTTCACTTTGTTAATGTAAAGCCAAATGTTGAATTACTGCCTTTTTGGCAGAGGACTACTAATTTTATTAAAAAATGTAATATTTGTATCATGCAGTGCCATTTGTCATCAAATTGGTTATTCAGTGATTGATCAGTATTCGCAGTTTTACTTTTAAATGCGTATTTTAGCAATGGTAGAAACTAGCCATAAACAAATGAGGAGAATCTTGGAGTCAGCTAATGAGATTCCTGATTTTTCAGAAATCTGCCCCATGCCCAGACTTTTGTCAGACGACATGAGTAGCGCAGCTCCCAATTGGGACACCAGCAGAAGCTGAGAGAGAAGCAAGAGCAGCAGAAGCCGAGAGAAGAAGAGAAGCAGAGAGAACACCGGAGGGCCCAGATAGAGTGAAGACTTGCTGGGGGCTGGGAGGCCTGCCAGCCTCCCGGCCCCCCAGTACCCTTGCCTGCTGTGTACCTGATTGCGGTAGGCTGCGCTACCCATGCTGTCTCTTGACAAGGTCTGGGCATTGGGGGAGACTCCCGAGAAGAGGGGAGTCCTGCACTTCCCAGAAGATCTGAATAAGTGAGTCTCCAGGGCATTGCCTGCTAATACTCCTCAGTTTGTTCTTGGTTAATGCAAATTTAAGTTAGTTATAAACTGGCTTGTGAAGACCTAATTCGGACCCAGGTGACAATTGGCTTATTGTTCTTACTCATGAACTATCACAAAAGAAGTGAAAATTGTTAAAGATATAGTTAGGATAGAAATGTCCTGGCCCTGAGAACTAGGGAGAACAAGCTGCCCTGAACCAACTGTGCTTGGAAACCATAGCCTACCTGAATGGTACGTGTTTGTGGCAACAGCACATCTGGTGCGTGCAAAAGGCCAACAGTTCGCAGGCTGTGTGGAGGTTAGGTATTTCTAGTTAAAAGTTAGACTTCTGTAGAATTAAAACAGTATTGATGAGTTACTTTAGACCACTTTGAAGTAATTGTAAATAGGCTAGATGAATTGAGTGCTAGGGAATGGGTTGATTTTAGTAATAAAGCATAACAATGGACTTTCATGTCCACTCTGAAATTAGGAAGGCTTGACAGGATTGTTGATTGTTGCTGAACATTGTACTGTCTTAGACAATTGTTCATGCTAGAAAATGAGTTGTACCAAGAAAACTAAATGTCCCTGATGTTTTTCTTAAGGTGATCTAAGAAGTGCCCTTTTGCTATGAGACCAAGAAAGTCTCTATAGTTTCATGAGAAAATATGTATTGATTGTCTTTGTTCTGTTTCAATGGTTATGCTGATGTAATCTCACTGCTCGCCTTAAGGTATAAATAAAGACCAGTTGAGACCCTCAGTGGAGATACTTGCACCAGAGAGAGTCAGTGTCTCCCCACTACCTCCATCTACCTCATCTCCACTTTCCCTCAGGCACCCCCCCCCAAGTTTTGCCGACGCTGTCCTCTCCTTTAGGGGACCCCTGACACGACATTTAGCTGGAGTGGGCCTCCAGGAAGCGGAGCCTGAACAGGGACCTGAAAGGTAATCTTTCTTTCCTTTTCAGGGACGATTAGGCTCTGCTTGTGGGTAAGGTGTGTACCAGAGCAGTAATTCAGAACAGATAAGTCAAGTGCGTGTCTTATCTATTGAGAAGTTATGGGCCATTCTGAGTCTAAGGAAAGAGGACTCTTTATTGATATAATTAAGCATACACTTGCTGAGAGAGGCCTTAAGACCTCTCATGCACAATTGGCTAGTTTCCTAAATTTTGTTGAAATGTGTTGTCCTTGGTTTCCAAGGGATGGAACTCTGGATGCGAGAACTTGGACCAGAGTAGGAGAGGAAATGACAACCTATTACACTATCCATGGACCCAAAAAGGTCCCCATAGATGCATTTTCACTGTGGGGTCTGTTACAGGACATGCTAGATCAAGGGTCTGAATTGAAAAAGATAAATAAATTGCTAAAGCACACCGGTGCTGAGTCCAAAATTGACCGAGACCCAAGTTCAATGCAAAAGCAAAAGTGGCCTTTATTAGCTAGCTCGAGCTAGGGTCCGAGCCCCCGGAGTGGAACCGACACAGCAGCCGTGCCCAGACAGTGTTGGACCCCGAGCACTGTAATTAGGCAGTTTTAATAGGCATACAGAATGGGTCCCTCAGGGTAATCTGACAGCTCCAGATGTGGATCCAGGAAACCTATTGTTAGGCTAATCTAAAGTTACAGATGCTGGTTCAATTGTTAGGATAATCTCACGGTTTCAGACACCAGTTCAACTGTTAAAGATAATCTATCAGTTAACCTCACTGTCAGTTAAGCTCTAACATGGCTGCTGTATTTTAAAATGGCTGCTGTTATGCTCTATTCTTACAAAATAACTCAAAGTCACTGCTCTCTGTGCCTGGTGCCTCTCTATCCTTAAAAGGCATCAAAAAATCCTTGGCTGACAGTCCTTATTAACAAGACAATTACCTGAACAAATAAATCATTTTAGCCTGGCTGGAGATGAAAAGAAAGATACAAAACCAAAAGTAAAAGAAAAAATAGCTTGCAGTATTAGGGAAGGTTATGAGCGTTCTTCGGATGATCAGATTGCTTTTCAAAAGTCAAAAATTGTTTCCAGAGCCAATACTGACCTCCTTTCAAGGGCGTCGGCTCCGAATTATAAAACCATTCCAAAATCCAAGCTAATTTCCTACCCAAATTTCCAGCCAAAACTTGGTTGAGATTATGAGGAGATAAAAATAAAAACTCAAACACAAGTAAGAGATAATGTGACATGATCTAATAAATAATAATAATAAAAGAAATGCTTTAAGCTTTTCCTGTTAATTATTTGAGGAGGAGGCTAGGTTCCCACCCCCCAGAGGTTTCCCCCACTAGAGTTTTGCCATTTGTTCTTTTTAAATAAATAAATGAATAAGTTATTTCTAAATAATAGTATTCAAAGTTCATTCACAATTGTTAAGTTGATAGAAAACCATTAAAGATGACTATATAAGACTATTTGACTATAATATGACTAAAGGTTTTTATTAAAATAGTATAAACCCACGGCAACAGACAGGTGGGGGCTGCCCCTGGTCTCAACAAGCAGCTGCCTGGACTTTTTCTCCGGTGTTGATCACTGGTAGGTCTCTACTGCCTTCCTGCTGTGGGGACTGGACTCTTCTATTGTCCACTTTAAAAAAACAATTTTGGTTCATCCTAGGAAAAAAGTTCTATTTCCCTGTGTTTTTCTGAATTTAAAGTCTAGATTGTCAAAGGTAAAAACCGCTGAGTTACTTTGGACTTGCTAACAAGCTATACAGAATGCTTATTGGTTGAATAAAAGCTTTTAAATTTACTTACTGGACACCTGTAAAAGGTTAAGTTTCTGTTAAAACTAATTAACCTGGTAAAATATAAAATAATACAGATATTTTTGAGCTAAATTCTAAACCTCAGATTTTGATAAAAGCCTAAAAACAGGCAGACTATAAAAATTTACCTCTTCTCCTCTTCTCAAAATAACTTGTTCCTTTTTGTTTTAAAATATGCTTGCTCTCAGTGAGATAAAGCATTGACAACCTAAAGCCAAAAAATCATTTCTTAAAAATATAAACTCGAAAAATTCTTTCTTGGCTTAAAAGGTTAGTAAAAACTGCTTGACTGTTGTGGCCTTAAGTCCAATATATTTGGTAATAATTAAGATTAGACACTTATTCTCTGCACAGATGGATGGAGCTGATTTTCATTAAAAGAAGAGGAAAGTGTCAGCACAGAGAAAGGGAAGGGGAAGGGGTCTTCACAGAGGCCAGTGGGTGTCAACCCATTCATCTTAAGGGAAGGGAAAGGAGTCAGCACAGAGAGGGGTGATTGCCAGCTTGTTTTTCTTCCCAAGGGGAGGGGGAAGCTGCAACAAATGGGAAAGACAAGCTATTAATCCTGTTAATGCTAGATAATGGGGAATTGCAAGAAATGTAACTTGTTAACTGTATCAGAACCACCTTCTCTCAGCCATGAGGGACCCTTGGCTCCCAGCCTGCCTCCTGAGCAGCTCACTGCAGGTGCAAATTTTGCAGGAAGATTTGGGGTCTGATGGAGGCCCTGAAACTTCTCAAGCTTCAAGAGATGCTCTAAAGTCCCACCTTTTCAAACATGTATAATTTAGAAGACATCTGTTTGCCAAGAAGAGAAAAGTGGGGAGCAGCTGGTTGTTAAGAGGAGACTGCGAATGGGCCTCCCTGGTGGTGCAGGAGGTTGAGCACTGCACTGTGAAGCTGTCCGCAGCCTCTGCAGTGCAGGTTCGATCCCGGCTGGCCAGCGAGAATCCCACACAGAGCAGCAGACCTCTCCTGTCTTGCCTGCTGCTCCTCTCTGCAGTGTATTTCTGTCATCTGCCTGTTCTATTCCCAGCTCTGCCTCTGGTGAATCTTCTCACCCTCCCACACCTCTGGCCTGTACCCCAGCTCTTGTATAAAAATAAATAGATCCTTAAAAAAAAAAAAAAAAAAGGGAGACTGGGAATGTGGTGGGGTTCTAATGGGGTGGAGTTGGTACTGGAAATAGCACAACTGTAAGACGACCCAGCACAACCTCATTGCAGTTTGTACTTCATTTATTTCAATGACGTGTCTGTAACACTCACTGGGGCAGGAACCTGTTTTAATTACATTCCGTGACTCTTCAAATTAATTTCATGTAATTCTCCTTCCAATCTTGGGAGGGAGATGCTGTTACTGTCCCATTTTGCAGATGAGGAAGCTGAGGCAGAATGTTATGAGGCTTGATGGAGGTGGTCACACAGAGAGTAACAGATAACTGAGGTCAACCCCCAGAATCTGTCCTCCCAGGACCATCATTTGCCTCACATACACCCCCACCAGAGGATGGTGTGAGGGTGTTTTCTCGGACCAGTATTTATTTCCCTTCTCTGCTGCTCTGTCCCACTGAGTCCCTAATCCCGAGGCAGGAATCCCCACAGTTATAGAGGACAAGGACAAAGCCCTCAGTGGGGATCTGACCTGGCTCCTGCTGTATTTGGGGCAGGACTTTGTCCTTGTCCCCAGCAGGTCAGCGCTGGGGAGGGACTGACCTTCAGGTGAACTGAAGAAGCAGACAGAGCAGGACAGGGGTCTGTGGGGAGACCCCCAACTTCTTGGGGACAGTGTTGTGTGTCCTGATGCTTCTCAGGGACACCTGCTCACATTGAGGGGGATAGGACCACAAGCAGGCACTGGCCCCTTCATGGGGGGCCTGGGTCTGGGCCTCTGTCCTGGGGAGTCACTGGGGATGAAGATGGATAGGGGAGGGAGGTTGCACCCTGGGCCCAGGTGCTGGAATGGAGGGGCCTGCTGTTCTGAGCAGAGTGGGCCTTGGGTGTGGTCACTGTGGTGGGAAGGGAAGGAAGGATGTTTTTCTCCAATAAACCTCATGGTCTCTAGCAGCACAGAGGCTCAGAAGCCCTGACAGGAGCCAGGTCTGTCCTTCTTGGTCTCTGGGCCAAGGGATCATTAGGAAGGGCCCTGATCCTGTATCTTGGGGGTCCCTGATCCAGGCTCTCCCCGCTGAGCCCAGAGCTCCTGGCTGCCCTGCTCCTCTGTGTGGGTTGGCTGCCTCCTACCCTGTCTCTCCCCAGTCCTGAGGAGATGGCGCCCTGCTCCTGCCCCAGCTCTGTGCTCTGCTTCCTCCCCCCACCCCCAGCCCGCTGCTCCTCCTCCAGCTGCCCCCCACCCAGGGGTCCCCTGGTAAGTGTGTCCCTCCCTCTTTCTTATGTCCCTTGAGTAGATGGTCCCTGGGTCTCTGGGAGCTCTTCCTTTAGGAGGGATGGCTGTGTGGGGGCCCTGGGTCTAGAAAGATTGGGGTGCTCCTCAACCACTCATGTGATGACACAACTAAGAGTAGTCACTGAGCTGTAACTTGGGGGGTGGGGGGGTGACGTTTGCTCAATGAGGGGTTTATGGTGTTTTAAAAAGGCAGCTGTCAAAAATTGCAAAAGCCTTTTCCCTCCTTTTTCACTTTTGCCTCTATGTGTATTGGAAACACTTGTCAATCACTAACTCATTTCATTCCACCAGTAAGTATAGGGTATTAACCATGTGCTCGGTGTTGTCTACAAAACAGACAGATCCGATCTTCAGAGAGCTGCTTCTTGTAGGAGACAGTGAATAATAAAGACAAGAAACCCATCCCACCCCCACCTGTAGAGGGGCTGAGAGGAGGGACAGGCAGGGAGCAGGTCGGGCAGCCGGGGAGAGGGGGGTGTGGGGGCAGCTGTGTCCACAAAGAGGGTCAGTGTAGATGGTGGGATGGGAGCAAATCCCTGGGGAGGGGGTGTTGAGTGTGAGGACCCCATGGAGGGAATAGACTGTGAGGATCTGGCTGGTGCTGGGTGGTTGTTTAAGGACAAAGTAGGTGAGGATCAGCTGGAGCAGAGGGAGAGGGAGGGACACCAGAGTGGGTGTTAGAGCCCTTGGAAGGGGTCACCCTGTGGGGCTAGAGGTGACTGGGAATGGGGAGCCCCTGCCAGGCTGTGAGCAGAGCAGGAACTGGTTCAGCTCCCAGGTGAAAGGGGCCCAGACTGGGGGTGGCAGAAGGGACTAGTCTGTGTGTGCCCAGGTGAGAGAGTAGGGGCTCAGGCCAAGCTGGGGCAGCACAGGTGAGAAGTGGCTCTTTGGAGGTGCAGGGGGCACCTGAGGACTGCACAGTCCTGTCCTGTCCTTCCTAGGCATCCTCAGACCAAGGGCTCTGACTGGGGAGTAAGCTGGAGGAAACCTTTTTTTTTAATTGAGGGAACATTAATTACACACTATAGATTTTAGGTGTGCCATTTCTCACACTAGTCCCTGTATATTTCTCACACACTCAAACAAAACTCAGTCGCAACCCTCCCCCTCAATATGTCTGACAAACCCTCTGCTGATTGCCACTTTGTTGACAGAATCTGAAGGTTTGTTATCGTTGTGTTTGTTGATTTCTGTTGTTTTTCTGACTATTTCAGATTTGTGTGTAATAATAAGGTATTTGCTTTTCTCCTTTTGACGTATCTTAATTCCCTTAAATTGTATCCATATTGTTGAAAATCACAAGATTACAAGTTTTTTTTTAATGCATATGATTATTTTCTCCTTGTCTTGGACTCTTGCAAGCTTTGCTATTATGTGTCTTGCTGAAGTTTTCTTTTCATTGTGGTAATTGAGAATTCTTGCTTCTTGTATGTCTATATTCATCTCCTTTTTCATGCTTGGGGAGTTTTCTTCAATTATCTCCTTGAACAATTTCTCAGTTCCTTTGTCTCTCTCCTCACCTTCTGGAATGCCTATAACTCTTACATGTCCTCTCTTCATGGACTCTGATAATTCTCGAAAAGTGTCCTCATTCTTCTTCCTTTTTACTTCTCTCTCCTCTCGTCGTTTAGTTCTTTTTATTTCTGTATGTGTTTTCTTGCTTTCCCCAGAGTTCTTTACCTCCTCCACCTTACACCAGTAAGAATGGCACCTATCAAAAAAAAAAAAAAAAAAAAAAAAAAAGCTAGCAACAACAAGTGTTGTTGAGGATGTGGTGGAAAAGGAATTCTCCCACATTGCTGATGGGAGTGGTCCAACCACTATGGAAAGCTGTATGGAGGTTCCTTAGTCTACTAAAAATGGAGCTACATATGACCCAGCAATTCCAGCCCTAGGGATCTATCCAAAGGACATAAAAACACTGATTCAAAAGAACACCTGTACCCCTATGTTTATTGCAGCACTATTTACAATAGGTAAAACCTGGAAACAACCCAAATGCCCAAAATTAGTTCACTGGACCAAAAAGATGTGGTGTATATGCACAATGGAATATTATTCAGCAATCAAAAAAGATAAATTCCTGCCATTGGCAGCAACATGGTGGAGCTAGAGGAAGTACGCTCAGTGAAATAAGTCAGAAGGAAAAAGAAAAATATTAGATGGTTTTTCACTGATAGCAGGAATCTAGGGGAACCAAATAAGACATCAGTGTAAAAAGATAAAAACAATACAAAATACAACAAAGCAAAAATAGACCATTATAAATCAGGGATATACTGCAGGGGAAGAGGAGGGCGAGGGATCAGAGGGAGGGAGGGAGGAGCACAGGGAACTGTCATGATGGTGCACGGGTGTATTGGTGAAGCAAATTCTATGGGGACTGAACCTGAGGGGGTGGGGGGAAGCAAATATTGTTTAAAAATGAATAATGATGTTAAAAAAATTTAAAGAAAAAAAGAAAAACACATGGGCACCAGCTCAACACAAAGATGGATGGGTACCAGCTGGTTTTCACAGAGGCCAATGGGTGTCAACTCATTCATCTTATGGGAAGGGGAAGGTGTCAGCACAGAGACGGGTAATCGCCAGCTTGTTTTCATCAGGGGGAGGGGGAAAGGATCTGTAGGGAACCAGTGGGCACCAGCTTGTTTTTCTTCTCAAGTGGAGGGGGATGCTGCAACAAATGGGAAAGACAAGCTATTAATCCTGTTAATGCTAGATAAGGGGGAATTGCATGAATGGAGAAGAGACAAACTTGTTAACTGTATCACTTTCACCCTTTGCCTGTCCTCCCCACTTTGTCTGGGGACTTTGAAGCAAGTGGTTGTGCCTGCTGAAAAACGATGCTATCATTGTAACAAATATGATGAAGACAGTTATGTATATAAGGAACAGTGCTCAGATCATAGGGAGCTACCCAGGTCTGGGACCTCATGCATGAGTAATAAAGCTTTTCCTGACTTCACCATTCCTACAGCACCGCTTGTTCTTCCCCTGCCTTGGTAAAAGGCCAGCATTTCTACAACAATATGACAAACCCACAGAGAGCATCATTCTTAATGGTAAAAAACTGAAGGCCTTCCACTAAGATCTGGTACAAAACAAGGACTCTCACCACTACTATTCAACATAGTATTAGAAATCCTAGCTAGAGCAATTAGGCAAGAGGAAGTCATAAAAATATTACAAATTGTGAAATAGGAAGTAAACCTATCAATATTTGCAGATGATATAATTTACATAGAGAGCCCTAAATACAAAAAAATTAAAATAAAAAAATAAACCAGTTCAGCAAAGTGGCAGGATACAAAATAATACACATAAATATTGGCCTTCTTATATGCAAACAATGAGCTAGGAAAAAAAGAAATTAAAAAAGTAATCCTGATACCGAGCAGCAAGGGGCACTAAAACTGGTCAAGGACACTGACCAAATAGTTTACCAGTCAACGACTGAGTTCTTCACCTGCATACACAATTGCAAGACTACTCAGGTTCAGGGAACAACAACAATGGGATTAATTTAACAAACCAGGGAAAACAAAGTTACTGAGGCCAAAAATGGCCATTTACCTCACCTGAAACAGTGTCCAGGATTTTAATGTCCTAAACACAGACATGCCCAAGATGGCGTCTTCCATCCACCGAGAGCCTGGAGCATGCAGCAGCGAGACTATAGGCCAGGCTCCAACTCACAAAGACAACAGAAGACACAACAGGAGATGCTCACAGAGATGCTGAGACGCCCCAGCATAGCACCAGACAAGTGACACTCAAAACAGCAGTTGCAGAAGCTGAACTACATGACAAACTGCCACACTCATGCAGCTCAGAGAGGCTTCCAGCTCCAGGTCTTTGCCTTTCCTGCCAGGCTGTAACAGCAGCAAAACCAGGAGCAGTTTCAGCTGCTCGGCTACCTGCAAGGGCTCCAAACTTTTCTTCTCTGAGGTTGACTGCTGGAGGCCTCGCTACATCCTTTAAAGGCCTGCAACAGCCTTCTGGAAGATCAGTATGGTGGGGGCAGAAATCACTGGCCCTGGAA
This sequence comes from Talpa occidentalis, assembly GCF_014898055.3. NCBI lineage: Eukaryota > Metazoa > Chordata > Mammalia > Eulipotyphla > Talpidae > Talpa > Talpa occidentalis. The sequence continues at coordinate 51,606,708 of NW_023602073.1, read as the reverse complement.
TTGCTGAAAATCCGAAAATACTGAATCCTCAACACCAAATGCTCAAATACTGAATCCTGAACACTGAATTCCAGGGCTGCTTCTGCGGTCCCTTATGTTTCTTATCAGAGTCTCCACCCCAAATCTGATACTTTGCTCTCACTTTCGCAGGGGGCTCTCTATCCTCACCAACACCCTTTTGGCTTCAACCACCAGGTATAATCCCATGTACAATTACACACGCAAAAAAAAAATGTAAATATTTAAGAAATAACCCAACAAAGGAGATGAAGGACCTATACAAGGAAAGGTACAGCAAAATACCATTCAAATCAACAGAAGACACAAAGAAACAGAAAGATATTCCCAGCTCTTGTTTGAAAGAATCAACATCGCCAAAATTGGGGGCTTGGGGGAGCACAGTGGACTGTGGTGGTGATGAGAAAATATATTATTGAGCAAATGAATATAATAAAGATCCCAGCAGAACTTCCAACACAGGTGCAAGGAACTCTCCAATGTAGGCATAATTAACAAGTTTGTTTACTTGCAGCTCCTTCCCTTTACAGATCCATGGTGGGGTCTCAGCACTCCTGTCTAAACAAAGTTACATTCAAAGAGTCAGATAACAGGTACAGCAGGCCTGTCTCTGTGGGGTAATCTCCTGAGGGCTGCATCCACTCCCACTCTCCAGGACTCCCCTTTGCCGGAAGCTGCTTTGCTCACTTTTTCTCTCCATCAAGGGTTTTGCCAGTTATCAGTGTAACAAATGTGAAGATATGTTGTAAAGGCAGGACAGGACACAGTGCAGGTTTTCTGATCCCATTCAGACCGGGTAAAGGAGGAGTCAGAGTCCTCAGTGGTTTTGCAGGTTTTTATTGGGGTTCAGCGGGTATGTGGCAGGCAGGGGTGCTGGGGGGCTGGGAGGCTGGCAGGCCTCCCAGCCCCAGCAAATCTTCACTCTATCTGGGCTCTCTGGCGTTCTCTGCTTCTGCTTCGGGCCTCTTCTCTTTCAGCTTCAGCTTCTACTGCTGCTGCTGGCGTCCCCGTGACGCCGCCCTTAAAAGCCCAGTCTTAGCTCAGCTGAATCCCATCTACCTATGCCCACACCCTATTCCAGGTGCCCGCCATCAGGCATGCATTCAGGACAAGGATCTGTCATCTATCCTGATGGCGGAAGGGCAGAAAAGCCTGATATTTTCTTTACCCTACATATGTTTAAAAGGAACCCTTTGTCTTAGAACATGACAGGCTTCACTTCAATGAGTGTGTTGCTGTAACCAGCTGAGATGTCTTCCTCACTTTACAGCTGGGAGACCGACTCAGCACCAGGAGGGGCCTCCCAGGGTCACATAATTGTGTGACCAAATCGCAGATGGAGCAGGTTCACCCCAAAGCTCAGCTGAGCTCTGAACAGGGGCCACCATGTGCATCAAGGACTGACCCAGGAAACTGGAGCTGGGGAGGCAAAAATCATGTTAGAGTTTCCCCTAGAAATGCTGTATTCTCATCAATTTTCAGATGTTATTTGTTTGTTTTCACAATCTGTACAATGTTTGCACATATTTGTTAGCTGAGCTGCATGTTCATAAAATAATACTGATACCGGAATTGTCAGGCCTAGTCTCCCAGCCAGGAACAGATCCCAGGCTGCAGGGCAGCGCTGAGCCCCAGCCACTAGACCCTCACGGGTTGGTGTCTCACGAAGCCGCAGCAGGAACTTCGCACACGCTCAGGCAAGCAAGCGAGAAGAGGCAGGTTTGTTTTGAGAAAGGAAAAGTTTATTGAGGAGAAAAAGAGCAGAAATAAAGTGGGACTCCCAGGCCGGGAAACCAGGCCTGGGAGGGGCAAGGAAGCCAAAGTGGAGTCGTGTCCCAGGGAATATATACCTTCTTTCCCTCATTATTCTAAAGCTCCACCAGTCTCTTTGTGATTGGTTAGTTCTCTGCCGGGGACCAGCCTCCGGCAAAACGTCTTGTCAGGGGTTCCTGAAAGGATGAGAAGGCCTAGGCGAAAACGAAAGAACTGAAAACTTAAGGGCTGAGGGGAAGGGGATGAGGTAGAATGAGGAGACACTGACACTTGGTGAGGTGCTAGTATCTTCTGCCGAGAGACTCAGCAGGTCTTTTTTTATTCATTATTAGTAATAATAATAAGGAAATACATTATCATGTGTAAAGCAAAAACAATTAGTATATTATGTTTCCCATAGACTACTGGCCCCTACGGGTCTCAGCTAGACGGCAGCTTTCAAGGTTAATAGATAATAAACCAAACCTAACATTAAAGCTACTTATTTTTTCATTTAGACAATTATTTAAAACAGTGAATAACCGCCAGTGCATCCCTATCAGCTAAAGCCTAAGCATCAAAGGACTATTCTATTCACATGACCTTCAGCCGGAGACCAGCTGCAGTTCAGCTATCAGAACTTTTTTCTACCTAGAAATTCCTTAACTCAAATAGCTTCATTTTAAAAACTTTCCCAAGAAACTTCAAGAGAAAACAAAATAGAAGGACCTACTATGATTATTGTATTGTAATGCTTGTCAGGCATGTTCAATAAACCATCTCCCATTGTCAAGTGGGCCAAACTGCCCAACAACTAATTTCTAAACAAACAATTTTTCATGCTATTTACTTACAGTATGCTGATACATATAATTTATTGCCTAATATACTTTTTGATAAATTTTTTTCTCTCTGTGTCCATGAACAAAAAGCAAAGGGATGCCAGATCTTCATCCCCACGGTGTGAGGCCCTTTCTCTTAGCTGCTTGTCAGTATCCTATTTGGTTGGGGCAACAAGACCTTCTGCAGCAGTTCTCGGCTATCTCACTTAATTTGCTACTGAGTGGGGGATCTTCACATTCCTTATCTAACAGCTTTCTCTTTCCCCATTGGTTGCATCTTTATCTTTATGGCCCAGTCCTCTGGATGGGCATCCCTGCATTGACGTTAAACAGCTGCCCTTCTAATGTGTCCATAAATTAAACCACTCTCCATTTCCCCAATCTCTGCCTCCCTTTACCACCTGAAGGAAACCAGGACCAGCGTTAACAATGTTGTCCTTGGTCCTGGGATGTTTGTTTTTCCCAGTGGAATTGGTTACATTCCCTTGGTTGTCCTTATCTCTGAAGCCTCCCTAAACACTTCAGAGGTCCCCTCCTGCACTGTCCCTAAAACTGCCTAATTTCTAGCTTGCCCTTTGTCTCAATACTGAAAAGAGTGAGTGAGCAAAAGAATGTGGAGACCAAGCTCCAAGCCTGTGGAATCCCTGGGCCTCCTTGTTCTCGGGGCTATTGTCTCCATGTCCACAGTTCCTGCTGGTCAAGCTAAACATGCCTGGCATGAGGCACATACTGGGAAACCAGTATCTGCTAAAAACAGTGACAGACACTATGCCTAGATTGGCAATATCAGTTAGAATGCCTTACTTGTAAAGATTAGCAGAAAGTTAGGTAACAGTAGGTACTAGACATGATGTGCTTTGATTAGCAGGAACTATGGAGCCCCCCATAATACTCCTGGCCACTCCACCTGAGCTTTACCAGACAACAATACACCCCTGATAACACACACCCCTTACATGTACATTCCAGCACGTACTTGCCCATCTTCTCTGATCCTGGTTCTAAGTAAATATGAGAGGCCCATAGATCAGGACTGTTTTTCCGGTGTCAGCCCCTCTAGGCCTCTCTCACTTGGACTTTGAGTTGTTTTCCTTTGTCCTGCCCTGCTCCCACCACTGCTGCCCTGGGAAGCAACACAAACCCGCAGCCCTGAGGGTCTTTGAAGCAGCAGGGCTCCCAGAGGGAAGCAGGGCCATCCTGCAGCTCCTGCCTGGGGGCACCAGAAAGGGGAGCTACTTGGTGGGGGAGGACCACAGGGGCCAAGAGAAAGGCCTCCAGGCTTGTCCCCAGGTTCCATGAGGCTCTGCTGCCGCCTGGTGGTCAGTGCAGGGTGGACTCTGAGGGAGGGAAAGGAGGATGCAGACAAGGAAGCTTGAGATGGGGACAGGAGTGCAAGAACCACGTGCACACACACACACAGCTGCACCCTGAAACCAAAACACTTTCTCCTCTACCTGAGTCTCCCTGTTTACTCCCAGGGAGCCCCTACTGGAAGGCTTAGGACTCAGTCCTTACACTCCTCAGTAATTCCTGGCAGCCTGCTGCAGGCATCTCAGGGGGAAAAAATTCTTGCCCAAGTGAGGGTTCGCCTCACAGTCTGTCACCTGACAGGACACAGGGTGAAGCAGAGGAAATCACAGAGCCAAGTGGACCAGAACCTCAGACATACCAGGGGAGCAGGATGGGGAGCAGAGGCTGCTCCTGGCAGAGGTGCTGAGAAGGACATCCCCCACCCCTGCTCCATCCCTGACTCCCCAGGAAACCCCAAACTCTCTGGAACAAGCTGCACCTGCTGCTCAGCTCCTGCCCTAAGAGCCTCTTCCTGCTGAGGATACCCTGTCACAGGAGGGGCCCAGGGCTCAGAGGGGAGGGGGCTCAAGGTTAAACCCCAGTGAGGAGGGGAGCTCACAGCTGAAGCTTCCTCCAGTGTCTGCTGACTGAGAGTCCAGTCCTGAGTGAGGAGAATGTCCCCCATGGAGACCCCACCCTAGTCCAGCCCTATGAGGCAGAGGGAGGAGAAGGGGAGATGAAGGTCAGGGGGAAGTAGGAGGTTCCCCTGAGCTGCTGCCTTGCAGCCTTGTGGGGAGGGGCTGTGTCTGTGGGGAGGGGCAGCTGAGGGGGCACAGGGGTGCTGAGAAGCAGGAGCTTCACCTCCTGCTGAGACAGGAAGGACAGGTAAGGAGGGGCCTATCAGGGAGGGAGCCTGGGGGGGGAACACCCCACCCCTCCTTCCTTCACAGGGGCCTCCTGTCCAGCAAACCAGTGAGATCCACAGCAAGTCCCCTGCCCCATAACACCTCCTCCAAATGGTGAGTCCACAGTCAGTCCCCTACTCACTGGCAAGGCAGGGACAGTGAGAAGGACCAGGAGGAGGAGCACAGAGAGGACAACAAGGGGGCAAGGGGCCTGGGGAGGTGAGAGGGGAACCCCCACCTGATCTGTCCACAAAAGCACTCCTCCAGGGACTCACCTGTGCCCCTGCCATAGCCCCCTCCCCACACAAGAGGTGACACCAATGAGAAGGGGACAAGCCCAGTGAGGGGGCCCAGGTGCCCATGGAGGGGGAGGTAGACGGGCCCCAGGGCAGCTCTGGAGCAGGACACAGCAGAGCCCTGACATCTCCAGGCCAAAGTCAGGGCCCAGCCATTGTGGGGCCTGTAGACCCAGGTCCCTCTACAACTGCTGCTGGGGTGCTATGAGCCATGCTACTCATGAAAAGTCAGGAATCTCGTTAGCTGACTCCTGCTAGATTCTCCTCATTTGCTTATGGCTAGTTTCTACCATTGTTAAAATACGAATTTAAAAGTAAAACTGCAAATTGTGGAACCAAGCTTAGCCGAGGTTTCGCCATTTTGTATATCCTCCAACTTGATATGTTAGTCCTTGTATTAGGGGGAAAAGGATGTCCTAAAGCTAATTCCATACAGGCTTTGTGGACTCCACCCCCACCCCAGGCCAAAGCCATAGACAATGAAATAACCCCAAGACTGACTCCCACCCTAAAGCCATTGGGGTTCAATATCGAGGCAAGTGCCCTTTTGAGGACTGGCAGGTGGACTTTACACAAATGCCTAGAACAACAGGCAACTTCAAATACCTACTGGTTTTTGTGGACACGTTCTCGGGATGGGTGGAAGCATTTCCCACAAAGATGGAAAAAGCTTCCGAGGTTGCAAAACAGCTGCTGAAGGAGATAATTCCTCACTTTGGGTTGCCGGATTCTATCCAGAGTGATAATGGGCCAGCATTTATCTCTGACGTCACTCATGCAGTAAGCAGTGCGCTACAGATCAACTGGAAATTGCATGCTGCATGGAGACCGCAGTCTTCTGGACAAACGGAGAAAATGAACCACACCTTAAAGAAAACCTTGGCGAAACTGTGCCAAGAAACACAGCTTCGTTGGGACCAGGTACTATCCCTTGCCCTCCTCCGCATAAGAGTGGCACCTAAAAGTGGGCTACAATTAAGCCCCTTTGAAATTGTGTTCGGAAGACCCTTCCAGGCCTCAGTTCTGAAAGCCAGTCCGGAAATAGCTCAAGATTGCCGGATCACACAATATGTGAAACACATCCAGGAGGTTCTGGCAGTAATTCATAACTTTGCAAACTCAAGGATCTCTATGCCTCCTGATCAACCATTGCATCCCTTCAAACCTGGAGATCAGGTCTTACTGAAGACCTGGAAGAGTGGGGATGCCCAAAACCAGCTGTCAGAAAAATGGACTGGTCCCTACGATGTTTTGCTAAGCACACATACTTCTCTGAAACTTGCAGGTATAAAACCCTGGGTACATCATTCCAGAGTTAAGAAAGTGTCAGAAGGAACTGACCCAGAGACGAAGTCCCATTGGTCTTGTGAACCCATTGAAGACTTGAGATATTTGTTTAAGAAACAGAAAAAAACTTGAATGTTACTGACTTCTTTTCCAGTTATTGTTGCAGGATACCCAAGAACTCGTTTTTTTTTTTTTTTCCTGAAAAAAAAAAAAAAAAAAAAACCCTGGGGGGGGGCGAAACTAACATGCTCTAACCAATCTTCTTCCTTTCAAAGTTTAGGAGATGTGAAATAACATCTAGGATCATGCATATGCTGACAGTATTTTTTTTACATAGAAAGGTTTTTAATCGTGATTTTGTTATTTCCTATCAACTTTTGTTTTTTACTTTGAGTTTTTTTTTTCTGCTTGATTTTTTTATTGTTACTTTGGCCTATCAAAAAAACTGCAGTTGTATGGGATATCCCACTAAAGAGCTCTTTGTGTCTATATGTTGTCTGCCTGTATGTCCTTGTGTCTGACTGTCTTGACCTCCAGTGATTGACAACTTGGTATACATGGTGCCCATAGACGTTGGAAAAAAAAAAAAAAGAGTCTCCAGTTATGAGAAAAACTAAAAGTTATGGTTTGATTGTCAACATTGTGCTACTGAACTAAGCCGGTGCCTTCATAGAGATTTAATATTGTTGTTTCTGTTAATTTTCTGATATTTATGGCAAAGCTACCAGAAATCTAAATTCAAGTACAAATTTGGTAGCCTGTCATTTGGCTGATGCAAGGAAATTTTGTGGAACCTCAGTAGAGCTCCTGAGACACTCCACAAAGTTTCTCCCTTTCCTCCTGGGAAGGCATTAGATGAATTTGTTCTATTTGGCTTTTACCTAATGAAGTAAAACTGGAAGGGAAGCATTGTCACTTGGGAAAATGGTAAAACTTTGGTATGTACAAAATATTAACAGTGGTTTTCTATAATGTGTAAAAAAAATCTCTCAGTATCTGGTATGTATGTAAATTGTCAATAGTGATTGTCACCTTGTACTATTGTATAATTCAATTGTTTCATATCTACAGAAATTGTTTCTGGAAATATAGGGAGAAAAGGTCTCAACAGATTCCTATTTTTTTTTTTATTTATTTATTTGTTTGTTTGTTTATACATGCACTGGGTACAGTCAGAAGCGCGGGAGGGTGAGAGAATTCACCAGAGCCAGAGCAGGGAGCAGAGCAGGCAGAAGGACCGAAGTACACTGCTGAGGGGAGCAGCAGGCGGCAGGAGAGGTCTGCACGCCATGTGGGACCCTCCTCCGGTGGCCGGGGAGCAGCCGGGGATCAAACCGGCGCCGCAGAGGCTACAGGCAGCTTTGCAACCCAGCGCTCAACCGCTGCGCCACCGGGGAGGCCCTCAACAGATTCCTATTAATGGAACTGTTGAGAGTAAAAAAACTTTCCTACAAAGGACTGAATAGACCTGGAAATACACCTGACATTTACTAAGTTTTCTTTGATATGATACTGGTAATTTTTTATGCATTCTGTCCTGAATCCACAAAGTTTTTGTTTTGTTTTGTTTTGTTTTGTTTTGTGTAACCAGGATCTGCAGCAAGGTTGCAATTTTTTTCCAAAGCTAACTTTTCACATTTTCTCTCCCCTTGATACCAACACAGCATACAAATAGTGGTAGTAATCTTTGCTACGTATCTCAGAGTCTGTTTTTGCATAACTTCCATAGGGATTTTGCCTGTTTAAACAAAAATTGGACGTGAGTTTGATTGTGTGGCTTTGTGTGAAGTTCTTCCAGAAAGTTGAAAAAGAGCTGAACCAAGAAGAGGAGAACCTGTTTGCTTTGTCTGTAGGGTTCCATAGACCTCCAAAGAAGGTGAGGAAGCTTGCCTCCATTGGCAGGACTGGACAACCCGGCCAACGAAAAAACCCTGGTACCCTCGAGAAGAGGAAAGCCCAGGTGGAGTCTGATGAGACCAACTTTGTACCTGAAGCCTACATCGACCGGATGCCACTGGTTCGCTCTGATCCTATATGGAGTATTTCAACAAAGCCAGCTAAAAAATTACTGTTAGTTATTTTCTGCCCTGTGATTTTATGCAAAAACAGGAAGAATGGTTAAAAAAGTAAATTTAGTTTGCAAACTTTTGCTATGCTGTTAAAAGTTTGGGACCAAGGTTGAGAAAATTTGTGTTTTACATCAGTTGAACCATTTTAAGATTTTTTTCCTGTGATTTTTACATATCTGCTGTCTTGTTTTGGCTAATGCCTCCAGATGCTTTTTTTTTTTTTTTTTTTGGCTTGAACTGATGAACTGTTTTTCCAGGAATAAAGGACTTTTGCTTTCCACAATGGACAAGTACCTGGAGAGACTGGTTTTCTTTCACACTGGAACCTGGAAAAAATGTTCATCTGAGACTGCATCCCAACCTCCATATATTCGATCTTCATCACCACGGAAATGGTGGCAAAAAGTGAAAGGGGGGAATTGTAAGGGGGAAAAGGATGTCCCAAAGCTAATTCCATACAGGCTTTGTGGACTCCACCCCCACCCCAGGCCAAAGCCAAAGACACTGGAAACTCCAAATCCCATCACCACCAAAGGGAAGGTAGCTGGGACCTGAGGGTGGGGTTAAGCAGCCAGGTGGATATAAAAGGCAGACATGTGGGCTTTGGGGGATCCCCATTTTGGCTCTCCGCCAGCTCGCAGCATCCGGCCAGCTCTGAGAGTGACTCTGGGTTTCCAGGTCATTGGATCAGGTAGGACGCATTAAAGACTTTATTTCCCTATTTTCTCCCTGAGTTGTACATTTTCCTTATTTCCTTTTCCCTTGTAAATAAAACTTTTATTAACCTTTTGTGTGTGTCTGTAGTGGAGTATTCATAAGTCCCTTTTTAAGTGCGCGGGTGAGGACCCACAGCCAGGAACCCGTTCAATATTGGGGCTGCTCTATAACACTTGTACAGCCGCATTCTGGAGATAGTTTCAACAGTCACACCCCTCACTCCACTTGGTGAGGAAAAAGCAGACCACCCCAGCCGCCAATGAGGGCAGTCCTGTCCATAAATGGGACAGCATCTCTAACCGTCCAATCAGTTTGAAACTGTAACCTTGTGGGCCAAAATGCCTTTGTAGTAGCCGATGAGTAATTGCCAGCTTCCTTCAAAATTCGCACCTACTTGTGACCCTATATAAGACCCCTGCTTCCTCTGTTTGGGGCTCTCAACCTCTGCCATTGCATCGGTGCATGTCATGAGCCCGGACTCAAGCCCGTAATAAACTCCTTTGTGTTCTTGCATCGGCTATCTGTGTCCTTGGGGGCTGCACTGGTCGACGTTGGGCACAACACAAATGCTTTTTTTTTTTAAGCAATTTTTTTTTTAAAGATTTCTTTATTTATTCATACAAGCACTGGGTACAGTCAGAAGCATGGGAGGGTGAGAGAATTCGCCAGAGTGGGGAACAGAACAGGCAGAGTGACGAAGCACACTGCTGAGGGGAGCAGCGTGCGGCAGGAGAGGTCTGCGCGCCATGTGGCACCCTCACCAGAGGACAGGGATCGAACCAGTGCTGAAGAGGCTGCGGGCAGCTTCACATGCCAGCGCTCAACCACTGCGCCACCAGGGGAGGCCCTGCAAATGCTTTTTGATCAATTACTGAATAACCAAGTTGATGGCACATTTTTTATAAATTAGTAGTTCTCTGCCAAAAGGCAGTAATTCAACATTCAACCTTACATTAACAAGTGAAAAAACTTCTGGGAACAAAAGCTGTAAACATCCCTTGGCCAAGTCTTTAATATGGATATGTGGGTTTTTGAGGCAAAGGCTAATTGGAGAAGGGAATTCTTTTACTTTAAAGTTAAAGATAGCAGTTGGGTGGCAGACACAAGACATGCTCCAAGTGTAAGAAAATTCCTAATAAGCCAGGAGGTGCCATAGCCAGATCCTGCTAATCTCTTCCTGTTTGTTTAGGGCTGATTTCCCAGGAGGTGACATTTGGTATGGTAGCTGTTAGAGAATGCATTCAAGAATAAGTCAATAACAATTTTGTGTCTGGTTGAGCTAATAACCACGGCAGCAGAAATAATGCACTTGGAAATAGTCAATGTTACAACTACTGATATGTCACATATTAGCCATTCTGGGAACCAAAAGCTATAACCATCTCCCGCCCTTCCTTCGATGAAATATTTTTAGTTCCTTACAACTACAAACAACAAACAGCAATCTTACAGAAAAGGGAATTTTCTCTTGATCTTAAAGTTAGATACAGAAACTAGGCTGACTAAATAAGTATAGGAGTAATAGGTAGAAAAAACTCTTTTGTTAGATTAGGAAAATTCCTCCCTTCATTAAGAGCGTGGGGCTAGGGAAAAGTCTATGCATCCTGCCCAGCACTGACGTCCTTCAGCCTCTTGATTCCTTAATATTAAATCAATATTTTATTAAAACAATACATTATTAGATGATGATTTTTATATGAAAGCCTTCTCTTTTTGCTTTAATCATATGGTTATATGTTAGTCTAAACTTTATAGGTTAGTTAGAAAAAAATCCCTTTGTCTTCCATCCCCCAGGTAACTTCCTGCCCTTTGTTTCCCCTAGCCCTTAGTTAATCCTTCACTATGGCAAACATAGAAATGTTAGTTGCAGTAACATAAGCTTTTTGGGAGTACTAAAATGACTGTTTAAGGTAAATGACTACTCTAAGAACACTTTTGTTTAGCAACTGTGCCTTCTTTAAATCAAAAAATTATAAATGTCATGACCTTTGCAAGAGGGCAAATAGACCCTTGGCTGTTCTTGAGAAAGATGTGATGATTGTTTTCTTCCTTCCTTAATGCATATGCTCATGCACTCTCACAGTTTGCTTGAAATGTATAAATAAAGGACTGCTGAGACCCTCAGCAGGATGATGTCTGCACCCTGATCGAGTGTCAGTGTCTCCTCACTCCTCCTCCCCCAATCCCTCAGTTTCTTCATGCCCTCTCATCCTTACGGGAACCCCTGACAGGACAGTTTGCCAAGGCTGGTCCCTGGCACTGGGGGGGTCTTCAGGGACTGGGGGACTCCTTGGCTGGGTGGGTGGGGGCTTCCAGAAGCTAAAACCCTGAGATGCGGGTTCTTTATACTCACTCAGGGTCACCCCACCCACTTCTGTCTCTGCCTCCCCTGAGACCACAGGAGGACTGTCCTTCATTGTCCCTACCTCAAGAGGTACAGAATTTTAAAGAACGTGTTAGAAATGTGAAAGGGAACAAATGAAATATGGATCCAGCCAAGGTTTTCAGAGCAAAGTCTCAGAGTTCTGTGTCCACATTACTCTGAAAGCAGAGACAGCTGCCTGGGGACCTGCACCCTCACTGGATGGACGAGCCTCAGCCCCTCCAGACCCTTCTTCCCCACCTCTCCCCAGTGACCCCCAGGCTCCTGCCAGGGCCTCACCCTCCAGGTCCCCTCTGTTCCTCAGCCTTTCTCACCCCCTGCCCCCTGCACTGCTCTTATCATGGATCCTGCCCTCTGCCCATAAGAGACCAGCTCCTGGTGGGGAGAAGCAGCCTCACTCTGTCATTCAGCTCGGCTCCTATCTCCTTGAGCTGCTCCTGCATCATTGGTCACACAGGACAACCAACTGGCTCCAGAAACTTCTAGTTTGAGGTGGTCACACTCATAGTTTGAGGTGGTCCACTGACCTCAATAGATTCCCTTCTATCCACTCCTCCTCTGAGGCGGCCCCTCCCTTGACTAACCTGCAGGAGGGCAGAGGGGAGGCCCCAATACTGACAGAGAATGTCCTTCCCCAAGGGGACCTGCCTCCTAGTCCTGGGCCTTCCCCTCCCCTCCCCCTGCAGTGTGAGGTCTCCTGCCCTGGGGTTGCTCTCAGCAGGAGGCACTTCTCCACTGGAGAGGGGTGACCTCTGGCTTCCCAGGTCAGCTGGTCAGTGGCAGGACCCCAGTTATTCCCAAACTTGGGGTTCATGTCCCTGGGACACCTAAGAGCATGATTGTAGGAACATAGATAATGTTCTTGATCAACACAAGAAGAGGACAGCATCCCTCCAGGGGCATTGAAAAGTCCATGTGTCACATGTGGAAAGCTGAAGGGAAGAAAGGACAGAAATTGGGAAGAAAGTAGATGGGCCAGTGGGAGTGAGAGATGAGGCAGGAGCATCCCAGGGCTGAGGGAGCCATGTCTGCTCTGCCTGAGGTCACAGTGATGACATGGTCCCCGCAGAGCTGGGAGAGGATTGGGGTCCCTAGGAGAGGAATCAGAAGCTTTATTGGGAGGAGGATCCTAAGAACACTCTGACTCTCACAAATCCCCCCTGACCTGCCCACTTGGGGGCTCCTCTCCCTCTGGATGAAGATCTCACCTCCTCAGATGACTCTCCCTGAGCCCAGAGAGAGAGAGAAGAGGAGGGAGACGGATAAGGAAGAGTTCAGAGAGGACAAGGAGACAAGCCCTGCCCAGGACTCTGGGGACATGGACTCTGGGGCTCAGCTGGGGGTGGACAAGCTCCTGAGGTGAGAAGGACCATGATTGTCAGATGAGCAGCTTCAGTCTAGTCCCAGGGTCTGCCCCGTCCTGTCTGGGGCCTGGTGTCTCCTCCTCTCCTCAGGCTGCTCTTCAGGTGTGCAGGGGGAAGTGCTGAGCTGTGTGAAAGCTGAGATTTCAGTTTCTCATTTTTATGTTAAAAGCTGGGGATTTTTAATGCCTTTACCTTAAAATTACTAGCATACAAGTTTTCTACTATAATCAATACAAAGTTTCCTGTATAAATATCTGTTTTGAAATAAGTAATCTTGTGTAATTTTTATGAAACATAAACATGACTCTCAGACAAATATATAAACAATTGATATTAATAATCAGTGATAGCACTGGTATTATTGCAACATATTACAAAGAGAATTTTGAAGAATAGATCCTTCATTGTCCAGCAAGAAAGCAACTTAAAATAAAATATTCTAAGAAAGAACAAAAGTGGTAATATCCATGGATAAAAAAATTTTAGTCTTTGAAAACAGCAGATAGCATGTGACTTCTTCACAGCAAACACATCCTTAATTAATGATAAAAACCCAAGTCAAAACCTTGTACATTTTCTAAATAGTTCCATAAATCTGAATCTAATTACAAAATTGCTGCAATGCCCCATTAGATCAAAAGACATGACATATACCTTACTTATCAGTTATAATAGTTTTTCAGAAGAATAGATGGAAATTTTTTCATGGATAGTTGCAAAGTGTAAATCTTAAAAAGGACAAACTTCCCATCACAGGACCTAGAAGAAAAGAAGCATGACCAGGAGAGAGACATGCCCTCGGCTGTGACTGGAGTGTCCCCTCCAGGGCTCATCCTGACACTGTGCAGGGGGCCAAGGGACACACTCTGAGGTCCAGCTTCAGGTCACACAGGAGGGCACATGGGGGATGTGGGCCAGGAAGCAACACATGGGTGATGGGAGAGTCCACACATTTGACTACTCAGCTCCACACACATGATTCACACACATGTGAACAACCACACAACACAATTTTATGTTTTTAACTACCAAGAGAAAGTGCTGCAGGCTGCGCTACCCATGCTGCCTCTTGACAAGGTCCAGGCATTGGGGGAGACTCCCGAGAAGAGGGGAGTTCCTGCAATTCCCAGAAGATCTGAACTAGGGAGCCTCCACAGCAAAGCCTGCTAATATTCCTCTGTTCTTGGTTAATGCTGAAGTAAGTTAGTTATAAATTGGCTTGTGAAAACCTAATATGGACCCAGGTGACAATTGGCTTATTGTTCTTATGCATGAACTATCACAAAAGAAGTAAAAATTGTTAAAGATATAGTTAGGATAGAAATGTCCTGGCCCTGAGAACTAGGGAGAACAAGCTGCTCTGAACCAACTGTGCTTGGAAACCATAGCCTAACCTGGGGGGTACCTGTTTGTGGCAACAGTACATCTCCTGGTGCGTGCAAAAGGTCAACAGTTCACAGGCTGTGTGGAGGTTAGGTATTTCTAGTTAAAAGTTAGACTTCTGTAGAATTGAAAGAGTATTGATGAGTTTCTTTAGACCACTTTGAAATAATTGATAAATAGGCTAGATGAATTGAGTGCTAGGGAATGGTTTGATTACAGTAATATAGCATAACAGTGGACTTTCATGTCCACTCCAAAATTAGGAAAGCTTGACAGGACAATTGATTGTTACTGAGCATTGTACTGTCTTAGACAATTGATCATGTTAGAAAATTAGTTGTAACAAGGAGAGTAATTGTCCCTGTTGTTTTTCTTAACAGATTAAAGAAGTGCCCTTTTGTAGTATGAGACCAAGAGGGTCTCTGTACGTTCATGAGAAAATATGTAATGATTATCTCTTCTGCTTTGATGCTAATGTTGATGTAATCTCACCGCTCCCTTTAAGGTATAAATAAAGACCTGCTGAAACCCTCAGTAGGAGATACTTACACCAATATAAGAGTGTGTGTGTCTGCCTCACTCCACTTCCCCTCAGCCCCCCAAGTTTTGCCGACACTTTCCTCTCATTCTGCTAGAGCTGGCTTCCAGCAAGAAAGCTCCCCTTACATGTCTCTGAAACAGACAGCACCAAGTTTTATATCTATATTTCTTATTTCTCAAGTTCAGTCACAGTTCAATTGTTTATCTGTTTCCCAAAAAATATATCATAAATGTAAGGTATTCTTCAGCACCTGCATTCCTCAGCACAAGCTCAAGTTGGATAAACTCCAGTTAATTTAGGACTTGAATTCATAGCTCATCCCCTTCCTTGTCCAAACAGTAGAAAAATCCCTTGAAATATTTTCTTCATGAAAAGAAAAATGATCTCTCATGGTAAAGTTCTTCCTACCCCAAACAGGTTCAAATTAGTCAATTTTAACCATCTGTGGCCTCAGCACAAGGCCTGACCTGACTGTTCTCACAGACAGGGCAATAAATGAGTGATGGGAGAGTGCATACTCAGTTCTATACTCACAATGTATACACTGCTTATTTTTAAATATCAAGAAATCTTCCTTTACAAGTGAAGAAGTGCTCACCTTTCACCAAAATGAGGGGACAGACAGCCGCAATTTTTGTATCTAACATGCCATATTAGGTATTTTTCAAATTTGCTCACAATATCTTTATCTATTGTGGGTTTTTTTTTAAAGATTTATTTATTTATGCATACAAGAACTGGGGTACAGGCCAGAGGTGTGAGGGATGAGAGGACTCACCAGAGACAGAGTGGAGAGCAGAACAGGTAGATTAACGGAAATACACTGCTGAGGGGAGCAGAGGGCAAGACAGGAGAGGTCTGCTGTGCCATGGGGGTAGCTCCCTGGTTTGGGATAGTAGTTGTGCTGCAGTGGCTGCCAATAGCTTCATAGTGCTCTGGTTAAGCACTTGCACCACCAGAGTGGCCCTTTATCTATTCTGTTATCCAGAACTGTATTATAAACATAAACTACATCAACTTGTATAAAAGCACAAGGGAAGATGACAAATGAAGACAATGGGTAATAAATACAAATTAACACACACAAGAGAAATTGTTAAAACTATTACACACCATTATGATGTCTGACTCCCTCACTCCCCCTTCCTGTCTTCTCCTCCCACCAGAACCACATCAGTGTCCCCTGGGGGAGGGATCACACCTTCCTCCCTGCAGGTCTGGGGCTCAGGATCCTGCTTCCTCTGGCAGCTGTGGTTCCCGTGACCCTTTGCCTCAGGATGTGGAAGGACCGAGTCAGCACAGGGGCACCTGGAGCTCAGGTCACAGCTCCCCAAGTCACCCCAAGTCTAAGTCTCTTCTTCACTCTCATCTTAATCAGGGAGCAGTTCTCTCCTTTCCAAATGGTGTTGACACAAAAGAGGAACCAGATCCTTCTCCTGAGTTCACCAAATTAACACACCACAAGTTTATCACTGGTAATAGAAATTCATCAGGTTTGATAAAATTAAGTGTATTTCATCCATTCCAGAGTAGGAAGCAGATAACAGAATATTAGGCTCCTCTAAAGTCCATTATCTGCCATTTCCCCAAATATTTTGAAGGCAGATATTTTCTGGTCAGATAGTCCAGCCCCTAAAAATAGATCTGGGGACCCTCCATCAGGCTCTAGGTTCCTCCACACAAAATCAAGTTGGACAAAGTAAACTCCAATTAATGTAGGAGAATCATTCAGAGCTCAACCCATTTCTTGACCTAACAGTATAAAATCCTTGTTAAATATTTTCTTTACCAAATGACAAATGATTTCCCATGGAAAAATTCACCCTACCCTAAACGGGTTCAAAGTTATGTCTCAGCACAAGGCCTGACCTGACTGTTCTCACAGCCAAGGCCCAGGAATCTGTACCCAGAGCAGGAGGATGAGACTCCAGCATCTGGGACTCACCCACAGGTTTGTCCACAGGGAACCTGCAGCCCCAAGAAGAGCCCAGGGCAGGGCTGGGCAGGGAGGAGCCTCATGGGGACACGGTGTCAGGGGTGCAGGGGAGGAGGGGGGTTTCAGGCTCTGGGAGAGCCCCATCCACACCAGAGCCTGAGGGGATCCCCTCCCCTGGGGGACCCACAGGCTCCTCCAGAGAAGGAGGATTGTTCATGGGCACAGAGGACTTCTGGGGCCCAACCTCCAGGGGGCAGAGGGTCATGGACACACCTCCAAAATAACATGTGAAGTATGGAAAGAGTGTCCCAGAGAAGGACTCAGGAGGGAAGGAGAAGATGTGGGAGCCATCAGTCATGTCATAGAAGGAGACGTCCCCGTGATCATAGTCCAGGAAAACCCCCACCCTGTAGAGAACCCGCCTAAGGTGTATTGGAGTACGAGGGTCAGTAAAGGCTTGGAAAATGTTATGTTTCCGGCCAATAACCCATTTCCCTTTCAGTGGGGACAGAGCACTGTATCTATTTTCCTCATCTTTCCTCCAGACCCCCAGCGCCCACGCAGTTCTGTCTGCATTCCTGACCTTCACTTCCCAGTAACAGCGCCCTGATGTGATGCCCTCAAGACCCAAAACACTGCATCCTCCTCCTTTTCCATAGTAATGACGGGTCAGACTCTTCCTATCATCAGAGAGGACAATTCCACCACTGCAAGAACCTGGATCCAGAGTGACAGACCCTGCAGAGAGAGAACCCATATGCCAGCCTGACATAACAAGGGCACACACCTCCTCACCCCAGATACTCAGCTTTATGGGGAGAGGGATATGTTCCCTGAAATGAGAGCCTGGTGACCCCAGCCCACAGCCCCCAAGCAAGAGAAGGAGCCACAAGATTATTGGGGGTCAGATATATAACAGGAACCCTGGGGACCCTCCTGAACCCTAAGGACTAGGGACCCCTTCAGCACTCATGACCAGTCACTCCCTAGCCCAGCTGTGTGACATCACAGCTGCACCCACCCCACCCCCAGGAGGGTGCAGAGTCTGTGCCCACACAGAGAACAGAAGGAAAGGCCAGAAGCCGAGCAGCCCCAGAGAGAACAGAGTCACTCACAGGCCTGGAACTGCTCCTTCCGCCAATCTGCAAGAGACACACATTACATGAGGGACTCGATACTGACACATCAGGGCCCGCACCTAGTTTTCTACAAGACAGTGACTCAGAGTTCACAGGGGAAAATATTTGGAAACATTTAGTTGATGCATTTAACTTTTAGATTCATACACATGCGCACATACACACACACACACAGTATTATGCTGCAAATTTCCCATAATTTAAGACCTAAAGCTTAATACTCAGGGGTGAGAGGCTGGACACCAACTGAACAGAAAGGTCTTTACCCAAATACAACCATCAATTTATACTTTTCAAGTCAGGTTCTATGGAGATGAAACACCCAGGACTGCATGTGCTTGTGAAGAACTAACAGCCTGGATGTGCTGCTTGTCTCTGAGCCACAGGGCTTAGAGCTACAACCAGCCCAGGCCTGTGTACAGCCCGATGCTCCTGCTTCCTGGGGCACCAAAGGCCTGCAGAAGCCTGGAGACGTGGGTGCTGGTGGGCAGAGCTTTCCCCTCTGATTGTGAATAAATCTGTTTGTCCAACAAGGGGAGAGAGACAGACAGAGAGAGAGAGAGAGAATGACACAACGTGACTGAGCTGCACGTAGGGGTGACTGTGACATGAGTGAGGAGACAAAGGACACTCAGCACAGGGCCCTGCCATCTCAGGAGGAGGTGGAAAGGTTTCTAGGAGGAGAGAGATGTGCAAAGTAGGAGACATGGACACACTGAGAAAAGCAAAATTTAGTGACAACTTTCCACATTTTCATGTGTGGTGGAAACAAAACCATCCCTGTAGACAGAGAAGAACACAAACACATTGGATTGCACAATTGTTTCCTTCAAGAAGATCCCCCCCCCCCAAAAAAAAAAGAAGATCCCAGAAAGATGGGACCTTCATAGGAAAACCTCTCTGGATAAGCTGAATAATGACTTCAAAAGTGTCCATGTCCCAATCTCATGACCCAGTAAACATGTGTTCTTGACAGAGGAAAGAGAAATCTGCAGAAGGGACAGAGACAGGACCTGGAAACAGGGATGTTAATGTGGATCATCAGGTGGAGCCAATTCCATGAGCCTTAACAGCCATGACTCTGCACCTGTGCTCAGAGACAGTCACATGGTGATGGCTGCAGGGCCATAAGAGGCTGCACAGCAGGCTGTGTAGACAGAGGATGGGGGTTCCCAGTCAGTGCAGGGGGCTCCTGATCCTGGGAGAGGAAGGGGCTCCTGGAAGGAAGGAGCTGCCTGACTGTGGAGATAGTCCCAGGATACGGTCTCAGGTGTCTGCCCTGCAGGCGTGTGAGATGATAAACTGTGTGGGTGATGCTGCTCAGGGTGTGATGACGTGTGTCAGCAGCAGCTGGAGCTCTGATGCCCCATGTGGGGGCCAAGGCAGCCTGAGCAGGCCCCTGGCAGGGGAGGGTCTGGAGGGAGCACCAGGATCCTATGATGCACGTGGAGAGATGAAGACACTGAAGTGTCAATGCTCTGGGGGAGATGGAGGGAGGGAGAGGAGCCTGGAGAGCAGGGAGGGAGGGAAGGACGGGTGAGGAGAAGAGGACAAGGACATGGGACAGGAGGAAGGAACCAGAAGGTTTATCAATTTGCTGACCAGAGACAGACCCAGACTCCAGACTCCTGACTCTGCTGTAGAGGGAGGGTCACCCACAAATCCTAGTGACCAGCAGGATGTGACCTGCCCCTCTCGGCAAGGGTCACACAGGATCATAGACCAGAGACCCCAGGGCAGCCCCTGAAATGACTGAAAGGTGAGCATAGCCCATTCCCCCCAGTGCCCCAAGGCCATGTCATCCCCACCCCACACCTGCCTGGGAAGGAGGAAGCAGGTCATTCCCCAACACTCAGGTCAGACACAGCAAGTCTCTGAGGCCATCGGGAGACAGAGTGAGTTTCCCGACTGTGTGAGGAGAGAGGAGGAGAGAGGAGAATCCAGGATCCACATTTGTAGGTATAAGAAGCAACTTCTTCTTATACACATTGTGTATAAATGCATGGCACCAGCACACTTGCACAAGCTCACTCAGAGTGTAACAGGGTAGTCCCCAGAAAAAAAGGGAGATTCCAGGTTTCCTGCCCCATACAAGGGAGGGTGGAGCTGAGCAAGGAGAATAAGCTGCAGAGGAGACTGGGAAGGAAGGAAGCAGGATTGAGCCAGAAGGAGACCTGGAGGAGGCACATGGAGCCTAGAAACAGGTGAAGAAACTGTGCTTGGCCTTTGGTCATGGACTGGGTGACAAAGATGTGGGTGACACAGATGTGGGGAGGTGACAATGGCAGCTTTTGTCTTGATTTTGATTTTGCTCTTTTCCTCCCAGACATGTCTGGTTGTTTCTGATCCTTTTCTGAGAAAAGGCTCAGATAAGAAACAAGATCACGAGATCTTGATAACAAACAAGATCTTGATAAGAAACAAGATCATGCTTTCCTGGTAGAGCAATGGATTAAGCACCACACTAGGAAGCAATCTGCAGCAGGCCAGGGAGCAACCCACATGGCAAAGCAGACCTCTCCCGTCTCGCCCGCTACTCCCCTCAGCAGTATATTTCAGTCAAATTGCCTGTTCTGTTCCCCATCTGGCTCTGGTGAATCCTCTCACCCCCACACCTCTGGCCTGTATGCTGTTCTTGTATGCATAAATAAATAAATCTTTTTTAAGAAAAGAAAAAAAAAGAAAAGAAACAAATTCACATGCAAAGAATGGGTGGCATATATGAGACCTCTTTATAAAAAAAAGAGATTTTAAATTTACTTGTTTTTGGTGAGACATTAGTTGACATTCAGCTATTATGCTCTACACCACACTCCTTCATATAACAATAAAAAAGAGGGCATGGAGGAGAACAGGAACAGAAGCAGTAGGAACAAAAAGAGAAAATCAAAGTGGCATTTAATATGAGACACAGCATGCCCAGTACTGTGTATGCACTGCACTGCGCTAGTCAGTTAATTTTTGTGGCAAAACTTTAAGTGAAAATTTTTGTTAAATTTTACAAATAGGGCCTCCCCTGGTGGCGCAGCGGTTGAGCACTGGGCTGTGAAGCTTCCCGCAGCCTCTGAAACACTGGTTCGATCCCCGGCTGCCAGCGAGGGTCCCACATGGCGCGTAGACCTCTCCTGCGGCCCGCTGCCACCCTCAGCAGTGCATTTTGTCACTCTGCCTACTCTGCTCCTGCTCGGGCTCTGGTGGATTCTCTCACCCTCCTGCGCTTCTGACTGTACCCAGTGCTTGTATAAATAAATAAATAAATCTTTAAAAAAAATTTTTTACAAATAGCACGCGATCAGGCCTCCTGGTGGCACAAGGGGTTAAGCACCGCACTATGAAGCAATGCACAGTCTCTGCAGCATGAGTTCGATCCCTGGCCAGCCAAGGAGAAACCACATGGCAAAGCAGACCTCTCCTGTCTTGCCTGGTGCTCCCCTCAGCAGTGTATTTCAGTCATTCTGCCTGTTCTGTTCCCTACTCTGTCTCTGGTGAATCTTCTCACCCACCACATCTCTGGCCCGTACCCCAGCTCCTGTTTGCATAAATAAATAAATCTTTTTTAAAAATATGAGATCAGGGCCTCCCCGGCGGCGCAGCGGTTGAGCGCTGGGTTGAGAAGCTGCCCGCAGCCTCTGCGGCGCCAATTCGATCCCCGGCTGCTCCCCGGCCACCGGAGGAGGGTCCCACATGGCGCGCAGACCTCTCCTGCCCCCCGCTGCTCCCCTCAGCAGTGTACTTTGGTCCTTCTGCCTGCTCTGCTCCCTGCTCTGGCTCTGGTGAATTCTCTCACCCTCCCGCGCTTCTGACTATACCCAGTGCATGTATAAACAAAAAACAAACAAATAAATAAATAAATAAAACATAAAAAAAATATACGAGATCACACATGTATCCATCTGTGAATCTTTCAATATCAAAATGATTATTCTAGTGTACCAATGGTGTTTCATCAAACTCACCATTCTTTTTGCATGCCAAAGGAAAGTTTATGTCAAAATGCATGAGACATGAACTCAGCAGAGGCTGGAATGATGGTAAAGACTCTGCTCCTCACTGTATGGAAATGAGTCCTAGGGGAACCAGGGAGACTCTCAGGAGGGTCCTCACTCTCCTGGTCCCCAGGCCCCTCACCTACAACCCTCCTCTCTGTGTCTCAGGGTCTGTGTCCAGGACCATAAACAAACCCCTGAGCAGGGAAAGGGAGAGAGCAACTCAGGCTCAGGAGGCTCAGATCTCCCTTCACCAGCATCGCTGGCCTTCCCTGCAGGACCCTGTGCAGACCCTAACCTGGGGGCACTGGTGGGGATCATGTGAGAGACACCACAATTAGATGGTCACCTCAATAATGGTTTTTAAAGTGTAACTTTATCTGAAGTACTTCAAAAGGCCCACTGTGTTTCATTCCCAAGCCTTGCACGGTGTTTGCACAGCACAAATTCAAACTGGTGACTGTGCCCAAAACCTCTATAAGGCTGTTTTCCCACACACCCGTCTACTTCCTTCCCCTCTCTATCTCCACGCAGACTTTTCTTTCAAATTTCCCCCCAATTCTTTGGAAATAGATTATAGCCATTTTAGGTTTGTTCTTCTCCAGTCTATATAAAAACCTCTTAAAAAACACCAAAAACCTACTTAATAGCGACCATGAGACTGTCAGACAGAATTCTCCATAAAAAGATGATGGCTGAAAATCATACATTGTTTATCTTGTTACAAAGACACAAAAAATACACATACACACATATACACACAACACACTCACACATACACACACACACACACACACACACACACACCCAAGATTTACATGTAATTTCAGACCTTTCACAGGCCCCTGCCCAGGAGTCGTAAACACCACAGAAGCTCTGACCAGGCTCAGAACACCTGCTCTAAACAACTGATTCCTCAGCACCCACAAGGATTAGAAGAAAAATCCAGCTTGGACATGAATCAGAGCATGCATGAGAAGACAGAGAATCAAGAGGAAACAGGAAACAAAAACTAGATCCAAAATAGGACTGGGATTTTGGATCCAGAAGGATCCATAACCCAGGACCCCTTAGCAAGACCTGAATTGGAAGCAGGAAGTAGGATGTCCGGAATTTTCAAGAGATCAGCAAATCCTGAACTACACACTTGTATGTGCTGCACCTCTCCTCACACTGACCCCCACTGTCCTCACCCATAAGAAAGGACCAGGTGACAAAAAACCCCGAATAGCCAAAGCTCTCCTGAAAAAAAAAAGGAAGGGAATGGAGGCATCACACTCCCAGACTTCAAACTTTACTACAAAGCCATAATCACCAAAACTGCAAGGTACTAGACAAGAACAGACACACAGACCAATGGAATAGAATAGAAAATCCAGAAATAAACCCACAGATTTATGGTCAACTAATCTTTGACAAAGGAGCAAAGAATATGCATTGGAGCAAAGAAAGTTTGTTCAATAAATGGTGCTGGGAAAACTGGGTTGCTACATGCAAAAGAATAAAGCTTGACTACTACCTCACACCATGCACAAAAACCAACTCAAAATGGATTAAAGAACTAGACATAAGACCTGAAACCATAAAATACATAGAAGGAAATATAGGCGAAACACTACATGATAGGCACATCAAAGACATCTTTACAGACACATTACCCAAAGCAGTGATAGTGAAGGCAAAGATGAACAGCTGGGACTACATCAAATTAAAGAGCTTCTGCACAGCAAAAGAGACAATAACCAAAACAAAAAGAAACCACACAGACTGGGAGAACATTTTTGCACACAACACAAAATGAGTCCTATCAGGACTCATCACAAAAGGACTCATCACAAAAATCTACAAAGAGCTGATGAGACTCAACAAAACAAATAAAATAATCCAGTCAAAAAATGGGCAGAAGAGCTAAAAAGAAATTTCTCTGAAGAGGAAATACAATGGCCAACAGGCATATGAAAAAATGTTCAACATCACTTGTATTCAAGGAAATGCAAATCAAAACTACAATGAGATACCATCTTACACCAGTAAGAATGGCACATATTAAAAAAAACTAGCAAAAACAAATGTTGGCGAAGACGTGGAGAAAAAGGAACTCTCCTGCACTGCTGGTGGGAGTGCAAACTGGTCCCACTATGGAGAGCTGTGTGGAGATTTCTTGACCTACTAAACATATAGGTTCCATATGATCCAGCAATTCCACTCCTAGGTATTTACCCAAAGGACACAGAAACATCAATTCCAAAGAACACCTGCACCCCTATGTTTATAGCAGCTCTATTTACAATAGCTAAGCTTTGGAAACAACCCAAATGCCCAAAAATAGATGACTGGATCAAGAAGATGTGGTACATATACACTATGGAATATTACTCAGCATTCAAAAAAGATAAACACATGCAATTTGGAGCAACATGGATGGCGCTGGAAGGGATCATGCTCAGCGAAATAAGCCAGAAAGAAAAAGAAAAACCCCTCATGGCAGGAATCTAGAAAACTTAAATAAGGGACCAGGAAAAAGAATAACTATAATAAAGAAAATATCAAAATAAACAAACAACTATGAACAAGAGACACTCTATGGGGGTTGGGGGGTGGGGAAAGGAGGGCTTGGAGTAAAAATAAGGGGGTTGTAATTGTATGGGGAATATAAAAATAAAATTTAAATTAAAAAAAAAGAAAGAAAGGACCAGGTGACAAAGGGTCAGAGGGTGTCCTGACCCCACATGACCTGCAGGGAGGACAGGGCAGGTGGAGGCAGGTCTGTGCTCACAAGGAGGGGGGGTCCCTGCAGTTCTCAGAGGAGGCTCTAGAGTGAGGGAAGACCAGGAACCCCAGGTCCTTACTGGTGGGGGTCCATGATAGAGAAGGAGCAGAGGGAAGGCTGAGAGAGGTACTCAGGACCCTCAGGGCCACTCACCTGCATACAGCTGGGCCTTCCTCCAGGCTGAAAGGGAACACACAGGTGAGACCTCAGCACAACCAACTGCTCTTGTGATCCCAGGGCCCTGGTCACCCCTAATCTGCAGGTGAGACTCTCTGGGGGTGGAGGGGAGAGGCTGGAGAGGTCATGATCCCCAGCCCTGTGCAGACAGCAGGGGGTGGTGGGAAATCCCCTGGGTCAGGTCAGGAGCCTGCAGGACAGACTGACCCAGCCCTGCCTGCTGCTGCTGTGGGGCTTTGGGCAAGTCACTGAGCGGCTCTGGGCCCCACAGCCTTCAAAGCTCCTGCTTCACCTGCTACTCAGTGTTGCTACACAGGATCAAAAACAGTATATGGGAAGATATTTTTAGCATGCATATTATTTCATAATTATTACATTCAGTATTTCCTTGGAAATTAATGGGAAGATGAAATAAAAACACAACATGAACATCACACCAGCTCCAGAGAGAAATGGCCCATCTTCCTCCAGTGCAGTATTTCTAGGGATAAAAACTCTTTGGAAGAAGGCAAGTCCCCCCACTCCCTCCTATGCAAGGTCACCACATCCTCTCCCAGCACTACTGATCAGCATCTTCAGGAGCAGAGAGAACAGACTTTTCTTGGGGTTGTTTGGGGAGAAAAGGCAGGAGGAGGTCACACTCCTAAATTTCAAGAGTCCATTTACTTATAAAATCCCAGAGCAGCTGCTTTACTTCCAGGTGCTGACCAAGAATGAGATGCACTGAGGACTAGAAAGCCAGCACCATGGTGGGAAAGTCAGGGCTGAAATGAGACCAGATGCAGGAGAACCCAAGGGTCACCACCCCCCAGGATCCCAACAATGGGGGAAACAGCACCCAGATCTGGGAGAGCCAATGGAGCAGGGTCCCGCCTCCTACCAGCTCCCACCCAAGGAAGGGTCCACATGTCTGTGCTTAGACAGCCAAGGGGAGGGACCCCTGAGCACAGGGGACAGGGACCCAGGACCCCTGGAGCATCACTCACCAGCCAGGTATGCTGCCTTCCTCTGGTCTGAAAGATAACAAGGACATAGGTGAGCTAAGAACCAGAATGTCACCAGTAAAGGGGACACAGAGATTTCAGGAGGGAGAGCAAAGCTTACTTAGAGCTTGCAGGACATCCTGTGTGGAATGTTCTCTCTGGGTGTAGCAGGCAGCCCCCAGGAGCAGGAGCAGCAGCAAGGGCAGGATCACCAGGAAAGCTGGCTTCCAGGGAGAGGCCCGGGGGAAGAAGGGCTCTGCAGTCAGAGACCCCACAGAGACCCCATCAAGATACAGTCCAGGCTAGCACACCTGGGGTTGCCAGCCCCCCATCTGATACTGCAGGGAGGATGGAGTGGGGAGCAGTGCTGACCTGGGATGACAATGGCCATGGCCTTCTCCTGGCCCAGGACAGGGTTGAGGATGGAGCAGGTCACGCTCCCCACAGAGCTGTCTCTCACCACCAGAGCGGCCTCCACACAGAAAAGCCCCTCATTGTCCTGGGCCTGGACCTTGGAGAACTCCAGGAACTGCTCCCCACGGGGGTGTCTCCACTGCACCTGGGGCTCCGGGAACCAGCCCGAGGCTGTGCACACCACACGCACCCCGTCCTCCTCTGGCCCCAAGATGTGCACTTGGGGGCAGAGCCCACACCTGTGGAGGGAAGATGAGAGCCAGGTGGGGCAGGGCCCTCCTGTGCATACCTCCAGGGGAGGCTGTCAAGGTGCACTCTGAGGGGATCTGGGGGAGACCTGGAGCAAGATGATGACCTGACATGTTCATCTCTACCTTTCTACCTATTATTTTTATAATCATATAAACATGTTCAAATCTTTGTAAAATTATTTTCTTGTTAGAAGAGTACACCTTATAATCCATAAGCAACTGTATTTGCTCATTTCTCACCAACATCTTAACATCTATCCAGCAGCTTCTCCTTCTAGTCCATTCTGTTCTGGGTGATTCAACAAAAGTCTCCCATTTGTCAACCCCAGTCTCCAAGGTCCTCTCACCCAGTCTCCCTTCAGTCAGGACACTCCTGACCTTGAAACCACCTCCGTCTTGGGTTGGTCACTTCCCTCTGAAGGTGGCTTGTTGTAACTTGGACCCCTGCTGAGCCCCTTTCCTGACTTTTCTCCCTGCACCTGCTCCTTGAAGGCAGCACAGTCCCAGGGTCCAGTCCTTAAAGCCCCATCTTATCTCACACCCTCTCCCAGGGCTTCTTCTCCCTCAGCTTCTGTGTCTCCTCACACATCACTTATAGATATCACCTTACCAGCTTCCCTCCTCCCTCCCTGATAGCCCCATCTCTGTGGATTACATCTGCCAGGATTCCTCACATGCTCTTCACACCTGAAATTCTACATCTGAACTCATGCTGTTGTCTCATCTGAGGTAAAATGTGCCTAGTTCACCATCCTTCTTCATATCAGGTTCACACTCTGCCATGTACATTTTACTCACACTCTGACTCTGGGTTCAGTCACGTGACTTCATGTGTCTAATGAGAGATCAGCTCATGTGACTCAGCAGAGGTTTAAAGTGCTGGCCCCATGGGTCTTCCCTCTGCCAGCTCCATAGGACAGAGCAGGGCCTGTCACCAGCCTTTCCCCTGAAGCTGTCCTGCCCCAGCCAGGAGCCAGTGCCCATTCATGCAACAAGCCCAGCCAAGGTCCACTTGGTGACATTTTCATCTAACAAAAAAATAAAGTTCTTCACTCTGTGAAGTCCATGGCAGGTTAGCTGGCACATCCATGTCAAGTATAGGCCAGTTTAGCTGAAGTCCCCACCAGCCCATGTTAATACAGATCCATTACTACAGGCCACAGAGAGATTTTCTCTGGTTCTTTGTTACATAGCAGCATTATGGTGACAGGTAATGATACACATTATTAATGTTCCTGACATTCAATAACAAATAGACTATGCAAAGCCTCGGAAGCCTCTGCAATCCCTTCTTCCACTTTAAATTCTGTGACCCAATTCTCCTCATTCAATTGGGTTATTTCTAAACCTCACTGACGGCACCTCCTGTGCACCCACTGCCACTGTGTGAACCAGCCCCCCTCTCCACCCCGTAACTGCAGCCACAACTCCAGATACTGTCCCCGCCCTTGTCCTCCCCACTACTGCCAGAGTCACATGCTAAGCGCTGCTGTGCCAAAAATCTTCATCAGCTCCATATGCAAACACCACACATGTGCACCAGGACTCCCCATCTGTGACTCCTCCCCAGCCTCTTCTCTCTGCAGTGCTCAACTTTTACACCTGTGCCCTCAAGGCCCAAAACCCCAAACTAAAGACTCTAACTGCTGTTGTCCACAATCACCAGGCTCTGTGGACTCCATCATCCTTTCTTCATCTGGTCTGAGGGGCTTCATAGAACCTGTTAGACAAAATGACATCCCAGCTCAAATATCTACATCATATGGAGGTTTTTCTGATTATCTTTGGGAGCATTCATCAGCCACCCTTGACCTCTCCGCCATGACCTTACCACATTTTTTTATGAGAGTATTGTCACCTCACAGCACCCTGCTCCTCTATTCTCCCACACCAGCCATGAGGACTCCATGTGAGCAGATCACACACCAAACACACACTCACCCCAGGACATTCACACGGGCTGTGCTGCCACGTAGAAATTCCTGCCCCTGTAATGTACAATATGCCTGTAGCCAACATTGCTGTGTGACATGTAGGGAAGTTGTTAAAGGACAAACTCCAAAGAATTTTTTTCAAAATGAGGTAATTTTACCCTTTTTGCTTCTTTTTCTTTCTTTTTACTAAATCTATAATAGCAGACAGATGTGATTTAACCTATTGAGGCCATCAATTCACTATATATATAAATCAGTCATTATGCTGTATGCCTCACATTATATACGATACGTGGTAATTATCTGTCTATAAATTGTGGAGAAAGGAACACCCACACATCAGATATCTACTCAGCTGTATTCCCACTTCCCTGGAGTCTTTGCTCCCATGGCCCCAGCCTGAGCTACTATTTATTACTGGAACCTCCCCTCAGCCCCAGCCCCACATTGCTGACCCATCTCCCTGCTCCATTTAGCTTCCTGTCCTCACCACTTCTCACTTTGAAACATCATTTATGCTCTGGTTATTTATTACGATTTCTCTCTTTCCCACTATAAATATAAACTCACAGTGTGAAGAACTTTATTAGGGCCTCCCCGGTGGCGCAGTGGTTGAGTGCTGGGTTGTGAAGCTGCCCGCAGCCTCTGCAGCACGGGTTTGATCCCCGGCTGCTCCCCGGCCACCGGAGGAGGGTCCCACATGGCGCACAGACCTCTCCTGCTGCCCGCTGCTCCCCTCAGCAGTGTACTTCGGTCCTTCTGCCTGCTCTGCTCCCTGCTCTGGCTCTGGTGAATTCTCTCACTCTCCCGCGTTTCTTTCTTTTTTCAAAGTAACATTTATTTATTGATTGATTGATTTTAAACGTTTCTTTTTTTAAAGATTTATTTATTTATTTATTTATTTATTTATTTATTTATTTATTTATTTATTTATTTATTTATTTATACAAGCACTGGGTACAGTCAGAAGTGTGAGAGGGTCACAGAATTCACCAGAGTCAGAGGGGAGAGCAGAGCAGGCAGATTGACAAAGTGATGAAGTACACTGCTGAGGGGAGCAGCGGGCGGCAGGAGCGGTCTGCGCGCCATGTGGGATCGAACCGGCGCTGCAGAGCTGCGGGCAGCCTCGCAAGCCAGCATTCAACTGCTGCGCCATCGGGGAGGCCCCCTCCCACGTTTCTGACTGTATCCAGTGCTTGTATAAATAAATAAAAATAACTCTTTAAAAAAAAAAAGAACTTTATTAGATTTGCTTTCGTATCCAAGAGTTTAGAACAGGGCCAGACATGTAGTAGGTACCCTGGATTTCACATTTCATAAAACATGAACTAATCAGCCTTTTCTTACTCATACATGAAATGAAAAATTAAATTTCATTGCCTTTATTTTCTCCCCAATTCCAAAACTCCAGGACTCTCAGACATTTAACATGTCACCAACCTGCCACCTGCAGCTCCAACCTGGCTTGGTCACTGAAGACTCCGTTGCTGAAGAAGCAGGTGTACAGCCCGTTGTCAGACACTTGGACATTGTGGATACGCACAGCGGCCTCCCCCTTGCTGAGGAATTTCCCCACCAGCGAGGTCCTCCCTTTGTACTGGGCCATCAGCTCCTCATTCTGCTCCTGTCGGTCTTGATAGGCAAACACTGACTCCCAGACATTGGACTGGAACCACCTCAACTCCATGTTCTCTGCACTCATTGCTGGGTACAGGGAGCAGGGCAGTGTGGCATCCTTGCCCAGCTCTGCCACAATGGGCTTTGAGGGGCCAAGCACATGGAACCTCTCTGTGAACACAGACATGAGAGAAAGGCTGAGAGACGCAGTGGTATCGGGGAACACACACCATCACTGGGGGAGGCCCCGGCAGGCTAAGGGAAGGTGTCTATGAGCAGACAGCTGACATGAAGGATTAACGGTGACAGTTCTGAATCTGGGAAGATCTCCCAACTACACTTGTGGTCCAGAAATGATGTCAAAAATGCTCCCTCATTCACTAGTGTACCTGATAGCAGGACCTTCCATAAAAAACCCTAACTCCATGGTTCTCACCTTCACCATCACAATCTCCAGGAGGGCTGGTAACTGTAAAATGCAGGGCCCTATGGCAGGCCTGATGCAGCAGATTGGGATGTGCCCAAGAACGTCCATTTCAAAAGAGTTCTCAGGGGACTAAGAAGGTGTCTCAGGAAATCCATTTCATTGCACAGGAAATCCATTTCATATCATCAGTGTGAATGAATGGACAGGGGACCCAGAGAACACCAGGCTTGGGGCAAAACAGGACACTCTTATACAGCAGTTACCAGGCAGACAGCAACAAAAGGAACACAGAGGAGAGTCATGCTTCACTGACCAAGAGTTAGGCAGAGAAGACACCTGGAGGCTGTGGTCAGGGTGGGGGAGGCTGTAGCACACGCTGTGGTGGTCACACCACATAAATGTTCAAAATAAGCCCCAGAAACTTGAGATCTCAAGGAAACATGAAATCACAAGATGAGACCAACTCTGCAATATGCAACTACAAAGATATGGAAGGTCATATCTTACTATCACGTAGAGTTCAAATTGCCATAATAAAGAAAGGCAAAAAAATGGAGAAAACACAGAAAAGTGAATCAAAGAGAAAAACAAAATTCAGAACAATAAATGAATGACTTGGAAAATAAAATGAGTAAAAAGAAACAGAAATTTGAAGTCTTAAATTAACATCACAGAGATGGGGCTGTAAAAAGATTAGCAGAGAAGCTACTCACTCCTGGAGAAGGTATTGGAACAGAATAGACCAAATGAAAGATCAAATCAGTGGCCTGACAGTAATAATGAACAATGGTCCTAATAGGAGATAAATGAAGAAAAACTGGAAGAACTAAGCAATATATGAGGAAAGGCAACATAAGCATAATGGATATTCCACAATTTGAAGAGACAGGAACAGAGATTCATTCAAAGAAATATACTAACATTACATGTATACATACACATACACATAATGAAATAGTACTCAGATTTATTTTATTTTTTTAAAGATTTATTTATTTACTTATTTATACAAGCACTGGGTAGTGTCAGAAGCACGGGAGAGAGAATTCACCAGAGACAGAGCAGGGAGCAGAACAGGCAGACTGACAAAATACACTGCTGAGGGGAGCAGCAGGCGCAGCAGGAGAGGTCTGCGTGCCATTTGGGACCCTCGCTGGTGGCCGGGGATTGAACCGGTGCTGCAGAGGCTGCAGGCAGCTTTGCATCCCAGCGCTCAACCTCTGCGCCACTGGGGGAGGCCGTCAGATTTTTTTTAAAGATTTATTTTTATTTAAGTATGCATACAAGAGCTGAGATATAAGCCAGAAGTGTGAGGAATGAGGGTATTCGCCAGAGACAGAGTGGGGAGAAGAACAGGCAGACTGCAGAAATAGACTGCTGAGGGGAGCAACTAGCAAGAAAGGAGAGGTCTGCTACAAGATGTGGATCAGCTCCCTGGCCAGGATCAAACTTCCTACTGCAATGGCTGGTGATAGCTTGATAATGGTGAGACTTAACCCCTTGCACCACCAGGGAGGCCCACGGATATTTTTTTTTTTTAAATAAGTAAAATCATGCCATTTAAACAACATGGATGGAACTTGAAGACATTATGCTAAGACAAATGAATAAAGGCAATTCCTGAAGAAGGAGCTCCCAGAGCCCCTGGGTCCCACCCAACTGAGGGAGACACTGGAACTGGGAGGGACTCACTCACCTGTGAAGCCCCCAGGGGCAGCTGGAGGAAGAGCAGCAGGGAAGGGAGGAGGCAGAGCACAGAACTGGGGCAGGAGCAGGGCGCCATCTCCTCAGGGCTGGGGAGAGACAGGACAGGAGGCAGCCAGGCCCACAGAGGAGCAGGGCCACCAGGAGCTCTAGGATCAGCAGAGAACAGGGCTCAGGGACCCCCACCAGCAGGAGCAGGTCTTTTCCTAGTGAACCTTTAGGCCCTGAGATCAAGGAGGACAGACCTGGCTTCTCTCAGGGCTTCTGAGCCTCTGTGCTGCTAGAGACCATGAGGTTTATTGGAGAAAAACATCCTCCCTTCCCTTCCCACCCCGTGGAACCCACACCCCAGACCCACTTGCTCAGAACACCAGGTCCCTCATTCCCAGCACCCGGGCCTGGGGTGCAAACTGCCTTCCTCCCCATCATCACACCTAGTGACTCCCCAGGACAGAGGCCCAGACCCAGGCCCCCCATGAAGAAGAAGCCTGCAGGTGAAGACTCAGGACACATGACACTGTCCCCAAGGGGTCAGGGTGGCCCCAAAAGCCCCTGTCCTGTTCTATCTGCTTTTTCAACTGACCTGAAGGTCAGTCCTTCCCCAGCCCTGACCTGCCAGGGCCAAGGTCAAGGTCCTGCCCAAACACAACAGGGCTGGGTCAGATCCCCACTGAGGGCTTCTTCCTTCTCTCTAACTGTGGGGATTTCTGGCTCAGCATGAGGGACCCAGTGAGTCAGAGCAGCAGAGAAAGGAAATGAGTCCTGCTCAGAGAAAACACCCTCAAACCACCTACTGGCTAGGGTTGGGGGGAGGCAGGCGATGGTCCTGGGAGGGCAGATTCTGGGGCTGACTCTGAGGTCATCTCTAGACTCAGCCACTCTCTGTGTGACCATCTTCATCAAGTCTCTTAACCTTCCTGCCTCACTTTCCCCACAGAAAAATGTGAATAGCATCAGCATCTCCCAACCAAGGTTGGAACGAGAATTACATGAGTTATATTGGAAGAGTCACTACCTAAAATTCTAGAACAGGGTCCTGCCCCAAGAGTGTTACAGACACATTAAATTAAGTAAAAGATAATCTTCAGTGAGGTTGTACTGGGTCCTCTTAGAGCTGGGCCATTTCCTGTGCCACCTCCCATCCCACCCAAGCCCCACCACCTTCTCAGCCCCTCCTTACAGTCAGCTGCTCCCCACTTTCTTTTCTTAAAAGAAACATGTCTTCAAATCTGACATACCTGCTTTGAAATGGTGGGGCTTCTAGGGCGTCCCTTCAAACTTGAGAAGTTTCAGTGCTTCCCCAAATCTTCTTACAGAGTTAGCACCTGCTGTTAGCTGCTCAGGAGCCCTGCTGGGTGCCAAGGGGCCTCATGGCTCAGAGAAGATGGTTCCCAAGAGAGTAGACAGGCAGAATTCAGCACTCATTGAGGGGTGTCTCAACAGGGCTGGGATCCTGGGGATCCTCCAAATTTTCTGTTAAAAATGCAATCACCCTTCTCTGGCTCCTACATGATCTGAAAGTGAAAGCTTGAAATGCAATCCCAGCAGCCTCCACCCTGCCTTCATGACAGTGCACCCAAGGGAGCACTTCCTTCCTGTTTCAGGAAGGAAACGGCATATCATATGGGTCAGCAGAGGGGAAGGGCAGGCACCCTGACACCCCTGCAGACACAGGGGAGGTGCCTAACCAGCACCCACTGTTGAGCACACACTGTGCTCCAGGCTGCTTGGCTCCCAGACCCAGAACTAGGGGTGAGTGTGGAGCACAGTCAGGACTGACTCTGAGCCCCATGCAGGGTTCTGCCTGTGCCCGATGGTGACCACCCCAGTGACCCCATGGCAGCTGTCACCCCACATGGCAGAGCCTGTGAGGAGCCCCCAGGAGGCCTGTTTTCTTCTCCTCACAGCAGCTGACCCAGGAGCCCCACACCCTGGACACCAGGAGTCAGCACTGGGCAGGACCAGGTCCTGCCCACATTGCATGGACGGGGCCTGCGGCTTTTCGGATGTTAATGTCACCGGAGAAATAGTCACAGTGACCAAACCCTGTCCCTCCAGGACACAGGGTCACTAGGAAGGCCCAATACTATGTCTCCAAGGTAACCAGGAGCCTGGGCCTCCCTCCCACAT
The DNA here is from genome assembly GCF_014898055.3 of Talpa occidentalis. NCBI lineage: Eukaryota > Metazoa > Chordata > Mammalia > Eulipotyphla > Talpidae > Talpa > Talpa occidentalis. The sequence continues at coordinate 51,572,393 of NW_023602073.1, read as the reverse complement.
CACCTCCTGTGGTTTCTCCTCCTCAGTGAAGGGCACCTGTGTCTCCACAGCTATCTCTGCCAGAAACTCCAGGGTGATCTTCTCAGTCCACTCCCCTCACTGTCTACTTCCAATGCACCCAAATGTTCAATCCATGTCCATGACCAGCACCTATTCCACATCACCCTCATTTCTCACTTGGCCCAAGGGTCACCCCACCCCACCTCCAGCCTCACCTCCCCAAGTCCATTTCCTTCCAAGGTCATGACCCTCTCCAGTCAGCTCATGTCATCTCCCTGTCTCATCCCTCAGGGGATCCCTCTGCTTAAAGAAGGGGCTCCCAAGCCTCCCCCTCCCTCTATGTCCCCCTCCCAATGCTCTCCCAGGGGCCCTCTCTGGCTCGGGTGACTCCTCCAATTCAGGGAGCTCTCCCAGCCTCAGGCCTCCTCACAGTCCCTGATGCTCCTGCTGCCTCTGCTCCCCAAACCCTCACCTTTCAGGCCACATGTGAAACGACCTGCTCAGAAGGGTCTCTGCCAACCTCCTCATCCCATTTGTGTACCCCACACCTGCTTATTGGGCTTGGGGGTCCTGTCTTCCACCCCAGCCCTGACGTGTGTCATCTGGGAACCATGTGGGATCCCGGGGGGAGGCCCTGTGAGTCCTGCTCTGGGTCCAGCAGGGAGGGGCCTCACCAGCCTCAGCTGAGCTCATGTGCAGAGGAGACACTGCTGCTGCCCATGGACTTCAGCATCATCCACTAAGAAAACTCCTCAGTCCACTGAGAACATGAGACGTCACCTCTGACCTAAGCACCAGCCTCTGACAGGCACAGTGTCCACCATGCGCCCCTGTCTGCTATTCTAGCCCCCCAAATATAAATCACATCTCACTGAGCTGGAATCTTTCAGGGCAGCACCAGTTTTTGCCCCCAGACAGCACCAAAAGGGGCACAGGAGAGTCATGCTTCATTGAACAAGAGGTGCTTGGAGAAAGACACCTGGAGGCTGTGGTCAGGGTTGGGGAGGCCGCAGCACACACTGTGGTGGTCACCCAACCAGGCACATGACCCAGGCAGGGAGAGCTGACAGTGAGGAGCCTCACAGCTTTGACTGGGCGCTCCCAGCTAACAAGGTCCCCAGTGAAGCAACAAGGCATGGAGCCAGATGCACCCCCATAGCCCCCTCAGGACTGGCCCCGCCCTCCTGAAGCTCAGGGACAGTGTGCACAGGGCAGAGTCTCAGGACTGACTAGGAAAGGCGTATGTCAGTGGTGCCACAAACATGAGCTCACACGCCCCAGCCAGAGCACCCACACCAGAGGCTGGATGACTGCAGGCCCCACAGTCTCTGACTCAGCATCTCAAGAATCAGGTCTCCAGTCCTGCATAAGTTTCAAAAATTAGAAGTTTAAGGCAGCAAAATAAGCCCAAGAAACATGCCCAGAAACTTGAGACCTCAAGGAAACATGAATCACGAGAAGAGAACACTCTCCAGTACACAAACACAAAGCCATGGAAGATCGTATCTTACTATCAAGTAGAGTTCAGCATTGCCATTGAAAAGAAAGCCAAAGAGATGGAGAAAACACAGAAAAGTGAATCAAAGAGATAAAACAAATAATAATAATAATAATAAATAATAAATGAATGTCTTAGAAAATAAAATCAGTGAACAGAAAATAGAAATTGAAGCCTTAAATTAACTTCACAGAGACAGAGGCTCTAAAAAGATCAACAGAGAAGCTACTCGCTCCTGTATAAGCTATTGGAGCAGAAAAGGCCAAAGAGAAGATCAAATCAGTGACCTCCAATAATAATGAACAATGGACCAAATTAGATGAAAAAAAGAGAAAAATGAAGAAAAACTGGAAGAACGAACCAACTCTTTGAGGAAAGGCAACATAAATATAATGGATACTCCAGTTTGGAGAAAGAGAGAGACAGGAATGGGGTACATTCAAAGAAAAAGTAAAATTACATATATATACACACACATGATGAAATAGTACTTAGATTTTTTTTAAGCTTCATTTTTATTTATGCATGTAAGAACTGGGATGTAGGCCAGAGGTGCAGAGAGTGAGAAGATTCACCAGAGACAGAGTGGGGAACAGGACAGGCAGATCTACTGAAATACACTGCTGAGAGAAATAGCAGGTCCATGTGGGTAGCTCCCTGGCCAGGGATCAAACTCAGGTTGCAGTGGCTGGTGATAGCTTGATAAAGCTAAGACTTAATCCCTTGCACCACCAGGGAGGTCCACAGATTTTTATTTAAATAAGTAAAATCATGACATTTAAAACAACATGGATGGAACTTGAGGACATTATGCTAAGACAAATGAACAAAGGTAATTCCTGAAAGAGGTGTCCCAGAGCCCCTGGGCCCCACCCACTACTCTGTTGTCTGAAATTCCAAAGGAGGTAAGGAAGCATAACTCCACAAAGGCCCTGACATATATAAAGGGAAAAGATTTTCTTGCAGAAAATTTAATAAATTATACCATACATTTCTGGTTGTGCAGGTATCTACCCATTACCACCTACAATCACCACCCCCCAGGAAGTGATCCTGACCATGGACTCATCCGGCAGCACATTGGGAGCTGGCCCTCATCCCATACCTGGCCACAAAGAGCCCCATGCCACAGTAGTGACTTCAGGCACCTTCCAGGAAGGGCTGCTGAACACAGGTCTAGCCACCTGTGGGGCCAAGACACTGACAAGCAGCTAAGAAAAAGGGCCTCACACTGTGGGGCTGAAGAAAAAGGGCCTCACAATGTGGGGCCGAAGATTTCCAAAGAGCCTCACACCATGGGGCTGAAGATTCCTTGTGCCTCACACCGTGGGGCTGAAGATTAATCTATAACCTACATGCATCCCTTTGTTTTTTGTTCTTGGTCATAGAAAGAGAAAAACCTCTCAGAAAATACATTGGGCAATAAAGCATATGTATAAGAATATTATAAGCACATGGTATAGAGAATTACCTGCTTAAAAATTAAACACTGTAAATTTGGCCCACCTGACAATGGGAAATAATTGTTCTACATAGACATGACTAACAAGCAATCCAGGACAACGATTATACTAAGTCCTTCTTTTGCTTTTTTTAGAAGTTTCTTAGGAAAGTTTTTAATGAAGTTCGTTGTGTTAAGAAGTTTCTAGGTAGAAAAAAACCCTGGTAGCTGATAACCAGAAAGCAGCTGGTCTCCGCTGAAGGCCATCTGAATAGAAGAGTCTTGATGCTTAGGCTTTAGCTAATGGGAGTGTACCGATGGCTGTCGGCTGTCTTAGGTTATTGTCTAAGCTAAAATAATGAGTTTTAGTGTAAGGTTTAGTTTTTTATCTATTAACCTTGAAGGTTGCCTTCTTGCTGAGAGCACGTAGCAGCCGAAAGTCTATGGGGAAAGAATGCACTGATTGTTTCTGCTTTGCTTCTATGCACATGATGATGTCATCTCACTGCTTGCAAAAAAATGAATAAAGACCTACTGAGCCCCTCTGTGGAAGATACTTGCACCTCATCGAGTGTCAGTGTCTCCTCACTACCTCATGTCCTTCCCCTTAGCCCTTAAGTTTTCACCGACGCTGTCTCATCCTTTCAGGGACACCTGACACAACATTTTACCGAGGCAGGTCTTTGGCAGCCACCAGCTCCTCGGAACCATTGTAGGTCCCAGTCCTGGCTGCACTGGGTCCTACCCAAGAGCAGCTACCCCAGCCACCAATGTGGAACACCCCACCCCAGTGTGGCAGGGGTGCAGACACACCTAGCAAAAACAATACCAACAGTAGTATGGTCGGAAAACAATGCAGAGATGGAATAACAGCAAAAGGTTAAAGGAGTCTGAAAGTCAATATTACACTATAGAGGGAGAACATATTTCTAGAAATCAATGGAAAATAAAAGGAAGATGTTTTTTGTCACATACAGAATTCAAGAATGCCATGATAAAGAAATTTTAAGAACTCAGAGAAGATACAGAAAAGCAGAACAAGTGTATGCAAGAAAAATCAGGAAAAGAATATACTGAGAAACAAAAACAATGAACATAAGATTGAAAATCATACTTTAAAGAAGGAAATAAAGGAATTGGACAAAAAAAGATTAAAATAGAAATGAAAATTACTACGGAAATTTATAGTAGAATCAAAGAAATGGAAGAGTGAATCACTGAACTTGAGATATGATTTTACAAAGAAACAATGAAGGGGCCTCCCGATGACCAGCCCAGGGGTTAAGTCTCAGTGATGTCACTGCTATGACCTGAGTTCAATCCCTGGTCAGAAAGCTGACCCACATGTGGAGCAGCAGACCTCTCCTGCCTCATCCTCTGCAGCCCTCAGCAGTGTGTTTTAGTAAATCCACCTGTTCTCCTCCCCACTCTGTTTTTGGTGAATCCGCTTACCCCCCACACCTTTGGCCTCCAGCTCTTCTACACATACACACACACACAAAATACAAAAACAAAAAATTAAGTAACACTTCATGAACTATCAAACACCATGTGGAAAAGCAATATAAGAATAATGGGTACCCTGGGTCTCCCTGGTGGTCCAGGGGTTAAAGCCTCAGTCCTATCAAACTGTTGCCAGCCATTGTGGCATGAGTTCGATCCCCAGCCAGGGAGATGACCCACATGGCGCAGCAGACCTCTCCTGTCTCACCCGCAGTTCCCCTCAGCAGTGTGTTTCAATCTGCCTGTTTTGCTCCCCACTCTGTCTCTGGTGAATCCTCTCACCCCCTGCATCTCTGGCCTGTACCCCAGTTCAAACCTTAAAAAAAAAATCAGGGGCCACCACTGGTGGTGCAGTGGTTGAGCGCTGGGCTGCAAAGGTGCCTGCAGCCTCTGCAGTGCTGGTTCGATCCCCGGCCACCAGAGAGGGTCCCACATGGCGTGCAGACCTCTCGGGCCGCGCCGGCTGCTCCCCTCAGCAGTATATTTCATCAGTCTGCCTGCTCTGTTCCCTGCTCTGGCTCTGGTGAATTCCCTCACCCTGCCGCGCTTCTGTAGTCAAATGCTCTACCACTGACTTATACCCCCTCTCCCGCTTCTGACTGTACCCAGTGCTTGTATAAATAAATAAATAAATCTTTAAAAAAAAAAAAAATCAAGATCTAGCTCCAAGCCCCCACCCCTGAGGGTCTGTGAAGCAGCAGGGCTCCCAGAGGGAAGCAGGGCCATCCTGCAGCTCCTGCCTGGGGACACCAGAAATGGGAGCTATTTGGTGGGGGAAGAGCCCAGGGGCCATAGAAAGACCACCAGGCTTGTTCCCAGGATCCGTGGGGCTCTGCTGCCCCCTTGTGGCCAGTTCAGTGTGAACAGTGAGAGGGAAAGGATGATTCAGATGTTATCCTTGGAAATTTGGACAGGAGAGCAGGAACCAGACACACACACACACACACACAGTTCATGCAGAATTCTAGTTATAAAGAACAGGTAAAACAAATATGTGGTGACGGAAATCAGTTGAGGAGTCCCCAGGTAGGCTGGGAGGGTCCTGGGGTGACCAGAACTAATTCACCTGCTTATTCACTTACTGAAGACTGAGCTCTTCTTTGTGTTTGTTTTCAAGAATGGAAAACTGATTCCCGCAGGGCAGCAGGGGACACAGTCAGCATCTAAGCAAGGTTTCAGAATAAGCAGCTCTGAGCACTGTGTCCACATTATTCTGAAAACCGGGGGCAGCTGCCTAGCTGAGCAGCCCCTTAGCTGGGGGAACCAGCTTCAGATCACACCAGACCCTCCTTGTCCCCATTCTCTGCCCCCATGTGCCCCCAGGCTCGTCCCCAGGGTCCTGGCTCAAAGGACAGTGTCCTTCTGTCCTACTGCATTTCCCACCCCCTGCCTGCCCAGGAAAACTCAGCCCTGCCCTAACCCTCTCCCCTCACCTTGTCTACTGGCCCCCCTTCTCTGCTCTCAGGCATCACTCCTCCCTCACTGTCCCCCAAGAGACCAGCTTCTGTGGGAGAGATGCAGCCTCTCTTTCCCTTGACCAGCCCCCCAAGTCTTTCCTGCCAGTCAGTTCTCTGGGCTCCTCCTGGAGCTGCTCCTGAGTCAGGGTCACACAGGAGACCCAACTGGCTCCAGAACCTTCTATTCACACCTACAGGTCCAAGTGGTCCCCTGACCCCCCTCACCATAACCCCTCTATCCCCAACTCCTCTGAGGTGACCCCCCCCCCCTTGACTAAAGTGCAGGAGGGGAGAAGGGAGGACCCAATACTGAGACAGACTGTCCCTCCTACCCTGGGGCTGCTTCTCAGCAGGGAGTGGACAAGCTCCTCAGGTGAGGACCATGAGTGTCAGATGAGCAGTTTCAGTCTAGACCCAGGGTCTGCCTGGTCCTGTCTGGGGCCTGGTGTCTCCTCCTCTGCTCAGGCTGCTCCTCAGGTCTGCAGGGGGAGGTGCTGTGCCCTGTGATAGCTGGGATTTCAGTGTTTCCTGTTTTAATTAATAGCACTGATTTTTAAGGTATTTTCTTTAAAATTATCTAGAAAAAGATTTCTCCTGTAATTAAAATAAAGTTTTTTTAAAAAATCTGTTTTTAAAGAATTTTTTATTGTTTCTGTTTTTACATCATTGTTCACATTTGCACAATGTTTGATTTCGCCTCTCAGGTGTAGTCCCCATAGAATTCCCACCACCAAGACACCCATGAACCATCACCATAGACTCTTGTGCTCTTCCCTCCTGTTTTGATCTTTTTTCCTCCCTCTCCCTGATCAATAGCGCCGATTTACAGTTTTCCTACTAGCTTTGTCTTTCCCCCTTCCCCAATCCCTGTACAGTTTCCCTATGTTCCTCCTATAAGTGAAACTGAGACACAGGGCAAGCTAGAAATTATGCAGTTTTAGGGACAGTGCAGGAGGGGACCTCTGAAGAATTTAGGGAGGCTTCAGAGATAAGGACAACCAAGGGAAAGTAACCCATTCCACTAGGAAAAACAAACATCCCAGGACCAAGAACAACTTTGTTAAAGCTGGTCCTTGTTTCCTTCAGGTGGTAAAGGGAGGCAGAGATTGGAGAAATGGAGAGTGGTTTAATTTATGGGCAACTTAGAAGGGCAGCTGTTTAACTTCAATGCAGGGATGCCCATCCAGAAGACTGGGCCATAAATTTAAAGATGCAACAAATGGGGAAAGAGAAAGCTGTTAGATAAGGAAGTGAAGATCCCCCACTCAGTAGCAAATTAAGTGAGACAGCCGAAAACTAACCAATCACAAAGAGACTGGTGGAGCTTTAGAATAATGAGGGAAAAAAGGTATATATTCCCTGAGACACGACTCCACTTTGGCTTCCTTGCCCCTCCCAGGCCTGGTTCCCTGGGCTGGGAGTCCCACTTTATTTCTGCTCTTTTTCTCCTCAATAAACTTTTTCTTCTAAACAAACCTGCCTCTTCTCACTTGCTTGCCTGAGCATCTGCGAAGTTCCTGCTGCGGCTTCGTGAGACACCAACCCGTGGGGGTCTAGTGGCTGGGGCTCAGTGCTGCCCTGCAGCCTGGGATCCGATCCTGGCTGGGAGACTAGGCCTGACAATTCCGGTATCATTTTGGGGGCTCGTCCGGGATCTCACAAGATTTAAGCTAAGTCAGCCGAGAGGCACAAATTGTTTCTGTCTTCATCTTGTCCTAAACTCTTCTTGCTAAACATCTTCTTTTTCTCGGAGCCATCAAAGAGGCCATAAAACAGGCACAGGACAGTCAGTAAATGCCAAAGGGCGACTGCCTTAAAGACTCCTGTGAAAGGATAAACTGGTGACCAGCACAGGTAAGGGGACTAGCCCATCTGCCAGTCAAAGAATAAAAGCCTGGTTGTCGTCGTATGAGGGACTCCGGTCTCCGAAGAGCTAGGCACATACGTCATGTAGAGGCCGTCCGGGAGCTGCACATAAGGTGCTGATCTCCCAGCAGCTCGGGCCATCCTCCCTTGCCTTCAGCAGAGGGGGAGCTGCCGAGACACAGTGGAGGATGAATGGTCCCAATGTGACAGTTGGGAAAGTCATTCCTCACTAAGCACCACACAGGATCCGACACAGAACCCTACCCCGGCCTCAGATCCCTGTTAGGATTGTTAGAATGGCTCCTCTTATCTTTCCTTGCTCGCTCTCTCTTTCCATTCTTCCTTCTCTTGCAATGCAACTGATTTTACTTCTCTGTTACCTGTATGTCTCTGCTGCCTTCCAGTTGTGGGGGGACTGGACTCTCCCTTTGTCCACCTGGAAAAACTCTTTTGGTTCATGCTAGGGAAAAAGTTCTATTTCCCTGTGTTTTTCTGATTTTAAAGTCTAAAATGTTAAAGGTAAAAACTGCTGAGTTACTTTGGACTTGCTAACGAACTATAAAAGGTAATTTTTTGGTTAAGTGACAACTTCTAAATTGCTTATTGGACCTGTAAAAGTTGAGTTTGTTATTAATACCAATTAATTTCTGATAAGAGTTTGAAAACAGGCAAACTGTAAAGGAAAATCTTATTCTTCCTCTTCTCCTGTCCTCTCCATACATGGTTCTGAAAAAAAAAAGTCTTTTGTCTTAAAAATGTGCTAGGTCTCAGTGTGACAAAACTAAAACAATGTAAAGCCAATTAATAATACTTAAAAATACAAACTTAAAATGTTTTTCTTATCTAAAAAAGTTAATACAAACTGCTTAACTTTGAAATTGTTGTGGTCTTTGGTTGGACCCTAGGTTTTAAGTAAGGGTTAAAATTGGGTACTTGTTCTATGTAAGAATTCTAACTTCTATGTCATTACAAACCTGCTTGATATAAAAAGGATATTAAAAACTTGGTTAAATGAATGTGTCAAACAAAAAAAAGTGTTACTAAAGAAGGGGAATTTACTAAATCGTAGTTTCTCAGTGTCTTTGCAAATATTGGTAGAAAGAACTGTTTCTTAAAATAAGTGCACATGGCAAAAAAAAAAATTTAAATGAAAATCAAGAGATCTCTTTGTTCTTGCTTTTTGCCTCCGGAGGATTAATTATAAATGGTGCCTATAAAAAATCCTAAATTTTGAGATCGCGATCTAAAATTGTGGTAAGGAAAAACCTAATTCAAAATTTAATGTTTTACCAAATGCCCAAAAATAGATGACTGGATCAAGAAGATGTGGTACATATATACCATGGAATATTACTCAGCATTCAAAAAAGATAAACACATGCAATTTGCAGCAACATGGATGGCGCTGGAAGGGATCATGCTCAGCGAAATAAGCCAAAAAGAAAAAGAAAAATACCGGATGGTCTCACTCATAGCAGGAATCTAGAAAACTTAAATAAGGGACCAGGAAAATGAATATAAGAAAGTGAAAATCAAAATCAACAAAAAACTATGAACCAGAGACACTTTTTGGGGGGTGGGGGCGGGAGGGGAAGGATTGGGGTCAAAATGGGGCGTTTGCAATTGTATGTGGGAATATAAAAATAAAATTTATTATTTAAAAAAAAATTTAATGTTTTAAAAAGCATACATGCCTTAAGGTTTTAATGTTGGGTATTAATACTTTATGTTGTTTAAATGTGTTTACTCATGCTCTACAAAGGGAATAATAATTAACCTGGCCTATGCAAACAAACAAAACTTACTTCTAGGCTTTTATCTAAACTTCTCTTGATAAGATCTTGTTCCAGGAAGACTGCTCTACTTGTCTTTCCCCTTGGAGAAAACAATATATTCTCCCAGTAAATAACTATATTTCTTTACAGAATTCAAGGTAACATCTAATGCCATAAGGACAAGTTACTGAAAATGTTTATGGTATTAATTGTCTAATTTTTTTTCTTGGTTTTATCAATCTATCTAGTGCTTGCCTAAGAAATCTTGGTATATAAAATTGTTACAATGGCAACTGTGCAGTTGACTTAAAATTCCAGTTCTAAGAAAAAAACTAAAGCTAAACTAAGGTTTTTGCTAAATTGAGTAATAAAATTTGTTAACCATTCTCTGAAATTTCAGGTTTACATTTTGCTCCTTATTGTAAGGAAACTAAAGTTTAATGTCATCTCAACAACAACAACAACAAAAAATGAAAAATGTGTCTGTAAGTTGTGTAGTCTGAAGATGATAGTGTAATAGTTATTGTGGTGTCTTGCAATGCAGAGATTGGAAACTAAGGTGTGATAATTCTGGATACAAGTAAAGTACGGTGTGCTTGTGTTTTAAAAGAAAGAAAAAAAAAGGCAAAGGGAAGTGTTAAAGGTCTGAGTGAGGGATTTTTGACAGAAAACTTTTGTGTTCTCAAGTGACTTGCCATGAAATATTTTGGTTAACTTAAATGTCAGTTGTGCACCTGTGTGGCACCAGGCTTTAGTTATTTTGATATATAAAATTGTTTCTTGTTGTGAAAACAAACTGAGTCAATTTGGGTATATTGATACCTCATAGACAGTATTCTCATAAAATTGTTTCACCTTTTCAACATAAATGTACACAAATAAGATTATTCTGAAATACATAAGACTTCTTAAAAACCTAATAAGCCCGTCATTTCAGGCTAAATTTACTGAGGCTATAAAAAAATATACTAATCTAGACCCTAAAAAGGACAAACAATTTAACGGTCTCTGTCTCCTTCATTAGTCAGCCTTGCTCTGACATCAGGTGCAAACTCCAGAGACTAAATCAAGGGCCTAAGATCCTTTTAACACTTTTAAACATGGCCTTCAAGGCCTACAGTAATATGGAGGGGACTAACTAGACTAAAAAGAAAGGGAGAAAGGCAAGAGAAGGGCCAGTAAATGGCAGTTGCCATTGTTAGTACCCTGCCACCTCAGATTCACCCAAGCCCCCTTGCGCCCTAGGCCATTTGGGACCTCAACCTCTTAATGGGCTGCCAGCTTACTTCCACTGCCTGCAACCAGGACACCTCAGCTGCAAGAAGCTGTCCCCAGGGCCATGCCTTCTGTGCCATCACACAGGGCACTAAAAAGGGACTGTCCCACTCTCCAGAGAGGGAGGGGCCAGCCCAAACCACAGGCCAGGATGGGAGGACAGCCTTGACCGTCAGCTGCCTCTGACTATGAAGAACCCGGTGCAGGAGAAGATCTTCTCTGAAGAAGCCCAGAGGTGAGAGAGACTCCCCTGTTTACAGTTTATATAGACAAGCCTCGGGTGACCCTAAAAGTGGCAGACATAAAAATCACCTTTTTTGGTAAATAAGGGCCACTTACTCTGCCTTACTCCAATTCTTTGGACTGACCTACTGGTCAATTGTCCCCCTCACTACAGATGGCCAGCCTGAGCGAGGACACCTTATAACATGCTACCTTGCTCGCTATGAGGCTACTTGTTTATACATTTTTAGTTTTGTTTTCCTAACTTCCTCTATTAGGGTGGAGAAAATTGTTACTAAATTCCAAACTAGCAGCCTCCACAGCCACTATTGGCTCTCCTAGCTGCTGCTGCAAAAGATAAAAATGGCACTAAAGCCCTAGTTCTCACAGATTCTGTCATTTTGGCTACAGCACCTCCAGGAGTTTGGGGCACTAGCCCAACATTGCTCCTTAAAATCCCCAGTCTCAGTGGTAATATAAAATCACAAAACCCTAGACCTGCTTACAGCTGTAGTAGGGGGAGTTTGTGCCCTCTTAAATGAAACATGTTGCTTTTGGATAAATACTTCTCATGAGGTAGAAGAAAATAGAAATACTAAAAAGAAATATACGGATTGTGGATGATCTCAAAAGACAGGCAGGACAAGGGCTTAGCTGGACACAATCTTTGATTCTATAAAAGGACAACTTCTGTCCTGGCTACTCCCTTTTCTCATTCCCTTACTAATTCTCTTTATTGTTCTTTTGTTTGGGCCCTGCATCCTTAACACGTCAGAATCATCTCCGCTCGCCTGGAGGCCATCAAGCTCCAAATGGTCCTTCAAATGGAACCCAAAATGAAGCCTCCACAGTCCATCTTCAGGGGTCCCTTAGATTGTCACCCTGCTGTGGAGCCCTGTCTCCCCACGTTGCCCACTTGCAGCAGGAAGCAGTCATTGATCAGATCGGCGTCCTTTGTCCTAACAGCAGTTTGGCGCTCCACTATAAAGTGGGGAATGAGACACAGGGCAAGCTAGGAATTAGGCAGTTTTAGGGACAGTACAGGAGGGGACCTCTGAAGAATTTAGGGAGGTTTCAGAGATAAGGACAACCAAGGGAAAGTAACCCATTCCACTAGGAAAAACAAACATCCCAGGACCAAGGACAACATTGTTAATGCTGGTCCTGGTTTCCTTCAGGTGGTAAAGGGAGGCGGAGATTGGAGAAATGGAGAGTGGTTTAATTTATGGACACATTAGAAGGGCAGCTGTTTAACGTCAATGCAGGGATGCCCATCCAGAGGACTGGGCCATAAATTTAAAGATGCAACAAATGGGGAAAGAGAAAGCTGTTAGATAAGGAATGTGAAGATCCCCCACTCAGTAGCAAATTAAGTGAGACAGCCGAGGATAACCAATCACAAAGAGACTGGTGGAGCTTTAGAATAATGAGGGAAAAAAGGTATATATTCCTTGAGACACAACTCCACTTTGGCTTCCTTGCCCCTCCCAGGCCTGGTTCCCTGGGCTGGGAGTCCCACTTTATTTCTGCTCTTTTTCTCCTCAATAAACTTTTTCTTCTAAACAAACCTGCCTCTTCTCGCTTGCTTGCCTGAGCGTCTGCGAAGTTCCTGCTGCGGCTTCATGAGACACCAACCCGTGGGGGTCTAGTGGCTGGGGCTCATCGCTGCCCTTGCAGCCTGGGATCCATTCCTGGCTGGGACACTAGGCCTGACAATTCCGGTATCATAACCATCCAATACTTTTCTTTTTCTAAAGTAAGATATTTTGTGTCATTTTCAGGACATCATTAACCTGACTCTCAGATTAATATATAAATAATTTATTCACTTTATTCATAGTAGTGAACTGGTAAATTGCAACCTGCTACAAAGGCGAATCTGAAGAAGAGTTGCCTTATTGTCCAGCAGGAAATGAAGTTCCAAATAAATATTGAAAAATTTTTTTTTAATTTAAAAAATGAAAGTAATATGCTGATAAAGAAAAAGGAGCAGTTGCTGTCTCTGGGGCAATAAACTATAATCTTTGAATTATCTTTTCTGCTCAACAGACAGCATGTGCCTTCATAGAAAACATGTCTTTAATTAATGTAAAACCTCAAGTCAGGCCTCCCTGGTGGTGCAAGGGGTTAAGATGCAACCTATGAAACTATCCACAGCCACTGCAGCACAAGTTCAATCTCCAGCCAGGGAGGAGCCCACATGGCACAGAAGACCTCTCCTGCCACACCTGCTGCTCCCCTCAGCAACGTATTTCAGTCAATCTGCCTGTTCTGGTTCCCACTCTGTCTCAGGTGAATCCTCTCACCCCACCCCCGCACCTCTGGCCTATACCCCAATTCTTGTATACATAAATAAATAAATCTTTAAAAACAAACACACAAGTCAAATCTTACACATTCCCTAGATAATTTCATAAACTTATTTCCAGGTATATAATCTCTGCAATGTCACTGAAAAGTCAGGACACACAACTTTTTACCTAATTTAGGTTTTTAGAAGATTTTTCTAACAATAGAATGAAAAATTTCATGGATAGTGTAGGGTAAAGAAAATATCAGGCTTTTCTGCCCTTCCGCCATCAGGATAGATGATGGATCCTTGTCCTGAATGCATGCCTGATGGTGGGCACCTGGAATAGGGTGTGGGCATAGGTAGATGGGATTCAGCTGAGCTAAGACTGTGCTTTTAAGGGCGGCGTCACGGGGGGGACGCCAGCAGCCCCAGCCAGCAGCAGCAGAACCAAAAGAGAAGCCGAGAAGCAGCAGAACGAACGCTAGAGAGCCCAGATAGAGTGAGGACTTGCTGGGGGCTGGGAGGCCTGCCAGCCTCCCAGCCCCCCAGCCAGCACCCCTGCCTGCCATATGCCTGGTGAACCCCAAATAAAAAACCTGCAAAACTACTGAGGACTCTGACTCCTCCTTTACCCGATCTGCATGGGATCAGAAAACCTGCATTGTGTCCGGTCCTGCCCCTTACAATTGGCGTATGTCGGCAAGATCCATGCAGACGGGTATTGGAGCCCTCCGAAGACCTGGAGGGACTAAGGAGAACAGACTTTGCCTGTGACGACGCTGGAGGCACCATGGCGGTATAGAAGATGGATACGTCCACGAGCTACAGGATGAGACCTGGCGTGAAGGAGACGCCCGAAAGGACCAGCCAACGACACCGGAAAGGACCAGCCAACGACACCGGATAGGACCAGCCAACGACACCGGAAAGGACCAGCCAATGACCCCTGAGGCAGCAGGCCATTGCTGAAGCAGGGAGAGGCCAATGGACTGATAGACTGATGAACTGATGATTTTGGACTGACAATCCCGCCAGAAGGCGGAGGACCTTAGCAGGTTATGTTTATTTTTTGAGAATCTGGGGGTGGCCAGTGGGCCTAGATGGCCAAAAGCAGCCTGTGTATGCCCAGTGGCCAGGTGGAGGAGAAAAGCCAACTGAGAAAGCAAAAGCTGGTACTGATGATAAGTTGAGAAGCCCTGAGCGGCTGTTAAGCAGCCTGGGTATGCTGAAGAACTGTGAGTCTCGTAAAATCACCTGTGGGTGATGCCCTGCTCATTCTTGAGTGAGGGTGAGGAGCTGAGGAACCTGTCCTTGGGGGACGGGTGGGGAACGTGGCTTGGGGTGGAGGCCAAGCCGAAGAGGGGACCCAAAAGAGGCCGAATGTAGAGTTTGGATCCCCGACCCATGTGCTTGTGCAGTGGGTTGGCCTGAGTGCAGGGGTCTGCGAGTCGCATGGGTGGCCGTGAAGGCCGAGTGTTGGAGCGACTGCAGACAGAAACCCTGAGGGTTGGCGATTACCCCCAACAGAATAAAATTGCCAATCCCAGAGCTAGTGCATCCTGGGGGTGGATGCGGTGTGTGCCTTGTAGCCGAGACTACAGCCAGAGAAGGCGAGGAAGCCTGACTGCTCCTGGTGTGATATAGTAGATGCCGTGAGTGATTCCCCTCCCTCATATGAGCAGTGCCTTCGGCAGCAGATTTGGTGGCTCATCTGCTGGTACCAATAATTGTCTTTTGCACTTGGTTGGTGCCCTGCCTGGACTTATTTGTGTTCTGTTGTATTTTGTTATATTGTATTTTGTTATATTTGATGTATTTGCTTTTGTGGGCCATGGCTGCATTGTTTGTTTGCTTAGAAAATTGTATATGTATGTATAGACTGTATGGCAGAAAACCCTGAGGGGGTGGACTGTAGGGTAAAGAAAATATCAGGCTTTTCTGCCCTTCCGCCATCAGGATAGATGATGGATCCTTGTCCTGAATGCATGCCTGATGGTGGGCACCTGGAATAGGGTGTGGGCATAGGTAGATGGGATTCAGCTGAGCTAAGACTGTGCTTTTAAGGGCGGCGTCACGGGGGGGACGCCAGCAGCCCCAGCCAGCAGCAGCAGAACCAAAAGAGAAGCCGAGAAGCAGCAGAACGAACGCTAGAGAGCCCAGATAGAGTGAGGACTTGCTGGGGGCTGGGAGGCCTGCCAGCCTCCCAGCCCCCCAGCCAGCACCCCTGCCTGCCATATGCCTGGTGAACCCCAAATAAAAAACCTGCAAAACTACTGAGGACTCTGACTCCTCCTTTACCCGATCTGCATGGGATCAGAAAACCTGCATTGTGTCCGGTCCTGCCCCTTACAGATAGTAACTGAGGGAGAACCAACATTTGACAAATTGAAAATATGACAACCATCCCATCACAAGATCCAGAAGAAAAACAGCACGACCAGGGGAGACACGTGTTCTCGGCTGTGACTGGAGTGTCCCCTCCAGGGTTCATCCTGACACTGTGCATGGGGCCAAGGGGCACGCTCCTGGGGTCGAGCTCCAGGTCACACAGGAGGGCACATGGGGGATGTGGGCCAGGAAGCGACATATGGGTAATGGGAGATTCCACACCTCACTCAGCTCGACAAAAACAATTCACACATTTGAACTAACCTAGAACACAACTGCATGTTGTTGACCATGAAGAGAAGCTTCCTTTACAAGTGAAGACGTGGTCACCTTTCCCCACAATGAGGAGACGACAGCCCCATTTGTGTAGCTAACAAGCTATATTATTTCTTAAATTCAGTCACACCCCTTTGTCCACTGTTACCTAAAAATTCTATTATAAGCATAAGCCCCAACAACTTGTATAAAAGCACAAGGGTAAGAGGAGAGAGGAAGGAAATGGATTAAAAATACAAATAAACAGGGCCTCCCCAGTGGCGCAGCGGTTGAGTGCTGGGTTGCGAAGCTGCTGGCGGCCTCTGCGGCACCGGTTCGATCCCCGGCTGCTCCCCGGCCACCAGAGGAGGGTCCCACATGGCGCGCAGACCTCTCCTGCCGCCCGCTGCTCCCCCCAGCAGTGAAGTTTGGTCCTTCTGCCTTCTCTGCTCCCCGCTCTGGCTCTGGTGAATTCTCCCACCCTCCCGTGCTTCTGACTGTACCCAGTGCTTGTATAAATAATAAACAAATAAATAAATAAATCTTAAAAAAAATACAAATAAACACTCATGACTTTTTTTTTTTGTCCTGGTTCACACACATGACTGATGTCTGACTCCCCAACTCCCCCTTCTCCGTCTTCTCCCACCACAACCATGTCAGTGTCCCCTGGGGAAGGGATCACACCTTCCTCCCTACAGGTCTGGAGCTCAGGATCCTGCTTCCCCTGGCACCTGTGGTTCCTGTGATCCTTTGCCTCAGTACATGGAAGGACCAAGTCAGCACAGGGACACCTGGAGCTCAGGTCCCAGCTCCCCAAGTCACCCCAAGTCTGAAAGTCTCTTCTTCATTCTCAATTCTCTTCTTCCCAACTGGTGTTGACACAAAAGGGGAGCTCAAATGTGCTGGAGACCCGCTCCAGCTAGAGGTCGTGTCAGGGATCTCAGAAAGGAGAGGGAGGAGTCGGTGAAGTTTTCTCTCGGAGGGCTGAGGGGAAGTGGAGCGAGGTAGGAGTGAGGTAGACACAGACACATTAGTTCGTGCAAGTATCTCCTGCTGAAGGTCTCAGCGGGTCTTTATTTATATCTTAAGGCGAGTGGTGGGATTACATCAGCGTAAGCATTGAGACAGAGCAAAGACAATCAATACATATTTTCTCATGATCATGTGAAGACCCCCTTGGCCTTACACCTGTAGGCCATTTCTTTGGTAACCTAAGAACAATTAGTTTCCTAGGTACAGCTCATTTACTAGCACAATCAATCATACAAGACAGCACAACATTTGGCAACAATTAAACTTTCCCAATTACAAACATGGGTGTAAAATTCCTATTCTATATTCAATTACTAAAATCAATCTATTTCCTAGCACTCAGTTATCTTGGTTAATATATTAATTACTTCAAGATGGTCTAAAACAGTTCATCAAATCTATATAAGTTCTACTGAAGTCTAACTCTTAACTAGAAATTCCTGACCTCCACACGGCCTGCGAACTATTGACCTCATACACCAGGAAATGTACCGTTGCCACAAACAGGTTAGGTTATGGTTTCCAAGCACAGCTGGTTCAGGGCAGCTTGTTCTCCATAGTTCTCAGGGCCGAAACATTTCTTTCCTAACTATAACTTTAACAATTTTTACTTCTTTTGTTATAGTTCATGCGTTAGAACAATAAGCCAATTGTCACGGGGGCAAATTAGGTTTTCACAGGCCAATTAATAACTAACTAACTTCAGAATTAACCAAGAACAAAGAGGAGAGCATTAGCAGGCATTGCCATGGAGACTCCCTAGTTCAGATCTTCTTTGGGAAGTGCAAGAACTTCCTTCTTCTGGGAAGTACAACTTTCCCTCCTCTGGGGAGCACAGGAACTCCCTGCTTCTCAGGAGTGTCCCCCAATGCCCGGACCTTGTCAAGAGACAGCATGGGAGGCACGGCCTGCCACACAAATGCTTCCCCTGAATTACCCAAATTGACACAACTGAAGCTTAAACAAATAACAGAAATTTACTGAAAATTACCAATTCACTGAAAATGATGGGTGACCAACTCTTCTGGTCAGATAGTCAGCACACCTCAAAATAGACCTGAGGACCTTCCTTCAGCCTCTAGGTTCCTCCACACAAACTCATGTTGAATAAAGTGATCTCCAATTAATTAATTTAGGAGAATAATTCAGAGTTCATCCCCTTTCTTGTCCAAACAGATGAAAATAAAATGAAATAATTTATCAAAAGAAAAATTATTTCCCATTGTAAAATTCATCCTACCCCAAACCAGTTCAAATCAGTCAATTTTATCCTTTGCTGCCTCAGCACAAGTCCTAACCTAACTGTTCTCTCAGCCACGGCCCAGGAATCTGCACCCAGAGCAGGAGGACGAGACTCCAGCATCCGGGACTCACTCACAGGTTTGTCCACAGGGAACCTGGAGCCCCAAGAAGAGCTCAGGGCAGGGATGGGCCGGGGCGGGTGGAGGATCGTGGGGACATGGTCGCAGGGGTGCAGGGGAGGAGGGGGGCTTCAGGCCCTGGGGGAGCCCCATCCACACCAGAATCTGAGGGGATCCCCTCCCCCAGGGGACCCACAGGCTCCTCCAGAGAAGGAGGATTGTTCATGGGCACAGAGGGTTTCTGGGGCCCAGCCTCCAGGGGGCAGAGGGTCAGGGACATGTCTCCAAAATAACATTTGAAATATGGAAAGAGGGTCCCAGAGAAGGACTCAGGAGGGAAGGAGAAGATGTGGGAGCCATCAGTCATGTCATAGAAGGAGACGTCCCCATGAGCATAGTCCAGGAAAACCCCCAGCCTGTGGGGAACCTGCCTATGGGGTAGCTGAACAGGAGGGGCAATAAAGGTTAAAATATCATAATTTTCCCCCACAGCCCAGAACCATCCTGGGGGAAACATAGCCTATATATTTCCTGTCTGCAGCTTTCCTGCAGACTCCCAGGTCCCACCAGCTTCCTTTGTCATCTCCATTCCTGATCTCTACTTCCCAGTAACAGGGCCCTGATGTGATGCCCTCAAGACCAACACACTGACTTCACCATAACAGGTCAGACTTTTATTGCCATATAGATGGACGTCTGCAGGACAGGTAGAACCTGGATCCAGAGTGACAGGCCCTGCAATGAGAGATCCATTATGCCAACTCATCCCTACCCCATAACAAGGACACACACCACCTCACCCCAGATATGTAGCTGTATGGGGGGAAGGATATGCCCCCTGAAATGTGAGCCTGTGGCTCCAGCCCACAGTTCTCCAAGCAAGAGAAGGAGCCACAAGATTATTGGGGGTCAAATATGTCACAGGATCCCTGGGGGCCCACCTGGACCCCAAGGACTCAGGAGCCCTTTCTGCACCCATGACCAGTCACCCTCCCCCAGTCCAGCTGTGTGACATCACAGCTGCATCCACTCTACCCCCACGGAGGGTGCAGAGTCTGTGCCCACACAGAGAACAGAAGGAAAGTCCAGAAGCTGAGCAGCCCCAGAGAGAACAGAGTCACTCACAAGCCCGGAACTGCTCCTTGCACCAATCTGCAACAGACACACATGTCACATGAGGGACTCTAGATGATGACACATCAGGGCCCACGGCTAGTTTTCTATGAGACAGCGACACAGAATTTACAAGGGATAATATTTGGAAACATTTAGTTGATGCCTCTATCTTTTTGATTCACACACACACACACACACACACACACACACGAAATGCTGCAACCTTCCATGAAAGTTCAGCTATAAAACTTGACCCATGGACTGACAGGGTGGGCACCAACTGGACAGAAAGGTCTTTACCCAGATACGACTACTGAATTGTGCTTTTCAATTCACCAGCCACAGACCATCCTGGAAACTAGTATTCTTGAAAAAGATTGTGTAGATCATAATTTTAAGGACTGCATGTACTTGTAAGGTACTCGTTGACTGAACATGTGCTTGTCTTTCCCACAGGTAAAGTGCTACATCGCTCAGAAACTCCAGACCATGTTTATAATTAATGGATATCTCCACTATATTTCTCCAAGTAAGATTTTTCTGAGATCCCAAAGATAAATAAATTTACTTGTTTTCACCAAGACTTTAAATAACATCCAGCTATAACGTTCTATACCATAAATCTTGGCAGTCTACAAAAAAAGAGGGAGTAGAGAAAACAAGAAAAAGAACAGTGCCAGAAGGAACAAAGGATAAAATAAAAGTGGGTTTTAATTTTCAAGACTACAGCACATCAACAATTGTTTAGGCATGTCACGGCACTAGGCTGTGAATTGTTATAGTAAACCATTAGGTGAGAAACTATTATCAATTTTGTAAATAATATGAAGTCATACATGTATCTATCTATAAACCTGTCAATATGAAAATGTAGATTAGAGTGTATTAATGGTGTTTCTTATTAAAAAGAGGGAGGTGGGCCAAAAATAGGTTACGTTAAAATAAATGAATCATAAATTTAGCAGAAATTTGAAAAATAGTAAAAGATTATATGATCCTCACTGTATACAATTACGTCCCCGGGAGAATCAATATGAGTCTCAGGAGGAGCCTCACACTCCTGGTCCCTAGGTCCCCTATGGCCCCCCTCTCTGTGTCTCAGGGTCTGTGGCCGGGACGTATACAAACCCCCTGGGCAGGGAAAGGGCGTGTGACTCAGGCGCACGAGGCTCAGATCTTCCTCCACCAGCATCACCAACCTTCCCTTCAGGACCCGGGGCAGACCCTGCTGGGGGTAGGGGGGACTGGAAGGGCACTGGGGAAGGGCTCATATGAGAGGCAAACTCATTAGATGGTTGCCTCAAGAATGTTGTTAAAAATGTAAGTTCTGGGCCTCCCCGGTGGCGTAGCGGTTGAGCGCTGGGTTGCGAAGCTGCCCGAAGCTTCTGCACTGCCGCTTCAATCCCCGGCCGGCGGGCTAGGGTCCCACATGGCGCGCAGACCTCTGCTCCCCTCAGCAGTGTACTTCTGTCCTTCTGCCTGCTCTGCTCCCCGCTCTGGCTCTGGTGAATTCTCTCACCCTCCCGCGCTTCTGACTGTACCCAGTGCTTGTATAAATAAATAAAAATAAATCTTTAAAAAAAAAATTGTAAGTTCTTCTGGGCCTCCCTGGTGGTGCAGGAGTTAGTCTCAGCACTCCCAAACTATCCGCAGACATTGTGGCATGAGATCAATCCCCAGCCAGGGAGCTGACCCACAAGGCACAGCAGACCTCTCCTGTCTCGCCCGCTGCTCCCCTCAGCAGTGTATTTCAGTAGCTCCACCTGTTCTGCTCCCCACTCTGTCTCTGGCGAATTCCCTCACCCCACCCCCGCAACTCTGGCCTATGCCCCAATTCTTGTATGTAAAAATAAATAAAAATAAATCTTAAAAAAAAAGTAAGTTCTTCTAAAATACTACAAAAGGGGTGAAGGAGCCCCTTATATTTCATGACAAACCTTGCATAGTCTCTGCTCTGCCCATATTCAAAGTGACTGTGGCCTTTGGCATCTCTTTTGCCCCTCTGTCCATCCAAACCTCTAGAAGGTTCTTCTCTCACTCAACTCTCTACTTACTTCCCATTGCTCTCCTCCTCCATCTGGACTTTTCTTTCCTGATATTCCCCCCACCCTCTCTCTTAGAAAGGATTACAACCATTCCAGGTTCCTCCTTTTCCAACCCTCATGCTTTAATTCTTAAAAAAAACAAACAATAACCTTAACAGTTTCAGATGGAGGATTCTCCTCAAATGGAAGGTGACAGTTCTGAAAAACCATATATTACATTTTTATCTTGTTACTCACACACAACACAATTTTGCATATAATATCAGGTGTTTCACAGGCCCCAACCATAAATATCCCAGAATCTGTGAAGCACAGACTCAAAACACCTGCTCTAAAGAAACTGATTCCTTAGCAACAAAAACAGGGTTAGAGCAAATATCTAGCTTGGACATGAATCTGAGCTTAATGAGACAGAGAACCAAGAAGAAACAGGACAACCAAAATGAGATCCAAAAGAGGACATGAATTTTTATTACAGAAAGAGCCATAAACAAGGACCCCTTAGCAAGACCTGACTCTGAAGTAGGATTTCGGGAATCTTCTAGAGACCAGCAATTCCTGATCCACATAGCTGTCCCTGCTGCAGCCTCTCCTCACACTGACCCCCACTGTCCTCAACCACAGGAAGGACCAAGTGACAAGGGGTCAGAGATGTCCTGACCCCACATGACCTGCAGGGAGGACAGGGCAGGTGGAGGCAGATCTGTGCTCACAAGGGGGGCCCTGCAGTTCTCACATGGAGGCTCCCTAGTGAGAGGAGACCAGGAACCCCAATCCCTTCTTGGTGAGGTCCCCTGATAAAGAAGGGGCAGAGGAGAGGCTGGAAGCGGGTTCCAGGACTTACAGGGCCACTCACCTACATACAGCTGGGCCTTCCTCCAGGCTGAAAGGGAACACACAGGTGAGACCTCAGCACAACCAGCTGCTCATGTGATCCAGGGGCCCTGGTCACCCTTGTTCTGCAGGTGAGATTATAGGGGAGAGGCTGAGAGGTCATGACCCCTGCCCTGTGCAGACAGCAGAGGATGGTGGTAAATCCCTGGCTCAGGTCAGGACAGACTGACCCAGCCCTGCCTGCTGCTGCTGTGGGGCTTTGGCCAAGTCACTGAGCCACTCTGGGCCCCACAGCCTTCAAAGCTCCTGTTTCACTTGCTACTCAGTGTTGCTACAAAATCAAAACCAGTAAATGGGAAGATATTTTTAATGTATATATTAGTCCATAATTATTATATTCAATATTTCCTGGGAAAGTAATGAGAAGATGGAATGAAAACAACATGGACATCACACCAGCTCAGAGTAGAAGCGGCCCATCATTCTCATATGTAGTATTTCTAGAGATAAAAACTCTCTGGAAGGGGCCTACCTGGTGGCACAGCACCATGAATCTAGCCACAGCCACTGCAGCACGAGTTCGATCCCTGTCCAGGGAGTAACACATATGGCGAAGCAGACTTCTCCTGTCTCGCCCGCTGTTTCCCTCGGCAATGTATTTCAGTCAGTTTGCTTGTTCTGCTCCCCACTCTGTCTCTGGTGAATCCTCTCACCCCCACACCTCTGGCCTGTAGCCCAGTTCTTGTATGCATAAATAAATAAATCTTTTTTAAAAAACTCTCTGAAAGATGGAAAGTCCATCTACCCACCCCCATGCAGGGTCACCCCATCCTGCATGGTCTGATCAGCATCTTCAGAACAGAGAGAAAAGACTCCCCTTGCATGGGGCTATGGGTAGAGGGAGCAGGATGAGGACACAGTCCTGAACTGATTTATAAAATCTCAGGGGAACTGGTTGTTGCTTCCAGTAGCTGACCAAGAAATAGATGTATTAAAGGCTGGGAAGCCAGCACCATGGTGGGAAGGTCAGGGCTGGATGAGACTCAAGAAGCAGGAGATTCCAGGAGTCACCAGTCTACCCAGGACCTCAAACAGTGGGTGGAAAGAACATCCAGATCTGGGAGAGCCCATGGAGCAGGATGCTGTTCCCACCAGCTCCCACTTCCACCCCAGGGAAGGGGCCCCATGTCTGTGCTAAGACACCCAAGGGGAGGGACCCCTGAGCACAGGGGACAGGGACCCAGGACCCATGGAGCATCACTCACCAGCCAGGTAAGCTGCCTTCCTCTGGTCTGAAAGACAACACAGGAATCAGGTGAGCTAAGAACCAGACTGTCTCCTAAGAAAGGGACACAGAGTTTAGGAGGGAGAACAGAGCTTACCTAGAATTGCCTGGAGTTCATTTGAAAGAGTGAAAAAAAAAATAAGCATAAACTCTTTCCCTAGGAAGAAACCTACCTGCCTAGAGAATCCAAAAAATTAATCTCTCTATGTTCCAGAAGTTCCATCTCCAGACCCATTTCAGCCTTCAACCTCCAGTATCTTCTTTGGTCTCCTCAGCCTCCTGCTCTGATCTCCCTGCAGAGGGACCCTGGGCTCTGGCTCTGTGGTCAGCTTGTCCCTCTCAGCACCCACTGCCACACTCACCACCTGGCCCCTGTCCTGCCTTGCCTGTGTCTTTTAGGGTCTCCTCCTTGGTCTGTATGTCCTTCTCCTTAGCCTGGCACAGATCCCTCTGTTCCTGCAGCTCCTTCATCTGTGTGGAATGTTCTCTCTAGGTGTAGCAGGCAGCCCCCAGGAGCAGGAACAGCAGCAAGAGCAGGCTCATCAGGAAAGCCAGCTTCCAGGGAGAGGCCCGGGAGAAAATGGGCTCTGCAGACAGAGAACCCCACAGAGACCCCATCAGGACACAGACCAGGACAGCCCAGCCCAGCTCACACGGGGTGCGGCCCCTCCCTCTGCCCTGCAGGGAGTAGGGATGGGGGAGAAGCACTGACCTGGGATGACAATGGCCATGGCCTTCTCCTGGCCCAGGACTGGGTTGAGGATGGAGAAAGTCACACTCCCCGCAGAACTGTCTCTCACCACCAGAGCGGCCTCCACGCTAAACAGCCCCTCAGTATCCTGGGACTGGACCTTGGAGAACTCCAGGAACTGCTCCCCATGTCTCTCCACTGCACCTGGGGCTCCGGGAACCAGCCCAAGTCCGTGAACTCCATGCGCAACCCATCCTCCTCTGGCCCCATGATGTGCACTTGGGGGGCAGAGCCCACACCTGCAGAGGGAAGATGAGAGCCAGGTGGGGCAGGACCCTACCATGCACACCTCCAGGGGAGGCTGTCAAGGTGAACTCTGAGGGGATCTGGGAGAGACCTGGAGCAAGATGATGACCTGACATGTTCATCTCTACCTTTCTACCTGTCAAATGAGCAGACAGCTGATCTGAAAGACTGAGCAGTTACAATCTGAACCTGGGAAAGATCTTCCAGCCACAAGTTATGGTCCAGAAATAACATTAAAGACCCTCCCTCATTCACTGGTGTACCTGACAGCAGGACGTTCCGTGAACAATTCTAACTCCATGGTTCTCACCTTCAGCATGTACTAGAATCACCAGGAGGGCTTGTAAACAAAGAATGTGGGGACTTCCCCAGATCTGACTCAGTATATTGGGAAGTATCCAAGAATGTGCATTTCAAAAAGTGTTCCTGAGTGGATTCAGGTGTTGTCAAAAGAGGCTCTGTGCTTCATTCCCCAGAGGATCATCTAGGTTAACCAGTGGAACAGTGCACCCAGAAAATATTGTGGCTTGCAACATAATTGGAACAGCTCTTGGGCATCAGATATGAGAAAATCAGCACCAAAAGGGACACAGAAGAGATTCATGTTTCCTTGAATAAGATGTAGGGAGCCTCCCTGGTGGTGCAACGGGTTAAGCATCAGCACTATGAAGCAATCTGCAGCTACTGCAGCAGTGCAAGTTCGATCCCCAGGCAGGGAGCTAACCCACATGGCGCAGCTGATCTCTCCTGTCTTGCCTGTTGCTCCCCTCAGCAGTGTCTTTAGTAGATTTGCCTGTTCTGCTCCCCACTCTGTCTCTGGTCAGTCCTCTCACCCTCTTGCACCTCTGGCCTATACCCCAGATCTTGTATGCATAAGTAAATAAATCTTTCAAAAAAAAAAAAAAAGAATAAGATGTAGGTGGAGAGAGACACTTGGAGTCTGTGGTCAAGGATGGATGCTTCAGTACAAATTGTGGCACTGCCACTCAACCAGGCCTTGACCAGTTTTTTAGGGAAGCACAGCTAAAAGTTGTGGAGATACAGATCCTTGGCTGAGAGGAAATACATGCAGACAAGTTGGATGTTCTCAGCAGAACAAGTCCCTAGTGAAAAGGACGAGGACACAGTGTGGAGTACACAATCACTCTCCCTCCCAGCACTGGGACTGACATCCTGAGACTCACTGACAATGTGCACATGCAGTGTCTCAAGCCGGAAAAACAGAACAGGTGGGCAATCACTGTGTCACAAACCTGAGCTAGCATGTGCCCTGCCAGAACATGTGCTCCAGAGGTTATATGACCCTAATCCACACCCACACCCTATGACGCAGCATCTCATAAATTCCGTAGACCTGCAGAAGTCTAGAAATGCCAAAAACCTAAAATCACATAAAACTATAATACTGCCAAATGGAAGTTGAAAGTTTTCCATTCTCTAAGTTAATACCACAAATGATTTTTTTTAAATAAGAAACCTAAAGCAGCAAAATAGGCACAGATAAACACACCAAATAGCAACTTGAACATGGTAAAATGAAATCACAAGAGGAGAACAACTCTCCAATATACAAGAACAAAAACATGGAAGATCCTATCTTCCTATCAAGTAGAGAGTTTGAAATTACCATGACAAAGCAAGTCAAAGGAAAGGGATAAAACACAGAATGGCTAATCAAAGAGATACAACAAAATTCAGAGTAATAAATAAATGGATTGGGAAATAAAATTAATGAACAGAAAATAGAAATTTAAGCCTTAAATGATAAAATAACAGAGTTATAGGATGTAAAAAGATCAACACAGAAAATGCAAATTTCTGGAGAAAACTATTGGAGCAGCGTAGACCAAACAGAAGATCAAATATGTGACCTCAAAACTAATAATTCACAAAGGACACAGGTGGATGAAGGAAGAGTTAAAAATGAAGAAACATTTCAAGATCAAGCCAACTCATTGAGGAAATGGTATTCATTCCAGAAGGGAAGAGAGAGAGAAGGGAGCAGAGAACTATTCAAAGAAATAGAAAAAAACCTGGAGATATGGGAAGGAAATGAATATACAAGTCTATAAAGATAAAACTACACCTATTAAATAAATATAATGAGACCTACACCAAGACATATAGCCATGAATCTACCAAGAGTTCAAGACAAAGAATACTGCAGATGGCTAGGTGGGAAAAGCAGGTAACCTATAAAGTTACTCCCATAAGACAAACTCCTATCAGACTTCTTCAAAGAAACCCTACATGCAAGGAGAGAATGAAATGACATATTCAAAATACTGTAAAATCATCCAGTCAACAATACTATATCCTACAAGACTTGAAGATATGGGGAAAAAATAACTTCCAAACAAATAGATGATGGAGTTCACAAACACTAGACTTTCCCTAAGAAGCATATTAAAAAGAACATTCCTATAAATATCAGAAGAAGAAAATTTAAAAAAAAAGTAAAACCAGAAAACTAAAAACAAAAATGACAGTAGTAAATCAATAATCACCTTATATGTAATTGCACTGCCCTCGCCAATGAAAAAGGCAGAGTTGTTGTCTGAAACAGAAAACAAAAGTCAACTTTCTGCAGTTTCAAGGAGTCCCATCACAGCTCCAAAGAAAAACAAATAGGTTCTTGCCTCCCTTTTGGCCCCATGGGTTAAGCACAGCACTATGAAGCTATCTACCACCTATGCAGCACGAGTTTGATCCCTGGCCAGGGAGCTACGCACATGGCACAGCAGACCTCTCCTGACTTGCCCCCTGCTCCCCTCAGCAGTGGATTTCAGTCAGTCTGCCTATTCTGTTCCCCACTCTGTCTGTGGTAAATCCTTGCACCCCCACACCTCTGACCTATACCCCAGTTCTTGTATGCATAAATAAATCTTTTTAAAAAAAAAGAAAAACACGTTCAAAAACAGTGGCTGGAGGGTCTCCCTGGTGACGCAGGAGG
Organism: Talpa occidentalis; assembly: GCF_014898055.3. Taxonomy (NCBI): domain Eukaryota; kingdom Metazoa; phylum Chordata; class Mammalia; order Eulipotyphla; family Talpidae; genus Talpa; species Talpa occidentalis. Next base: position 51,544,794 of record NW_023602073.1, on the reverse strand, counting down.
TTAGGACACAACCTGTGAGGCTGTATGCAGCCTCTGCAGCTCCAGTTCGATTCCCCAGCTGGCCAAGGAGCAACCCACATGGCACAGCAGACCTCTCCTGACTTGCCCTCTGCTCCCGTTAGCAGTGTACTTTGGTTGGTCTGCCTATTCTGTTCCCCACTCTGTCTCTGGTGACTCCTCTCAACCCCCACACCTCTGGCCTATACCCCAGCTCTTGTATTCATTAATAAATCTTTAAAAAAAAAAAACAGTACTTCTTCCATTTCATATAAAAGATAAAACCCTAGTTTTCTTTAGATTTTAGATCTTTATTGCTTTTATTAATCATAAGGAAAATGTGTTTAAATAAAAAAAAAAAAAAAAAAACAGTGGCTGGGAACAAAACTAAAAAAAAAAAAAAAAAAAAAAATGTTGCTCCAGATAAAAATGCAGGGAGAACCATATCAAACAAAATTGAATTCCAGTTCAAAAAAATAACAAAGGTAACAAGTGACATGAAATCACACATCAGGAAGACCTAAAACTCATCAAATAAAGGCATCATATAAAGGAGTATCAAAATATTTAAGGCAACTGTTAATAAACCTGAACAAGTATAAGTAGCAATATCTGACCCACATAGTGGTATGGGAATTCAGCACCTCTCGCATCAATGGACACATCCAAGAGACAGAAAATCAACAAGGAAACAGTTGCCTTAATTGAGGAAAAATATCACACGGAACTAATGGACATTTATAGTTCACTAAACCCAAAAAACAGCAGAGTAAATATTTTTATCAAGTCACAAACAGTCTGCAGAACAGACCATACGCTGAGTCAGAAACCAAGTGTCGGATGGCGCCTGGGGTTGACATGCAAGGTATGAAGCTATCCGCAGCCACTGCAGCACGAGTTAGATCCCCAGCCAAGGAGCTATCCACATGGCACAGCAGACCTCTCCTGTCTCGCCAGCTGCTCCCCTCAGCAGTGTATTTCGGTCAATCTGCCTGTTCTGCTCCCCATTCTGTCTCTTATGAAACCTCTCACTCCACACCTCTGGCCTGTGCCCCAGTTCTTGTATGCATAAATAAATAGATCTTTTTAATTTTTTTAGGTTTATTTATTTATTTATTTATTTATTTATTTATTCAAGCACTGGGTACAGTCAGAAGTGCGGGAGGGTGAGAGAATTCACCAGAGCCAGAGCAGGGAGCAGAGCAGGCAGAAGGACTGAAGTACACTGCTGAGGGGAGCAACAGGAGGCAGGAGAGGTCTGCACGCCATGCGGGACCCTCCTCCAGTGGCCGGGGAGCAGCCGGGGATCGAACCGGCGCTGCAGAGGCTGCGGGCAGCTTCGCAACCCAGCGCTCAACCTCTGCGCCACCGGGGAGGCCCAATAGATCTTTTAAAAAAAAAAAAAAAAAGAAAGAAAAAAATCAAGTGTCAATAAATTCCTAAAGATTGAAATGATAGAAGTATCTCTCTTATCACAATGGCATCAAAAGATAAAACAATAATAAAAGAAAGGGGGGAATTCTAATATGTGGAGACTGAAAAAAAACACTACTAAGTCATTATTGGGGTCAGCAACTTTTTAAAAATACTTCAGGACAAATGGCAATAAGGACATAACCTTTGTGTAGGGCACAGCAAAAGCTGAATTAAGAGAAGAGGAATACAGGCCCACACCAAAAATCAAGAAAGAGTTCAAATAAATTATCTAATCTTACGCCTAAAAAAAAGTAGAAAAACTCAAATCAAAAGACAATAGAAGGAAGCAAATAATAAAAACTAAAGCAAAAGTACATGAAATGAGGAAATGAATGTGCAAAAATTAAGGAAGCAAAAAAGCTAGGTCTTAAAAATAAACAGAATAGACAAATCTCTTGCTGGGAAAAAAAAAGAAAAATTGTAACAAATAGAATCAGAACTGAAAGAGAAGTTACAACTGACATTTCAGGAATACAGAGGATCATGAGACCACTAAGCATCTACATTCCAATAAATTAAATAACCTAGAAGAAATAGAAAATTCTTAAAAATATACAAGCTCCCAAGACTGAATCAGAAAGAAATGGAAAATATGAACAGAAAAATTACAAGCAAGGATATTGCAACAGTAATCCAAAATATCCCAAAAACAGATCTCAAGATCAGACATTGTATATGAAACAGAGACACACTATGGGGCAAGGGGGCGGGGGCAGGGAAAGGAGGGATTGGGTCAAAATAAGGGGGTTGCAATTGTATGGGGAATATAAAAATAAAAATTAAATTAAAAAAAAAAGAAAACAAACAAAAAAAAGATCAGACATGGTCACTAGTGAGTTCTATCAAAACTTCAAAGATGAACACAGACCTACCCATCTCAACTCTTCAAAATAATTGAGCAACAGAGAATGTCACCAAACAAAGTTTATGGCCAACATTAACTTGATACCAGAAGCAGAGAACAACATCACAAAAAAGAAAGCTACACACCAATATCCCTGATGAACATACTTGCAAAATTCCTCAACAAAATTGTAGCAAACCTAATTTAATAAAAAGAATCACACTTTCTGACCAAGTGGAATTTATCCCGGCAACACAAGAATGGTTCAACATTTGAAAATCAATCAATGAGATTTCAGCTCATACCAGTAAGTTGGCTATTATCAAAAAGTCAAGAAATAATAAATTTTGGTGATGATCAGGGGACAAAGGACCCTTGTGCATTATTGATAAGAATATATTTGGGGGCCTCCCCAGTGGCGCAGCGGGTGGAGCACAATGTTGTGAAGCTGTCCGCAGCCTCTGCAATGACGATTCGATTCCCGGATGGCCAAGGGAGATAACCACATGGAGCGGCAGGCCTCTCCTGCCTCGCCCGCTGGTCCCCTCAGCAGTGTGTTTCAGTAAATCCACCTGTTCTGCTCCCCACTCTGTCTCTGTTGAATCCTCTTACCCTCCCGCACCACTGGCCTGTACCCCAGTTCCTGTATAAATAAAAATAAATCTTTTTTAAAAAAAGAATATATTTGGTGCAGCCACTTTGGAAAATTTGTTCCTCAAAAAAATAAAACAGGGGCCTCCCTGGTGGCGTAGTGTTTGAGTGCTGGCTTGTGAAGCTGCCTGCAGCCTCTGCAGCACTTGTTTGATCCCCAGACGCCAGGCGAGGGTCCCACATAGCACACAAACCTCTCCTGCCACCCGCTGCTCCCCTCAGCAGTGTACTTTGTCAGTCTCCCTGTTCTGCTCTCCGCTCTGGCTCTGGTGAATTCTCTCACCCTCCCCCACTTCTGACTGTACCCAGTGCTTGTATAAATAAATAAAATAAATCTTTTAAAAATAATAAAATAAAATAGGATTACCATAAGGTCCAGTAATTCCACTTCTGGGTATTTACCTGAATAATATAAAAACACATATTCAAAAAGAGATATGTCCCCTATTTTCACTGCAGCACTACTTACAAGATCTGAAGTATGGAACAACCCAAGTCCAAGAGGAGAGATGACTGGATTAAGAAAATGTGATAATAATAACATCATTCTTTTTAAAAAAAAAGATTTATTTATTTATGCACACAAGAACTGGGGTGTAGGCCACAGGTGAGGGTGGTGAGAGGATTCACTGGAGAAAGCGGGGAGCAGAACAGGCAGATCTACTGAAATACACTGCTGAGGGGAGCCACTGGCGAGTCAGGAGAAGTCTGCTGCACCATGTGGGTAGCTCCCTGGTCTGCCAAGGATGGAATTCATGTTGCAGTGTCTGGCAATAGATGATAGCATTGTGTCTTTAACCCTGGGCTACCAGGGAAACCCTAATCACATCTTTCTTAATGGTGAAAAATTGAAAGTCTTCCCTTTAAGATCTGGACCAAGACAAAATGTCCACTCTCACCACTGTTTTTCAATATAATACTGGAAGTCCTAGCTAGAGCAATTATGCAAGAGAAGGACATACAATGAACAAACATTGGAAGGGAAGAAGTAAAACTATCATTATTTGCAGGCATTATGATAATATAAAGAGAGAATCATTAAAAATCCACAGGAAAATTTAATTAAAACAGTAAACCAGCTTAGTAAAAAAGCAGTTTACAAAATCAATACACAAAAATTAGTAACCTTCCTATATGCAAACAATCAGTCTGATGAAGAAGAAATTAAGAAAGCCATTCCAACTACAGTTGTACCCAAAAATTAAATACCTGGGAATAAACCTAACAAAGGAGGTGGAAGACATATAAAAGGAAAATTACAAAACACTGTTAAAAGCAACAGAAGAAAACACAAAGAAATGGAAGAATATTCCCAACTCATATGTCAGAAGAATTAACGTTATCAAAATGGTAATTTTACCAATAGCAGATTTAATGCCATTCCAATAAAAAATCTCAATGTCATTTCAAAGAAATAGGACAAATATTACTGAAATTCCTGTGGAATCCCCAAAAACCTTGGAGAGCCAAAGCTCTCCTGACAAAAAGGGGAAGAAAGGAGGTATTGCACTTCCAGAACTCAAACTACAAAGCCATAATAATAACAATAGTGTGGTACTGGAACAAAAACAGACACAGACCAATGGAATCAAATCGAAAGCCCAGACATAAAACCACACACATATGATCAACTAGTTATAATAAAGGAGCAAATAATAGAAACTGGACAAGGAGACGCTTTTCAATAAAAGGCGCTGGGGAAACTGGACAGCCACGTGCGAAGGAATGGAACTAGAGGACTATCTCACGCCACAGAAAAACCAACTCAATATAGATACAAGACTTGAATGTAAGACATGAAACCATAAAATATATAGAAGAAAACATAAGTAAAACACTCCATCACATACACTGCAGAAACATCTTTGTCGTTACTTGTTTTTTTGATATATGCCATTCTTACTGGTGTAATGTGGTATCTCAGTGTAGTTTTGATTTGCATTTCCCTGATGATAAGGGATGTTGAACATTTTTTCATATGCCTGTTGGCCATTTGCATTTCCTCTTTGGAGAAATGTCTTTTGAGTTCTTCTGCCCATTTCTTGACTGGATTGTTTTTTTTTTTTGTTTTTGTTGAGCCATGTGAGTTCTTTGTCTATCATTGTGATCAGTCCCTTATCAGTTGAATGGAGTGCAAAGATTTTTTCCCAATCAGTGGGGTGTCTCTCTGTTCTGGTTAATGTCTCTTTTGCTGTGCAGAAGCTTTTCAGTTTGATGTAATCCTAGGTGTTTGGGTAATGAGTCTTTAAAGATGTTTCTGAGATGTATGTCTTGTTGTGTTTTACCTATATTTTCTTCTATATATTTTATGGTTTCAGGTCTTATGTCCAGTTCTTTTATCCAATTTGAGTCGTTTTTTGTGCACGGTGAAAGGTAGTGGTCTAGTTGCATTTTTTTGAATGAGGAGGTCCAGTTTTCCCAGCACCATTTATTGAATAAACTGTCTATGTTCCATTGTATATTCTTTGTTCCTTTGTCAAAGATTAGTTGTTCATATACCCCAGTTCTTGTATGCATAAACAAATAAATCTTTAAAAAAAAATGGGCAGGGAGTCAAAAAGACACTTCTCAAAAGAAGAAATGTGAATGGCCAGTAGTCAAATGAAAAACATAACCTATTGTCAAGGAAAGGTATATCAAAACCACAATAAGATACCACCTCACACCTGTGGGAATGGGCATATTAAAAAACAAACAAACAAACAAACAAAAAAAAAAACGAACAGAAACAACAATCCTGGCAATGACATGAAGAAAAAGGAACCCTATTACACTGCTGGTGAGAATGCAAACTAGTCCAACCACGATGGAAAGCTGTGTGGAAATTTCTCAAAACATTAAAAATAGATCTAACATATGATACAGAGATTCAACTACTAGGAATCTACCCAAAGAGCATAAAAACACTAATTTGAAAGGAACCTGCACTCCTATATTTATTGTGCACTACTAACAATAGCTAAGATATGGAAACAACCAATATGCCCCAAAACAGATGAGTGGATCAAGAAGATGTGGTATATATACACAATAAAACAGTAATCAAAAATGATAAGCTCATGCCATTTGCAACAATGTGGATGGAGTTGGAAGGGATTATGCTAAGCAAAACAAATCAGAAGGAAAAAGATAAATAGCAGAAGTTTTCACATATAAGTGTAATACAGAAAAACTGAACAAAGGGTCAGGAAAAATCCACAACTGCAAACTGACCATAGCTCTGAGGCATACAGGGGAGGAGAGGAAGAGGATTCAAAAGAGGGAGGGAAGAGCACAAGGGTCTGTGGTGATGGATCATGGATGCTGTGATGGGGGGAGACTTATGGGGACTACACCTGGGAAAGAAATTAAATATTGTATTAAAATGAATAACAATGTTAGAAAATTAATTAATTAAAATAAAAAAAAGAAACAGTGATAGATAGATAGATAGATAGATAGAAAGATAGATAGATAGATAGATAGATAGATAGATAGATAGATAGAAGAGTATACAGATTTTAAAAAAGGATGAAATCTTCATTTTAAAAAACATGGCTAGAATTTGAGGCAATTATGATGAGTCAAATGGAGAAAGACAAACACCTTATGAATACACACATTTATGGATTGTGAGGGGGGAAAAGCATCAACAAACCTTTATACTCAGCAAAAAACAAACCTTTATAATCAGACTCCCCCTTTATAATCCCAGAAAAATGGCATCACCAAAGAGGAAGAAGGGTAGAGGGAACAGCTTGGTGTAGGATTGCAACTGCACTTTTAGTAGTTGCTAGGATGAGAAACTGAGCACCTAAAATCTATACAGTGTGTAAATTAATGTTACCTCCATGTTAAAAAGGAAATTTATCCAACCTGTACCCAGTCAGAGCCCTTGACCTGAGGAGGCCTGGGAAGGACAGGACAGGACTGTGCTGTCCTCAGGAGCCCCCTGCACCTCCAAAGAGCCACTTCTCACCTGTGCTGCCCCTGCTTTGCCTGAGCCCCTCCTCTCTCACCTGGACACACACAGACTAGTCTCTCTTGCCACCCCCAGTCTGGGCCCCTTTCACCTGGGAGCTGAACCAGGTCCTGCTCTGCTCACAGTCTGGCAGGGGCTCTGCAGCCCCTCAGTCACCCCCAGCCCCACAAGGTGACCCTTCCCAGGCCTTGACACCCATTCCTGTGTCCCTCCCTCTCCCTCTGCACCAGCTGATCCTCACCCCCTCTGTCCTCGCACCCCTGGCACTATCCAGCTCCCCACAGGCTATTACATCCATGGGACCCTCACTCCCAGTACCCGGCCCCCAGGGCTTTGCTCCCATCCCACCATCACACTGGCCCCCTTGATGGACACAGCTGCCCCCACCTGCCCCTCCCTCCCCTGTTGTCTACCTGCTCTCAGCCTGTCCCTCCTCTCAGCCCCTCTACAGATGGGGGTGAGGTGGGTTTCTTTTTGTTATTCACTGTCTCCTGCAGGAGGCAGCTCTCTGAAGGTGGGGTCTATCTGTTTGTACACAACACCGAGCACATGGCTGATACCCTATGAATACTGGTGGAATGCAATGAATTAGTGACTCACAAGTTTTTCCAATAAAATAAACTCAAGGAAAAAAATGAGGGGAATGGTCTTTTCAAATTTTTGACAGCTGATGTTGTGAGACTCACTGTAGCAGGAAGTTTCCCAAGCCTGTGGCTTGGGGGAGTCTGATGCTTAGTTTCTGTTGTTTTCCCAAGCCTGCTGCTTGGGGAGTCTACCGCTTTGATTCTGCTGAAGATGATGATACCAGAATTGTCAGGCCTAGTCTCCCAGCCAGGAACAGATCCCAGGCTGCAGGGGCAGCTCTGAGTCCCAGCCACTAGACCCCCACGGGTTGGTGTTTCACGAAGCCGCAGCAGGAACATCGCAGATGCTGAGGCAAGAAAGCAAGAAGAGGCAGGTTTGTTTAAAGAAAGAAAAAGTTTATTGAGGAGAAAAAGAACAGAAAGAAAGTGGGACTTTTACAGGGCAGGGAGAGGGGCAGCCCAGACCCCGCAAACCTGCCTATTCTATATGGATTCTGCCATCCGCTGTATAAACACACAACATATGAGACTTTAATGGGAAGGAACTTTAATACAACTGGGAAACAATACAGGAAAGGCAAAGAATCTAGTTTCTAAATCAAGCAAAGTTACCCATCCCCTCGTGGGTAAAACTCCATCCATATGGGATGGAGCAAGGCCACAAAGCCTGCCACAAGTCTAAAGCATCTTCCAGTGGGGACCCACAGAAAAGGGTCAGAAACAACCAGAAGGAAAAGAGAAAAATCAAAATCAAGATAAAAGCTGCCATTGTCACCTCCCACAGGTCTCACCCACATCTGTGTCACCCAGTCCACGACCAAAAGACAAGCGCAGTTTCTTCACGTGTCTCTCCATTCCATGTGCCTCCTCCTGGTATCCTCCTGGCTCTCCATCCTGCTTCCTTCCTTCCTCAGTCTCCTCTGCAGCTTCTTTTCCTGCTCAGCTCCACCCTCCATTTGGGTGGGGCAGGGAAACTGGAACCTCCCCCTTTCCTGGGTACCACCCTGTTACAGGACTCCCAGGCCATGAAACCAGGTCAGGGAGGGCAAGGAAGCCAAAATGGAGTCGTGTCTCAGGGAATATACACCTTCTTTCCCTCATTATTCTAAAGATCCACCAGTCTCTTTGTGAATGGTTAGTTCTTGGTTATCTTACTTAATCTGCTACTGTGCAGGGGATCTTTACATTCCTTATCTAACAGGTTTGTCTTTCCCCATTTGTTGCATTTTCCCCCTTGTTTGATAGATTTAGCTTTATGGCCCAGTCTCCCAAATGCGCACCCCTGCATTTTAGGGAAGAGAAAGTTAAACATCAGCTATTGAAGAAAAACAGGCTGCCGCCCACCTGTCTTAGTGGTGACCCCTTCCCATCTCCTCCTTGCATAAATATCCCTGCACTCTGACAAAGTGGAGGACGGTGGTCCACCAGGCGTGAGTCTGCTGCCCTTCTAATTTGTCCATAAATTAAACCACTCTCCATTTCCCCAAACTCCACCTCCTTGTATCACCTGAGGGAAACCAAGAACAGCATTAACAATGTTGTCCTTGGCCCTGGGATGTTTATTATTCCCAGTGGAATTGTTAGGAGGAAAAGGATGTCCTAAAGCTAATTCCATACAGGCTTTGTGGACTCCACCCCCACCCCAGACCAAAGCCAAAAGACACTGGGAACTCCAAATCCCATCAGCACAAAAGGGAAGGTTGCTGGGACCTGAGGGTGGGGTTAAACAGCCAGGTTTGGTAAAACTGAACATGTGGACTTTGGAGAAGATGCCCCATTTTGCCTCCCCGCCAGCTCGCAGCATTTGACCAGCTCTGAGAGTGCCTTTGGGTTTCCAGGTTGGTGGATCGGGTAGGACGCATTAAAGACTTTATTTCCCTATTTTCTCCCTGAGTTGTACATTTCTTTAATTCCCTTTCCCTTGTAAATAAACCTTTTATTAACCTTTTGTGTGTGCCTGTAGTGGAGTATTAATAAGTCCCTTTTAAGCACGCGGGTGAGGACCCACAGCCAGGCAACCCGTTTTATATCGGGGTTGCTCCGTAACAATTTGGGGCCCAACGTGGTTTCCAAGCTTCACCCGTGGCTGACCAGCCCAAACTAACAGAATTAGTTACATTCCTCTTGCTACCCTTATCTCTGAAGCCTTTCTTAATTCTCCCGAGGTCCCCACCTGCAATGTCCCTAAAACTGCCTAATTACCCTAACTTGCCCTTGGATTCAGTAAGAAGTTTCTGGGTGTACTACACTGCTTGTTCATGACACCCTTGAACCCCATTCCTGAACAATCAAGAATACTATGATGGATGGGATAACAAGTTTCCTCATACCAACTGTATAAAACCTTGCCATTCTTGTTTTGGGGTGCTCAGCCCTTTGGGGAGTGATCCCACTGAGCTGTCAGTGTGACAATTAAATCTCTCTCTCTCTACCTCTCTGAGTGTCCTCTGATTTCCCTGGGAAATTGCCCTAACAACACCATAAACCCCACAGTGAGCAATTGTCATTCCTCCCCATCATGTTATAGCTCAGTGACTGCTCTTTTATTCCCAAAGATTTATTTACTTATGCATACAAACACTGGGGTACAGGTCAGAGGTGTGGGAGTGAGAGGATTCACCAGAGACAGAGTGGGGAACAGAACAGATTGACTGAAATACACTGTTGTGGGGAGCAGCGGGCTGGTGAGTCAGGAGAGGTCTGCTTCACCACGTGGAACAACTCCCTGGCTGGGGATTGAACTCATGCTGCAATGCCTATGGATAGCTTACAGTGCTGAGTCCTAACCCCATGAACCACCAGGGAGGCCCCTCAGTTACTGCTCTTAACTGTGTCATCACATGAGTGGTTGAGAGCACCCCCATCTTTCTTGAGCCAGGGCCCCCACACAGCCATCCTTCCTGAAGGACTAGCTTCTAGATCCTCTGGGCCCCACCCACCCAAGGGAGACACAGGAACTGGGGGAGACACACTCACCTTGGGAGCCCCCGGGGGGCAGCTGGAGGAGGATCAGCAGGCAGGGGAGGAGGCAGAGCACAGAGCTGGGGCAGGAGCAGGGCACCATCTCCTCAGGGCTGGGGAGAGACAGGGCAGGAGGTAGCCAGGTCCACACAGAGGAGTAGGACAGCCAGGAGATCTGGGCTCAGGGGGAGCAGGGCCCAGGGACCCTCACCAGCAGGAGCAGGGCCCTTCCTGGTGACCCTTTAGGCCCAGAGACCAAGGACAGACCTGGCTCTCTTCAGGGTTTCTGACTAGATACCATGAGGTTTATTGGTGTATCCCTTCCCTTCCCACTCCATAGAACCCACACCCCAGACTCTCTGCTCAGAGAACTTGGGCCCAGTGTGGAACCAAGCATAAGTATTTTTAGCCATTGCTTTGTCATTTTGTGTGTAACTGCCATTTTAGAATTTCAGGTCTTGCTGTCCCGGGAAAGACTGCATTCCAGAGATAGTTTCAGAAATTGGAGCTGCAGGCTGGAGCAGCATCTTGTCCTGGCCAGTCAGCTTAGAATGATAGCCAGGCAAAGTTGGAGAACGCATCCTTGTAGCCAATGAGTAACTGCCAGCATAATTTAACCTTATTAAAAGACCCCTGCTTCCTTTGTTCGGGGCTCTCGGTATCTGCCACTGTGTTGGTAGGTGCCGTGAACCTGGACTCAAATCTGAAATAAACTCTCTTTTGTATTTGCATCGGCTGTCGTTGGATTCTTGGAGGCTATGCTCACCGAGTTTGCTGATCTTGGGCACAACACCCAGCACCTGGGCCTGGGGTGCAAACTGCCCTCCCCCACCATCATCACACCCTGTCACTCACCAGGACAGAAGTACAGACCCAGGCCCCCATGAAGGACAGGCCAACACCTGCTTGTGGTCCTGTCCCCCTCAGTGTGAGCAGGTGTCCCTGAGAAGCCTCAGGACACACGACACTGTCCCCAAGGAGTCGGGATACCCCCATAGACCCCTGTCCTCCTCTGACTGCTTGTTCAGCTCACCTGAAGGTCAGTCCCTCCCCAGCCCTGACCTGCCAGGGCCAAGGACAAGGTCCTGCCCCAAACACAGCAGGAGCCAGGTCAGATCCCCACTGAGGGCTTCCTCCTCCTTTCCTACTGGGAGCCATGCTACTCATGTCGTCTTGTTAGGGGGAAAAGGATGTCCCAAAGCTAATTCCATATAGGCTTTGTGGACTCCACCCCCACCCCAGGCCAAAGCCAAAGCCAAATCCACTGGGAACTCCAAATCCCATCACCAGCAAAGGGAAGGTGGCTGGGACCTGAGGGTGGGGTTAAGCAGCCAGGTGGATATAAAAAGGCAGACACGTGGGCTTTGGGGGATCCCCATTTTGGCTCTCCGCCAGCTCGCAGCGTCTGGCCAGCTCGGAGAGTGACTTTGGGTTTCCAGGTCGTCGGATCGGGTAGGACGCATTAAAGACTTTATTTCCCTATTTTCTCCCTGAGTTGTACATTTTCCTTATTTCATTTTCCCTTGTAAATAAACCTTTTATTTACCTTTTGTGTGTGTGCCTATAGTGGAGTATTCATAAGTCCCTTTTAAGCACACGGGTGAGGACCCACAGGCAGGAACCCGTTCAATATAGGGGTTGCTCTATAACAGCTTCGGGGTTGCTCTGTAACAGTCTGACAAAGGTCCGGGCATGGGGCAGATTCCTGAAAAGTCAGGAATGTCCTTAGCTGACTCCTAGATTCTCCTAATTTGTTTATGGCTAGTTTCTACCATTGTTAAAATACACATTTAAAAGTAAAACTACAAATGCTGTTTCATCAATTACTGAATAACCAATTTGATGACAAATGGCACTGCATGATACAAATATTACATTTTTTATAAAATTAGTAGTTCTCTGCCAAAAGGCAGCAATTCAACATTCGGCCTTACATTAACAAGTGAAAAAACTTCTGGGAACAAAAGGCTGTAAACATCCCTTGGCCAAGTCTTTAATATGGAGAGGTGGGCTTTTGAGGCAAGGGGTAATTAGAGAAGGAAATTCTTTTACTTTAAAGTTAAAGATAGGGCCTCCCCGGTGGCGCAGCGGTTGAGCACTGGGTTGCGAAGCTGCCCGCGGCCTCTGCGGCGCCAGTTCGATCCCCGGCTGCTCCCCGGCTACCAGAGGAGGGTCCCACATGGCGCGCAGACCTCTCCTGCTGCCCGCTGCTCCCCTCAGCAGTGTACTTCGGTCCTTCTGCCTGCTCTGCTCCCCACTCTGGCTCTGGTGAATTCTCTCACCCTCCCGCGCTTCTGACTGTACCCAGTGCTTGTATAAACAAAAACAAACAAACAAATAAATAAAAACATGCCTCTATTAAAAAAAAATCTTAAAAAAAAAAATAAAGTTAAAGATAGCAGTTGGGTGGGAGACACAAGCCATGCTCCAAGTGTAAGAAAATTCCTAATAAGCCAGGAGGCACCCTAGCCGACTTAAGCAAAATTCCTCCTGTTTGTTTAGGGCTAATTCCCCTGGATGTGACAATTGGTATGGTAGCTGTTAGAGTATGCATTCAAGAATAAGTCAACAACAATTTTGTGACTGGTTGAGCTAATAACCATGGCAGCACAAATAATGCACTTGGAAATAGTCAATGTTACAACTACTGATATGTCATGTATTAACCATTTTGGGAACCAAAAGCTATAACCATCTCAGGCCCTGCCTCCCATGAAATGTTTGTAGTCCTTTAAAACAACAATCAGCAATCTTACCAAAAAAGGAATTTTCCCTTGATTTTAAAGTTAGATTTGGAAACTAGGCTGACTAGTTAAGTAGAGGAGTAATAGGTAGAAAACTCTTTTGTTAGATTAGAATTCCTCCCTTAATTGAGAGCTTGGGATGAGGGAAGAGTCAGTGCATCCCCATCCCCCAGGTAACTCCCTGCCCTTTGTCTCCCCTAGCCCTCAGTTAATCCTTCACTATGGCAAACATAGAAATGTTAGTTGCAGTCACATAAGGTTTTGCTAGTGATAAAATGACTGTTTGGTTGTTTAAGGTAAATGACTACTCTAAGAACACTTTTGTTTAGCAACTGTGCCTTCTTTAAATCAAAAAATAATAAATGCCACGACGTCTGCAGGAGGAAAAATAGACCCTTGGCTGCTCTTGAGAAAGATGTGATGACTGTTATCTTCCTGCCTTAATGCATATGCTTATGCACTCTCACAGTTTGCTTGAAATGTATAAATAAAGGGCTGCTGAGACCCTCAGCAGGATGATGCCTGCACCCTGATCAAGTGTTTGCATCAACTCAAATTTGCCTCCTCCTCATTCTCTACAATTGCTCCGACGCCATCCCATCCTTCAGGAACCCCTGACACCCAGGCTGCTGCGGCTGGCTCACAGCACTCTCCAGCTCTGGGGGGGGGGGGGGGAGGATTCCTGCCTCTGGGTGATGGACCCGGTGGGACAGAAAAGCAGGAAAGGGAAAGTGAGTCCAGGCCAGAGAAAACACCCACTGGCTGGGAATTGGGGAAAAGCAGATGATGGTCCTGGGAGGGCAGATTCTGGGGACTGACTGTGAGTCCCCTCTGGACTGAGTTACTCTCTGTGTAACCATCTTGTTCAAGTCTCTTAACCTTTCTGCCTCAGTTTCCTCATCTGAAAAATGGAGATAGTAACAGCATCTTCCTTCCCAAGGCTGGAAAAAGAATCACATGAAGTTGTATTGGAAGAGTCACTAATGTCATTAGAACAGGGTCTGCCCCAGTGAGTGTTACAGACACATTGTTGAAATAAGTGAAGTACAGCCCTCAGTGAGGTTGTGCTGGGTCTTCTTAGAGCTGCACGATTTCCAAGGCCACCTCCCACCCCACTCCAGCCCCATCACATCCAAAGCTACATCCTTAACAGCCAGCTGCTTCCCACTTTCTTCTTGGAAGACAGCTGTCTTCAAAACGAACATACTTGTTTTGAAAGGGGGAGACTTCTAGAGAATCTCTTGAAGCTTGAGAGGTTTCGGTGTTTCCAGCAGATCCCAAATCTTCCTGCAGAGTTTGAACCAGCAGTTAGCTGCTCAGGAGCCAGACTGGGGGTCAAGAGGTTCTCAAGGCTGAGAGAAGGTGGTTCCAAGGAGAGCAGAGAAACGGAACCTCTTTTGGGTTGAGGGGTGTCTGTAGAGTCCAGCCCTGGGGCCCTAACGAAGCTCTCCCAGTCCAAGGAGTCACCCTTCTCAGATTCTTTCCACCACTTGAAAGTGAAAGCTGAAATGCAATCCCAGCAGACTCCACCCTGCCCTCTGGACAGTGCATCCTGGTTTTCAGCAGGGAAACAGAATCAGAGGAGCCAGCAGAGGGGAAGAGCAGGCACCCGGACACCCCTGCAGACACAGGAGGGGCACCCACCCAGCACCCACTGTTGCGCACCCACCGCTCTCCAGGTTGCTTGACTCCCAGACCCAGAACTAGGGGTGAGTGTGGGGCCCAGTCAAGACTGACACTGAGCCCTGTTTAGGGCTCTGCCTGTGCCCAATGGTGACCACCCCAGTGACCCCATGGCAGCTGTCACCCCACGTGGCAGGGCCTGTGAGGAACCCCCAAGGGAGCCGTTTTTCTCTTCCTCACAACAGCTGACCCAGGAACCCCCACACCCTGGACACCAGGAGTCAGCACTGGGCACCAGGAGCTGCCAGGACCTGGTCCTGCCCACACTGCATGGACAGGGCCTGTGGCTTGTTCAGATGTTAATGTCACCCGAGACCTGGTCACAGTGACCAGACCCTGTCCCTCCAGGACACGGGTCACCAGGAAGGCCCGATTCTTTGTCCCCAAGGAAACCAGGGAGCCTGAGCCTTGCCTCCCCCCTCACTTCCTGTGGTTTCCCCTTCTCAGTGAAGGGCACCTGTGTCCCCCAGTTATCTCTGCCAGAGACTCCAGGGTCATCTTCACAGTCCACTCCCCCAACCAGTCTATTTAAAACTGTCCAATGAATTCAAGATATTTCTCAATCCATGACCCCAAACAGCACCTGTTCCAAGCCACACTCATCCCTCACCTGGCCCAAGCACCTCAAGAGACCACCTGCCCCACCTCCAGCCTCACCTCCTCCAGTTCATTTCCTTCCAAGGCCCTGACCCTCTCCAGTCAGCTCGTGTTAACTCTCTGTCTCATCCCTTCAAGGGATCCCCCTGCTAAAGGAGGGGCTCCCAGGCCTCCCCCTCCCTCTCTGACCCCCTCCCATTGCTCTCCTTCCCAAGGCGGGAATAAGAATTATGTGAAGTTATATTGGAAGAGTCACTAATGTCATTAGAACAGGGTCTGCCCCAGTGAGTGTTACAGACACATCGTTGGAATAAATGAAGGACAACCCTCAGTGAGGCTGTGCTGGGTCTTCTTAGGCGGTACCATTTCCAGGGCCACCTCCAACCCCACTCCGGCCCCATCACATTCTCATCTCCCTCCTTACAGTCAACTGCTCCCCACTTTCCTCTTCTTGGAAGACAGCTGTCTTCAAAACTAATATACCTGCTACGAAAGGAGGAGACTTCTAGAGCATCTCTTGAAGCTTGAGAAGTTTCAGGGTTTTCAGCAGACCCCAAAATCTTCCTGCAGAGTTTGAAGAATTTTTTTTTTTTTCATTTCAGAGGCATGGAGTAGGGCATATCTGTAGGCACTACATATTGAAAGCTAATTCTCAAAGCCTCACATCTAATCTTAACCCCTTTAAGGAAAATATTGATGTAATGTTTGATGAAACCTCAAGAGAGCAAGTTGCTGGTTTGTCAAAGGAAACTGTGAGAGCGACACCTAGTGGATTTACAGACTCTTCACACAAAGAGGGGCTGGGGCGGGGGAGGAGAGGGAGCATTTCCTCCTGTGTGCTGCTCTACATTGCCCCCACCACAGGAATTTTCCATGATCAAATGGACCCCTATATTGATGTTGGAAGGTCTTTTTTTCCCTCCACCAAAACACCCATGTGCACACTCCACCCCCTCTATTCTTGAAATGTTCAAGAATATTAGTGCCCATAGTTTATCATAGTTATAAAATTTGACATCACCTAACTACAGGACACTCGGAAATTTGCTTCATGAACAATGGTTCGTGAGCACCAAATAGTGGGATACCAGTCAGCCATTAAGAATGGTCTTGGGAAAGATGGAGCTTCCATATGATCCAGCAATTCTACTCCTAGGTATTTACCCAAAGGACACAGAAAGAATAATTCACCCCTATGTTTATAGCAGCACTATTTACAATAGCTAAGCTTTGGAAACAACCCAAATGCCCAAAAATAGATGACTGGATCAAGAAGATGTGGTACATATACACAATGGAATATTACTCAGCAATCAAAAAAGTCAACTCATACAATTTGCAGCAACATGGATGGAGCTGGAAGGGATCATGCTCAGCGAAATAAGCCAAAAAGGAAAGAAAAATACCTGATGGTCTCACTCATAGCAGAAATTTACAAACCTAAATAAGGGACCAGGAAAAAAGACTAATAATAATGAAATCAAAATCAACAAGCAACTATAAACCAGAGACACACTGGGGTGGGGGAGGGCAGGAGGGATTAGGGTCAAAATAAGGGGGGGTGGGAATTGTATGGGGACTATAACCAAGATGAAAATGCATACATTGCACAAAAATGAAAAATGATGTAAAAAATATAAAATTAAATAAAATTTTTGAAAAAGAATGGTCTTGGGGGCTCTCCCTGGTGGCACAGGGGTTAAAGTCTCAGTGCTGTCAAGCTAAGACCAGCCAGTGCTCTCTGGCTGCTCCCCTCAGCAGTGTATTTCAATAGGTCTGCATATTCTGTTCCCCACTGTGTCTCTGGTGAATCCTTGCACCTCTGGCCTACACCCCAATTCTTGTATGCATAAATAAAATAAATCTTAAAAGATAAAATGGTATTGGCTCACATGTCTCCTAGGGTGACACACTGAGATGACATCATTTCTGTGGTTTTCCTGCCAAAAAAGTACATAAACTAAAGAAATGTTAGACATACCTAAATTTAAGAATGGATACAAAATAACTAATCTGGATTTTTTAAAAATGTCAATATAGGGGCCTCCCTGGCGGCACAAGGGATTAAGACGCAGCACTATGAAGCAATCCGAAGCCATGAGTTCAATTCCCTGACAGGGAGGTGACCCACATGGCACAGCAGACCTCTCTTCTCTCACCCGCTGCTTCCCTCAGCAGTGTATTTCAGTAGATCTGCCTGTTCTGCTCCCACTCTGTCTCTGGTGAATCCTCTCACCTCCCACATCTCTGGCAGGTACCCCAGTTCTTATATGCATAAATAAATAAATCTTTTTTTTTTAAAAGTCAATATAATGAAAGACAAAGCAAGTCAAAGGTGCTTATCAAAGGAGCCTGAAAAGACACCACTAAATGCAGTCGTTGATTCTGAATCAACTCCTGAAAAACTCATCAAAAAGGACATTATGGACTATTAGTAAATTCTGAATATGGACTGTAGATAGTAGTGCTGTATCCATCTAAGTTATCTGAAATGATGGTTGCACGATGGTTACGTAAATGACTGTTCTCATTCTTAAGAAACTCATACCAATGTATCCATGAATAAGGGACATCTTGTGTGAACTTTCAAATGGCTCCAGAAAAAAAGAAGGTGCATTTAAAGAAATAATGATTTAAAAAAATGGAGTCAGATAGGATCAATGGGTGACCCCAGTGAAAGATATCAAGAATAAATGGTGCTGGGAAAACTGGGTTGCTACATGCAAAAGAATGAAGCTTGACTACTACCTCACACCATGCACAGAAAACAACTCAAAATGGATTAAAGAACTAGACATAAGACCTGAAACCATAAAATAACATAGAAGGAAATATAGGTGAAACACTACATGATATGCACATCAAAGACATCTTTACAGACACATCACCCAAAGCAGTCACAGTGAAGGCAAAGATCAACAGCTGGGACTACATCAAATTAAAGAGCTTCTGTACAGCAAAAGAAACAATAACAAAAAACAAAGAGAAACCTCACCGACTGGTAGAAAATTTTTGCACACAACACTAATGATAAAGGACTGATCACAAAAATCTACAAAGAGCTGATGAGACTCAACAAAAACAAAGAAAATAATCCAGTCAAAAAATGGGCAGAAGAGCTAAAGAGAAATTTCTCTGAAGAGGAAATGCAAATGGCCAACAGGCATATGAAAAAATGTTCAACATTACTTGTAATCAGGGAAATGCAAATCAAAACTACCATGAGATACCATCTTACACCAGTGAGAATGGCACATATTAAAAAAACTAGCAACAACAAATGTTGGCGAGGGTGTGGAGAAAAAGGAACCCTCCTGCACTGTTGGTGGGAGTGCAAACTGGTCCAACCACTATGGAGAGCTGTGTGGAGATTTCTGGACCTACTAAACAGAGCTTCCATATGATCCAGCAATTCCACTCCTAGGTATTTACCCAAAGGACACAGAAACATCAATTCCCAAGAGCACTTGCACCCCTATGGTTATAGCAGCACTGTTTACAATAGCTAAGCTTTGGAAACAACCCAAATGCCCAAAAATAGATGACTGGATTAAGAAGAAGTGGTACATATACTCCATGGAATATTACTCAGCATTCAAAAATGATAAACACATGCAATTTGCAGCAATATGGATGGCGCTGGAAGGGATCATGCTCAACGAAATAAGCCAGAAAGAAAAAGAAAAATACCAGATGGTCTCACTCATAGCAGGAATCTAGAAAACTTAAATAAGGGACCAGGGAAATGAATAACTATAAGAAAGTGAAAATCAAAATCAACAAAAAACTATGAACCAGAGACACTCTATGGGGGCTGCGGGGGTGGGGAAAGGAGGGATTGGGGTCAAAATAAGGGGATTGCAATTGTATGGAGAATATAAAAATAAAATTTATTTAAAAAAATAAATTTATTTGTTTTCACCTGGACATTAGTTGACATCCAAATAAAATATAACTATTGCAAACCACAAAAAAAAGGACAGGGTAGAGAAGGAAAACAGGAATGGGGCAGAAAGACAAAAAAAGAGAAAATGGAAATGGCCTTTAATTTGAGAATCAGCAAGTGAAGTACTGATATGCACTTCGCTGCACTAGTCAGTTATTTTTTATGGCACAAAACAATTAACTCAGAAACTGTTTTTCAATTTTATAAGTAATATGAGATCACATATATATCTATTGGTGAAATATTACATGGACTCATCTGATTCCTCCAAGAATAGATCAGAGAGATAGAAACTTCCAAGAAAAACTTCTCTAAATAAATTTATGTCTCCAGAGATGTCCATACCCTAATTTCAATATGAAAATGTTTATTCTATTGTCTTAGTAGTGTTTATTTAAAATAAAATGGGGGCATGCCTTAAAAAGGGGTTTATCTTAAAATGCGTGAGGTGGGCCTCCCCAGTGGTGCAGTAGGTTGAGCGCAGCACCGTGAAGCTGTCCGCAGCCTCTGAAGCACAGGTTCAATTCCTCGCTGGCCAGGGAGATTCTCACATGGCACAGCAGACCTCTCCTGTCTTGCCTGATGCTCCCCTCAGCTGTATATTTCAGTCACTCTGCCTGTTCTGCTCCTTGATTTGTCTCTGGGGAATTATTTTACCCTCCTGAGCCTCTGGCCTATACCCCAGTTCTTGTATAAATAAAATAAGTCTTTAAAAAAAATAAAATGCATGAGGCATAAATTCAGCAGAGACAGAAATGATGTAAAGACAGCTGTTTGATTCTCACTGGATAGAAATCAATCCCCAGAAGAACCAGTGAGACTTTCTCAGGAGGGGGCCCTTCAGTTTGCAAATGTAGGCTACAGAGTGAGAGGAGACCAGGGATCCCAACCCTCCCAGGTAGGGATCCCCTAATAGAGAAGGAACAGAGGGGAGGCTAAGAGGTGTACCAGGACCCTCAGGGCCACTCACCTGCATACAGCTGGGCCTTCCTCCAGGCTGAAAGGGAACACACAGGTGAGACCTCAGCACAACCACCTGCTCGTGTGGTGCATAGGCCCTGGTCAACCCCTGTTCTGCAAGTGAGACTCTCTAGGGTGTGGGGAGAGAGGCTGAGAGGTCATGACCTCCTTCCCTGTGCAGACAGCAGGGGATTGTGGGAAATCCCCTGGCTCAGGTCAGGAGCCTGCAGGACAGACTGATCCAGCCCTGCATGCTGCTGCTGTGGGGCTTCGGGCAAGTCACTGAAGAGCTCTGGGACTCAAAAACTCCTATTTATCTTACTAATCAGTTTTGCAACAGAGAATCAAATACTATATATGGGAAGATATCTTTTAATGGATTACATTACACATAAATAAGTATTATATTCATTATTTTCTTGCAAATATATCCAGGAAATTTATCTTTCTCAGGTGAAGTATTTCTAGAGATAAACACTCTCTGGGAGATGGAAAGTCCCCTTACCCCTTCCCATGCAGGGTCACCCCGTCCTCTCCCATCACTACTGATCAGCATCTTCTAGGAACAGAGAGAACAGACTCTTCTGGGGTGGGTTTTGAGGAGACAGGGCAGAAGGAGGTCACACTCTTAAACTTCAAGAGCCCACTGATTTATGAAATCTCAGAGCAGCTGGCTTTTCTTTCAACGTCCTGACCAAGAACGAGAGGCATTGAGGACTAGAAATATGGCACGTTGATGGGAAGATCAGGGTTGGGATGAGACCCAGGATGCAGGACACTTCAGGGGTCACCATCCCACCAGGACTCCAAGATATGGGGGGATACAGCAGCCCAATCTGGGAGAGCCCATGGAGCAGGGTACTGCCTCCCATCAGCTCCCACTTCCACTCCATGGATGTGCTTAGACAAGGGGAGGGACCCTGAGCACAGGGGACAGGGACTGAGGACTCCTGGAGCATCACTCACCAGCCAGGTAAGCTGCTTCCTTTGGCCTGAAAAACAACACAGCAAACAGCTGAGATAAAAACAGAATGTCTCCCATGAAGGACATACAAAAAGTTCGGGAGGGAGAGCAGAGCTTACCTAGAATTGCCTGGAGTTCATCTGAAAAAAAGCGAAAAAAAGGTAAGCATAAACTCCATCCCTAAGAAGAAAATTTGTGAGCCTAGAGAACCCACAAAAAAGAACCTCTCTGTGCCCTAGAAGTTCCAACCAGACACCCAATTAGCTAGAATCTCCACTGTCCCCTCTGGAGCTCCTCAGCCACCTGCTCTAAACTCCCTGGACTCAGTCATAGGATTGTCCCTCTCAACACCCACTGCCACACTCTCACCTGGCCCCTGTCCTGCCTTACCTGTGTCCTTCAGTCCCTCCTCCTTGGCCTGTCTGTCCTGCTCCTTAGCCAAGCACAGATTCTTCTCATCCTGCAGCTCCCGCATCTGTGTGGAATGTTCTCTCCAGGTGTAGCAGGCAGCCCTCAGGAGAAGGAGCAGCAGCAAGGGCAGGATCACCAGGAAAACCGGCTTCCAGGGAGAGGCCTGGGGGAAGAAGGGCTCTACAGACAGAGACCCCCACAGAGACCCCATCAGGACACAACCCAGGACAGCCCAGCCCAGCACTCCTGGGGGTGCCAGCCCCTCCCTCTGACCCTGCAGGGAGTGGAGAGGGGGAGCAGCGCTGACCTGGGATGACAATGGCTATGGCCTTCTGGAGCAGGATAGGGTTGAGGATGGAGCAGGTCACGCTCACCACAGAGCTGTCTCTCACCACCAGAGCTGACTCCACACTGAACAGCCCCTCAGTGTTCTTGAGGTAGGCCTCAGAGAACTCGTGTAACTTTTCCCCATGGGGGTCTCTCCACTGCACCTGGGGCTTCGGGAACAAGCCCGAGGCCATGCATACCACGCGTACCCCATCTTCCTCTGGCCCCATGATGTGCACTTGGGGGCAGAGCCCACACCTGCAGAGGGAAAATGAGAGCCAGGTGGGGCAGGACACTCCTGTGCACACCTGCAGGGGAGGCTGTCAAGGTGCACTCTGGGGGTCTGGGGAGACCACTCCTGGGGGAATGAGATTGTCCTGACACAGAGACTAAAAGGAAGGAACATAAGAGGGTGGAAGGGCCTAGGCTCCTCTCCCAACCCTGCAGGTAGAGATGATGCCCACAGGAGAAGGAATGTCACATCTCAGTCTCCAAACATATGAATCGTAAGTATAAATAAATAAAGTATGAACTCTAGATCCATCTAGGAGGAACAAGGCAGGTATCACCAAAATTTTCAAAGGTGTAAGTTAAACTTTGTCATATATATTTTGAGAACACAAATTCATGAGCGAAATTCCCCTAGATAACAGAAAATATTTGTGGAATACATGTGTTTACTTGTTATTCTAAAGTCTACCTTTCTGCCTCTGTATATCACATTTAATGCAACAATTTATTAATAAGTTTTTTTCTAACTCATGAATGAAGAGAAGGATTGAATTACATGGTCCTTAGTTTCTACCCAGCTCCAAAATGCCAGGACCCTAAAATATTTAACATGTCACCAACCTGCCACCTGAAGCTCCAGGCTGGCTTCCTCATGGAAATCTCCATCTTTGAAGCTGCAGGTGTACAGCCCATTGTCAGAGGCCTGGACCTTGTGGATATGCACAGTGGCCACCCCCTTGCTGAGGAATTCCCCCACCAGCGAGGTCCGCCCTGCGTACTAGGCCATTAGCTCCTCATGCCGCTCCTGTCGGTCTTGATAGATGAAAACTGACTCCAAGACATTGGATTGGAACCACCTCAACTCCATGTTCTCTGCACTCATGACTGGGTACAGGGAGCAGGGCAGCGTGACGTCCTCACCCAGCATAGCCACAATGGGGTCTGTGGGGCCAAATGCCTGGAACTTCTCTGTGAACACAGATGTGAGAGACAGAAAGTTTAGGAGACACATACCAAGAGCAGAGAACACACAACTTCAGTAGGGAAGCCCAGGCAGGTGTCTGATGAGAAATTTGCTGACATGAAGGATTGAAGAGTGACAATTCTGAATCTGGGAAAGATCTTCCAATCATACTTGTGTTCCATAATAATGTCAAAGACTCTCCCTCATTCACTGATATACCTGATAGAAACTTCCAAGAAAGACTCTAACTCCATTGTTTTCATCTTTGGCATGCATCAGAATCACAGGAGGGCTATGTAATGAGAGAATGCTGGGCCCTATCCCATATCTGAATCAGTAGATTGGCAAGTACCAAAGAATGTGCACTGCAAAAAAGTTCCTATGGCTATCAGGTAGTGCCAGAGGAGGGTCCTTGCTTCATTTCCCAGAGGATCATCTAGGTTAACCAGTGGAACAGGGCATCCAGAGAATATTGTGCTTGCAGAAAAAGTGGAAGACCTCCTGGACACCAGTCACCAGGCAGACAGCAACAAAAGGGACACAGAGGAGAATCATGCTCACTGAGCAAGAGGTAGGTGGAGAGAGACACTGTGAGGCTGTGTCAGAGATGGGGCTCTGCAGTACAATTTGTGGCATTGCCACTCAACCAGGCACTTGACTTGTGGCCCCAGAGAAGAGAGCTAAACAGTGAGGAGGCACACATCCTCAGCTATGGGGAAATACAGGCACACAACTGGTGCTCCTGGAGACCAGTGAAAACAACAAGGACCCAGAGCTGGATGCACACCCACTCTCCCCCTCAGGACCAGTCCTGCCCTCCTGAAGCTCAGGGACAGTCTGTACATGGCAGAATCTCAAGACTGGAACCAGAGAGTTGGGCTATCAGTTGTGCCACAAACATGAGCCTGCATGGCCCCCCAAAAACATATACACAAGAGGTTAGATGACTACAGGCCCCAAACACATCCTCTGACTCAGCATCTCAAAGATCAGGTCTCCAGAACTGCATAAGCTTAGAGAAACCAAAATCTAAAATCACATAAGTCTACAGTGCCACCTGATGAAAAGGTAGAAGTAGTACAAATCTCTAAATTATTACTATAGATGTTTTAAATAAAATGAAGAAAATCTAAAGCAGAAAAATAAGCACAAAATAGCATGCCACATGGCAACTTGAGGCCTCAGGGGAATATGAAATCACAAGAAGAGAACAACTCTCTAACTGCAACTACAAAGATACGGAAGATGTGATCTTCCTATTGGGTAGAGAGTTCAAAATTGCCATAATATAGAAGTCAGAGATGGAAGAATACATAGAAAAGCTAATAAAATAGCAGGAGAAATAAAATTAGTTAACAAAAAATAGAAATTGAAGCCTAAATAGCAAAATAATAGAGATGTAGCATATAAAAAATGCTCAACAAAATGTTAGCAAAACAAATTAAAAATACATTAAAAGGATGACACATCATGATGGAGTGGGCTTTATCCCAGCAAAACATGAATGGTTCAAAATTTGAAAATCAATCAGTCAGATTCACACCAGTTAGAATGGCTATGATCAAAAAGTGAAGAAATAAAGTCAGTGAGGATTAGGAGATAAAGTACCTTTGTGCACTGTTGGTGGGAATGTAGCTGGTGGTCCACTTTGGAAAACAGTTTGATGGCTTCCAAAATAATAAAAATAGAATAACCACATGATCCAGTGCTGCAGGGGGCCTTGTTGCCCCAGCCAGATAAGACACTGGCAAGCAGCAAAGCTAAAGGACCTCACACCATGGGGCTGAAGGTTCCTTGTGCCTCACTCCTTGGGGCTGAAGATCTAACATCCCTTTATTTTTTGTTCTTGGTGATAAAAAGAGAAAAATTTCCCAAAAAGTACATTTGGCAATAAATTACATGTATCAGCAGACTGTAAGTGAATGGCATGGAAAATTATCTGTTTAGAAATTAGTTATTAAACAATTTGGCCCACTTGACAATGGGAGACAATTTATTGTATATATCTGACAAGCAATTCAGCACAACTATTATAGTAAATCCTTCTTTTGCTTTTTCAGAAGTTTCTTAGGAAAGTTTTTAAATGAAGTTAACTGTGTTAAGAAATTTCTAGGTAGAAAAAAGTTTGATAGCTGAGAAGCAGCTGGTCTCTGGCTGAAGGCCATGTGAATAGAAGAGTCTTTTGATGCTTAGGCTTTAGCTGATAGGGATGCACTGGCGACTGTCCACTGTCTTAGGTAATTGTCTAGCTGAAATAATAAGTTTTAGTGTAAGGTTTGGTTTTTTTATCTATTAACCTTGAAGGCTACCGTAGGAGCCAGTAGTCCATGGGAATATAATACACTAATTGTTTTTGCTTTGCACATAATGATGTATATTTTTTTCTGATTACTAATAATAAATAAATAAAGACCTGCTGAGTCTCTCGGCAGAAGAGACTTGCACCCCATCCAGTATCAGTGTCTCCTCAATCCCCTTCCCTTCAGCCCCTAATGTGTCACCTAGGCCGTCTCATCCTTTCAGGAACCCCTGACATGACATTTTGCCGGAGGCTGGTCCCCAGCAATCCAGTAATTTAACCCCTGTCTATTTGCATGAAGAATATGAAGATATTTATTCAAAAAGAGACAAGCCCCCGACTTTCACTGCAGCACAATAGCCAGTACAATAGCCAAGATATGGAAATAATGCAAGTGCTGGGGATTAAGCAAATACATATAAAAAACACAATGGAATCAGACTAGACACTTAAAAAAAGATAAAATCATATCATTTTCAGATATATGAAACAAACACAAACATTTTCCACAAACACAACGACAAAAAACCTTGAGACTCTGGCAAAAACATGGCAGTCACTAGAAGGGAAGGGGGTGGAAGGAATAGGTTGGTGGAAGATTGTGATTCGGTTTTCAGTAGTGGTGAGTGAAATATACAGGTGTTGGTGTGAGAAATTATAGATCTAAAATCTAAATGCTGTATAAATTAATGTTTCCTCAACTTAAAAAAAAAGTTTCCCCCAGCCCACACTCACTCAGAGCCCTTGGTCTAAGGAGTCCTGGGAAGGACAGGACAGGACCTCAGGAGCCCCTGTACCTCCAAAGAGTCACTTCTCACCTGTGCTGCCCCAGCCCAGCCTGAGCCCCTCCTCTCTCACCTGGACACACACAGACTAGTGCCTCCTGCCACTCCCAGTCTGGGCCCCTTTCATCTGGGAGCTAAACCAGGTCCTGCTCTGCTCACAGCCTGGCAGGGGCTCCCCAGCCCCACAGTCACCCCAAGCCCCACAGGGCCACCCCTCCCCAGGCCTCTGACACCCACTCCTGTGTCCCTCCCTCTCCCCATGCTCCATCTGATCCTCTCCCTCTCTGTCCTTGCACACCTGGCATCAGCCATCTCCCCACAGGCTGTTCCCTCCAGTGGAACCCACTTCTAACACCCCTCCCCAGGACTTTATCCCTCCCACCATCTACACTGACCCCCTTGATGGACACAGCTGCCCCCACAAGCCCCTCCATCCCCTGCTGCCCGACCTGCTCCCTGCCTGTCCCTCCTCTCAGCCCCTCTGCAGGTGGGGGTGGGGTGGGTTTCTTGTCTTTATTATTCACTGTCTCCTGCATGAAAGCATCTCTCTGAACAGAGTAAACATTTTGTATACTTACTACTACATATCTGATACCAAAGCAATGAATAAATGATTCACACCTGTTTGTGATACAAATAAATCAAAAGCAAAAGATAGTTCACATTTTTGACAGGTGACATTTTTAAATGCCACAAACCCTTGACTGAGCATTTGTCATCTCTCCCCTCATGTTATAGCTCAGGGACTGCTCTTAACTGTGTCATCACACTAGTAGTTGGGAAGCACCCCAATCTTTCTAGAGCCAGGGCACCCACACAGCCATCCTTCAAGGAAGAGCTCCCAGAGCCCCTGGGCTTCACCCACCTGAGGGAGACATAGGACAGGGAGGGACACACTCACCTGGGGGCCACCCCAGGGCGGGGGGAGCTGGAGGAGGAGCAGCAGGGAGGGGAGGAGGCAGAGCACAGAGCTGAGGCAGGAGCAGGGCGCCATCTCCTCAGGGCTGGGGAGAGACAGGGCAGGAGGCAGCCAGGCCCACACAGAGGAGCAGGGCAGCCAGGACCTCTGGGCTCAGCAGGGAGCAGGGTCCAGGGACCCCCCCACCAGCAGGAGCAGGGCCCTTCCTGGTGACCCCTTAGGCCCTGAGACCAAGAAGGACAGACCTGGCTCCTCTCAGGGCTTCTGAGCCTCTGTGCTGCTAGAGGCTATGAGGTTTATTGGAGAAAAACATCCTCCCTTCCCTTCCCACCCCATGGAACCCACACCCCAGACCCACTCTGCTCAGAGCACCAGGCCCCTCCATTCCCAGCACCTGGGCCCAGGGTGCAAACTACCCTCCCCTTCCCATCATCACACCCAGTGACTCCCCAGGACAGAGGCCCAGACCCAGGACCCCATGAAGGACAGGCCAGCGCCTGCTGTGGTCCCGCCCCCTTAGTGTGAGCAGGTGATCCTGAGAAGCCTCAGGACACATGACACTGTCCCCAAGGAGTAGGGGTCCCCCCACGGGCCCCTTTCTTGCTCTGACTGCTTGTTCAGTTCACCTGAAGGTCAATCCCTCCCCAGCCCTGACCTGCCAGGGCCAAGGACAAGGTCCTGCCCCAAACACAGCAGGAGCCAGGTCAGATCCCCACTGAGGGCTTTGTCCTTGTCCTCTCTAACTTTGTGGGGGATTCCTGCCTCAGGGTGAGGGTCCTGGTGGAGACAGAGCAGCAAGGAAGGGAAAAGGAGTCCTGGTCTGAGAAAACACCCTCAAGACACCTACTTGCTGGAGGTTGGGGTGAGGCAGGCCTCATTCCAGGAAGGACAGAAACTGCAGGCTGACTGTGTGGTCACCTCTGGACTGGGCCACTCTCTGTGTGACAAACTTGTTCAAGTCTCTTAACCTTCCTGCCTCACTTACCACACCAGAAAAATGGGAATAATACCAGCATCTTCCAACCGAGGTTGGAATGTGAATCGCATGAATTACATTTGAAGAGTCACTCTCTGTAATTCAAGAACAGGGACCTGCCCCAGGAGTGTTACAGAAACATTATTAAAATAAGTGTAGTGCAACCTTCAATGAGATTGTGCTGGGACCTCTTAGAGCTGCACCATTTCCTCTGCCATCTCCCACCCCACCCAAGTTTCACCACATTCTCAACCCCTCATTACAGTCAGCTGCTCCCCACTTTCATCTCCTAAAATAAACATGTCTTCAAAACTGACATACCTGCTTTGAAATGGTGGGGCTTCTAGAGCATCCCTTCAAGCTTGAGAAGTTTCAGCATTTCCAGCAGACCCCAAATCTTACAGTTTGCACCTGATGTTAGCTGCTCAGGAACCATGCTGGGTACCCAGGGGGTCTCATGGCTCAAAGATGATGGTCCCCAGGAGAGTAGACAGGTAGAATCTGGCACATGTGGAGGGGTAGCTGCAGAGTCCAGCCCCAGGGGCCTCATAAATTTCTCCTAGAAAAACCAATCACCCTTCTCAGGCTCCGTCCACTATTTGAAAGTGAAAGCTGAAATGCAATCCCAACAGATTCCGCCCTGCCCTCTGGACAGTGTACCCTCGTTATCATGCAGGAATCAGCAGGATCAGAGAAGCCAGCAGAGGGGAGGGGCAGGCACCGTGACACCCATGCAGGCACAGGGGGAGTCTCCCACCCTGAACCCACTGTTGAGCACCCACTGTGCTCCAGGCTGCTTGGCTTCCAGACTCAGAACTAGGGGTGAGTGTGGGGCCCAGTCAGGACTGACACTGAGCCCCATGCAGGGCTCTGCCTGTGTCTTCGGTGACAACACCAGTGACACAATGGCAGCTGTCACCCCACGTAGCAGAGTCTGCGAGGAGTCCCCATGAGGGCTGTTTCTCTTCTCCTCACAGCAGCTGACCCAGGAGCTCCACACCCTAGACACCAGGAGTCAGCACTGGGCACCAGGAGCTGCCAGGACCTGGTCCTGCCCACATTGCGCGGACGGGGCCTGCAGCTTGTTCAGATGTTAATGTCACCTGAGACCTGGTCACAGTGACCAGACCCTGAACCTCCAGGACACGGGTCACCAGGAAGGCCCGATTCTGTGTCTCCAAGGAAACCAGGGAACCTGGGCCTCCCTCCCCCCCTCACTTCCTGTGGTTTCCCCTCCTCAGTAAAGAATGCCTGTGTTCCCCAGTTATCTCTGCCAGAAACTCCAGGGTCATCTTCACAGTCCACTCCCCACCCAGTCTACTTCCAATGTACCCAAATGTTCAATGCATGTCCATGACCAGCACCTATTACACATCACCCTCATTTCTCACCTGGCCCAAAGGTCACCCCACCCCACCTCCAACCTCACCTCTTCCAGTCCATTTCCTTCGAAGATCGTGACCCTCTCCAGTCAGCTAATGCCATTTCCCTGTCATATCCCTTCAGGGGATCCCTCTGCTTAAAGGAGGTGGGGCAGGAGCACCTCTCATTCTCTGACCTCCCCCCAATGATCTCCCAGGGGCCCCTTCCTGACTCAAGTTGTTAGGGAGAAAGGATGTCTTGAGCAAACTCCAAACAGGCTTTGAGGACTCCACCCTCACTCCATCAAGACACCGGAAACTACAAATTCCATGTGCCGAAGACCAGCCTCGGCAAAATGTCATGTCAGGAGTCCCTGAAAGGATGAAACGGCATCGGCAAAACTTAGGGGCTAAGGGGAAGGGGATAAGGTAGTGAGGAGACACTGACACTTGATGAGGTGCAAGTATCTTCTACTGAGGGACTCAGCAGGTCTTTATTTATTCATTTTTAGCAAACAGTGAGATGACATCATCATGTACATAGAAGCAAAGCAGAAACAATCAGTGCATTCTTTTTTTCTCCCATAGACTTTTGGCTGCTACGTGCTCTCAGCAAGAAGGCAGCCTTCAAGGTTAATAGATAAAAAAAAAACTAAGCCTTACACTAAAACTCATTATTTCAGTTAAACAATTACTAAGACAGCTGATAGCCATCAGTACACTACTAAGCATCCAAAGACTCTTCTATTCATATGGCCTTCAGCCGGAGATCAGCTGCTTTTTGGTTATCAGCTAACAGGGTTTTCTACCTAGAAATTTCTTAACACAATTAACTTCATTTAAAAACTTTCCTAAGAAACTTCTAAAAAAAAAGCAAAAGAAGGGCTTGCTACAATTGTTGTCCTGGATTGCTTGTCAGGCATGTTCATGTATAACAAACTCTTTCCCATTGTCAGGCAGGCCAAATTTACAGTGTTTAATTTTTAAGCAGGTAATTCTCCATGCCGTCTGCTTATAATATCCTTATACATATACTTTATTGTCCAATGTATTTTTCTGAGAGGTTTTTCTCTTTTTATGACCAAGAACAAAAAACAAAGGGATGTTTATAGGTTATAGAATAATCTTCAGTCCCATGGTGTGAGGCACAAGGAATCCTCAGCCCCCCAGTTTGAGGATCTTTGGAAATCTTCAGCCCCATGGTGAGAGGGCCTTTGGAAGTCTTTGGCCCCATGGTGTGAGGCCCTTTTCTTAACTGCTTGCCAGTGTCTTATCTGGTTGGGGCAGCAAGGTCCCCCTCAGTTTCCGACATCCCAGAAGGAGTACACCAAAGATATGATAGCCAATACCAGTGACACAGTGTTCCAACACATAGGACAAATTAGAAAGTAAGTAGCAGGGAAAAGAAAAATTACAAGCAACCAAGCAATTCCTGAGGGAAAACACATACCACAAAAAGAAAACCAATCACCAGATTGCAAAAACAGTGGCTTGGAAGAACTTCTGAGACTTCCAGATAGAGAATTTAAAATTGCCATGATTAAAAAACTGAAAGATGTTGAAAATGATATGGGAAAAATAATCAAAGATCAGAAGAATGAAATTGAGTCCTGAAAGAGGGAAGTGAAAGAAATGCAGGGGATAAAAGGATTAATGGAGGAGCTAAAGAACTCTGGGAAAAGCAGTGAAAGTAGAATACATAAAATGGAAGAATGGATAAGCACTCTCGAGGACACAGAAATAAAAAGAAAAAAAAAACAGCATAGGAAAGAGAAATACGAAGGAAAAAGAATGAAGAAAGACTTTGGGAACTATCTGACTCCATGAGGAAAGGAAATATAAAAGTTATAGGAATCCCAGAAGGAGAGGAGAGAGACATAGGAACAGAGAAAATATTGAAGGAGATAATCAAAGAGAACTTCCCAAGCATGAAGAAGGAGCTGAAAATACACATACAAGAAGCAATAAAAACACCAAACTTCTATGAAGAAGGGAAAAACACAGCAAGACACATAATAGTAAAGCTCAAAAGAATCCAAGGAAAAAATAATGAAGCTGACAAGAGGGAAGAAATAGATAACACACAACGGAAAACCAATCAGGCTGACACCAGACTTCTCTGAAGAAACACTATGGGCAAGGAGACAGTGCAGGGACATAGTCAACTACAAGACAATATATGCCAACCAAGAATACTTTATCCCGCAAAGCTTCCCTTCCTCTATGAAGAAAGAATAAGAACCTTCCCAGATGACAGAAACTCCAGAATTTCATTGCAACTAAACCCCTACTCCAAAAAAATACTGCAAGGAGTCCTAAAGACAGAACCAACAGAGGGATGAAGAAGAACAAAACAAGACAAAAAATAACACCACAGAAAAGACAAACAAAATGGCAAATACAGACACTAACATATCAATATAAACTCTAAATGTAAACGGACTAAACTCTTCAATAAAAAGACATAGAGTCGCAGGCTGGTTTAGGAAACAAAACCCAACCTTTTGATGTCTCCAGGAAACACATTTAACTACAAAAGATAGCCATAGACTGAAAGTAAAAGGATGGAAAACAATTCTACAAGCAAATGGACCAAAAAAGAAGGTAGTAACAGCTATACTTATATAAGTTAAAACAGATTTCAAACTCAAAATGGTAAAAAGAGACCCAAGCAGTCACTACATTGTGATCAAGGGAACAATATATAAAGAAGACATTACACTCATTAACATATACTCACCTTGGGCCTCCCCGTGGCGCAGCGGTTGAGCGCTGGGTTGCGAAGCTGCCCGCGGCCACTGCGGCGCCGGTTCGATCCCCGGCTGCTCCCCGGCCACCGGAGGAGGGTCCCACATGGCGCGCAGACCTCTCCTGCCGCCCGCTGCTCCCCTCAGCAGTGTACCTCGGTCCTTCTGCCTGCTCTGCTCCCCGCTCTGGCTCTGGTGAATTCTCTCACCCTCCCGCGCTTCTGACTGTACCCAGTGCATGTATAAACAAAACAAACAAATAAATAAATAATAAAACATGCCTCTATTTAAAAAAAAAAAAAAAAACATATACTCACCAAATGAAGGAGCACCAAAATATATCAGACAACTATTATCATCTCTGAAAACAGACATCAGAGAAAATACAATTGTAGTAGGAGACTTCAACACACCACTATCAACAATGGATAGATCAACAAGACAAAAAATAAATAAGACTACTGAAGCTCTAAATAAGGACCTAGACATCATGGACTTAACAGATATATACAGAACACTACACCCAAAACACATTTTTCTCAAGTGCACACAGATCACTATCCAGGATCAATAACATACTGAGACACAAAACAAACATCAATGGATACACCAAGATTTAAATCATACCAACCATCTTCTCTGATGGAAAAGAACAGTTACAGGAAAACAAGTTCAACAATCTGGAAGAGATGGACAAATTCCTACAACTTATAATCACCCAAAGCTAGATAAAAAAGAACTACAACACATAAAGAGACCAATTACAATCAGTGATATTGAAATGGTAATCAAACCCTCCCTCAAAAAAAAAAAGCCCAGGACCAGATGGATTTACAAATGAATTCTACCAAACATTTGAAAAGATCTAGTGCCTATCCTTCACAAACTCTTTCAAAAAATTGAGAAGGAAGGGATAATACCAAACACATTCTATGAACCAATATTACACTGATACCAAAACCAAACAAGGACAACACAACAAAGGAAAACTACAGGCCAATATCTCTAATGAAAACTGATGCAAAAATCCTCAATAAAATTTTAGCTAACAGAATTCAAAAATGTATCCATAAGATAATTCACCATGACCAAGTAGGATTTATTCCAGGGACACAAGGATGGGTCAACATCTGAAAATCAATCAATGTAATCCAACACATCAACAAAAGAAATATAAAAACCATATGACAATATCAATAGATGCTGAAAGCTTTCAACAAAGTAAACACCCATTTATGATAAAGGCCCTCGAAAGACACAGTATACAAGGAACATACCTCAACATCATAAAGGCCATATATGACAAGCCCATAGCCAATATCATTCTCAATGGTGAAAAGATGAAACATTCCCATTAAGATCTGGAAGAAGACAAGGATGTACACTCTCACCACTGCTTTTCAATATAATAATGGAGCTCCTAGCCAGAGCAATAAGACAAGAGAAAGACTACAAGGAATCCAAATAGGGAAGGAAGAAGTCAAACTATCACTATTTGCAGATGATATGATAATATACATAAAGAACCCAAAAAAACTCCACAGAAAAACTAATCAAACTAATCAACCAGCTTAGTAAAGTAGCAAGATACAAAATTAACACCAAAAATCAGTAGCCTTTTTATACACAAACAATAAATCTGAAGAAGAATAAATTAGGAAAACCATCCCTTTTATTATTGAAATAAAAAAAATCAAATACTTGGGAATAAACCAAACAAAAGAGGTAAATGGCCTATACAAAGAAAACTATAAAGCACTGTTAAAAGAAATAAGATACAAAGTAATGGAAAGACATACCCTGCTCACGGATTGGAAGAATTAACATTACAAATGGCCATCCTAACAACAGCAATTTACAGATTCAATGCTATTTCAATAAAAATTTCAATGACATTCTTCAAAAAAATTAAACAAAAATTGATGAAATTCTTATGGAGCCACCAAAAACCCTAAATAGCCAAATCTCTTGAGAAAAAAGAAGGGAATGAAGGCATCACACCCCAGACTTCAAAGTATACTACAAAGCAATAATAATCAAAACTGCATGGTACTGGAACAAGAACAGACACACAGACCAATGGAACGGAATAGAAAATCCAGAAATAAACCCAAAGATATATGGTCAACTAATCTTTGACAAACGAGCAAAGAATACACAATGGAGCAAAGGAAGTTTGTTCACTAAACGGTGCTGGGGAAACTGGGTTGCTACATGCAAAAAAATGAAGCTTGACTACTACCTCACACCATGCATGAAAACCAACTCAAAATGGATTAAAGAACTAGACATAAGACTTGAAACTATAAAACATACAGAAGGAAATGTAGGTGAAACACTACTTGACATACACCTCAGTAACATGTTTAAAGACACATTACCCAAAGCAGTGATAGTGAAGAAGAAGATAAACATCAAATTAAAGAGCTTCTGTACAGCAAAAGAGACAGTAACCAAAACAAATAGAGACCCCACTGATTGGGAGAAAATTTTTGCAAATAACACTAATGATAAAGGACTGATCACAAAAATCTACAAAGAGCTGATGAGACTCAACAAAAACAAAGTCAATAACCCAGTCAAAAAATGGGCAGAAGAGCTAAAAAAGAAACTTATCCAAAGAGGAAATGCAAATGGCCAACAGACATATTAAAAAAATTTCAACATCATTTGTAATCAGGGAAAGCAAATCAAAACTACAGTGAGATACCATCTCACACCAGTGAGAATGACACATATAAAAAAACTAGGAACAACAAATATTAGCAAGTATGTGGAGAAAAAGGAACTCTTCTACAATGCTGGTGGCAGTGAAAACTAGTCTAACCACTATGAAGAGCTGTGTGGAGATTTCTCAATCTGCTAATAATGGAGCTACATATGATCCAGCAATTCCTCCCCATGGTATTTACCCAAAGGACACAAGAACATTAATTCAAAAGGGCACCTGCACCCCTATGTTTATTGCTGCACTATTTACAATAGCTAAGCTATGGAAACAACCCAAATACCCAAAAATAGATGACTGGATCAAGAAGATGTGGTACATATACACAATGGAATATTACCCAGCAATAAAAAGATAAATTCATGCCATTTGCAGCAACATGGATGGAGCTGGAAGGGTCATGCTCAGTGAAATAAGCCAGAAAGAAAAAAAATACCGGATAGTCTCACTCATAACAGGAATTTAAAAACCTAAATAAGGGATCGGGAAGAAGACTAATTATAATAAAGTAAAAATTAAAATCAACAGGCAACTATAAACCAGAGACACACTACGGGGGGGATAAGGGAGTAGGATCAAAGCAAGGATGGTGGAAATTTTACGGGAATGATAACCAATATGAAAATGTGTACACTGTACAAAAATGAAAAATGATGTAAAAATATATAAAATAAAATAAAAATAAACAAAAATTAAAAAATAAAACTTCTGCACGAAGGATCTCATTATGGGAGAGATTCCTTATTACAAAGAGTGCGCCCATATTTGAAGGACCCATATTTACATAAAATAGCACAACAGATCACTTGAGGTTGTCAACTATGTGCCAGAAATAACCCCAAGATCGACTCACACCCTAAAGCCATCAGGGTTCAATATCAGGACAAGTGCCCTTTTGAGGACTGGCAGGTAGACTCTACGCAGATGCCTAGAACAACAGGCAATTTCAAAAACCTACTGGTTTTTGTGGACACGTTCTCGGGATGGGTGGAAGCATTTCCCACCAAGTCAGAAAAAGCTTCCAAGGTTGCAAAACAGCTGCTGAAGGAGATAATTCCTCTCTTTGGGTTGCCCGACTCCATCTGGAGTGATAGTGGGCCTGCCTTCGTCTCTGACATTACTCATGCAGTCAGCAATGAGTAATAGATGAACTGGAAATTGCATGCTACATGGAGACCACAGTCTTCTGGACAAACGCAGAAAATGAACCACACCTTAAAGAAGATCTTGGCAAACTGTGCCAAGAAACACAACTGCATTGGGACCAGGTAATATCCCTTGCCCTCCTGCAGATAAGAGTGGCACTTAGAAGTGGGCTACAATTCAGCCCCTTTGAAATTGTGTTCAGAAGACCCTTCCAGGCCTCAGTTCTGAAAGCCACACCAGAAATAGCACAAGATTGCAGGATTGCATAATATGTGAAACATATCCAGGAGGTTCTGGCAGTAATCCACAACTTTGAAACCTCGAGGATCTCTATGCTTCCTGATCAACCATTACGTCCCTTCAGACCTGGAGATCAGGTCTTACTCAAGACTTGGCAGAGTGGGAATGCCCAAAACCAGCTGTCAGAAAAATGAACTGGTCCATATGACGTTTTGATGAGCACAATACTTCTTTAAAACTTGCAGACATAAAACCCTGGGTACATCATTCCAGAGTTAAGAAAGCCCCAGAAAGAACTGACCCAAACACAAAATCCCATTGATCATGTGAGCCCATCGAGGACCTGAGATATTTATTTAAGAAAAAGACAAAACCTTAAATGTTACGGATTTATTTTCCAACTATTGTAGGAAGATGCCCAAGGATTCACTTTTCTGGAGAAACCCTGAGATAACTAACATGCTCTAACAAATCTTCTTCCTTTCAAAGTTTAGAAGACGTGAAATAACATCTAGAATCATGCATATGCTGGCAGTATTTTTTTTTTTCATACAGAAAGGCTTTCTATCTTGATTTTGGTATTTCCTTTTAACTTTTTCTTTTTTTATTCACTTTGAAGTTTTTGTCCCACTTGTTTTGTTATTTTGGCCTATGAGTGAAACTGCAGTTGTATAAGATATATCATGAGTGATAGAGGATAATTAAGAGCTCTCTATATTGTATGTCTATAGTTGGACGTCTGTACGTCCTTTCCTTGTGTCCTTGTCTTGGCCGCCAGAAGTTGACAAATTGGTATACATGGTGTCAATAGACATTGAGCAAAAGAAAAAACAAAAGAGTCTCCAGTTACGAGGGAAAAAAACTAAAGGTTAAGGCTTGATTGTCAACATTGTACTACTGAACTAAGCTGATGCCTTCATTTATTGAATATTGTTGTTGCTGCTCTTTTCTAATATTTATGGCAAATCTTCCCAGAAATCTAAATTCAAGTAAAAATTTGGTAGCCTGTCATTTGGATGCTAGAAGGAAATTTTGTGGAATCTCAGTAGAGCTCCTGAGACACCCCACAAAATTTCTCCTTTTCCTCCTAGAAAAGACAGTAGATGAATTTGTCCTCTTTGGCTTGCCTAGTAAAGTAAAACTGGATGGGAAGCATTGTCAGTTGGGAAAATGGTAAAACTTTCCATTGTACAGAAATGTTAACATTGGTTTTCTAAAACATGTATACAACCTCTTAGTACCTGATATGTAGTAAAATGTAAAATGAGTGTAGCCTTGCAATATTGTGTATTACAGAAATTGTTTCTGGAGAAAATAAGGGGAAAAACCTCAACAGAGTCCTATTGATGGAACTTTTGATGGTAAAAATTTCCTACAAGGACTGAATAGACCTGGAGAGACAACGCCTGTTTTTTTTTTTTCAGTTTCTTTTATTAATTTTTTTATTTTAACATTTATAATTTTTTTAAAAAAAATAGACAATATTTGCTTCCCTCCACCCCCTCAGATTGAGTCCCGATAGAATTTCCTTCCCCAAGGCACCCATGCACCATCACCACAGTCCCCTGTGCTCCTCCCTCCATCCCTCTGATCCCTCTCCCTCCTCCTCCCCTGCTGTAGAGACACACCTGATTTTTTACTAACTTTTGTTTGACAAAATACTGTTTGTTTTTTTTTTTGCGTCTTGTTATTGATTCAAAGAAAGTTTTTTTTTTTTTTTTTGACTGACCAGGACCTGCAGCAATGTTGCTTTTTTTTTCAGTAGAGCTAACTTGTGTTTGCATTTTCTCTCCCTTTGATACCAACACAGCATAAAATAGTGGTAGCAATTTTTTTGCTACTCATCTCAGAGTCTATTTTTCATAACTTCCATAGGGATTTTGTCTGATTAAACTAAAAAATTGGAAATGAGTTTCATTGTGTGGCTTTGAATGGAGTTCTTCCAGGAAGTTGAAATAGAGCTGCTCCAAGAAGAGGAGAACCTGCTGCTTTGTTTGTAGGGTTCCAGAGACCTCCAAAGTAGGTGAGGAAGCTGCCTCCATGGGCAGGACTGGACAACCCAGAAAAAGAAAATGTCCTGGTACCCTCGAGAAGAGGAAGGCCCATATGGAATCTGGCAAGACCAACTTTGTTCTTGAAGCCTACATGGACAAGATGTCAAGAGTTTGCTCTGATCCTATCTAGAGTATTCCAACAAAGCCAGCTAAAATTGTTGTTTAGCTATTCTACCCTGTGATTTATGCAAATATAGGTAATATGGTTTAAAAATAGATTTAGTTTGCAAATTTTTTGCTATACTATTGAAACGATTTGGTATCAAGGTGGAGAAAACTTGTTTTTAGATAAGTTGGACCAATTTCAAGATTTTTTTCTTGTGATTTTGCTATATTTGCTGTCTTGTTTTAGCTAATGCTTCCAGATTTTTTTTTTTTTTCCACTTGGACTGATGAACTATTTTCCAGAAATGGAGAACTTTTGTTTTCCACAATGGACAATACCTGGAAAGATTGGTTTTGTTTCAAACTGGAATCCTGAAAAATTTTGATCTAAGGCTGCACCCCAGCATCCATACATTTGATCTTCATCACCATGGAAGTGGTGGCAAAAAGTGAAAGGGGGGAAATGTTAGGAGGAAAGAATGTCCTGAGCAAACTCCATACAGACATTGTGAACACCACCCCCACTCCATCAAGACACTGAGAACTACAAGTCCCATGATCCCAAAAGGGAGCTTGAGGACCTAAGGGTGGAGTTAAGCAGCCATTTTCTCTGTTTGTGTTTATAACCAGGCATGTGAGTGGCAAGCAGTGGAGACATCCTCCTTGTCTGTCTGTCTCCTGTCCTGTAGGCAACAACTGAGAGGTGGAGACATCTCCCTAGCTTGTTTGTCCCCTGCCTGCAGGCCAGAACCGAATTGTGGGACTGTGCCCCTGTAGGCCAGCTCAGGCTAGTGGGATGCTGCAGCCTGACACTGTGCCCCCTGTTGGTTGGGAAAAGGAGCTGGGTTAGTTATGGGGTCTGCAAATTCTAAGCCTGATCCAGCTACTGCACTGGGATGCCTTTTCTCAAACCTCAGTCCACTGGGACTAAGGCCAGATATACACCCTAAGTGACTTATTTTCTCTGCAACACTGCATGGCCTCAACACCAACTGGATAATGGTTCTCACTGGCCAAAACATGACACTTTCAATTTCATGGTCCTCACAGACCTAAACAATTTCTGTCACCGCAATGGAAAATGGTCAGAGATTCCCTATGGCCAGGCTTTCTTCTCTTGTGCTCCCATCCCTCCCTACCATCCTCCCCCCAAAAACCCTGCCACACTTTCCAAGTCATCCTTGCTAGAGACTCTTCTCACTCCCCACCCCCCAGAGCTCTACTTCTGACACTAAAAAGACTGCCTCACGACCGGTAGTCAACTTTCTCAGATCCTCTAGATTTTCTTTCTTCACCTCTCTCAGCTCCTCAGGGACCTCCACCTTACCAGGACCTTCCTCCAACTGCCCTCCATCCACAGCCCTCACTCAATTCAGCCCCCCTCTTTCACCTCCTAGCCACCACACCCTCTCTCACTAAGACTGTTTTATTACCTGCCTTCTGGCTGGTCTCCAAGCAATGGCACACAAGGTTGTAAACTTTGATAAGCTTAGGAAAATTTCCCAGTCCACCTCAAAAAACCCAGAAGCCTTTCTTAGCCACCTCACTGAAGCTCTCCAACAATATGCCAGGCTCGACCCTCATTCACCTGGAGGCGCCACAGTCCTGTCTCCCCATTTCATATCTCAGTCAGCCCCCAACATCCGAGAACTGTTGAACATGGCCTTTAAGGTTTTCAACAACCAGGAGGAACAGGACAGGATGGGTAGAGAGACCCGTAGTCGCCAAAAGGCTGAGCCTCAAGCCCAGGCCCTAGGGACTGCTTTGAGCCCATCATACCCAGCTTCTCCAACAACCGCAGCAGCTGCTGCCTGATAGAGGACAATGGGCCTCACAGCCTCCGGGAGCTGCCTTCACGTGTGGCTGGGAGGGCCACTGGTCCAAACATTGCCCCAAACCCCGCCTTCCACCAGGACAGTGTCCCATCTGCAGCATCCAGGGTCATTGGAAAAGTGACTATCCTTCCACGACTGGCCGTGGTGGGCCAGTCCTTCCAGCCCCTGCAACCCTGCCATCAGAGGTCTTGGGCTTGGTGACTGAGGACTGAAGAGGTCCAGACTTGTCGACCCCGATAAACTTCGAGGATCCCAGGGTAACGGTCAAGGTAACAGGTAAGTCCATCTCCTTTTTGGTCAACATGGTGGCTACCTTCTCTGTCCTTCCCTCCTACCCGGGTCAGACTTTCCTTCTCAGATCTCGGTTATGGGAGTGGATAGCCAACCTTCTCAGCCTCAGGCTACTGGCCCTATCCCTTGCCAAATAGATAGCAAACCCTTAGTTCACTCTTTCTTAGTCATGCCTTCTTGCCCCACATGACCTCCTGACCAAAACTTGGGGCTACTCTCTCATGCTTCCAAGATCCTAGAACTCCTCTCATCTTCCCACTGCTCCAAACAGCTGCTAACTCTTCTTAGGACTACCTGCTGTCTCCTCCACTGTCAGCCCCATGGTCTGGAATATCTCTACCCAGGTTGTGGCCACTCAGCCACCAAAAACAAAAAGGTATATGATATTAAGACTTCTGATTTTGGGCCTCCCCTGGTGGTGCAGGCGGTTGAGCGCAGTGCTGTGAGGCTGTCTGCAGCCTCTGCAGCGCTGGTTCGATCCTGTCCAGCCGGCAAGGGTCCCATATGGCACGGCAGACCTCTCCTGTCATGCCCGCTGCTCCCCTCAGCAGTGTATTTCATCAGTCTACCTGTTCTGTTCCCTGCTCTGTCTTTGGTAAATCCTCTCACCCTCCCGCTAGTCTGGCATGTACCCCAGTTCTTGTATAAATAAATAAATAAATCTATCTTAAAAAAAAAAAAAAACTTCTGATTTTTTCTTGTTTCTTAATCAATCTACCTAATGTTTAAAAAAAATATTTTTCATCATTTACTGAACTTTCATGTTTGCATTTTGCTCCTTATTGTAAAGGATGTGTTTGTGTGAGTTGTCTAGTCTAAAAAAATAATAGTATAACAGCTATTACAATGTCTTATAAATCTAAAAACTGGAAACTAGGGTGTGGTAACTCCAAATACAAATAAAGTGAGGTATGTGTGCTTAAAAGGAAAGAAATGTATTAAAAATGGGTATTCTGAAGGTCCTTGAAAGGATTTAAGATGGGGTATCAACCTCTTCCTGTGCCATCTCCTGATTCTTCTGACTTTGACCTGTTATAAAACAAAAATGGGGAAAATGTGGGAGCTTACATTAAAATGATGTGGTGAAAAAGTGAGAAAGCAAAAGAAAGTGTTGAAAATCTGAGAGAGGGATTTAAAAAAAAATTTTGTGCTCAAATTACTATGGAATAGTTTGGTTAACTTAAATGTCACTGGTACCCTGTGGCACCATATATATATGGTTTTGTACCAACATCCATTACAAGGACCACACTGGCTAAAACCTGTTAAATTACTAACATGGGGAAGAGGGCTTGCTTCTGTTCTGTCTCCCACAGGACTTCTTTGGACACCAGCAAAGGCTGTATGCCCTTACCATGAGCTGACATCAAATAGGAAAAAACCCTGTTCCCGAGATTCAAATGCTTACCATATACCCACTCCCAGGAAAAGAAAAAGATAGGTTTTTGGACTTGACAAAACAGTCTGCTGGACCAACCTAGAGTGATCTAAAAAGTTAATGAGTAAAGCAAAAAATACTTGAAGGTCACGGGGACACCCAAAGCCCCCAAAATTTGTTCTTATCAATGTTAGCTCCTATCACCATAAATTCTAAAGGCCTTAAGGTAACATGGCTGCTCTTGTTCTTAGGACTATTATGTTTCATTCCACCTATTGTCAGTAACACCACCTATTGGTCACCTTAAATGGACCAGTAATGACATTATAGCTCAGGTCATAATCTGTACTTCTAGACCCTATATTTTTATTATGACCTCCAGAACACCTAATATTACAGTGACAACTGAGTCTGATTCTAGTCAACAAAGGGTTAAAGGTTTTAATGCCACCTTTCATGCCAGTGCCACATGATTAACCCCTCGCATCACTCACCATATCACTAACCTTAACATTACTCATGTGCTCATTCTGAAACAAAAAGCTGAAGTCTGGCTGCCAGTTAATCTTACCTGTGAGTAAATTGGAAATTCTGCTCTTGAACAAATTACCAATGCTTTAGAACATACTCGCTCAAAAAAGATTTTGGGTGTCCTCAAAGTTGCTATTATCACTGCCACTGCTATGGCCACAACTGCGGCTACTGCTATAGTCGCCCTATCTCATTCCATTCAAATTGCACACCAAATGAATCAGTATTTTCAAAATGTTGCTTCTGAACTCTTGACTCAAACCACCACTGATCAGGAAATCTTACAGCGATCAGATGCCCTCGAGGCACAGTGTCCTGGCTTGGTGAACATCAACAAGCTCTCTGGACCCCCATCAAACTTAGTTGTGATGCCCAGTACCACTCCATATGCATTACTCCTGTTCCTTTTAATACC
This sequence comes from Talpa occidentalis, assembly GCF_014898055.3. Lineage (NCBI taxonomy): Eukaryota > Metazoa > Chordata > Mammalia > Eulipotyphla > Talpidae > Talpa > Talpa occidentalis. Next base: position 51,501,683 of record NW_023602073.1, on the reverse strand, counting down.
ACTTCCTCTTGGGAAGACGTGAGCAAATTGTGTATATTATGTTTTTTGTTGTCTTTTAGTGCTAAAGGCCCTCTGTCACCTGCTCCAGAGGACTGTAAAATCTGAGGCCAGGCTGACCCTACTGCAACGATCACAATATCAACTCCTTCCTGTTCTATCTCCTGATTCTCTTGATTTTCTTGACTTTGACCTGTTATAAAACAATAAAAGGGGAAAATGTGGGAGCTTGCATTATTGTGTACCTCAACTGTTCTGTGTCTTTGCCTTGATTATCCTTTGCTTTGACTGTTCTGTGCCTCTCAGTATGTACAAACAGGGAAAGTTAATAGGGAACCTCTCAGGGCAAAAGTCCTGGTATAAAAATCTATACATGCTGAAAAAAGCATGTGCAAAAACAGCAATAGGTGTCATGGCTAGAGTAACATAACACTGAGACTTTTCTTGGCTTTCTCCTTATTTCTCCACCTTGGCTGGTGCAGCTGGTGATGCATCCCCCTCACACTTGTGCATTCCCTGTTTGCCTGCTTGCTTCTTTTATCTTTCTATTTTCAGTGCCACTCACTATTTTTTGTGCGCGTCTCTTCAATGCACACTCCTAGCAGCAGTTCCCACAAATGCGACCCATCTATGCCAGGTAACAATTGAGTGTCAGGCAAGGGGCGACAGCTCCCCCTTGGCCTGGCTGAGTATCCCTCTGGTTGCATGGGTACTCCCACTGGTGGGACCACTAATTTTAATTTTGTTATTTTTTCTCCTTGCCCCTTGTATGCTCTGCTTCATCCAGCACCACATTCGAGAGATGACCTGCAACACCTTCAATCAACTTGTGCTGCACGCCTACTCACACCTTCCTACTGGCGAACCTTAATTCTTGACCTCACCTCCCCAAACTGCTCCACATCAGCAGGAAGTAGCCAGAAAGAATACTTCACCCTTTATCCTATAACTAAGAGGTCAGAATGTAAGGTTGAGGCCGGGGCAGAGATGGGGTAGAGGAGGGAATTTGAAACTGCTGCCACCTGCATCCCAGGAGCCGGCTCTGCCCAGTTTGCACAGGCCCTGATAAGCAGCTGAAAGAACCACCAGTTCCGAGAGAAAAACATCTTTGAAAAGCAACTTCGACTCCGCATTCTCCACCTCCCTCCAAGGCCAGACCCTGCCCTATAAAAGCTTGCCCTTATCCCATAACGGGCACGACTTCGCCCATGGGGTCAGCAAACCTCGCCCATGGGGTCAGCGAACCTTGCCCAGGGCGCAATAAATTTCTTGCCGGTGAGAAATTAGTCTGGCTCTCCTTTTCTTTACCGTACCTATCCTTTCATATCCTAGTAAAGGAGGTCAATAACTTAACCCTGGGCCAGGACCTCCAATTAATGGCGCCCCACGCAGTCAAGGCCCTTCTCGGGAGCACCCCAGACTGGAGGCTATCAAATGCACAAGCGACCCAGTACCATGCACTACTCCTGGTCCAGCCTCGGATTAAGTTTCTAAAAATAACAGCTCTTAACCCTGCTACCCTCTTGCTGGATGATGACCCAACAGTGCCCATTCATGACTGTGGAAACCACCACTGCCATACAATCCCTCTGGCCTGACCTGATTGATGTCCCATGGAAAGACCCTATGAGATCCTACTCCCTATGGGAGTAGCTTTGTGTCAGACGAGATCAGGTATGCAGGGGCCGAGTTAGACAGACCTGTGTGGGCTCAAGCCCTGGGGTACAGGACGTTGGCACAAGGACAGAACTCATAGCACTGACCCAGGCCCTTAGGCACGGAAAGGGTAAGACTGTTAACATCTATACTCTACACAGACAGCAGATATGCATTTGCGACTGCGCATGTTCATGGGACAATCAACAAAGGAAGAGGACTCCTTGCATCTCTGTTCAATATCAAAAATTCTGAGAAAATCCTTGCCCTGTTGGAAGTCATCTGGTTGCCAACCCGAGTAGCCATGATACACTGTAGGGGAACCAGAGAGACAACTCCATGGAGACCCGGGGTAATAGGGCAGTGGACAAGGTAGCCGCAGAGCAGTCCTGGGACCTACTGCCTCTGCACCTACTACCAGTCTGGGTGCTGCCCAACCCTGAGCTGCCACCTGCACCTGACTATTCCCCAAGGAACAGCAGATGGCAGAGAGACACGATGCTGCACCCAATAGAGAAGGCTGGCTGGTCCTGCCCGACCAGAGGATCTTGCTGCCACGTGCTATAGGCGGGACCTTGCTTGAGCAGCTTCATCAAGGAACTCATCTGGGCACCATTAAGATGTCCCAATTGGTCAGGAGTCATTACTATATCCTAGACATGGATAAACTGGTAGGTGACTTGGTAAACCAATGTGTGACCTGTGCCCAGGTAAATCACGGGGTGCCTTCGAGAATCCCCCTGGGACTCAGGAACTGGAAACCCAGCCTGGACAATACTGGGAGATGGACTTCACTGACATCAAGCCAAGTCAACATGGGTACCACTACCTCTTAGTTTTTATAGATACCTTTTTGGGCTGGGTAGAGGCTTTCCTTGCCAAAACCAAAACAGCACAGACAACAGTTGAAAAATTAATTCAGGAGATAGTTCCTTGATTTGGCCTGCCAGTCACAATGACCCGGCTTTCATAACCCAAGTTACCAAATTGTTGTTCCAGGCACCGCAAATCAAATGGAATTTTCATTGTGTATATTGGCCCCAATGCTCAGGACAGGTAGAAAGAATGAACTGTACTCTGAAAGAAACCTTGACTAAATTAACTCTGGAGTCAGGTAGCAACTGGGTGAGCCTCCTCTCCTTGTTCTCCTGTGTGCAAGGTGCACCCCTTTCGAAATCCTGTTTGGGAGACTGCTTCGCCTTCTTCCCAGATTTCAGGCTGAACTGCTAACTGAGGTCTCTAATCAGTCTCTCCTCCATTTTCTCCAATCTCTCCAACAGGTACTAGGACATGCATATCCTGCAGTCAGAGAGACTCATCACCCTCTCAGAACTGGTAAATAGGCTGACTTGACTCCACATCCTTACAAACCAGGAGACTCAGTGTGGGTCAAGAGACATCATCCAGCATCCCTAGAGCCCTGCTGGATCGGCCCATATGCAGTGGTTCTGATGACACCCTCAGCTGTCAAAGTACCTAGCAAAAGCCACTGGATCCACCACACACAAGTCAAAAAGGTGGCCAACACATCAGCTTTCCACCAGAGCCACAACATTGGACTATCTTCAAGGTGCCTGGACAGGATTCGCTAAAGATAAGACGGACTTGTTTAAAATGTTAATTGTAATTTACTTACTGCTTACCTTTCCCCAGCTAATACAGGGGATAGCCCTCATCAACCTCAAGTCTTTACATGGGAACTTAAAAAAAAAAAACAAAACAAAAAACTAGAGACCCCTGAGCCAAAAACTAGAGACCCCTGAGCAACCTATATGTCATGTTGACCCATGTGACTTAATTAAATAGCATCTCACAGTCTCAGGTTGGTGAGGGGCTGGGGACACAGTCCACCATTGTTCTTTTTCCTCCTATGTCTCCTCTATGTTACAGTCCACTGATGAGTATGCTCGCCCTCTCCTTCTGATCCTAGGGCTGCTACTTGCTCCTTGCCTAATCAACTACTTGATAAGTATGTGAGGGCTCGACTGCAAGCGGTCAAACTAACGGTCTTTAATGCTCATTATCAGCACATTCATACTGATGAGTTCATGATTTGACTCAGTTACATAAAACCAGTGGAGAATGTGAAATGGGGGCAATGTGAAATGTAGCAGACCACGCAAGGCCTAAGCTTGAGCCATCTCAGGAGGACAAGTTAGGACTGTGGGAAAATTCCAGACCAAAACAATAGAGGCTGGTTCCTGTGAGAAAAGTAAGATGTATGTACCCTTTGTACCTGAGATCTAGGATGTGGTGAAACCCTCTGCTGCTTGTAACAGCACATGTTTCTTCTGTCCTCCCACTTGCTGTGGCAACTGCAAACTCCTGGGTGCAGTTTTCAGCTTTAAAAACCCTTATCAGCCCTGCTCCAGGATGCTCCCTAAGGGAGGGACAGGCATATGGCTAGCTAATAAAGGTTTTTCTAAATCTGATTCAGACTCGGGTCTGTGTCTAGGTGGAATATCTACAACATAATAAAATTCATTTTATTAATTGATTAATTAATTATTTAATGAAAGAACTTTGCTTTAAATCCTGTTACTATTTGGACAGTAAGGATGTCTCCCCTCAGGTGTGGTCACTGTATCCCTCCTACCAGCCAAGCACCCGTATCCTCCTCCACAGTCCACTGCGCTCTCACCCCATACCCTCAATTCAAACAATGTTGATTCTTCCAAACAAGAGCCAGTAATATCTTTCCATTTCTTTGTGTTTTATACCTTTCCTTGTGTAGATTGTTCATCTTCTTTGTTAGGTTTATTTCTAAATATTTAACTTTTGGGGGTGAGATTATACATGGGGCGGCTTTCCCATTTCTTTTTTTTCTAGCTCATTGTTTGTGTATACAAGGTCAATATTTTTGTGTCTTATGCTATATCCTGCCACTATGCTAAACTTGTTTATTCTTTTAATTAGTTTTTTTTGGGGGGGACTTAGGGTTCTCTATGTATATTATCATGAAAATAATGATAGGTTTACTCCTTGTTTGCCAGTTTGGATTCCTTTGATGTCTTTTTCTTGCCTAATTGTGTTAGCTAGGACTTCCAATTTTATATTGAATAGCTGAGGGGACCAGCGGGCGAGACAGGAGAGGTCTGCCGCGCCATGTGGGAATCTCGCCAGCTGGCTGGGATCGAACTCATCCTGCAGAGGCTGCGGACAGATTCACAGCACTGTGCTCAACTGCCTGCACCACCAGGGGAGGCCCCTGTCACATATGGTTTTTATTATGTTAAAACATGTTCCATTTATCACAGGTTTTGAAGGTTTTCATTATAAAAGAATGCTGAAACTTATCAAATGCTTTCTTGACTTCTATTGACATGATTATCTGATTTTATCTTGCTTTTTTTGATGTGGTGAATGCATTGATTGATATTTGGATGTTGAACCATCCTTCTATCTCTGATATAAACCCACATGGGGTTGGGGGGACTCCCTAGTGGTGGACACAGGCCCTGGTTAAGACACAGCACTATGAAGCTATCTACAGCCACTGCAGCAAGAGTTCGATACCCAGTCAGGGAGCTACCCACATGGTGCGGCAGACCTCTCCTGAGTCGCCTGCTGCTCCCCTCAGCAGTGTATTTCAGTACATCTGCCTGTTTTGCTCTCCATCTGTCTCTGGTGAATCCTCTCACCCCCCACATTTCTGGCTTGCACCCCGGCTCTTGTCTGCATAAATCAATCAATCAATCAAAAAAAAAAAAAAAAAACAACATGGTCATGCCCTATAATCCTTTTAATGTATCCTTGGATTTGGTTTGCTAAATTTTATTGAGGGTTTTGGTATCTGTGTTCATTAGGAAAATGGGTCTGCAGCCGTAGGTGGCTATTTCAGTGATGGGGTAACAGCCTGGGGTGGGAGAGACCCCCTCCCCAGAGGGGCAGATGTACTCACTCAGAGGAGGGGCAGTGCCCCTCCCATGCAAGGGCAGAGCTCAGCCCTCAACCAGGGTTCTGCTAGTTAGGGAAGGAGGGGAGTTTAAAGGGGGGATGAAAGTCATCACTGTTTTTGTGTGTGAGTGTTTGTGTATGTTTCTTTTACTTTCCCATCTCATCCTCCTACCAGCTGCCCCCACTTGCCCAGCAGTGAAACAATCAGGCACTGCTTTGGTCATTTTCCTGCAGTGGAAGAGAATCCAGTGAAACTTTCATCTTAACAGATTCAAGATAAATTAAACTTCATGAATTGCAAGTTCATGAAAAAGGGTTTAATCCTCCCATCAAAAGTATTTTGTACTTTAAAATTGCAACTCATTTTATATTCCCCACTGTTTTTAACTTCCTCGTGTATTTACCTGAAGTGTTTCCAAAGAACTTGAAACCGTAAAAAGATTACAGCTATTATACCTTTGTTGAACAGGAAAGTAAATTATTAACCCACCAGCACCAGGACAATTTATATCTGACAAGATACTTCAGGAAACAGGGAACAGTGTGTGCTGATAGAGCAGCAGGAAAAGACCCTGAGGAGTTGGAGAGGCAGTGATGGGGGGTGAGTGTCCTTCCTGCAGGGTGTCCAGTGTCCCCCAGGGTTGTCCAGGGATACCTGCCCTGTGCTCTGTACCCCCCTCTCTTTTCCTTCTCCATATCAAATAAAAGACAGCACTCAGGGGGAGATGAGGTTCCTGGGTGTGTCCTCCTGGGGCAGTTTTGAGTCCTTTTCCCCTCTATTTCCCCTCCCCCTGAGGGGTGTGGAGCTGGGGGCTGGGCTGGGCTAAGGGCTGGAGTGGGGCACATCCTGCAGCTGCAGCCCCTCCCCCAGGAAGGTCCTGGATTATGTCACTACACAGAGGGCAGGACTCAGGCACCTTCATCTCTGTCTGCAGGTGTGAGAATCACAGACCATAGACACCACCACAGACACTACCTGTGCAGCCCAGCTCCTGGCACTTTGTAGGTGCTCAGAGAAGTTTGATTTTCTTCCCTCTGTGTCTTCATCAAATTCTCCTAATATCTCTAGGCCTTGAGAAGCATCCCCACTGGACAGGGATGTGGTGTCAGAGCTGGTTAACACAGAGGAGAGCATTTTCCTGTCTCTTTAGTTATTTTCAGATGAAGATGGATTTTCCCAAATTCCTGAGTCTAAGAGATTGTCACAAATGAAACTTGAAGGATAACAAACTGGGATGTGTTTAAATATTTCTAGAAATCCTGGTTTTTACAAGCATTTTAATATATCGTATTGACTTCCAGGCAGAAATTGTGGATTTCTGTGATGAGAGAACACTCCTTGCTCCATGAAAACAGACACAGCAGGCCCCTCAGGACAGGGAGAGTGAGCCCTGGCAGGGACAGTCCTGCTGGTGTGAGGCTGTGACTCTGTGAGGAGTTGGGTGTCCCTGGTGTGTAGAAGATGATGTGAGGATGACAACCTGGCAGGAGTGCAGTGAGAGCCCCATGGTGACCCTTGGGGGTGGACACAGGTGCTGACCTTAATGTTGCCAGCTCAGTGAGATGTGATTAGTGATCTATTTAGGTTTGGGTAGGGGGATAGAAAACAGACAGAGGAATATGGCAGACTCTGTGTCCATCAGGGTTGGTGCTCAGGTCAGAGGTGGCATCTCATGTTCTCAAGGGACTGAGGGGTTTTCTGAGTGGACGAGGCCAAGGGACCGATGAGCAGAAGCAGCATTTCCTCCGCAGACTAGCTTGGCTGAGGCTGGTGAGGGCCCTCCCTGCTGGGCATGGAGCAGGACTCACAGGGCCTTCCTCTGGGGTTCCCCAGATGACACACCTCAGGGCTGTGGGTGAGAACAGGCCCCCACCCATCCCAATAAGCAAGTATGGGAGACACAAGTGGATTGGTAGGTGGCAGAACCCCATTTAAGCAGGTCACTTCAGGTAAGACCTGAAAAGTGAGGGCCTTGAGGAGCAGAAACAGCCAGAGCACCCGGAGTGTGAGAAGGGCTGAGGTTGGGAGAGCTCCCTGATTTGTAGGAGTCACCTGAGCCAGAGGGGGCCCCTGAGAGAGCAATGGGAGGGGGTCAGCGAGGGAAGGGAAGCCCTGGCACACCCTCCTTTAAGCAGAGGGATCTTTTGAAGGGATGATTCAGGGAGATGACATGAGCTGACTGGGGAGGGTCAAGATCTTGGGAGGAAATAGGTTGGGGGAGATGAGGCTGGAGGTGGGGGTGGGGAGACCCCTGGGCCAGGTGAGAAATGAGGGTGATGTGGAATAGATGCTGGCCATGGACATGGATTGAACATTTGGGTGCATTGAAAGTAGACAGTGAGGGGAGTGGACTGTGAAGATGACCCTGGAGTTTCTGGCAGAGATAACTGGGGGGACACAGGTGCCCTTCACAGAGAAGGGGAAGCCACAGGAATTGAGAGGGGAGGGGAGGCCCAGACCCCATGCTTTCCTTGGAGATATAGAAGTGGGCCTTCCTGGTGACCCTGTGTTCTGGAGCGAGAGGGTCTGGTCACTGTGACCAAGTCTCGGGTGACATTAACATCTGAACAAGCCGCAAGCCCTGTCCATGCAGTGTGGGCAGGACCAGGTCCTGGCAGCTCCTGGTGCCCAATGCTGACTCCTGGTGTCCAAGGTGTGGGGCTCCTGGGCCAGCTGCTGTGAGGAAAAGAGAAACAGCCCCCCTGGGGGGCTCCTCACTGGCCCTGCCATGTGGGGTGACAGCTGCCATGGGGTCACTTGTATAGTCACCATCAGGCACAGGCAGAGCCCTGCCTGGGGCTCAGTGTCAGTCCTGACTGGGCCCCGCACTCACCCCTAGTTCTGGGTCTGGGAGCCAAGCAGCCTAGAGCTCAGAGGGTTCTTCCCCCGGGCCTCTCCCTGCAAGCCGGCTTTCCTGGTCAGCCTGCCCTTGCTGCTGCTCCTGCTCCTGCTCCTGGGGGCTGCCTGCTACACCTGGAGAGAACATTCCACACAGATGCGGGAGCTGCAGGAACAGAGGAGTCTGTGCCAGGCTAAGGAGGAGGACAAACAAACCAAGGAGGAGGCCATGAATGACACAGGTAAGGCAGGACAGGGGCCAGGATGGTGAGTGTGGCTGTGGGTGCTATATGGGATAAGTTGACTAAAGAGCCAGAATCCAGCATCCACTCTGCAGGGAGGTTATGCCAAGTGGCTGAGGAGACCCAGAGAGGACAGTCGAGGTTGGAGGCTCAGATGGGTCTGGAAGTAGAACTTCTGTGACACAGGGAGGTCCATTTCTGTGAGTCTTCTAAACACACAGGTTTTCTTCTTAGGGACAGTTTATCCTTATTATTTTTTTCTCCCACTCAGATGAGCTCCAGGCAATTCTAGGTAAGCTCTGCTCTCCCTCCTGAACTCTCTGTGTCCCCTTCATGGGAGACATTCTGGTTCTTAGCTCACCTGTTTCCTGTGTTGTCTTTCAGGCCAGAGGAAGGCAGCTTACCTGGCTGGTGAATGATGCACCAGGTGTCCTGGGTCCCTGTCCCCTGTGCTCAGGGGTCCCTCCCCTTGGGTGTCTAAGCACACATGTGTAGACCTCTTGCCTGGTGTGGTAGTGGAAGCAGATGGAGATAGTGCCTTGCTCCGCAAGGTCTGGGGTGCTGTCTCCATCCCAGCCTGAAAATCCTGATGGATTTTGAGTCTCTGCATCCTGGGTCTCATTCCAACCTGAACATCCCACCGTTGGACTGGTTTTCTAGACTTCAGTTCCTTTCATTCTTGATCAGCACCTGGAAGTAAAGCCAGCTGCTCTGAGATTTTATAATCTATCAAGTTTAGGGGCATCACCTCCTCCTGCCCTCTCTCCCCAAAACACCCCAACCAGGAGTCTGTTCTCTTTGTTCCTGAAGATGTTGATCAGTAGTGATGGGAAAGGACAGAGTGACCCTGCATGGGAGGAGGCAGAGGGACTTTGCATCTCCCACTAGAGAGTTTATCTAGGAATATTTCATCTGAAAAGATGGGTCACTTTTACCCTGGAGCTGGTCTGATGTACATGTTATGTTTTAATTCCATTTTCATGTTAATTTCTCAGACACATTTGGTAGAAAATGCTGAATATAATTATCGGATAATATACAATTTAAAAAATATCCTCCCATATACTGGTTTTGATCCTGTGTAGCAACACTGAGTAGCAGGTGAAGCAGGAACTTTGAAGGCTGTGGGGCCCAGAGCCGCTCAGTGACTTTCCCAGAGCCCCACAGCAGCAGCAGGCAGGGCTGGGTCAGTCTGTCCTGCAGGCTCCTGACCTGACCCAGGGATTTCCTACCACCCTCTGCTGTCTGCACAGGGAAGGAGGTCATGACCTCTCAGCCTCTCCTCGCCCTCAACCAGAGAGTCTCACCTGCAGAACAGGGGGAGCCCAGGGCCCCTGGATCACATGAGCAGGTGGTTGTGCTGAGGTCTCACCTGTGTGTTCCCTTTCAGCCTGGAGGAAGGCCCAGCTGTACGCAGGTGAGTGACCCTGAGTGCCCTGGGAATCCCCCCACAACTCCCCTCTGCCCCTTCTCTACCAGGAACCCCCAGCCCAAGGAAGGGGTGGGGTCCCTCATCTCCTCTCACTCTGCAGAGTGAGAACTGAGAACAGAGAACTGCAGCCTGCACCCACACCCCTTGTGAACACAGACCTGCCTCCACCTGCCCTGTTCTCCCTGCAGATCATGTGGGCTCAGGACACCCTCTGACCTCTTGTCACCTGGTCTTTCCTGTGGGTGAGGACAGGGAAGAGGTCAGTGTGAGGAGAGGCTGCAGCAGAGCAGCTCTGTGGGTCAGGAATTGCTGATCTCTGAAAGTTTCCAGAAATCCTGCTTCCTGCTTAGGAGTCAGGTCTTGTGAAGGGGTCCTTGGTTATGGATTCTTCTGTATCCAAAATTCCTGTCCTTTTTTGCATCTAGTTTTGGTTTCTTGTTTCTCCTTGGCACTCTGTTCATCATACTCTGATCTGTGTCCAACATGGATTTTCCTTTTTTTGGTTACTGCTTTAGAGCTGGTGCTCTGAGTCTGGGTTCAGAGCTTCTGATGTTTATGGACTCGTGGGCTGGAGCTTGTAAAAGATCTGAAGTTATATGTAAAATCCTGTGTGTGTGTGTGTGTGTGTTTGTAACAAGATAAAAAATGTAATGAATCACTGTTTAGAAACATCAACTTCCTTTTTAGGAGAACTTTGCAAATTTTTTTTTTTTTTTTTAGGGATAAATTTTGAAGAGTGGAAAAGGAGACATATAAAATGGTTATAATCATATCCCAGAGAAAAAGTAGCGAGAAAATTAGAAAAGAAAATTCCTGATAGAGAAAAGCAGGATTGGGAAGGAAGAAGAGGGGTGTGTGGCAGAAGGAAGATCTGAGCCTCATGAGCCTGAGTCACACACCCTTTCCCTGCCCAGGGGTTTGTTTATGGTCCTGGACACAAACCCTGAGCCACAGAGAGGGGGGGTGTGGGGGAGGGGCCTGGGCACCAGGAGTGTAAGAACTCTCCTCAGAGAGTCTCCCTGGTTCTTCTGGGATTTATTTCCACACAGTGAAGGTCATACTGTTCTCTCCCTCTCTCTCCCCGCTTCTCTTTCGCTCTCCCCCCGTCTCTTTCTCTGTTTAAAAAGATTTATTAATTTATGAATACAAGAGCTGGGATACAGGCCAGAGGTGTAGGGGGTGAAAGGATTCCCCAGAGACAGAGTGGGGAACAGAACAGGCATATTGACTGAAATACACTGCTGAGAGGAGCAGCAGGTGAGACAGGAGAGGTCTGCTGTGCCATGTGGGTGACTCCCTAGCCAGGGATTGAATGCCTGCTTGCAGTGGCTGCGGATAGCTTTGTAAGTTGCACCTCAACCCCTTGCACCACCATGGAGGCCCCATATCTTTACCATCATTCCAGGCTCTGCTGAATTGCTGAATTTATGTCTCATGTATTTTAACATGATTTTTTATTGGCATATCCCTCCTTTTTGTTTTTAGAAATACCATTAATGAGACTAAAATCAACAGTTTCATACTGACAGGTTCAGAGATGGATACATGTGTGATCTCATATTATTTATAAAACTAGACAGTAAATTTTGGGTTAATGGTTTGCCATAAAATTAACTACAGCAGGGAACTGTATAAAAAGTATTTGGCATGGTGTATATCAAATTAAATGCCATTTGTATTTTCTGATTTTGTTGCTTCTATCTTGGTTCTCATTCTGTTTTTTTGTAACCAGAATGTTGGATGTCAGCTAAAGTTTATTTTAATGGGTTAATGTAAAAGATGTATCCATTGATTAAATTTATAGCCTGGAGGATGTGAGCAGTGTAGAATTTCTTACACAAAGTCTCCTCTGTTGTGTTGATAAGGGCAGCTTTTAAACATAGTGGCCATGTGAAAGGTTTGGCACGGTAAAGAAAAGGAGAACCAGGCTAAATTTCTCAAAGGAAGGGAAAGTTTATTGCGCCCTGGGCGGATGTCACGCACCCAAGGTGGGGGTCAGTGAAGCCACACACGTTGTCAGGGGGAAGCAGGGCTTTATAGGGTGAGAAGGGGTCAGGTGGAAACTGGGCTCGTATGGCGGGAAAAAGTTTGTAGGGTGGGGGGAGTTTCTTTGTCTGAGAAGAGACTAGGGGGAGGAGGGAGGCTCATTGTCTGAATCCTCCAGGCAGGCTTCCGCATTCCTGTTCCCAGGTGGGCTACCTGGTAGGCTTTTGCATTCTGGCCTCCTGCATGGACCTTTCATACAGCCTTTTGTTGACAGGAAAAGGGGCAATGGTTCTTTCTTTGGCTACTTCCTGCTGAAAGGGGGCTAAGACCAAGGGGGTGGCTCAGGCCTGGTTATGAGGGTCTTCTAAAGGGATGCGAGAATGTGGGTGGAGAAGGAGTTGGTTAAAGGTTATAGGAGACATTTCCTGAATGTGAGCCTGTATGAATTTTAGGAGGCAAGGAGTGAAAAGAAAAAATAAGGTCATCATTAGTATTGGTTCCAAGAGTGGAGGAGCCATGACACTATAGGATTTTGAAACCATGTCAGCGGAGAGTTGGAGTCCCTGGTTTTACTAGTAATAACATTCTTCCCTGAGGAACAGGCAGGTACCCCCCTTATCAGACGTTAACAGGTCCAGAGCCTGCCAGTTTTGGAGCGTGACCTGTGCCAGGGATGTGAGCTGTCTTTGTAATGATGCTAAAGACACATAGGTTTTTTCTAAGAAGGTATCTATTCTTTCATGAAATTCCTGGGCAGAAATCAGGCAGTGTCCCAGGGCCCCACCTGCCATACTTGCAGCTGCTATCGATGATGCCAGGCTGATTCCAACCATGATTGGAAGAAAGGCTGCCCGCTTAATCCGATGTGGTAAGATTAACCATCCTAGCTCAGACCGTCCATACAGAGTTAACTGTGGGACCACGAGGACTTGGATACATGGGCCTGGAGTAGCAGAATTAATACACCAAGAGAGAGAGAGAGCCATTGCACCAGAAAAAAGTTTTCCCTTTACTATTGTTTGGAGCACAGTAGTAACTGAAATGTTAGAAGTACAGGAATGAAGGCTGACAAGGGCATCAGTTTGATCACAATGGTGGCTATGGTTGGAGTCCCATAGGGGGACCAAGAGTTGGGAGTCTGGCAAGCAGCGTCCATTATTTTGGGTGGTAGTGGTATTGAGATTCACTGGAACTGCCACCAGTAGAGGTCTCTGAAGGGAAGCACAGAGGAAACAAGAGGAGGTGTTAGTCCTAAAAGAGTCATTTAGGAAGGTTATAGCATTTTGGATTTGAATCCAGGTTGAGGGTGTCTCGGTCTTTTCTGATGATATTAGTTAATGTTATAGGACTTGTTCCGAATGGAGGATGTCCTGGGAGACTTGGACTATGGCATTTTGTGTTGGGACATATTCCCTTGAGATGGACAGTGTTGCCACTGGGTAGGAATGCCAGCCAGTCTATCCTGTGACTTGGACTCCCTGTACCCACTTTGGTCCCAAGGATCTGAAATAGCATAGCTAACTTGATTTATATTGAAGCCCGTATTACGACAGACCAGAGAGAACATTTGACCTTTGTCTGGAAGGTGCACTGTACATGACTGGTAAGGGCACCCCCATATTCTCTATAGGTATTTTTGCAGTGATCTAAGGTTTGATGGTAAAGAAACAAAACAAGGTGTTCATAGGGTTGTTAATCGATGAAAGAGTTAGGGTGAGAGTGATAGGTGCTATGCATCCGGCCTGTGGGCACTCCGCAGTACCCACCTAGTGGGTAGTTTGGTGGCTCCTGAGACAAAGGTCTCCCTAACTTTGAATTTCCATACACAGGACACTGAGCTAGGGGAGATTTTGACAAGAAATGCACATCCTAGTAGGACCCAGGTTGTGACATATATACTGTTTGTCTTAGGGGGCACGTTTGATCCGTGATAGATGGTGCCAGGAGGGGTCTCCCAGAAGTTTTACTGCTGTAGGCGTGGTGAGAATGACCGTGTGTGGGTCGGTCCACCGAGGCTGCAATGGTTTTGGTTGAAGCGATTTGAGCAGGACTTGGTCTCCCGGATGCAGTGGTGAGGAAGGTTGGTTGAGAAGGTCGAGATCCGAGGCAGGATGGGTAAGCACGGTCTGCGTGTTCCCGGAGCAGTTGCCTGAGTAGGGAAAGGTCAATCCTGTCCAGGTAGGTGTCCACGCAGTTGGACTAAACTCTTCAATAAAAAGACACAGAGTTGCAGCTGGATTAAGAAACAAAACCCAACCTTTAGCTGTCTCCAGGAAACACATTAGCTACAAAAGATAAAAATAGACTCAAAGTTAAAGGATGGAAAACAATCCTACAAGCAAATGGACCAAAAAAGAAAGCAGGAACAGCTATACATATCAGATAAAACAGACTTCAAACTCAAAAAAATAAAAAGAGACCCCAATGGTCACTACAATATGATCAAGGGGACAATATTTCAAGAAGAAATAACACTCATTAACAATATACTCACCTAACGAAAGAGCACCAAAATATATCAGACAACTGTTGTCCTCTCTGAAAACAGACATCAGAGAAAACACATACATAGTGGTAGACTGCAACACACCACTATCAACAATGGATAGATCAACAAGACAAAAAATAAGTAAAGAAACTAAAGCTCTAAATAAGGACCTACAGCATTTGGGCTTAACAGATATCTATAGAACACTAAACCCAAAAAAACGGAGTACACATTTTTCTCAAGCGCACACGGATCATTCTCCAGGATCGATCACATACTGGGGCACAAGACAAACATCAACAGATACACCAAGATTGAAATCATATCAACCATCTTTTCTGACCATGAAGGCATCAAACTAAAATAAACCATAAAAAGAAGGCAAGGAACTTTCCTACCTCATGGAGATTAAAAACCACACTACTGGAAGACCACTGGACTAATGAGGAGATCAAAGAAGAAATTAAAAAATTCTTTGAATTGAATGACAAGGAGGACACCAATTTCCTAAAGGTATGGGATGCAGCAAAGCAGTAATAAGAGAAAATATATAGCAATAGAAGCTCACATCAAGAAACAAGAAAGAACTCAAAGAAACAACCTAATCTCAAAGCTCAAAATCTAGAAAAAGAACAACAAAAAACCCAAAACCAGTAGAATAAAGAAATAATAAAAACCGAAGCAGAAATAAATGAAATTGAAACTAAAAAAACAATCCAAAAGATCAATGAAACCAAGAGCTGGTTCTTTGAAAAAAAATCAATAAAATAGACAAACCCCTAGCCAGGCTCACAAAGGAAAAAAGGAGAAAAGCACAAATAAACAGGATCACAAATGAAAGAGGAGAAATCACAATGGACACAGCAGAAATCAAAAGAATAATCAGTAACTACTATGAACAGTTATATGGAAACAAGTTCAACAATCTAGAGGAGATGGACAAATTCCTACAACTCTACAATCACCCAAAGCTAGATAAAGAAGAAATAGAACCTAAACAGACCAATTACAATTAGCAAAATTGAAATGGTAATCAAAACCTCCCAAAAACAAAAGCCCAGGACCTGATGGATTCCAAATGAATTCTACCAAACATTCAGAGATGAATTAGTGCCTATCCTTCACAAACTCTTTCAAAAAATTGAGAAGGAAGGGACAATACCAAACACGTTCTATGAAGCCAACATTACACTAATACCAAAACCGAACAAGGACAACACAAAAGGAAAACTACAGGCCAATCTCCCTAATGAACACTGATGCAAAAATCCTCAATAAAATTTTAGCTATCAGAATCCAACAAATTATCCATAAGATAATTCACCACGACCAAGTAGGATTCATTTCAGGGACACAAGGAAGGTTCAACATCCAAAAATCAATCAGTGTTATCCAACACATCAACAAAACGAAATATAAAAACCATATGCTAATATCAATAGATGCTGAGAAAGCTTTCGACAAAGTGCAACAAACATTCATGATATAAAGCCCTTGAAATTCTTGGGATACAAGAAACATACCTCAACATCATAAAGGCCATCTATGACAAGCCAACAGCCAGTCTCATTCTCAATGGTGAAAAGCTGAAAGCAATTCCATTAAGATCTGGAATAAGAAAAGAATGTCCACTGTCACCACTGCTTTTCAATATAATACTGGAAGTCCTAGCCAGAGCATAAGACAGAGAAAGACATCCAAGGAATCCAAAATAGGAAAAGAAGAAGTCAAACTATCACTATTTGCAGATGATATGATAATATACATAGAGAACCCCAAAAACTCCACAGAAAAACTAATTCAACTCATCAATCAGTTCAGTAAAGTAGCAGGATACAAAAATCAACACGCAAAAGTCAGTAGCCTTCCTATACACAAACAATAAATCTGAAGAAGAAGAAATAAAAAAAAATCCCTTTTATTATCGAAACAAATAAAATCAAATATTTGGGAACAAATCTAACAAAAAGGTAAAGGACCTATACAAAGAAAACTATAAAACACTGTTAAAAGAAATAGAAGAAGACACAAAGAAATGGAAAGACATCCCCTGCTCATGGATTGGAAGAATAAACATTATTAAAATGGCCATCCTACCAAAAGCAATATACAGATTCAATGCTATTCCATCAAAATTTCAATGTCATTCTTCAAAGAAATAGAACAATTATTGATGAAATTCATATGGAATCACAAAAAACCCCGAATAGCCAAAGCTCTCCTAAAAAAAAAAGAAGGGAATGGAGGCATCACACTCCCAGACTTCAAACTCTACTACAAAGCCATAATCATCAAAACTGCATGGTATTGGAACAAGAACATAATACAGACCAAGAGAATCCAATAGAAAATCCAGAAATAAACCCACAGATTTATGGTCAACTAATCTTTGACAAAGGAGCAAAGACTATGCATTGGAGCAAAGAAAGTTTGTTCAATAAATGGTGCTGGGAAAACTGGGTCGCTGCATGCAAAAGAATGAAGCTTGACCAACTACCTCACACCATACACAAAAATCAACTCAAAATGGATTAAAGAACTAGACATAAGACCTGAAACCATAAAATATATAGAAGGAAATATAAGCGAAACACTACGTGATTTGCACATCAAAGACATCTTTACAGACACATCACCCAAAGCAGTGATAGTGAAGGCAAAGATAAACAGCTGGGACTACATCAAATTAAAGAGCTTCTGTACAGCAAAAGAGACAATAACAAAAACAAAGAGAAACCCCACCAACTGGAGAACATTTTTGCACCCAACACTAATGATATAGGACTGATCACAAAAATCTACAAAGAGCTGATTAGACTCAGCAACAACAAAGAAAATAACCCAGTCAAAAATGGGCAGAAGAGCTAAAAAGAAACTTCTCTGAAGAGGAAATGCAAATGGCCAACAGGCATATGAAAAAATGTTCAAGATCACTTGTCATCAGGGAAATGCAAATCAAAACTACCATGAGATACCATCTTACACCAGTGAGAATGGCACATATTAAAGAAACTAGCAACAACAAATGTTGGCAAGGGTGTGGAGAAAAAGGAACTCTTCTGCACTGTTGGTGGGAGTGCAACTGGTCCAACCACTATGGAGAGCTGTGTGGAGATTTCTGGACCTACTAAACATAGAGCTTCCATATGATCCAGCAATTCCACTCCTAGGTATTTACCCAAAGGACACAGAAACATCAATTCCAAAGAATACCTGCACCCCTATGTTTATAGCAGCACTATTTACAATAGCTAAGCTTTGGAAACAGCCCAAATGCCCAAAAATAGATGACTGGATCAAGAAGATGTGGTACATATATACCATGGAATATTACTCAGCATTCAAAAAAGATAAACACATGCAATTTGCAGCAACATGGATGGCGCTGGAAGGGATCATGCTCAGCGAAATAAGCCAAAAGAAAAAGAAAAATACCAGATGGTCTCACTCATAGCGGGAATCTAGAAAACTTAAATAAGGGACCAGGAAAATGAATAACTATAAGAAAGTGAAAATCAAAATCAACCAAAAACTATGAACCAGAGACACTTTTTGGGGGGTGAGGGGCGGGAGGGGAGGGATTGGGGTCAGAATGGGGGGCTGCAATTGTATGGGGAATATAAAAATAAAATTTATTATTTAAAAAAAAAAAAAGAAAAACACCCTCAGGCTCTGAGAGAGGGTGGGCCAAGCAAACTGGGGTAAGGACGCAAATAAGGCTTGGAGCAAGACCCCATTCTGGAACTGAGAGCCAGAGGGAGGGAACTGTAAGGGACAGTGCCCAGCAACACAGAATTAACACCTTGGTGGAGTTTTGGCCTACCAGTGCTGGTCTCAGTCTGGTAAACAGTTTCTGACACATCTAAAGCAGCACTCCAAAGAGTTGCGTGCCAACACCAGTGGCACAATGTCCCAACACATAGAACTAACTAGAAAACAAACAACAGGGAGAAGTAAAATATAAATAACCAAGGACGCCCGCAGGGGATGCACCACAAAAAGAAATACAGTCACCAGAGCTCAACAATGACATGGAAGAACTTCTTGGCCGAACAGATAGCGAATTAATGTTCATTATGATTAAAAAGCAGAAGAAAATGAAAAGGAAAAAAATGATTTGAGACAAATAATCACTGAACTGAAAAATTAAATTTAGACCTTAAGAATGGAAAGAAAAGAAACACAGAAGATTAAAAGATTACTAGAGGAGATAAAGAACTCTGGAAAAGCAATGAAAACAGAATGGATGAAATGGAAGAATGGATCAGTACTATCGAAGATACAGAAATAAAAAGAGCCAAAAAGAGAAAAAGAGAAAGAAATGCAAATGAAGCAGTATGAGGATACTCTTAGAAAATTATCAGACTCCATGAAGAGAGAAAATGTAAGAGTTATAGGCATTCCAGAAGGTGAGGAGAGAGACAAAGGAACTGAGAAATTATTCAAGGAGATAAGTGAAGAGAACTATCCAAGCATGAAAAGGAGACAAATATAGGGCCTCCCCTGGTGGCACAGCAGTTGGGCACTGGGCTGCAAGGATGCCCGCAGTCTCTGCAGCACTGATTCGTTCCCCAACAGCCGGCGAGGGTCCCACAAAAAAAAAAAAAAAAAAGGAGACAAATATAGACATACAAGAAGCGAGAAGAAATCCCAATTACCACAGTGAAAAGAAAACTACAGCAAGACACCTAATAGTAAAGCTTGCAAGACTCCAAGACAAGGAAAAATAATGAAACTGGCAAGGAGGGAGAAACAGATAACCTATAAGGGAAAACCAATCAGATTCACTTCAGACATCTCCGAAGGAACATTATGGGCAAGAAGATAATGGAGTAACATATTCAGCAAACTTCAAGACAGCAAATGCCAACCAAGACACTTTACGCTGAAAAGCTCTCCTTCCTCTATGAAGAAAAAATATGGACCTTCTCAGACAAACAGAAACTCCAGAAATTCATTCGAACTAAACTCCTACTCCAAAATTTCTACAAGAAGTCCTACAGCCAAACCCAACAGAGGAATGAACAAGAAGAACAGAATAAAGCAAGGAATAAAATCACAAAAAATACAAACAAAATGGCAAACACAGATGCCAACTTATCAATATTAGCTCTAAATGTAAATGGATTAAAATTAAACTCATCAATAAAAAGACAGAGTAACAAGCTGGATTGAAAAACAAAATCCAACCTTCTGCTGTCTCCAGGAAACACATTTAACCACAAAAGATAAACATAGACTGAAAATAAAAGGTTGGAAGACAATCCTACAAACAAATGGACCAAAAAAGAAGGCAGGAACAGCCATACTTATGTTAGGGGAAAAAGGATATCCCAAAGCTAATTCCATATAGGCTTTGTGGACTCCACCCCCACCCTAGGTCAAAGTCAAAGACACTGGGAACTCCAAATCCCATCATCACCAAAGGGAAGGTGGCTGGGACCTGAGGGTGGGGTTAAGCAGCCAGGTGGACATAAAAGGCAGACACGTGGGCTTTGGGGATCCCCCATTTTGGCTCTCCGCCAGCTCGCAGCGTCCGGCCAGCTCTGAGAGTGACTTTGGGTTTCCAGGTCATTGGATCTGGTAGGACGCATTAAAGACTTTATTTCCCTATTTTTTCCCTGAGTTGTACATTTTCCTTATTTCCTTTTCTGTTGTAAATAAACCTTTTATTAACCTTTTGTGTGTGTGTGTAGTAGAGTATTCATAAGTCCCTTTAAAGCGCATGGGTGAGGTCCCACATCTAGGAACCCGTTTTAATATCGGGGTTGCTCTATAACAGCTTGGCGCCCAACGTGATTTGCAAGTTTCACCCGTGGTTGACCAGCCCAAAGTAATTTTTCTTGCGTTGGTCACCATAAAAGCACATTAGGTCTGCAGGACTCGCAGTGAAACTCTTTGTTTCACGTCTTGAAAAGTTTTTTTTCCATGCATACGGCTCTTGTGGGTTGGTTTTGACCTCAACCATGAACTTCAGCAGTTTAATCCCTAACTTGAGTTCTTTCAGTTTTTTTCTGGCCTTGAATTTAAGTAGCCTTTTTCCATTAAATATTACCACCAGTTTGATAAGTGTAAATAATTGGATTCAACCTAGTGTATGGCACATGATTTTACTTCTGTATACATGTGTGAATGGTTTACAAGCCATCCCTTTGCAGTCTGTGCTTCTGGGTGTTTTTTTGGTAATGTGCATAGGCGCCATGTGCTACATTCTTGTTTCTATGAGAAGTAGCGGTTATACTTCACATACTGAGAATGTGCTGCAACAAATTCAAGCTCTTAACTTAGCTATGAAACAACAAAATCAGGCTTTTGAGTCAGCTTTTCAAAGCGTGCAGTATCAAGTGCAACAACAAGATCAGACTTTTGAGTCAGCTTTTCAAAGCATGCAGTATCAAGTGCAACAACAAGATCAGACTTTTGAGTCAGCTTTTCAAAGCATGCAGTATCAAATGCAACAACAAAATTGGACTATTGAGTCAGCTGTTATAGAGCAACCCCGATATTAAAATGGGTTCCTGGCTGTGGGTCCTCACCTGCGCGCTTTAAAGGGACTTATGAATACTCTACTACACACACACACAAAAGGTTAATAAAAGGTTTATTTACAAGAGAAAAGGAAATAAGGAAAATGTACAACTCAGGGAAAAATTAGGGAAATAAAGTCTTTAATGCGTCCTACCCGATCCGACGACCTGGAAACCCAAAGTCACTCTCAGAGCTGGCCGGACGCTGCGAGCTGGCGGAGAGCCAAAATGGGGGATCCCCCAAGCCCACGTGTCTGCTTTTTATATCCACCTGGCTGCTTAACCCCACCCTCAGGTCCCAGCCACCTTCCCTTTGGTGATGATGGGATTTGGAGTTCCCAGTGTCTTTGACTTTGACCTAGGGTGGGGGTGGAGTCCACAAAGCCTATATGGAATTAGCTTTGGGACATCCTTTTTCCCCTAACACTTATATCAGATGAAATAGACTTCAAATGAAAAAAGGTAAAAAGAGACATAGACGGACATTACATTATACTCAAGGGGACAATACATCAGGAAGATATAACCCTCATCAACAGATACTCACCAAATGTAGGGGCACAAAATATATTAGACAATTATTATCGGCTCTGAAAACAGACATTAAAGAAAATACATATAATGGGAGATTTCAACACCCCACTCTCACCAATGGACAGATCATGAGACAAAAAATAAACAAAGACACTAGAACCCTAAATAAAGACAGTGAACTCATGGACTTAACAGACATCTACAGGACACTGCACCCAAAATAATCCGAGTACACATTCTTGTCAAGTGAGCATGGATCATTTTCCAGAATCAATCACATACTGGGCCATAAGACAAATATCAACAGATACATGAAGATCAAAATCATTCCAACTATCTTCTCCGATCATAAAGGGATCAAGCTAGAAATAAATCAAGAAAAGAAGACAAGGAACCCTCCCACTTCATGGAGATTGTAATCCACACTTGTTGCGAACCAGCCGCAGCAGTCTGGGTGTCAGGGGTTCCTGAAGGATGGGAAGGCATCAGCGCAATTGTAGAGAAAATGGTAAGGGAGGGGGAAGGGGAATGAGGAGATGCAGACACTTGATCAGGGTGCTGACATCATCCTACTGAGGGTCTCAGCAGTCCTTTATTTATACTAAGCAAATTGTGAGTACACAAGCATAAGGTAGGAAGATAATAATCATCACATGTTCTTTTTTTTTTAAAGATTTATTTATTTGTTTATTTATTTATACAAGCACTGGGTACAGTCAGAAGCGCGGGAGGGTGAGAGAATTCACCAGAGCCGGAGCAGGGAGAAGAGCAGGCAGAAGGACCAAAGTACACTGCTGAGGGGAGCAGTGGGCGGCAGGAGAGGTCTGCGCGCCATGTGGGACCCTCCTCCGGTGGCTGGGGAGCAGCTGGGGATCGAACTGGCACTACAGAGGCTGCGGGCAGCTTTGCAACCCAGCGCTCAACCGTTGCGCCACCGGGAAGGCCCATCATCACAGGTTCTTTTTCAGGAGCCGCCAAGGGTCTGTTTGCCTTCCGGCAGAGGTGTAACATTTATTATTCTTTGTCTTAGAGAAGGCACAGTTGCTAAACAAATGTTTTCAAAATAGTTATTTTTCAAATGTTTTCAAAATAGTTATTTACTTTAAACAATCTAACAATTATTTTATTACTAGCAAAAAGCCTATGTCTGCAACTAACATTTCTAAGTTTGCCATGGTGAACAATTAACTAAGGGCTGAGGGAAACAAAGGCAGGAAGTTACCTGGGGGAAGGGAGACAAAGAGATTATTTCTAACTAACCTATAAAGTTTAGACTAACTTATAACTAGTTGATTAAAGTAAAAAAAAGAAGGCTTTTATATTGAAATCATCATCTATAGTATATTGTTTTAATATCGATTTGATATTAAGGAACCAAGGGCCTGGCGGGCGTTAATGCCAGGCAAGCCGCTCTGACACTTCCCTAGCCCCCAGCTCTCAATTAGGGGAGGAAGTCTCCTAATTTAAACAAAGAGTTTTCTACCTATCACTCCTCTACTATCTAGTCAGCCTAGTTTCCGTATTTAGCTTTAAGATCAAGGGGCAATTTTCTCTTCCATAAGGTTGCTGGTTGTTGTTTTAAGGAACTACAAATATTTTATCAGGGGCAAAAGCAGGAGATGGTTATAGCCTTTGATTCTCAAAAAAATGGTCAATA
This sequence comes from Talpa occidentalis, assembly GCF_014898055.3. NCBI lineage: Eukaryota > Metazoa > Chordata > Mammalia > Eulipotyphla > Talpidae > Talpa > Talpa occidentalis. The sequence continues at coordinate 51,478,428 of NW_023602073.1, read as the reverse complement.
TGTGACATATCAGTAGCTGTAACATTGACCATTTCCGAGTGCGTTATTTGTGCTGCCATGATTACTACCTCAACCATTCACAAATTGCTGTTGACTTATTTTTGAATGCATGCTCTAACAGCTATCATACCAATTGTCACATCCTAGGGACTTAGCCCTAAACAAACAGGAAGAATTTAGCAGGAGTCAACTATGGCGTCTCCTGGTTTATCAGGAATCTTCTTATACTTGGAGCATGGCTTGCCTCTGCCATCCAACTGTTATCTTTAACTTTAAAGTAAAGTAATTTCTTTCTCCAATTAGCTCTTGCCTCAAGAGACCACATCTCTGTATCAAGGACTTGGCCGATAGATGTTTACAACCTATTGTTTCCAGAAGTTTTTTCACTGGTTAATGTAAAGCCAAATGTTGAATTGCTGCCTTTTTGGCAGAGGACTACTAATTTTATGAAAAATGTAATATTTGTATCATGCAGTGCCATTTGTCATCAATTTGGTTATTTAGTGATTGATCAGTATTTGCAGTTTTACTTTTAAATGCATATTTTAGCAATGGTGGAAACTAGCCATAAACAAATGAGGAGAATCTTGGAGTCAGCTAATGAGATTCCTGATTTTTCGGAAATCTGCCCCATGCCCGGACTTTTGTCAGACGACATGAGTATCATGGCTCCCCATACACACTACTGGAAGACCACTGGATTAATGAGGAGATCAAAGAAGAAATTAAAAAATACTTTGAGCTGAACAAGGAGAACACCACTTTCCAGAATGTACAGGATGCAGCAAAAAGCAGTAATAGGAATAAAATATATCGCAATAGAGGCTCACATCAACAAACAAGAAAGAACTCAAAAAACAATCTAATCTTACATCTCAAAAAGCTAGAAAAAGAACAAAAAAAAAAGCACAAAACAACCTTAAAGCCAGGAGAAGAAAGGAAAAAATAAAAATCAAAGCAGAAATAAATGAATTGGAAATTAAAAAAATATTCCAAAAGATCAATAAAAGCAAAAATTGGTTCTTTGAAAAAAATAAACAAAATATGAGCCTCCCCAGTGGCGCAGTGGTTGAGCGCTGTGAAGCTGTCTGCAGCCTCTGCCGTGCCGGTTCAAACCCTGGCTGCCAGCGAGGGTCCCACATGGCGTGCAGACCTCTCCTGTCATGTCATGCACACTGCTCCCTCAGCAGTGTACTTTGGGTCCTTTTGCCTGTTGTGCTCCCCGCTCTGGCTCTGGTGAATTCTCTCACTCTCCTGCACTTCTGACTATACCCAGTGCTTGTATAAATAAATATGTAAATAAATCTTTAAAAAATAAAGAAAGAAAGAAAATAGACAAACCTCTAGCCAGGCTCAAAAAGAAAAAATGGGAGAAAACACATATAAATAGGAATATAAATGAAAGAGGAGAAATCACAACAGACTCCATAGAAATCAAAAGAATAATCAGAGATGTCTATGATTAGTCAAAAGTCATTTCTCCTTTTTATTTCAAACAAATTCAACAACCTAGAGGAGATGGAAAAATTCCTAGAAAGATATAATCATCCAAAGCTGGACAAAGAAGAAATAGAACACCTGAATAAACCAATTACAAGCAGCAAAATTGAGGCAGTAATCAAAGCATTCCCCAAAAACAAAAGTGCAGGCCCAGATGGCTTCACAAATGAATTCTACCAAATGTTCAGCAGTGAACTAGTGCCTATACTACACAAATTCTTTCAAAAACTTGAAAAAGAAGGTATACTACCAAATACATTCTACGAAGCCAACATTACACTAAAACCAAAACCCAACAAAGACAGCACAAAAAAGGAAATTAACAGGCCAATCTCCCTAATGAACACTGAATGCAAAAATCCTCAACAAAATTAGTGCCTACAGAATCCAACAATGCATCAAAGGGATAGTACATCATGATCAAGTGGGATTCATCCCAGGGGAACAAGGATGGTTCAACATATGAAAATCGATAAGTGTAATCCAACACATCAAGAAAAATAAACACCATATGATCATATCAATAGATGCTGAAAAAGCACTTGACAAAGTCCAGCATCCATTCATGATGAAGGCCCTTGAAATTCTCAGGATAGAAGGAACATACCTTAACATAATAAAAAGCCACATACAATAAAACCACTGCCAGCATTCTTCTCAATGTCGAAAAGCTGAATGCCTTTCCCTTAAGATCAAGAACAAGGCAAGAATATCCTCGCTCACCACTTCTCTTCAATATAATATTGGAAGTCCTAGCCAGGACAATAAGACAAGAGAAAGACATACAAGGAATCCAAATAAGGAAAGAAGAAGTAAAATTATCACTATTTGCAGACGATATGATAATATACATAGATAGCCCTAAAAACGCCACAGAAAAAGTACTCAAAATAATCAACCAGTTCAGTAAAGTAGCAGATACAAAATCAACACACAAAAATCAGTAGCCTTCCTATACACAAACAACCAATCGGAAGAAGAAGAAATCAAGAAAACCATCGTTTTTAAAATTGAAACAAAAAAAAAAATCAAATACTTGGGAATAAACCTAACAAAAAAGATGAAAGACCTAAACACAGAAAATTATAAAACACTGTTAAAAGAAATTGAAGAAAACACAAAGAAATGGAAAGAAACCCCCTGCTCATGGATTAGAAGAATCAACATTATTAAAATGGCCATCCTCCCTAAAGAAATATACAGATTCAATGCTATTCCAATAAAAATCCCAATGACATTCTTCAAAGAAATAGAACAAATACTGATGAAATTCATATGGAACCACAAAAATCCATGAATAGCTAAAGCCTTACTGATGAAAACAAAGGAGAAAGGTGGTATCACACTTCCAAACCTCAAGCTCTACTACAAAGCCATAATAATTAAAACAGTTTGGTATTGGAACAAAAACAGACACACAGACCAATGGAACCAAATAGAGAGTGCATCACATGCAAAAGAATGAAACTAGACCACTACTTCTCACCGTGCACAAAAATCAACTCAAAATGGTTAAAAGAACTGGACATAAGACCTGAAACAGTAAAATATATTGAAGAAAATATAGGTAAAACACTACAAGACATGCATCTCAGAAAAATCTTTAAAGACTCATCACCCAAAGCATTGATAGTGAAGGCAAAGATAAACACCTGGGATTACATCAAACTGAAAAGCTTCTGCACAGCAAAAGAGACATTAACCAAAACAGGGAGACACCCCACTGACTGGGAAAAAAATCTTTGCACTCCACTCAACTGATAAGGGAATGATCACAAAGATATACAAAGAACTCACACAGCTCAACAAAAAAATAATAAATAATCCAATCAAGAAATGGGTAGAAGAACTCAAAAGACATTTCTCCAAAGAGGAATTGCAAATGGCCAACAGGCATATGAAAAAATGTTCAACATCCCTTATAATCAGGGAAATGCTAATCAAAACTGCATTGAGATACCACCTTACACCCATAAGAATGGCACATATCAAAAAAAAAAAAAACTAGCAACAACAAACATTGGCGAGGATGCAGAAGTGAAAAAGGAACTCTCCTACATTGGTGGTGGGAGTGCAAACTGGTCCAACCACTATAGAAAGCTGCCTGGAGGCTCCTCAGTCTACTAAACATAGAGCTACCATACAATCAGGCAATTCCACTCCTAGGGATCTACCCAAAGGACACAAAAACATTGATTCAAAAGAACACCTGTATACCTATGCTTATTGCAGCACTATTTACAATAGGTAAAACCTGGAAACAACACAAATGCCCAAAAATATATGACTGAATCAAGAAGATGTGGTATATATACACAATGGAATATTATTCAAAAATCAAAAAAAGATAAACTCATGCCATTCATATCAACGTGGATGGAGCTAGAAGGAATTATGCTCAGTGAAATAAGCCAGAAGGAAAAAGAAAATTATCAGATGGTTTCACTTATAACAGGAATATAGGCGAAACAAATAAGACATCAGTGTTAAAAAAATAATAATAACAGTACAAAACACAACAAAGCAAAAACAGACAACTACAAACCAGAGACATACTGCAGGCGGGGAGAAGGGAGAGGGAGGGGTGAGAGGGAGGGAGGGAGGTGCACAGGGGACTGTGGTGATGGTGCATGGGTGCCTTGGGGAAGGAAATTCTATGGGGACTCAATCTGACGGGGTGGGGGAAGCAAATATTGTTTAAAAATTTAAAAATAAAAAAATTAAAAATAAATTCAAAAAAATAAGTAATCTTGTGTAATGTTTATGAAATCATAAACATGACTCTCAGACAAATACATAAACAATAACTATTTTTTTTAAGTTTATTTATTTTTATACAGGAGCTGGGATACAGCCCAGAGGTGCGGTAGGGTGAGAGGATTCACCAGAGGCAGAGTGGGGAACAGAACAGGCAGACTGACAGAAATACACTGCTAAGGGGAGCAGCATGCAAGACAGGAGAGGTCTGCTGCACCATGTTGGATTCTCCCTGGCTGGCCCGGGATCCAACCCACACTCCAGAGGCTAAGGACAGCTTCACAATGCTGCGCTCAACCAGCTATGCCACCGGGGAGACCTAAACAATTGATATTTTTAATTAATCAGTGATAGCACTGGTATTATTGCAACATGCTACAAAGAGGATTTTGAAAAATGGATTCTTTATTGTCCAGCATGAAAGTAACTTAAAATAAAATATTCTAAGAAAGAACAAAAGTAGTAATATCTATGGATAAAACAATTATAGTCTTTGGAATTATCTTTTTTGCTTTACAGGCAGCATGTGACTTCACAGCAAACACTTCCTTTATTAATTATAAAGACCCAAGTCAAACCTCATACATTTTCTAAATAGTTACATAAGTTTGAATCTAATTACAAAATCTTTGTAATGCCCCATTAGATCAAAAGTCATTACACACAACTTACTTTTTATCAGTTTTTAATAGTTTTTCAAATCAATAGAAGGAAAAATTTCATTGATAGTAGCTGAGGGTAGGTCTTGAATATGACAAACATCCCATCGTAGGATCCAGAAGAAAAGCAGCACGACCAGGAGATTCGTGTCCTCGGCTGGTCCTGGGGTGTCCCCTCCAAGCTCATCCTGACACTGTGCAGGGGGCCAAGGAACACACTCCTGGGGTCCAGCTGCAGGTCACACAGGAGGGCACGAGGGGGGATGTGAACCAAGAAATAATAACGGGAAAAGGAGTCCACACCTGTGACTACTCAGCTCCACGCACACAATTCACACACACTTGAACAACCATACAACACAATTGTATGTTTTTTACTACCAAGAGAAAGCTCCCTTTATACATCACCAAAACAGTGCCAATCTTTGTATCTGTATTTCTTATTTCTCAAGTACAGTCACAATTCAATTGTTCATCTGTTACCCAAAAAAAACATCATCAACATAAGGTATTCTTCAGTATCTGGATTCCTCAGCACAAGCTCAAGTTGGAAAAACTCCAGTTAATTTAGGACACAAATTCATAGCTCATCCCCTTCCTTGTCCAAACAGTATGGAAAACCCTTGAAATAGTTTCTTTATGAAAGAAAAATTATCTCCCATGGTAACATTCTTCCTAGCCCAAACAGGTTTAAGTCAGTCAATTTTAGCATTTGTGGCCTCAGCACAAGCCTGTTCTGACTTTTCTCACAGCCACGGCAGTAAATGGGTCATGGGAGAGTCCACACATTTGACTACTCAGCCCCATACTCACAATGTATACACTGCTTATTTTTAAACATCAAGAGAAGATTCCTTTACAGGTGAAGAAGTGCTCACCTTTCACCAAAATGAGGGGACAGACAGCCGCAATTTTTGTATCTAACATGCTATATTAGGTATTTTTCAAAATTGCTCACAATACCTTTATCAATCCTGTTACCCAAAACTATATTATACACATAAACTACATCAACTTGTATAAAAGCACAAAGGAAGATGAAAAATGAACACAATGGGTAATAAATACAAATCAACACACACAACAAGAGAAATTGTTAAAACTATTACAATCTCTTTACAGTCACACACCGTCATGATGTCTAACTCCTCCCCACTCCCCCTTCTCTGCTGCAGGGGCCTTTTTGCCCCAGCCAGGTAAGACACTGGCAAGCAGCTAAGAAAAGGGCCTTACACTGTGGGGCGGCAGTTTAAAGGGCCTCACTCCGCGGGGCTGAAGATTTCTTGTGCCTCACACTGTGAGGCTGAAGATTATACATCCCTTTGTTTTTTGTTCTTGGTCATAATAGAAATAAATTCTCGAAATATACATTGGGACACAAATATACATTGTATAAACATGTTTATACAATATATAAGAATAATTATAAGAATATTGGAAGTACATGGCATGGAAAATTACTTGCTTAAAAGTTAAACACTGAAAAAAGTTAAACACTGAATAACTTGGCCTACTTGACAGTGGAAAATAATTATTATGCAAGGGCATGTCTGATAAGCAACCCAGAGCTGGTCATAATAATATTCCTTACATGGAGGTTTCGTAGAGAAGCCTTGCAATGAATCATGAAGTTGATTATGCAAGTAGTTTCTGAGTAATAGAAACAAGTTCTAATAACTGATTACCAGGAAGCAACTGGTCTCTAGCTTTAAGTCATATAGATAGAGGAGTCTCCTGATATTGTAGTCTTGGTGACAGGGCGGTACCAAGGACTGTTAGCTGACCTAGGTAGTTGTTTAGGCTGAAATAATAAGTCTAAATTTTAATTATCTATAACTTTTAAGGTTATTTCTTTTCTCAAAAACAGGTAGGCGTCAAAATGTCTATGGGAAAGGAATGTATTGATTGTTTTGTTTTGCTTCTATGCATTTCATGATGTAATCCTGTCCCTGCTTTAAACATATAAATAAAGACCCGCTGAGACCCTCAGCAGGAGATGCTTTCACCAATATAAGAGTGTCTGTGTCTGCCTCAACTCCCCTTTCCTTTCCCTTCCCATCATCCCTTAAGAAAGTTTTGCCTAGGCCATCTCATCCTTTCAGGGACACCTGACCCAACTTTTTGCCAAAAGCTGGTCTTCAGCACTTCTCTGTATTCTCCTCCCACCAGAACCACATCATTGTCCCCTGGGGGAGGGATCACTCCTTCCTCCCTGCAGGTCTGGTGCTCAGGATCTTGCTTCCTCTGGCATCTGTGGTTCCCATGACCTTTTGCCACAGGGTGTGGAAGGACCAAGTCAGCAAGTCCTTTTTCCCCTAATAACTGGAGTTCGGGTCCCAGCTCCCCAAGTCACCCCAAATCTGAGTCTCTACTTCATTGACATCTTAATTCAGGGGGCTGTTCTCTCCTTCCCAAATGGTGTTGACACAAAAGAGGAACCAGATCCTTTTCCTGATGTCACCAAATTAACACACATATTCATCACTGGTCATAGAAATTCATCAGCTTTGATGAAATTAAGTGTATTTCATCCATTCCAGAGCAGGAAGCAGATAACAGAATATTAGGCTCCTCTAAATGTACATCCTCTGCCATTTCCCCAAATATTTTGGAGGCCGAAGTTTTCTGGTCAGATAGTCCAGGCCCCTAAAATTAGATCTGGGAATCCTCCATCAGTCTCTGGGTTCCTCCACACAAAGTCAAGTTGGATAAAGTAAACTCCAATTAATGTAAGAGAATCATTCAGAGCTCATCCCCTTTCTTGTCCTAATGATAGGGGGAAAAGGATGTCCCTAAAGCGCGCTGGTGAGGACCCACAGCCAGGCAACCCATTTTATATCGGGGCTGCTCTGTAACACTAACAACATAAAATCCCTTGTAAATATTTTCTTTGCCAGATGACAAATGATTTCCCATGGAAAAATTCATCCTACCCTTAAACAAGTTCAAAGTTATATCTCAGCACAAGGCCTGACTGCTGCGAGCCAGCCTTAACAGCCTGGGTATCAGGGGTTCCTGAAGGATGGGAAGGTGTCAGCTCAACTGTAGAGAATGAGGGGGGAGGAGGAATTGAGGAGAAGCAGACAATTGGTCAGGGTGCAGGCATCATCCTGCTGAAGAGTCTCAGCAGCCCTTTATTTATACATTTCAAGCAAACTGTGAGAGTGCATAAGCATATGCATTAAGGCAGGAAGATAACAATCATCACATCTTTCTCAAGAGCAGCCAAGGGTCTATTTGCCCACCTGCAGAGGTCCTGACATTTGTTATTTTTTTGATTTAAAGAAGGCACAGTTGCTAAAAGAAAGTGTTCTTAGAATAGTCATTTACCTTAAACAACCAAACAGTTCTTTTATTACTAGCAAAAAGCTTATGCGACTGCAACTAACATTTCTATGTTTGCCATGGTGAAGGGTTAACCAAGGGCTAGGGGAAACAAAGGGCAGGAAGTTACCTGGGGGATGGGAGACAAAAGGATTATTTCTAACTAACCTATAAAGTTTAGACTAACATATAACCAAAAGAGTAAAGCAAAAAACAGGAGGCTTTTATATAGAAATCATCATCTATAGTATATTGTTTTAATATTGATTTGATATTAAGGAATCAAGGGCCTGGAGGGCATTAATGCTAGGCAAGCCACACTGACTCTTCCCTAGCCCCCAGCTCTCAATTAAGGGAGGAATTCTCCTAAGCTAACAAAAGGGTTTTCTACCTATTACTTCTCAACTTATCTAGTCAGCCTAGTTTCTGTATCTAACTTTAACATCAAGGGAAAATTCCTTTCTCTATAAGATTGCTGATTGTTGTTTTAAGAAACTACAAATATTTCATCAGAGGCAGGGCCAGAGATGGTTATAGCTTTTGGTTCTCAGAATGGTTAATACGTGACATACCAGTAGTTGTAATGCTGACTATTTCCAAGTGCATTATTTGTGCTGCCATGGTTATTAGCTCGACCAGTCACAAAATTGCTGTTGACTTACTCTTGAATGCATACTCTAACAGCTACCATACCAGTTGTCACCTCCAGGGGAATCAGCCCTAATCAAACAGAAAGAATTTAGCAGAAGCAGGCTACGGAGCCTCCTGGCATATGAGGAATTTTCTTACACTTGGAGCATAGCTTGCTTCTGCCACCCAACTGCTATCTTTAACTTTAAAGTAAAAGAATTTCCTTCTCCAATTATCCCTTGCCTCAAAAGACCACATATCCATATTATAGACTTGGCCAAGGGATATTTACAGCCTTTTGTTCCCAGAAGATTTTTTACTTGTTAATGTAAGGCCGAATGTTGAATTACTGCCTTTTGGCAGAGAATAACTAATTTTACAAAAAATGTAATATTTGTACCATGTAGTGCCATTTGCCATTGATACCGGAATTGTCAGGCCTAGTCTCCCAGCCAGGAACGGATCCCAGGCTGCAGGGCAGCGCTGAGCCCCAGCCACTAGACCCCACGGGTTGGTGTCTCACGAAGCCGCAGCAGGAACTTCGCAGACGCACAGGCAAGCAAGCAAGAAGAGGCAGGTTTATTTAGAGAAAGAAAACGTTTATTCAGAAGAAAAAGAACAGAAATAAAGTGGGACTCCCAGGCCATGATATCAGGGCAGGGAGGGGCAAGGAAGCCAAAGTGGAGTCGTGTCTCAGGGAATATAGACCTTCTTTCCCTCATTATTCTAAAGCTCCACCAGTCTCTTTGTGATTGGTTAGTTCTCGGCTGTCTCATTTAATCTTGGTACTGAGTGGGGGATCTTCACATTCCTTATCTAACAGCTTTCTCTTTCCCCATTTGTTGGATCTTTATCTTTATGGCCCAGTCTTCTGGATGGGCATCCCTGCATTGAAGTTAAACAGCTGCCCTTCTAATTTGTCCATAAATTAAACCACTCTCCATTTCCCCAATCTCTACCTCCCTTTATCACCTGAAGGAAACCAAGGCCAGTGTTAACAATGTTGTCCTTGGTCCTGAGATGTTTGTTTTTCCAGGTGGAATTAGTTACATTCCTCTGGTTGTCCTTATTTCTGAAGCCTTCCTAAATTCTTCAGAGGTCCCCTCCTGCACTGTCCCTAAAACTGCCTAATTACCCTAGCTTGCCCTGTGTCTCACCATCAAATTGGTTATTTAGTAATTGATCAAACATCATTTTCAGTTTTACTTTTTAAATGTGTACTTTAGCAATGGTAGAAATTAGCCATAAACAAATGAGGATAATCTTGGAGTTAGCTAACGAGATTCCTGATTTTTCAGAAATCTGCCCCATGCCCGGACTTCTGTCAGATGACATGAGTAGCATGGCTCCCCATATCAGGGGAGGAGGGGGGCTTCAGGCCCTGGGGGAGCCCCATCCATGCCAGAGCCTGAGGGGATCCCCTCCCTTAGGGGATTCACAGGTTCCTCCAGCGAAGGAGGATTGTTCATGAGCCCAGAGGGCTTCTGGAGCCCAGCATCCAGGGGGCAGAGGGTCAGGGACACTTCTTCTGTATAAAAGAGAAAGTATGGAAAGAGGGTCCCGGAGAAGGACTCAGGAGGGAAGGAGAAGATGTGGCAGCCATCAGTCATGTCATAGAAGGAGATGTCCCCTTGATCATAGTCCAGGAATACCCCCACCCTGTGGGGACAGTCCCTAAGGGATAGTGGAGTAGGAGGGTCAGTAAGGGCTTGGGAATTACCTTCGAACAGGGAAAAAACCCAGAACCCATCCAGGGGGGTCGGAAAATTGCATCTCGTTTTCTCATCTTTCCTCCAGACCCCCAATCCCAACTCAATTCTGCCTTCTTTCCTGAACTCTACCTCCCAGTAACAGCGCCCTGATGTGATGCCCTCAAGACCCAAAACACTGCATAATCCTCCCATTCCATCCTGATGAAAAGTCAGACTCTTCTTGTCATGAGAGAGGACAATTTTATCATCGTGAGAATCTGGATCCAGAGTAACAGGCCCTGCAGAGAGAGAACCCATATGCCAGCCTGACATAAAAAGGTCACACACCTCCTCACCCCAGATACTCAGCTTTATGGGGAGAGGGATATGTTCCCTGAAATGAGAGCCTGGTGACCCAAGCCCACAGCCCCCAAGCAAGAGAAGGAACCATAAGATTATTGGGGATCAAATACGTCACAGGATCCCTGGGGACCCACCAGGACCCCTAGGACTAAGAAGCCCCTTCAGCACCCATGACCAGTTACCCCCAGACCAGCTGTGACATCATAGCTACACCCACCCCACCCCCACGGAGGGTGCAGAGTCTGTGTCCACACATAGAACAGAAGGAAAGGCCAGAAGCTGAGCAGCCCCAGAGAGAAAAGAGTCACTCACAGGCCCGGAACTTTTCCTTCCGCCAATCTGCAAGAGACACACATGTCATGTGAGGGACTCTAGATACTCACAACCAGGGCCTGTGCCTAGTTTTCTACTAAAAAGTGATACAGAGTTCACAGAGGAAAATATCTGGAAACATTTAGTGGATGCATTTAACTTTTAGATTTATACACACGCACACACACACACACACACACACAGTTGTTACGCTGCCAATTTCCCGTGATTTAAGACAAAAAGTTTAATACTCAGGGGTGAGAGGCTGCACACCAACTTAACAGAAGGGTCTTTACCTAGATAGGACCATCAAATTACACTTTTCAAGTCACCAGCCACAGGCCCATCCTGGAAACGAGGTTTTCTTGAATAGGTTCTATGGAGATGAAACGCCCAGGACTGCGTGTGCTTGTGAAGAACTAACAGACCTGGCCATGCTGCATCTCTCTGAGCCACGGGACTTAGAGCTATAACCAGCCCAGGCCTGTGGGCAGCCCAATGCTCCTGCCTCCTGGGGCAGCAAAGACCTGAGGAAGCCTGGCGACGTGGGGGCTGGTGGGCAGAGTTTTCCCCTTTGCTTTTTTTTTTTTTTAATAGAGGCATGTTTTATTTATTTATTTATTTGTTTGTTTGTTGTTTGTTTGTTTCTTTTTTTGTTTATAAATGCACTGGGTACAGTCAGAAGCGCGGGAGAGTGAGAGAATTCACCAGAGCCAGAGCGGGGAGCAGAGCAGGCAGAAGGACCGAAGTACACTGCTGAGGGGTGCAGCGGGCGGCAGGAGAGGTCTGAGCACCATGTGGGACCCTCCTCCGGTGGCCGGGGAGCAGCCAGGGATCGAACTGGTGCCGCATAGGTCACGGGCAGCTTCGCAACCCAGCGCTCAACCGCTGCGCCACCGGGGAGGCCCTCCCCATTGCTTTTGAATAAATCTGTTTGTCAAACAAGGGGAGAGAGATGGGCAGAGAGAAAGAGAGAATGACACAATGGGGCTGAGCTGCAGGTGGGGGTGACTGTGCCATGAGTGAGGAGACTCAAGGACACTCAGCAGAGGGCCCTGCCCACTCAGGAGTGGGTGGAGAGGGCTCTAGGAGGAGAGAGACATGCAGAGTAGGGACATGGACACACACTGAGAGGATCAAACACTAGTGACAACTTTCCTCATTTTCATGTGCATGTGTGGTGGAAACAAAACCATCCCTGTAGACAGAGAAGAACACAAACCATTGGATTGACACAACTGTTTCCTTCAAGATGAGCCAAGAAAGAGGGAAGCTTCAAAGTAAAACCTCTCTGTATAAGCAGAATAATGACTTCAAAGGTATCCATGTCCTCATCCCATGAACCTGTAAAAGTGTGTCCTTGACAGAAGAAAGAGAAACCTGCATGTGGGACAGACATGGGACCTGGAAACAGGGATGTTACTGAGTATCATCAGGGGGAACCAATCATATGAGCCTTAACAGCCATGACCCCGCACCTGTGCTCAGAGACAGTCACATGGTGATGGCAGCAGGCCCATAAAGAAGCTGCACGGCAGGCTGTGTAGACAGAGGACGAGGGTCCCCAGTCAATGCAGGGGGCCTGAGACCCTGGGAGAGGAAGGGGCTCCTGAAAGGAAGGAGCTGCCAGACCCTGGAGTTAGTCCCAGGACGCGGTCTCAGGTGTCTGCCCTTCAGGTGTGTGAGATGATAAACTGTGTGGGTGACGCTGCTCCAGGGTATGGTGATGTGTGTCAGCAGCAGCTCCAGCTCTGGGGCTCAGAGCTGGAGCTCTGAGCAGGGCCTGGCAGGGGAGGTCTGGAGGGAGCACCAGGACCCCATGCGGGGGCTCCCCCATGAGATGAGGTTCCAGGAGTGTCACCTGCTCTGGGAATAGAAAGAGGGAGAGAGAGGTACCTGGAGAGCAGGGAGGGAAGGAAGGGCAGGTGAGGAGAGTAGGACAAGGATGTGGGACAGGAGGAAGGAGCCAGAAGGTTTGTTAATTTGCTGACCAGAGATAGACCCAGACCCTGACTCTGCTGGAGAGGGAGGGTCACCCACAAGTCCTAATGATCAGATGGGATGTGCCCTGCCCCCCTCAGCATGTGCCACACAGGTTCATAGACCAGAGACCCCTGAAATGAATGAAAGGGGAGCACAGGACCCTCCCATACAGCACCCCAAGGCCATGTCATCCCCACCCCACACCTGCCCGGGCAGGAGGAAGCAGGTCATTCCCCAATACTCAGGTCAGACACAGCAAGACTCTGAGGCCATTAGGGGAGAGCCTGAGTTTCCCAACTATGTGAGGAGAGAGGGGGAGAGAGGAGAATCCAGGATCCACATTTATAGGAATAAGGAACATCTTCTTGTGCACATGGTGTATAAATGTGTGACACCAACCATACCTGCACAAGTTCACTCAGAGTGTAACAGTGTGGTCCCCAGGAAAAAGGGAGATTCCAGGTTTCCTGTCCCACACTTCTACCTGCTGAGCAGGTAGAAGAAGCTGTAGAGGAGACTGCAAAGGAAGGAATCAGGATGGAGAACCAGAAAGAGACCTGGAGGATTCACATGGAGCAGAGAGACACCTGAAAAAGCTGCACTTCCCTTTTGGTCATGGACTGGGTGACACAGATATGGGTGAGACTCATGACAATGGCACTTTTCATCCTGATTTTGATTTTGCTCTTTTCCTCCCAGACTTGTCTGGTTGTTTCTGATCCTTCTCTAAGAAAAGGATCAGATAAGAAACAAGATCACAGATCTTGATAAGAAACAAGATCAGGGCCTCCCTGGTGGTGCAAGGGTTTAAGCACCACACTATGAAGCAATCTGCTGCCTCTGCAGCATGAGTTTGATCCCCAGCCAGGGAGCTACCCACATGGTGCAGCAGACCTCTCCTGTCTTTCCCACTGCTCCCCTCAGGAGTGTATTTCAGTCAAACTGCCTGTTCTGTTCCCACTCTGTCTCTGGTGAATCCTCTCATCACCGCCCAACCCCCGCCCCAGCATCTCTGGCCTGTACCTCAGCTCTTGTATGCATAAATAAATAAATCTTTAAAAAAAAGAAAAGAAATGAACCAAGATCACATGCAATGACTGGGTGGCATATATGTGACCTCTTTGTAAAAAAGAGAGATTTTAAATTTACTTGTTTTTGCTGAGACATTAGTTGACATCCAGCTCTAATGCTCTACTCCATGCTTCTTCATACAACAATAAAAAAAAAAGAGGGCGTGGAGGAGAACAGGAACAGGAGCAGTAGGAACAAAAAGAGAAAATCAAAGTGGCATTTAATGTGAGACACAACATGCCCAGGACTGTGTGCACTGACTGCACTTGTCAGTTAATTTTTGTAGCAAAACTTAAAGTGAAAAATTTTTGTTAAATTTTACAAATCATACAAGATCACACATGTATCCATCTGTGATTCTGTCAATATCAAAATGTTGATTCTAGTGTATTAATGTGTTTCATTCAAACACATCATTCTTTTTGCATGCCAAAGGAAAGGTTATGTTAAAATGCATGAGACATGAACTCAGCAGAGGCTGGAATGATGGTGAAGACAACTCTGTGATCCTCACTGTGTGGAAATGAGCCCCCAGGAGTATCAGGGGGACTCTCAGGAGGATGCTCATACTCCTGGTCCCAGGCCCCTCCCCTACAGACCCTTCTCTGTGGCTCAAGGTCTGTGTCCAGGACCATAAACAAACCCCTAACCAGGGAAAGGGCGTGTGACTCAGGCTCAGGAGGCACAGATCGCCCCTCACCAGCATCTCTGACCTTCCCTGCAGGACCTATGCAGACCCTGCTCTGGAGGCATTGGGGTGGATCATGTGAGGGACACTGCAATTAGACGGTCACCTTAATAATGGTTTTCAAAGTGTAACTTTATCTGAAGTACTTCAAAAGACCCACTGTGCTTCATTCCCAAGCCTTTCACAGCGTCCGCACATAACAAATTCAAACTGGTGACTGTGCCCAAAACCTCTAGTAGGCTCTTGTCCCACTCACCCCTCTCCTTCCTTCCTCATTCTATCTCCATCCAGACTTTTGTTTCAAATTTCACCCCTGTTCTTTGGAAATGGATTATAACCATTTTAGGTTTGTTCTTTTCCAGTCTACATAGTTGCCTCTTAAAAAAAAAACAACCTAAATAATAGCAACCATGAGACTGTCAGACAGAATTCTCCTTAAAAAGATTATGGCTCTGAAAATCATACATTGTTTATCTTGTTATAAAGACACCTAAAGTACACAAACACAAACACACAAACTAGATCCTACAGTAATTTCAGAACCTTCACAAGCCCCTGCCCAAGAATCATAAACACCCCAGTAGCTCTGACCCAGACTCAGAACACCAACCCTAAATAACTATTCCTCAGCACCCACAAGGATTAGAAGAAAAATTCAGCTTGGACATGAATCAGAGCATGCATGAGAAGACAGAGAATCAAGAGGAAACAGGAAACAAAAACTAGAACCAAAATAAGACTGGGATGTTGGATCCAGAAGGATCCATAACCAGGACCCCTTAGCAAGACCTGACTCCAAAGCAGGAAGTAGGATATCTGGAATTTTCCAAAGATCAGCAAATCATGAAGCACACACTTGTATCTGCTTCAGCCTCTCCTCACATTGACCCCCACTGTCCTCACCCACAGGAAGGACCAGGTGACAAGGGCTCAGAGGGTGCCCTACATTTCTCACATGGAGGCTCTAGAGTGAAGGAAGACCAGGGACTCCAGGTCCTTCCTGGTGGGGTCCCTGATAGAGATGGGGCAGATAGGACACTGGGAGGGAGTCCCAGGACCCTCAGGCCACTCACCTGCGTACAGCTGGGCCTTCCTCCAGGCTGAAAGGGAACACACAGGTGAGACCTCAGCATAACCAGCTGCTCATGTGACCCACAGGCCCTGGTCAATCTCTGTTCTGAAGGTGAGACTCTCTGGGGGGTGGAGGGGAGACGCTGAGAGGTCATGATGCCCTGCCCAGTGCAGACAGCAGGGGGTGGTGGGAAATCCCCTGGCTCAGGTCAGGAGCCTGCAGGACAGACTGACCCAGCCCTGCCTGCTGCTGCTGTGGGACTTTGGGCAAGTCACTGAGCGGCTCTGGGCCCCACAGCCTTCAAAGCTCCTGCTTCACCTGCTACTCAGTGTTGCTACACAGGATCAAAAACAGTATATGGGAAGATATTTTTAACATGCATGCTATTCCAAAATTATTACATTCAGTATTTCTTGGAAATTAATGGGAAGATGAAATGAAAACACAACATGGACATCACACAAGCTCCAAATGCAGTATTTCTAGTGATAAAAACTCTCTGGGAGAGGGAAAGTCCCCCCACTCCCTCCCATGCAAGGTCACCCCATCCTCTCCCAGCACCACTGATCAGCATCTTTAGGAGCAGAGAGAACAGACTTTCCTTGGGGTTGTTTGGGGAGAAAGGGCAGGAGGAGGTCACACTCCTAAACTTCAAGAGTCCATTTACTCATCAAATCCCAGAGCAGCTGCTTCACTTCCAGGTGCTGACCAAGAACCAGATGCATTGAGGACTAGAAAGCCAGCACCATGGTGGGAAAGTTAGGGCTGGAATGAGACCAGGATGCAGGAGAATCCAAGGGTCACCACCACACCAGGACCCCAAGAATGGGGGGAAAAGAGCACCCAGATCTCGGGAGCCCACGGAGCAGGGTCCTGCCTCCCACCAGCTCCCACTTTCCACCCAGGGAAGGGTCGACATGTCTGTGCTTAGACAGCCAAGGGGAGGGACCCCTGGGCACAGAGGGGACAGGGACCCAGGACCCCTGGAGCATCACTCACCAGCCAGGTAAGCTGCCTTCCTCTGGTCTGAAAGACAACAGAGGACACAGGTGAGCTAAGAACCAGAATGTTTCCCATGAAGGGGACACAGAGAGTTCAGGAGGGAGAACAGAGCTTACCTAGAGTTGCCTGGAGTTCATCTGAAAGAGAATTAAAAATATAAGCATTAATTGTTGCTAAGAACAAAATTTGTGCCTAGAGAAGACACAAAAATGAATCTCTCTGTGTCCTAGAATTTCCACCTTCAGACCAACATGAGCCTCCAAGATCCACTGTCCCCTCTGGGACAGAGCACCTGCTCTGATCTCCTTGCAGAGGGAACCTGGGCTCTGGCTCTGGTGTCAGCTTGTCCCTCTCAGCACCCACTACCACACTCACCAGCCTGGCCCCTGCCCTGCCTTACCTGTGTCCTTCAGGGCCTCCTCCTTGGTCTGTGTGTCCTCCTCCTTAGCCTGGCACAGATTCCCCTGTTCCTGCAGCTCCCGCATCTGTGTGGAATGTTCTCTCTGGGTGTAGCAGGCAGCCCCCAGGAGCAGGAGCAGCAGCAAGGTCAGGATCACCAGGAAAGCCGGCTTCCAGGGAGAGGCCCAGGGGAAGAAGGGCTCTGCAGACAGAGCCCCCCACAAACACCCCATCAGGACACAGCCCAGGACAGCCCAGCCCAGTACCCCTGGATGTGCTGGCCCCCTGCACCCGCAGGGAATGATGAAGAGGGCGATGCACTGACCTGGGATGATAATGGCCATGGCCTTCTCCTGATGCAGGATGGGGTTGAGGATAGAACAGGTCACGCTCCCCACAGAGCTGTCTCTCACCACCAGAGCAGACTCCACGCTGAACAGCCCCTCAGTGTCCTGGGCCTGGACCTTGGAGAACTCCAGGAACTGCTCCCCACGGGGGTCTCTCCACTGCACCTGGGGCTCCGGGAACCAGCCCGAAGTCATGCACACCGCCCGCACCCCGTCCTCCTTTGGCCCTGTGATGTGCACTTGGGGGGCAGAGCCCACACCTGTGGAGGGAAGATGAGAGCCAGGTGGGGCAGGTATAGGAGTAAGTTCAGTGGAGAGTAGTCAATTTCATGCCAGGTGAGCTGAAGTCCCCACCAGCCCATATGAATACAATTCCATTACTACAGGCCATTGAGAGATTTTTTTTTCTGTGGTTCTTTGTTACATAGCAGCTGTCCACAGTCACCAGACTCCGCGGACTCCATCGTCCTTTCTTCATCTGTTCTGAGGGGTTTTATAGAACCCTGTTAGATCAAATGATGACCCAGCTCAAATATCTATATCATATGGAGGTTTTTCTGATTACCTTTGGTGGCACTAATCAGCCACCCTTGATTCACATCTCTGCCATGTACTCACCACATTTTTTTATGACAGTATTGTCACCTCACAACACCCTGCTCCTCACTCTCTCCCACCAGCCATGAGGACTCCATGTGAGCAGATCACACACCAAACACACGCTCGCCCCAGGTCATTCACATGGGCTGTGACTCCATGTAGGAATTCCCTTCCCTGTAATGTACAACATGCCTGTAGCCAACATTCTCTGTGATGTGTGGAGAAGTTGATAAAGGACAAACTCCAAAGAATTTTTTTCACAATGAGGTAATTTTCACCTTTTTGCTTCTTTTTCTTTCTTTTTATAACCTATAATAGCAGACAGATGGTATTTAACCTATTGTGGCCATCACTTCACTGTATATATAAATCAGTCATTATTGGTATGCCTCACATTACATATGATACATATTAATTATCTGTCTATAAACTGAGGAGAAAGGAACACCCACACATCAGATATCTACTCAGCTGTATTCCCCCTTCCCTGGAGTCTTTGCTCCCATGGCACTAGCCTGAGCTGCTACTTATTACTGCAACCTTGCCTTAGCCCCAGCCCCACATTGCTGAGTCATCTCCCTGCTCCATTTAGCTTCCTGTCCTCACCACTTTTCACTTCCAAATGTCATTTATGCCCTGCTTATTGATTACGATTGCTCTCTCTCCCACTACAAATATAAACTCACAGAGTGAAAACTTTGCTTTTGTATCTAAGACTTTAGAACGGGACCAGACATGTAGCAGGTACCCTATATGTTTACATTTCATAAAACATGAATTAATAAGCCTTTTCTTACTCATAAATGATATGATAAACTAAAGTGAATTCCCTTTTTTTTCTCCCCAGTTCCAAAACTTCAGGACTCTGAGATATTTAACCATGTTACCAACCCGCCACCTGCAGCTCCAAGCTGGCTTGGTCACTGAAGACTCCGTTGATGAAGCTGCAGGTGTACAGCCCATTGTCAGACACCTGGACCTTGCGGATACGCACAGCAGCCTCCCCTTGCTGAGGAATTTCCGCACTAGTGAGGTCCGCCCTGCGTACTGGGCCATCAGCTCCTCATGTCGTTCCTGTCCGTCTTGATAGATGAACACTGACTCCAAGACATTGGACCGGAACCACCTCAACTCCATGTTCTCTGCACTCATTGCTGGGTCCAGGAAGCAGGGCAGTGTGGCGTCCTTGCCCAGCTCTGCCACAATAGGGTCTGGGGAGCCAAATACATGGAACCTCTCTGTGAACACAGATATGAGAGTTAGAAAGGGTAAGAGACACAGTTATCTCAGGGAACACACACCATCACTAGGGGAGGCCCTGGCAGGCTGAGGGAAGGTGTCTATGAACAGACAGCTGACATGAGGATTAACAGTGACAGTTCTGAATCTGGAAAGATCTCCCAACCGCACTTGTGTCCAACTACACTTGTGGTCCAGAAATAATGTCAAAGATGCTCCCTCATTCACTAGTGTATCTGATAGCAGGACCTTCCATCACAAACTCTAGCTCCATGGTTCTCATTTTCAGCATCACAATCTCCAGGAGGGCTTGAAATAGTAAAATGTGGGGACCCTACCCCAGGTCTGATGCAGCCGATTGGGATGACACAAGAACGCACATTTCCAAAGAGTTTTTGGGGGACTAAGAAGGTGTCTGGGGAAATCAGTTTCATTGCACAGAGGATCATTAATGTGAATGAGTGGACAGGGCACCCAGATAACACCAGGCTTGTGACAAAACTGGATGCTCTTACATAGCAGTCACCAGGCAGACAGCAACAAAAGGGACACAGAGGAGAGTCATGCTTCACTGACCAAGAGTTAGGCAGAGAAGACACCTGGAGGCTGTGGTCAGGGTGGGGGAGGCTGCAGCACATGCTGTGGTGGTCACTCAACCAGGCATGTGACCCTGGGCAGGGAGAGCTGAGAGTGAGGGCCCTCCAAGCTAACAAGGTCCCCAGTGAAGCAACAGGAGACAGTGCTGGAAGCACTCTCACTCCCTCCTCAGAACTGGCCCTGCCCTCCTGAAGCTCAGAGACAGTGTGCACAGGGAGAGTCTCAGGGCTAAACTGAGAGAGGCGGGTGTCAGAGGTGCCACAAACATGAGCTCACACGCCCGAGCCAGAGCACCCGCATCAGAGGCTGGATGACTTCAGTCCCCACGGTCTCTGACTCAGCATCTCAAGGATCAGGTCTCTAGTCCTACATAAGTTACAAATCTAAACACACAACAGGGTCACCTGATGGAAAGTTAGAAGTAGTTCAACTCTCTAAGTTACCACTATAGATGCTGTTTTTCAAAAATAGGAAATTTAAAGCAGCAAAATAAGTGCCAGAAACTTGAGATCTCAAGGGAATATGAATTCACAAGACTAGACCAACTCTGCCGTATGCAACTACGAAGATATGGAAGATCGTATCTTACTATCAAGTAGAGTTCAAATTGCCGTAATACAGAAAGTCAAAGAAATGGAGAAAACACAGAAAAGTGAATTAAAGAGAAAAACAAAATTTAGAACAATAAATGACCTGGAAAATAAAATGAGTAAAAAGAAACAGAAATTGAAGTCTTAAATTAAAATCACAGAGATGGGGCTGTAAAAAGATCAACAGAGAAGCTACTCACTCCTGGAGAAGCTATTGGAGCAGAATATGTAATAGGGTGGTCCCCAGGAAAGGGGGAGGTTTCAGGTTCCCTGCCCCACACAAGGGAGGGCGGAGCTGAGCAGGAAGAGAAGAAGCTGCAGAAGAGACTGAGAAAGGAAGCAAGATGGAGCCAGGAGACCTGGAGGAGGCACATGGAGCCTAGAGACATGTGAAGAAACTGCGTTTGTCTTTTGGTCATGGACTGGCTGACACAGATGTGGGTGAGACCCGTGGGGAGGTGACAATAGCAGCTTTTATCTTGATGTTGATTTTGCTCTTTTCCTTCTGGGCTTGTCTGGTTGTTTCTGACCCTTTTCTGTGGGTCCCCACTGGAAGATGCTTTAGACTTGGGGCAGGCTTTGGGGCCTTGCTCTGGGCCAATCCCATATGGATGGACTTTTACCCACGAGGGGACGGGTAACTTTGGGTGCTTCATTTAGAAACTAGACTCTTTGCCTTACCTGTATTGTTTCCTAGTTTTATTAAAGTTCCTTCCCATTAAAGTCTCATATGTTTTGTGTTGATGCGGCGGATGGCAGAACCCATTTAGAACAGGCAGGTTTGCGGGGTTTGGGCTGCCCCTCTCCCTGCCCTATGCCCCTCTCCCTGTCCTATAACAAATAGACCAAATGAAAGATCAAATCAGTGACCTGACAGCAATAATGAACAATGGACCGAATAGGAGAAAAATGAAGAAAAACTGGAAGAACTAACCAAATCTATGAGGCAAGGCAACACAAGCATAATGGATACTCCACAATTTGAAGAGAGAGACAGGAACAGAGATACATTCAAAGAAATATACTAACGTTACATATATACATACACAGAATAAAATAGTACTCACATTTTTTAAAGATTTATTTTTATTTAAGTATGCACACAAGAGCTGAGATATAAGCCAGAAGTGCAGGGAATGAGGGGATTCACCAGAGACAGAGTGGGGAGCAGAACAGGCAGATCTACTGGAACAAACTGCTGAGGGGAGCAACTACAAGACAGGAGAGGTCTGCTACAATATGTGGATCAGCTCCCTGCCAGGGATGAAATTCCTACTGCAGTGGCTGGTGATAACTTGATAATGCTGAGACTTAACCCCTTGTACCACCAGCGAGGCCCACTGATTTTTTTTTTAAATAAGTAAAATAATTCCATTTAAACAACATAGCTGGAACTTGAAGACATTATGCTAAGACAAACGAACAAAGGCAATTCCTGAAGGAGAAGTTCCCAGAGCCCCTGGGCCCCACCCACCCCCACCAGAGGGAGACACAGGACAGGGAGGGACACACTCACCTGGGGCCCCCCTGGGTGGCAGCTGGAGGAGGAGCATCAGGGAGGGGAGGAGGCAGAGCACAGAACTGGGGCAGGAGCAGGGCGCCATCTCCTCAGGGCTGGGGAGAGACAGGGCAGGAGGCAGCCAGGCCCACACAGAGGAGCAGCACAGGCAGGAGCTCTGGACTCAGCGGGGAGCAGGGCCTAGGGACCCCCACCAGCAGGAGCAGGGCCCTTCCTGGTGACCCCTTAGGCCCTGAGACCAAGGAGGACAGACCTGGCTCCTCTCAGGGCTTCTGAGCCTCTGTGCTGCTAGACCGTGAGGTTTATTGGAGAAAAACATGCCCCCTTCCCTTCATACAGTGTGGAATCCACACCCTAGACCCACTTGCTCAGAACACCAGGCCCCTCATTCCCAGCACCTGAGTCTGGGGTGCAAACTGCCCTCCCCTCCCCATCATCACCCAGTTACTCCCAAGGACAGAGGCCCAGACCCAGGTCCCCCAGGAAAAAAAAAACCTCCAGGAGAAGTCTCAGGACACATGACACTGTCCCCAAGGGGTTAGGGTCCCCCCCATAAGCCCCTGTCCTGCTCTGTCTGCTTTTTCAGCTTGCCTGAAGTCCCTTCCTAGCTCTCCTGCCAGGACAAGGACAAGTTCCTGCCCCAAACACAGCAGGAGCCGGGTCAGATACCTACTGAGGGCTTCTACCTCCTCCTCTCTAACTCTGTGGGGATTTCTGCCTCTGGGTTGGCAACCCAGTGAGACAGAGCAGCAGAGAAATGAAATGAGTCCTGCTCAGAGAACAAACCCTCAAACCACATACTGTGGGGGCTGGGGGAGGCAAACATTGGTCCTGAGAGGGCAGATTCTAGGGCTGACTCTGAGGTCATCTCTAGACTCAGCCATTCTCTGTGTGACCATCTCCATCAAGTCTCTTAACCTTCCTGCCTCAATTCCCCCAAAGAAAAATGGAAATAGTATCAGCATCTCCCAAGTAAGTTTGGAATGAGAATTACATGAATTATATTGGAAGAGTCACAACCTAAAATTCGAGAACAGGGTCCTGCCCCAGGAAGTATTAGACACATTATTAAAATAAGTGAAGTACAATCTTCAGTGAGGTTGTACTGGTCCTCTTAGAGCTGGGCCATTACCTGTGCCACCTCCCATCCCACCCAAGCCCCACTACATTCTCAACCCCTCCTTACAGTCAGCTGCTCCCCACTTTTCTTAAAAGAAACATGTCTTCAAAACTGACATACCTGCTTTGAAATGGTGGGGCTTCTAGGGCGTCCCTTCGAACTTGAGAAGTTTCAGTGCTTCCCCAAATCTTCTTACAGAGTTAACACCTGCTGTTAGCTGCTAAGGAGTCCTGCTGGGTGCCAAGGAGGCCTCATGGCTCAGAGAAGATGTCTGCCAAGAGAGTAGACAGGCAGACTTAGGCATTCATTGAGGGGTGTCTCACCAGGGGTGGGATCCTGAGGATCCTCCAAATTTTCTCTTAAAAATGCATTCACCCTTCTCTGGCTCCTACACGATCTGAAAGTGAAAGCCTGAAATGCAATCCCAGCAGCCTCCACCCTGCCCTCTTGACAGTGCACTCGAGGGAGCACTTCCTTCCTGTTTCAGGAAGGAAACAGCATATCAGATGGGTCAGCAGAGGGGTGGGGCAGGCACCCTCACAGCCCTGCAGACACAGGGATGTGCCCACCCAGCACCCACTATTGAGAACCCACTGTGCTCCAAGCCGCTTGGCTTCCAGACCCAGAACGAGGAGTGAGTGTGGGGCCCAGTCAGTACTGACACTGAGCCCCTTGCAGGGCTCAGCCTGAGCCAGAGGGTGACTGCCCCGGTGACCCCAGGTCAGTCGTCACCACACTTGGCAGAGCCTGTGAGGAGCCCCAGGGGGTCCGTTTTCCTTCCAAGGTCATGACCCACTCCAGTCAGCTCATATCATCTCCCTGTCTCACCCCTTCTGCTTAAAGGAGGGTCTCCCTGGCCTCCCCTTCCTTCTCTGAGCCCCTCCCATTGCTCTCTTAAGGGCCCCCTCTGGCTCAGGTGACTCCTCCAAGTCAGGGAGCTCTCCCAGCCTCAGACCTCCTCAGTCACTGATGCTCCTGCTGCCTCTTCGCCCCAAACCCTCACCTCTCAGGCCACATCTGAACTGACCTACTCAGAGGGGCCTCTGCCAACCTCCTGATCCCACCTATGCACCCCACACCTGCTTATTGGGTTTGGGGGCCTGTCTTTCACCACAGCCCTGACGTGTATCATTTGGGAATCATGTGGGATCCCGGGGGGAGCCCCAGTGAGTCCTGCTCCGTGTCCAGCAGGGAGGGACCTCACCAGCCTCAGCTGAGCTCATCTACAGAGGAGACACTGCTGCTGCCCATGGGCTTCTCAGCTTCATCCACTCTGACAACTCCTTAGTCCACTGAGAACATGAGACTTCACCTCTGACCTGAGCACCAGCCTCTGATAGACACAGTGTCCACCATGCTCCCCTGTCTGCTATTCTATCCCCCCAAATATAAATGGGTCACTAATCACATCTCACTGAGTTGGAATCATTCAGGGCAGCACCTGTTTCTGCCCCCAGACAGCACCAAAAGGGGCACAGGAGAGTCATGCTTCATTGAACAAGAGGTAGGTGGAGAGAGACACCTGGAGGCTGTGGTCAGGGTGGGGGAGGCTGCAGCACACACTGTGGTGGTCACTCAACCAGGCACATGACCCTGGGCAGGGAGAACTAACAGTGAGGGACTCACAGCTCTGACTGGGCATTCCCAGCTAACAAGGCCCCCAGTGAAGAAACAAGGCACAGAGCTGGACGCAACCCCACATCCCCTCAGGACTGGCCCCGCCCTCCTGAAGCTCAGGGACAGTGTGCACAGGGCAGTGTCTCAGGACTGAACTAAGAGAGGCCGCGTCAGGTGTGCCACAAACATGAGCTCTCACGCCCCAGCCAGAGCACCCACACCAGAAGCTGCATGCCCCACAGTCTCTGACTCAGCATCTCAAGGATCAGGTCTCTAGTCCTGCATAAGTTTCAAAAATTGGACATTTAAAGCAGCAAAATAAGCCCCAGAAACATGCCCAGAAACTTGAGGCCTCAAGGGAACATGAAATCACAAGAAGAGAACAACTCTCCAATACACAACTACAAGCTGTGGAGGATCATATCTATCAAGTGGAGGTTCAGCATTGCCATCACAAAGAAAGCCAAAGAGATGGAGAAAACATAGAAAAGTGAATCAAAGAGATAAAACAAAATTGAGAATAATAAATGTATGTCTTGGAAAATAAAATCAGGGAACGGAAAATAGAAATTGAAGCCTTAAATGAACATCACAGAGACGGAGCCTCTAAAAGGTCAACAGAGAAGCTACTCGCTCCTGTATAAGTTACTGGAGCAGGAAAAACCAAATAGAAGATTAAGTCAGTGACATCTAATAATAATGAACAATGGACCGAATTAGAAGAAAAAAGAGAAAAATGAGGAAAAAAACGGAAGAACTAAATAATCTATGAGGAAAGTCAACATAAGAATAATGGATACACCACAATTTGAAGAGGGAAAGACAGAACAGGGTATATTCAAAGAAATAGTAAAATTACATATATATACACACATGATGAAATGACACTCAGATTTTTTTTAAAGCTTTATTTTGATTTATGCATATAAGAATTGTGGTGTAGACCAGGGAGGGTGAAAAGATTCACCAGAGAGAGAGTGAGGAGCAGAGCAGGCAGATCTACTGAAATACACTGCTGAGGGGAGCAGTGGGCAAGACAGGAAAGGTCTGCTGTGCCATCTGGGTAGCTCCCTGGCCGGGGATCAAACTCATGTTGCAGTGGCTAGTGATAGCTTGACAAAGCTGAGACTTAGCCACTTGAGTCAACAGGGAGGCCCTCAGATATTTTTTTAAATAAGTAAAATCATGCCATTTAAAATAACATGGATGGAACTTGAGGACATTATGCTAACTCAAATGAGCAAAGACAATTCCTGAAAGAGGAGCTCCCAGAGACCCTGGGCCCCACCCACCCAAGGGAGACACAGGGACAGAGAGGGACACACTCACCTGGGGACCCCCCCGGGAGCAGCTGGAGGAGGAGCAGCAGGGAGGGGAGGAGGCAGAGCACAGAGCTGGGGGCAGGAGCAGGGCGCCATCTCCTCAGGGCTGGGGAGAGACAGGGCAGGAGGCAGCCAGGCCCACACAGAGGAGCAGGGCAGCCAGGAGCTCTGGGCTCAGGGGGGAGCAGGGCCCTGGTGACTCCACAGGCCCTGGGACCAAGAAGGACAGACCTGGCTTCTTTCAAGGTTAGGGGCTAGGAGCAGGTAGGCCATGTTTCAGGAAGGACAGGCATTACAGGCTGACTCTGAGGTCACTGCTGGAATTGGCCACTCTGTGTGACCATCTTCATCAAGCCTAACCTTCCTGCCTCACTTTCCCCACCAGAAAAATGGGAATAGTATCAGCATCTCCCAACCAAGATTGGAAGGAGAATTACCTGAATTGTATTTGAAGAGTCACTACCTATAATTCTAGAATAGCATCCTGCCCCAGGAGTGTTACAGACTGCGGAAGACCAGCCTCAGCAAACTGGGTGTCAGGGGTTCCTGAAGGATGGGACGGCGTCTGCGCAATTGAGGAATTGATCAGGCACACGCAATGTCTTGTGTTAGTATGTCTGACCCCAAAAGTCTCAGCAAGTCTTTATTTATTCATTTTTAGCAAGCAGTGAGATTACATCATCATATGCATAGAGCAAAGCAGAAGCAATCAGTGCCTTCTTTTCCCATAGACTTTTGGCTGCTATGTGCTCTCAGCAAGAAGGCAACCTTCAAGGTTAATGGATAAAAAACTAAAACCTTACACTAAAACTTATTATTTCAGCTAGACAATTACCTAAGACAGTTGATAGCTGCCACTACACCCTTTTCAGCTAAAGCCTAAGCATCAAAAGACTCTTCCATGCAGATGGCCTTCAGCCAGAGACCAGCTACTTCTCAGCTTTCAGAACTTTTTCTACCTAGAAACTCCTTAACATTTAAAAACTTTCCTAAGAAACTTCTAAAAAAGCAAAAGTAGGACTTACTATAATTGTTGTGCTGGATTACTTTTCAGGCATGTACAATAAATTGTCTCCCATTGTCAAGTGGGCCAAATTGTTTAACTTCTAAACAGATAATTTTCTGTGCCATTTACTTGCAGTATGAAGATATATATAATTTATTGCCTCATGTACTTTCTGGGAAATTTATTCTCTCTTTATGACCAGGAACAAAAAACAAAAGGATGTAAAACTTCAGCCCCACGGTGTGAGGCACAAGGTATCTTCGGCCCCACGGTGTGAGGCCCTTTTTCTTCGCTGCTTGCCAGTGTCTTATCTGACTGGGGCATAAGGCCCCCTGCAGCAACAGACACATTACTAAAATAAGTGAAGTACAACCATCAATGAGTTGTGCTGGGTCCTCTTAGAGCTGCACCATGTCCAGGGCCACCTCCCATCCCACCCAGACTCACCACATTCTCAGCCCCTCCTTACAGTCAGCTGCTCCCCACTTCCTTCTTCTTAAAAGAAGCATGTCTAAATATTGACATACCTGCTTAGAAATGGTGGGGCTTCTAAGGCGTCCCTTCAAGCTTGAGAGTTTCAGTGTTCCCAGCAGATCCCAAATCTTTACACAGAGTTTGCACCTGCTGTTAGCTGCTCAGGAGCCAGGCTGGGTGCCAAGGGGGCCTCATGGCTTGGAGAAAATGGTTCCAAGGGGGTAGACAAGCAGAATCTAGCACAAGTTGAGGGGTGTCTACAGAGGCCAGCCCACGGTTCCTCACAAATTTCTCACAGAAAAACAAATCACCCGTCTCAGGCTCCTTCCACTAACTGAAAGTGAAAGCTGAAGTGCAATTCCAGGTGCCACCCTGCCCTCTGGACAGTGCACCCCAGTTATCAGCAGGGAAAGAGCAGGATCAGAGGAGCCAGCACAGGGGAGAGATAGGCACCCTGACACCACTGGAGGCACAGGGGAGGCATCCACCCAGCACCCACTATTGAGCACCCACTGCACTCCAGGCTGCTTGGCTCCGAGACCCAGAACTAGTGGTGAGTGTGGGGCCCAGTCGGGACTGACACTGAGCCCCATGCAGGGCTCTGCCTGTGCCCAATGGTGACCATCCCAGTGAACCTATGCCAGCTGTCACCCCACATGGCAGAGCCTGTGAGGAGCCCTCAGGGGACCTGTTTCTCTACTCCTCACAGCAGCTGACCCATGAGCCCCACACCCTGGACACCAGGAGTCAGCACTGGGCACCAGGAGCTGCCAGGACCTGGTCCTGCCCGCACTGCGTGGACGGGGCCTGTGGCTTGTTCAGATGTTAATGTCACCTGAGTCCTGGTAACAGTGACTAGATCCTGTCCCACCAGGAAACGGGGCCATCAGGAAGGCCCGATTCTGTGTCTCCATGGAAACCAGGGAGCCTGGGACTCCCCACCCTTCTCACTTCCTGTGGTTTCCCCTTCTCAGTGAAGGGCACCTGTGTCCCCCCAGTTATCTCTGCCAGAGACTCCAGGGTCATCTTCACAGTCCACTCCCCACCCAGTCTACTTCCAATGCACCCAAATGTTCAGTCCATGTCCATGACCAGCACCTCTTCCAAATCACCCTCATTTCTCACCTGGCCCAAAGGTCACCCAACCTCACCACTAGCTTCACCTCCCCAAGTCCATTTCCTTCCAAGATCATGACTTTCTCCAGTCAGCTCAAGTCATTTCACTGTCTCATCCCTTTAGGGGATCCCTCTGCTTAAAGAAGGGTCTCCCGGGCCTCCCCTTCCCTCTCTGAGCCCCTCCCATTGCTCTCCCAAGGGCCCCCCTCTGGCTCAGGTGACTCCTCCAAGTCAGCTCACCAGACTGGGAGCTCTCCCAGCCTCAGGCCTCCTCACAGTCCCTGATGCTCCTGCTGCCTCTGCTCCCCAAGCCCTCACCTTTCAAGCCACATCTTAAGTGACCTGCCCAGAGGGGCCTCTGCCAACCACCTGATCCCACTTGTGCACCCCACACCTGCTTATTGGGCTTGGGGGGCCTGTCTGCCAACCTAGCTCTGACGTGCATCATCTGGCAAAGATGTGGGATCCTGAGGGTAGGTCCTGTGAGTCCTGCTCTGTGTCCAGCAGGGAGTGGCCTCACAAACTGCAGCTGAGCTCGTCTGCAGAGGAGACGCTGCTGCTGCACCTGGGTCCCTCGGCCTCGCCCACTCAGAAAAAGCCCTCAGTCCACTGAGAACACAAGTGGTCACCTCTGACCTGAGCACCAGCTTCTGATAGACACAGTGCCCACCATCTCCCCTGTCTGCTATTCTACTCCCCCAAATCTAAAGGGGTCACTAATCACATCTCACTGAGCTGGAATCATTCAGGGCAACACCTGTGTCTGTCCCCCAGATCCTCCCAGGGCTCAGGCAACAGAGTCACTACTTGGTGACTGAGGCCCTCACTGAACTTCTGCCAGGTTGCCGTCCTCACACCATCAGGACTCACATCATTACAGTCTCACACCATCAGGAATATCCTTTCAGGGCTCACTCCCCCTCTCCTGAGGGGCCTGCTGTGTCTGTCTTCATGGAGCCAGACTGACTGACCCTGATGCACAGAAATGGTTGGTTTTCTGCCTGAAGTCTGGTCTGAGATATTAAAACTCAAGATTTTGGTATATTCTTGAACACATCCTGCTTTGTCATCCTTAAAATTTCATTTACGATCATCTCAACTTAGAGTCCATCTTGGAATATCCAACTTAATTTGAAAATAAATAAAGAGAGCAACATGGCAGCGAGGAGACGCTGCGAGTAAGATCTCCCATTAAAAAAAAAGTTAATAGGGAGGAAAAGCGGCAGGTCCCAGTGAGAACTGGGACACGGAAGATAAACAGATGACTCCAGCAAACTACCCGAAGAGGAAAGTTGCCATAAAAGAGGACTAGAAGGGAGGAAAGCACACAGAACCCTGCTCCCCTCCCCCACCCACAAAGTCGGCACTCTCCGACCAACAGAAAGGAGGAAAACAACAAACTAAAACGACCAAAAAGAACAAACTACGCATCAAGCGGGACTGGGAGTGGAAAGGAACTATTTCAGCCACCACACCCCGTGAACTGGAGCTGTGGAGAACCCTGCAGGATTCGCTGCAGCGGTGAGCAAATGGCTCCGGGCTCCATTAGAGAACAACAGAGACCCCTGGAGGAGACCTGCACACAGCCCCAGGCCGGCTGGTAAGCTTGCGCAGCAAAGTGGCATGCTTGAAAAGCAAACGCGGATCGGGATCGCGGCTGCCCAGGTCCCCACGTCTGTGACCTAGGCTTGCGGGGAGATGCATGGGGACCCTCACTGAGGTGAAAGCCCCTCACTGAGTAATCAGGAAAAAGGCACCCAGGCACAGGAGCTGGGTGCAAAAGACTCCATTTTTGCGGGACACTGAACTGGGTTACAGCCCGCGTCCTGGACCTGAGGGCTTTGGAACTGAGACCCGGGGCACGAAATTCGGGACGTGGGTTCTCCACGACGGTGGGGCACAAGGCAGACACAGCACCCCAAACCGTTGAGGTTTACCCTACCATTCCCGCTCTGTTCCCTGTCCCACGGGGTGGAAAAATCAGCTCCCCAAGGGCTCTAGGAGAGATCTCTGGCACCACCTAGCGACTTGAAACCAGCAGAAGGCTCCTGGAGGAGCCAGTGACCAGCTGGGAAGTAAGCCCACACCAGGCCCCTTCCGACCAGTAGTCTTAGCCCACAGGGGGAGCGGGCACCAATGGCCGGGGCAGACCAGGCGCACAGAAGAGTGTGCCTGAGACAGGACACACAGGGAGTGCGCCCCACATCGCCATTTTAGAACAGGGACATTTCTTCAGTAAAGACTGCCTGCAGAAGGCTCCCTCAGGAGCCAGAGGTGAGAGGGGAAGCTCGCCCACGCCAGGCCCCTTCTGGCCTGCAGTCCAAACACAGAGGGGGAGCGGGAACCACCGCCGGGGCAGACCAAGGGCACAGGGGAGTGTGTCCCCACATCGGCATTTTAGAACAGGGACCTTTCTTCAGTAAAGACTGCTTGAAACAGACAGATGGCCCGTGGAGGAGCCAGAGGGGAACGGAGAAGCTCACCCAAGATGCCGGCCAGTCCCAGCAACACAGTGTCCCAATGCATACGACAAATTAGAAAACAGACAGTAGGGAGTAGAAGAACCACACACAACCTAACAACTCCTCAGGAAAAAAAGCACACCACAAAAAGAAAAATCACCCCCCAGATTGCAACAACAGTAACTTGGAAGAACTTCTGAGCCTTCCAGAAAGAGAATTTAAAATTGCCGTGATTAAAAAAATGACAGAACTCATAAAGGAAAACAATGATCAGAAGAAGGAAATTGAGTCCCTAAAGAGGGAAAACAATGGTCAGAAGAATGAAATTGAGTCCCTAAAGAGGGAAGTAAAAGAAATGCAGGAAATCAAAGAATTAATGGAAGAACTAAAGAATTCTGGGAAAAGCAATGAAAGCAGAATAGATGAAATGGAAGAATGAATAAGCACTCTTGAAGACACAGAAATAAAAAGAACCAAAACAGAAAAGGAAAGAGAAGTATGAAGGAAAAAGAACGAAGAAAGACTTCGGGAACTATCTGACTCCATGAGAAAAGGAAATATAAGAGTTATAGGAATACCAGAAGGAGAGGAGAGAGATGTAGGAACAGAGAAAATATTCAAAGAGTAATTGAAGAGAACTTCCCAAACGTGAAAAGGAGCTGAAAAATTGATATACAAGAAGCAAGAAGAACACCAAACTTCCACAATGAAAGGAAAAATACAGCAAGGCACTTAATAGCAAAGCTCCCAAGAATCCAGGACAAGGAAAAAATAATGAAGCTGACAAGAGGGAAGAAAGAGATAACATTCAAAGGAAAACCAATCAGACAGACATCAGACTTCTCTGAAGAAACACTACGGGCAAGAAGAGAGTGGAGGGATATAGTCAACAGACTCCAAGAAAACAGATGACTACCAAGAATACTCTATCCCGCAAAGCTATCCTTCCTCTTTGAAGAAAGAATATGGACCTTCCCAGACAAACAGAAACTCTGGAATTTCATTACGACTAAACCCCCACTCCAAAAAATACTACGAGGAATCCTAAAGCCAGAACCTCAGAGGGACAAATAACAACGAAAGAAGGCAAAAAAAAAAAAGTTATTAAAAGAATCAATAAATAAAATGAAGGAAAGACAAACACAATGGCAAATACAGATGCTAACATATCAATATTAACTCTAAATGTAAATGGACTAAACTCTTCAATAAAAAGACACAGAGTTGCATGGATTAAGAAACAAAACCCAACCTTTTGCTGTCTCCAGGAAACACATTTAACTACAAAAGATAAAAATAGACTCAAAGTTAAAGGTTGGAAAACAATCCTACAAGCAAATGGACCAAAAAGAAAGCAGGAACAGCTATACTTATATCAGATAAAACAGATTTCAAACTCAAAAAAATAAAAAGAGACCCCAATGGTCACTACATTATGATCAAGGGGACAATACTTCAAGAAGAAATAATGCTCATTAACATATACTCACCAAACGAAGGAGCACCAAATATATCAGACAACTGTTGTCCTCTCTGAAAACAGACATCAGAGAAAACACATACGTAGTGGGAGATTTCAACACACCACTATCAACAAGGATAGATCAACAAGACAAAAAATAAGCAAAGAAACTAAAGCTCTAAATAAGGACCTAGAGCATTTGGGCTTAACAGACATCTATAGAACACCAAACCCCCCAAAAAACGGTAGTAGTACACATTTTTCTCAAGCACACAGGATCATTCTCCAGGATCGATCACATACTTGGGCACAAGACAAACATCAACAGATACACCAAGATAGAAATCATACCAACCATCTTTTCTGACCATGAAGGCATCAAACTAGAATAAACCATAAAAAGAAGGCAAGGAACTTTTCCTACCTCATGGAGATTAAAAACCACACTACTGGAAAACCACTGGACTAATGAGGAGATCAAAGAAGAAATTAAAAAATTCTTTGAATTGAACGACAAGGAGGACACCAATATCCTAAATGTAGGGATGCAGCAAAAGCAGTAATAAGAGGAAAATATATAGCAATAGAGGCTCACATCAAGAAACAAAAAGAACTCAAAGAAACAACCTAATCTTGAAGCTTAAAGATCTAGAAAAGAACAACAAAAAAACCCAAAACCAGTAGAAGAAAAGAAAATAATAAAAACAATAGCAGAAATAAATGAAATTGAAACTAAAAAAACAATCCAAAGATCAATGAAACCAAGAGCTGGTTCTTTGAAAAAATCAATAAAATAGACAAAACCCCTAGCCAGGCTCACAAAGGAAAAAGGAGAGAAAGACACAAATACACAGGATCATAAATGAAGAGGAGAAATCAACAATGGACACAGCAGAAATCAAAAGAATAATCAGTAACTACTATGAACAGT
This sequence comes from Talpa occidentalis, assembly GCF_014898055.3. NCBI lineage: Eukaryota > Metazoa > Chordata > Mammalia > Eulipotyphla > Talpidae > Talpa > Talpa occidentalis. The sequence goes on along the minus strand of NW_023602073.1, from coordinate 51,444,575 downwards.
TATATGGAAACAAGGTTTAACAATCTAGAGGAGATGGACAAATTCCTACAACTCTACAATCACCCAAAAGCTATTAAAGAAGAAATAGAACACCTAAACAGACCAATTACAAGCAGCAGTGAAATTGAAATGGTAATCAAAAACCTCCCCAAAAACAAAAGCCCCGCGACCTGATGGATTTACAAATGAATTCTACCAAACATTCAGAGACGAATTAGTGCCTATCCTTCACAAACTTTCCAAAAAATTATGAAGGACGGGACAATACCAAACACGTTCTATGAAGCCAACATTACACTAATACCAAAAACGAACAAGGACAACACAAAAAAGGAAAACTACAGGCCAATCTCCCTAATGAACACTGATGCAAAAATCCTCAATAAAAATTTAGCTATCAGAATCCAACAATGTATCCATAAGATAATTCACCACGACCAAGTAGGATTCATTCCAGGGACACAAGGATGGTTTAACATCCGAAAATCAATCAACGTTATCCAACACATCAACAAAAAGAAATATAAAAAACCATACGATAATGTCAATAGATGCTGAGAAAAGCTTTGACAAGTGCAACACCCATTCATGATAAAAGCCCTTGAAATTCTTGGGATACAAGGAACATACCTCAACATCATAAAGGCCATCTATGACAAGCCAACAGCCAGTATCATTCTCAATGGTGAAAACCTGAAAGCAATTCCATTAAGATCTGGAACAAGACAAGGATGTCCACTTTCACCACTGCTTTTCAATATAATACTGGCAGTCCTAGCCAGAGCAATAAGACAGAGAGAGAAAGACATACAAGGAATCCAAATAGGAAAAAAAGAAGTCAAACTATCACTATTTGCAGATGATATGATAATATACATAGAGAACCCCAAAAAGTCCACAGAAAATCTAATTCAACTCATCAATCAGTTCAGTAAAGTGGCAGGGTACAAAATCAACACGCAAAAGTCAGTAGCCTTCCTATACACAAACAATAAATCTGAAGAAGAGAAGAATCAAAAAAACCATCCCTTTTTTCATTGAAACACAAAAAATCAAATATTTGGGATAAATCTAGCAAAAGAGGTAAAGGACCTATACAAGAAAACTATAAAACACTGTTAAGAAAAGAATAGAGAAGACACAAAGAAATGGAAAGACATCCCTGCTCATGGATTGGAAGAATAAACATTATTAAAATGGCCATCCTTCCAAAAGCAATATACAGATTCAATGCTATTCCAATCAAAATTTCAATGTCATTCTTCAAAGAAAGAAATAGAACATTATTGATGAATTCATATGGAATCATCAAAAACCCCGAATAGCCAAAGCTCTCCTGAAAAAAAAAGAAGGGAATGGAGGCATGGAGGCATCACACTCCCAGACTTCAAACTCTACTACAAAGCCATAATCATCAGCAAAACTGCATGGTATTGGAACAAGAACAGACATACAGACCAATGGAATCGAATAGAAAATCCAGAAATAAACCCACAGATTTATGGTCAACTAGTCTTTGACAAAGGAGCAAAGACTATGCATTGGAGCAAAGAAAGTTTGTTCAATAAATGGTGCTGGGAAAACTGGGTCGCTACATGCAAAAGAATGAAGCTTGACCACTACCTCACACCATACACAAAAATCAACTCAAAATGGATTAAAGAACTAGACATAAGACCTGAAACCATAAAAATATATAGAAGGAAATATAGGCGAAACACTACGTGATTTGCACATCAGACATCTTTACAGACACATCACCCAAGCATAGTGATAATGAAGGCAAAGATAAACAGCTGGGACTACATCAAATTAAAGAGCTTCTGCACAGCAAAAGAGACAATAACAAAAACAAAGAGGAAACCCCACCAACTGGGAGAACATTTTTGCACCCAACACTAATGATAAAGGACTGATCACAAAAATCTGCAAAGAGCTGATGAGACTCAACAACAACAAAGAAAATAATCCAGTCAAAAATGGGCAGAAGAGCTAAAAAGAAACTTCTCTGAAGAGGAAATGCAAATGGCCAACAGGCATATGAAAAAATGTTCAACATCAATTGTCATCAGGGAATGCAAATCAAAACTCCATGAGATACCATCTTACACCAGTGAGAATGGCACATATTAAAAAAAACTAGCAACAACAAATGTTGGCGAGGGTGTGGAGAAAAAGAAACTCTTCTGCACTGTTGGTGGGAGTGCAAACTGGTCCAACCACTGTGGAGAGCTGTGTGGATATTTCTGGACCTACTAAACATAGAGCTTCCATATGATCCAGCAATTCCACTCCTAGGTATTTACCCAAAGGACACAGAAACATCAATTCCAAAGAAACACCTGCACCCTATGTTTATAGCAGCACTGTTTACAATAGCTAAGCTTTGGGAACAACCCAAATGCCCAAAAATAGATGACTGGATCAAGAAGATGTGGTACATATTATACCATTGGATATACTCAGCATTCAAAAAAAAGATAAAAACATGCAATTTGCAGCAACATGAATGGCACTGGAAGGGATCATGCTCAGCGAAATAAGCCAAAAAGAAAAGAAAAATATTGGATGGTCTCACTCATAGCAGGAATCTAGAAAACTTAAATAAGGGACCAGGAAAACGAATAACTATAAGAAAGTGAAAATCAAAATCAACAAAAACACTACGAACCAGAGACACTTTTAGTGGGGCGGGGGTTGGAGGGGAGGGATTGGGGTCAGAATGGGGGGGCTGCAATTGTATGGGAATATAAAATAAATTTATTATTAAAAAAAATAAATAAATAAAACCTATTATGTTCTTGTAGTAGTAGTAACACTGTGTGATCCCAGAGGGATTCACAACTCCAAGACTCTGGTTATAAAAGGAAGGCCCATATGATTATCTGCCTCCTTCAGGGCATGCAAAAGGCAATTGCTGGCATCCCAGGTGGCACAGCAGTTTAGCTTGAGCGCTGTGTGGCAAAGCTGCCTGCAGCCTCTGCAGCACTGGTCCGATTCCCGGCTGCTCCCCCGCCACTGGAGGAGGAGGGTACCACATGGCATGGCGTACAGACCTCTCCTGCCGCCAGCTGCTCCCCTCAGCAGTGTACTTCGGTACTTCTGCCTGCTCTGCTCCTTGCTCTGGCTCTGGTGTTCTGTCACCCTGCCGTGCTTCTGACTATACCCAGTGCTTGTATAAATAAATAAATAAATCTTAAAAAAAAAAAAAAGGCAATTGTTAAGCCACTCAATAATAAAAGGGCTGAGGGAAGTTACACAGAAACCCCAAAATCCTGCAATTTCAGGCTAGATTTCCTAAGGCTATAAAAAGGTATATTAATCTAGACCAAGAGACCGTAGAAGGATAAGCATTTTAGCGGTCTCCTTCATTAGCCAGTCTTGCTCTGACATCACGCGCAGGCTCCAGAGACTGAATCAAGGGCCTAAGACCCTTTCAACACTTTTGGACACGACCTTCAAGGCCTACAGTGACATGAAGGGACTCGCTAGACTGAAAAAAGAAAGGGAGAAAGACAAGAGAAGGTGCCGGGGACCAGCCTCCAGCAAAACGTCTTGCCAGGGGTTCCTGAAAGGATGAGACGGCCTAGGCGAAAACGAAAGGGCTGAAACTTTGGGCTGAGGGGAAGGGGAATGAGGTAGATAGAATGAGGAGACACTGACACTTGGTGAGGTGCTATAGTATCTTCTGCCGAGAGACTCAGCAGGTCTTTATTTATTCATTATTAGTAATAATAATAAGAAATACATTATCATGTGTAAAGCATAAACAATTAGTATATTATGTTTCCCATAGACTACTGGCCCCTACAGGTCTCAGCTAGACGGCAGCTCTCAAGGTTAACAGATAAACAAACCAAACCTAACATTAAAGCTACTTATTTTTTCATTTAGACAATTATTGAAATAGTGAATAACCGCCAGTGCAATCCCTATCACTAAAGCCTAAGCATCAAAGGACTATTCTATTCATATGACCTTCAGCCAGAGACCAGCTGCAGTTCAGCTATCAGAACTTTTTCTACCTAGAAACTCCTTAACTCAAATAGCTTCATATTAAAAACTTTCCCAAGAAACTTCAAGAGAAAACAAAATAGAAGGACCTGCTACAATTGTTGTGCTGAATTGCTTGTCAGGCATGCACAACAAACCATCTTCCATTGTCAAGTGGGCCAAACTGCCCAACAACTAATTTCTAAACAGACAATTTTTCATGCTATTTTACTTACAGTATGCTGATACATATAATTTATTGCCTAATATACTTTGTGATAAATTTTTCTCTATGTCCATGAACAAAAAGCAAAGGGATGTCAGATCTTCAGCCCCACGGGTGAGGCCCTTTCTCTTAGCTGCTTGTCAGTATCCTATCTGGCTGGGGCAACAAGGCCTCCCTGCAAAGAAGGGTCCAGTATATGGCAATTGCCATTGTCAGTGCCCTGCCACCTCAGACTCACCCAGGGCCCATATGTCCTAGGGCATTTAGGACCTCAACTTCTTAATGTGCTGCCAGCTTGCTTCCACTGCCAGAGAGGGAGGGGCCAGCACAACCCAGGACCACCAGCTGCCTCTGACTCAAGAAGCTGGTGCAGGAGAAGAACTTTGAAGAAGCCCAAAGGTGAGACTGACTCCCCTGTTTACTCTCTTTATGACAAGCCTCGGGAGACCCTAAAAGTGGCAGACAAAAAAAAATCACCTTTTGGTAAACAAGGGGCCACTTACTCTACCTTATTCTGTTGCAGAAATAAATTCTAGCCTTTTACCTAGGCAGGGAAGAAGAATAAGCAGTATTTCAGGAATGGTGAGATCAGGAGAAGCTTTATTACTCATGGATGAGGTCTCAGGCCTGGGTAGTCATGTAAGTTCTGAGCCCCCATCTAGAGACAAAGGGTTTCTTTTATACACAACCATCTTACATTGATAACATCGGTCAGTAAGCACAAAAAAATTGTGGCAAAAAGGGGGAAAGATGCAGGTATTCGAGGATGGCTTAGGAGATCAATTGTAAGTTTGTTCAGGTAATCTAGTTTAAATAAGCTCTTTAGGGAGGGCAAACTTGTTATTTACACTACTTTGCATTATTTACTGTACCGGGCCTATGGCTCTTTAGCAGACACAGGAAAGATTTTATTTGCTTAGCAGTAGCCTTTCAACTCCAATTCTTTGGATTGACCTACTAGTCGATTGTCCCTCTTACTAGTACTGATGGCCAGCCTGAGCCAGGACACTGTATAGCACTGCTACCTGTCTCACTACATGGCCACCTGTTTACACATTAATTTTCACTCTTGTTTTTCCTAACGCCCTCTGTTAGGACAGGATCTGGTAACTAAATTCCAAACTAGCAATCTCCGCAGCCACTTGGCTCTCCTAGCCACTGTTATAAAAGATAGGAATAATACGGAAACCCTAGTTCTCACTGATTCTGTCATTTTGGCTACAACACCTCCAGATGTTTGGGATGCTACATTTCCAGGCTGAGGTATCTTTGCCACCCTGTTAGGGTGCAATTAAAGGAACCTCATATCTTCCACATGGAACCACAATATCCCTCAAGCCAAAACCCAACAACACTCCTTAAATTTCCCAGTCTCAGTGGTTATGTAAAAAATAGAGCCCTGGGGCATCCCTGGTGGCACAAGGGGTTAAGACATAGCACTATGTAGCTATCCACAGCCAGTGCACGAGGAGTTTGATCCCTGGCCAGGAGGTGACCCACATGGTGCAGCAGACCTCTCCTGCCTCGCTGCTGCTCCCCTCAGCAGTGTATTTCAGTAAAGCTGCCTGTTCGGCTCCCCACTCTGTCTCTGGTGAATCCTCTCATCCCTACACCTCTGGCCTGTACTCCAGGTCTTGTATGTATAAATAAATAATCTTAAAAAAAAAAAAAAAGAGCCCTGGATTTGCTCATCAGTTTTTTGCTTCCTTAATAAAACCTACTGGTTTTGCAGACAATTATAAGTCAGAGATATCCTGCAGGGGAGGAGGAGGGTGAGGGATCAGAGGGAGGGAGGGAGGAGCAAAGGGGACTGTGGGTGATGGTGTACAGGTACATTGGTGAAGGAAATTCTATGGGGACTACACCTGAAGGAGTGGGGGGAAGCAAATATTGTTTAAAAATGAACAATGATGTAAAAATATATAAATAAAAGTATGAAATAAATAAATAATAAAACCTACTGGTTTTAGATTAATAATTCTAAAGAGATAAATCTTAAAAGCCAAACCAGACAAGGGCTTAGCTACTCTTAGATCCATTTTTTAAAGATGTATTTATTTATGCATACAAGAGCTGGGGTATAGGCCAGAGATGCAAGAGGTGAGAGGATACCAGCAGAGACAGAGTGGGGAACAGAACAGGCAGACTGACTGAAGTACACTGCTGAGGGAGTAGCAGGTGAGACAGGAGAGTTCTGCCACGCCATGTGGGAATCTCTCTGGTTGGCCAGGAATTGAACACACATTGCAGAGGCTGCAGAAGCCATAATAATCAAAACTGCACAGTATTGGAACCAGAACAGACACACAGACCAATGGAACCAAATAGAAAACTCAGAAATAAACCCACAGATTTATGGTCAACTAATCTTTGACAAAGGAGCAAAGAATATGCACTGGAGCAAAGAAAGTTTGTTCAATAAATGGTGCTGGGGAAAACTGGATCGCGACATGCAAAAGAATGAAACTTGACTACTACCTCACACCATGCACAAAACCAACTCAAAATGGATTAAAGAACTAGACATTAGACCTGAAGCCATAAAATATATAGAAGGAAATATAGGTGAAACACTACATGACATGCACATCAAAGACATCTTTACAGACACATCACCCAAAGCAGTGATAGTGAAGGCAAAGATCAACAGCTGGGACTACATCAAATTAAAGAGCTTCTGCACGGCAAAAGAGACAATAAACCAAAACAAAGAGAAACCCCACCAACTGGGAGAACATTTTTGTACACAACACCAATGATAAAGGATTGATCACAAAAATCTACATAGAGCTGAAGAGTCTCAACAAAAACAAAGAAAATAATCCAGTCAAAAATGGGCAGAAGAGCTAAAAAGAAACTTCTCCGAAGAGGAAATGCAAATGGCTAACAGGCATATGAAAAAATGTTCAACATCACTTGCAATCAGGGAAATGCAAATCAAAACTACAATGCGATACATTCTCACACCAGTGAGAATGGCACATATTAAAATAACTAGCAACAACAAATGTTGGTGAGGATGTGGAGAAAAATGAACTCTCCTGCACTGCTGGTGGGAGTGCAAACTGGTCCAACCACTATGGAGAGCTGTGTGAAGATTCTTCAGCCTGCTAAAGATAGAGCTTCCATATGATCCAGCAATTCCACTCCTAGGTATTTACCCAAAGGACACAGAAACATTAATTCCAAAGAGCACCTGCACCCCTATGTTGATAGCAGCACTATTTACAATAGCTAAGCTTTGGAAACAACCCAAATGCCCAAAAATAGATGACTGGATCAAGAAGATGTGGTACATATACACCATAGAATATTACTCAACATTCAAAAGAGATAAACACATGTAATTTGCAGCAACATGTATGGAGCTGGAAGGGATCATGCTCAGCGAAATAAGCCAGAAAGAAAAAGAAAAATTCCAGATGATCTCACTCATAGCAGGAATCTAGAAAACTTAAATAAGGGACCAGGGAAAATAATAACTGTAGGAAAGAAAAAATCAAAATCAACAAACAACTATGAACCAGAGACACACTATGGGGGCAGGGAAAGGAGGGATTGGGTTCAAAATAGGGGTTGCAATTGTATGGGGAATATAAAAATAAAATTAAAAAATAAAAATAAAAATGAACAATAATGTAAAAATATATAAATAAAAATCACGAAATAAATAATAAAACCTACTGGTTTTAGATTAATAATTCTAAAGAGATAAATCTTAAAAGCCAAACCAGACAAGGGCTTAGCTACTCTTAGATCCATTTTTTTAAAGATTTATTTATTTATGCATACAAGAGCTGGGGTACAGGCCAGAGATGCGAGGGGTGAGAGGATCCAGCAGAGACAGAGTGGGGAACAGAACAGGCAGACTGACTGAAATACATTGCTGAGGGGAGTAGCAGGCAAGACAGGAGAGTTCTGCCATGCCATGTGGGAATCTCTCTGGTTGGCGGGTAATTGAACACACGTTGCAGAGGCTGCAGACAGCCTCACAGCACTGTGCTCAACCTACTGTGCCACCAGGGAGACCCATACTCTTAGATCCTTTAAAAAAAAAAAACAAATAAACAAACTCCTGTCCCGGCTGTTCCCCTTTTTCATTCAATTACTAAATTTTTTAAATTTTTCTCTTGCTTGGGCCCTGCATCCTCAATGCCCTCATTGGGATCATCTCTCACCTGGATGCCATCGAAGTCCATATGGTCCTTCAATGGAACCAACTATGAAGCCTCCACCGTCCTTCTTCCAAGGTCCTTTAGTTCTTTGGCCTGCAGTGGAGCCCTGCCTGCCTCCCCACATTGCCCACATTCAGCAGGAAGCAGTCATTGATCAAATGGACGTCCTTTGTCCTAACAGCAGTTAGGGGCTCCATCCATTGAGGGGGAATGAGTCATAGGGCATGTTAGGGTTAAGCAGGCTATGCAGTCAGGGACTTTGGGAGAGTTAAAGGGCTTTCTAAGATAAGGGCAACAAATTCCAAAGGGGCTTTAAAATAATTAGGAAAAAAAGGTCTATATTCCCTGAGACTTGACTCCTCTGTGGCTTCCTTGCCCTATCCTAGCCTGGGGGCCACTGCCTGGGGAGTTGGTCAGACAGCACTCCAACCCCTCTCACTACAGATCTATGCAGACTTTGCAGCTGTCCAAAAGCCATAAATATAGTTCAGGCCCAATTCAATTCCCTAGCTACTATGGATGTGCAAAACCACTAGATCTCCTCAGAGCCCAGCAGCGGAAGTCCTGCTTCTAAGTGAAGAATGTTATTAATATGCTGACCAGTCTGAACTAGTCTAGGAGACCATGGACCAGTTGGGTGCCTGAATACATGAACGTGCAGAACTCCAGCAATGGGGATCTTTCTGGAGGGGGCCAGCGAGCCTCAGGAGTCCCTTGTTTCTGCCATCCTAGGGCCTCTAATTGTCTATGATACTGAACACTGGCCTCAGTTTCCCTCAGACAATAAAAGGAAACAGAGTTTGAGGAAAAGGAAAGTGGTTTAATTTGTCAACAAATGAGGAGGGCAGGAGACTCATGTCTGAAAGAAATCCGTCCTGTTCTTTGGCAGAGTGCAGGGGTATTTATACAAAAACTAGCAACAACAAATGTTGGTGAGGATGTGGAGAAAAAGGAACACTCCTGCACTGCTGGTGGGAGTGCAAACTGGTCCAACCACTATGGAGAGCTGTGTGGAGAGTCTTCAACCTGCTAAAGACAGAGTTTCCATATGATCCAGGAATTCCACTCCTAGGTATTTACCCAAATGACACAGAAACATTAATTCCAAAGAGCACCTGCACCCCTATGTTGATAGCAGCACTATTTACAATAGCTAATCTTTGGAAACAACCCAAATGCCCAAAAATAGATGACTGGATCAAGAAGATGTGGTACATATACACCATGGAATATTACTCAGCAATCAAAAAGATAAACACATGCAATTTGCAGCAACATGGATGGCGCTGGAAGGGATCATGCTAGCAAAATAAGCCAGAAAGAAAAAGAAAAATATTGGATGGTCTCACTCATAGCAGGAATCTAGAAAACCTAAATAAGGGACCAGGAAAAAGAATAACTATAAGAAAGAAAAAATCAAAATCAACAAACAACTATAAACCAGGACATACTATGGCCGGGGTGGGGGCAGGTGGGGTTGTATGGGGAATATAAAAATAAAAAAATAAAAAAAAAAACAAAGGGAAAAAAAGGGGAGATGGGTTAGGGTCTGCAAGGGGGAGGGGAAAGGGATCAGCATGGAGACAGGTGGGCACCAGCTTGATTTTTTCAACAACTGTTGTTTAACTCCTTTTTCCTTGGAATGCAAGAAGACACGCCTGTCATAAAAGGTGGAAAATTGCAAGACATACCGGAAAAGACAAACTTGTTAATGCTTATCTGAGAGACCAGTCATTTTTAACTGTATCTTCTCATTGCAATCCTCCTAGAGCCCTGCTTCCTCAATATTCTCCAAAAATTCATCCTTGGCCTAGAGGAGGCACTGTTACAAAACCAGGAACAGGAACAAGTTAAAGCCATGTTTCTCTGCCATGACAGATTGACCCACTGGCCACAACAGTTGCTCCCTCCTAGACTAGGGTCCAGACCCTGCCCCTTTTCAGCAGAAAATAGATACGATGAAGTCATCACTTCTCCCCGCTGCCTTTTTTTTAACCCTTTATAGTCTAGGATGACAAGCGCACAAATAGTCCCTTCATAAAACTGGCATAGTTTGGAATAGCCGAACCAGAGAAAAGCTGAACTAGAGATAAGCTGACAACAGTAAAGAATTCCAGTTTTATGCTCAGTGAAATAAGCCAGAAGGAAAAAGGAAAATATCAGATGGTTTCACTTATAGCAGGAATATAGGGGAACCCAATAAGACCAATTATTATAAATAACCCAATTATTATTTTACACTAGTAAAAAAATAATAACAGTACAGAACACAACAAAGCAAAAACAGACAATTATAAATCAGAGACATCCTGCAGGGGAGGAGGAGGGAGAGGGATCAGAGGGAGGGAGTGAGGGGCATAGGGCACTGAGATGATGGTGCATGGGTGCATTGGGGAAGGAAATTCTATGGGGACTACACTTCAGGGGGAGGGGGAAAGAAAACATTGTTTGAAAATGAACAATGATGTAAGAAATTAAAAAATTAATATAAAAATAATAAAAAAATGAATTCCAGCAGACCTACTCCTAGCAGTAGAGACCCATTCTGCCCCAAATACACAAAAAATTCCAGCAGCAGCCTAACACTGTAAAGACCTGTTTCCCAGTCTCAGGGCATGGCACACTCTGTTGGAGCCCAGAGTTGTCCCTCACTGGTTTTTACTAAATAAAGTCTGCTTCAGACTGATACTCTTGGCCTCCTTTTCTAACACATGATACCCCTCAGACTGTACATTAACACTCCTACTAGAAGGTTATAGGACTCAATCCCCACACTCATCAGAGGAGATTTATTCATAGCCTGCTGCATGCATCTAGGGAAAACAAAAAATTCTCTTGCCCAGAAGCTGGGGGTGAGGAGGTAAGACAGGGAGGAAGATTCACAACCTGTCACATAACACACGCATGGTGAGGTGGAGAACATCACAGAGCAAGTGGACCAGAACCTCAGACACAACCAGGGGAGCAGGAGCGGGGAGCAGACGCTGCTCCTGGCAGAGGCACTAAGAAGTACTCCCAGCTCCAGTCCTGACTCCCCAGGGAACCCCAAATTCCCTGGGACAAGCTGCACCTGCTGCTCAGCCCCTGCCTTGAGATCCTGTTCCTGCTGAGGAGACCCTGACACAGGAGGGGCCTGGGGATCAGAGAGGAGGGGTTCAAGACTGAACCCCAGGTAGGGAGGGGAGCTCACAGCTGAAGCCTCCCCAAGGTCTGCTGAGAAAGACCAGTCCTGAGTGAGAAGCGTGTCCCCCATGGAGATCCCATTCTTGTCCATCCCAGTGAGGCAGAGGGAGGAGAAGGGGACATGGCGGGTGAAAGGACTGGCATGGTAAAGAAAAAGAAAGTCAGGCCAAGTTTCTCACAGGAGGGAAACTTTATTGAGCCCTGGGGGAGGTTCACCCCTATGTTGATAGCAGCACTATTTACAATAGCTAAGCTTTGGAAACAACCCAAATGCCCAAAAATAGATGACTGGATCAAGAAGATGTGGTACATATACACCATGGAATATTACTCAGGTGGGGGTCAGTGAAGTCAAGCACATTGCCATGGGGAGGCAGGCAGGCTTTTTATAGGGTGAGGAGAGGTCAGGTGGGAAACTGGGTTTGCATGGCAGGAAAAGGTTTGTAGGGAGGGAAAAGGTTTATTGTCTGATTTTTTCTAGGTGGGCTTCTGCATTCCAGCCCCCTTGGTGGGCTTCCTGCCCCTGGTGGGCTTTGGCATTCCTGCCCCCTGCATCAACCTTTCATACCAGTCTTTTGCTGATAGGAAAAGGGGCGATGGCTCTTTCTTTGCTACTTCCTGCTGGAAGGGGGCAAAGACCAGGTGGGGGCTGAGGCCTGGTTATGAGGGTCTTCTGCAAGGATGTGAGAATATGGGTGGAGAAGGAGTTGGCCTACATTATGCAAAAATGAAAAATGATGTAAGAATTATATAAAATAAAATAATTTATATAAAAATGTAAAATGATGTAAAAATATATAAAATTAAAAAAACAAAAATAATTTAAAAAAATGGTACAGGATATTTCCTGAATGTGAGCCTGTGTGAATTTTAGAAGGTAAGGAGCAAAAAGAAAAAATAAGGTTATCATAAGTATTGGCCCCAAGAGTGGGAGGAACCATGAGACTATAGGATTCTGAAACCATGTTAGTGGAGAGCTGGAGCCCCTTCTTTTCCTAGTAACAACATTCTTCCCTGAGAAACAGGCAGGTACCCCCTTATCAGCCATTAACAAGTCCAGAACCCGCCGGTTTTGGAGAGTGACCTGTGCCAGTAAGGTGAGCTGTCTTTGCAGTGATACTAAAGACACATAGTTTTTTTCTAAGGAGGTATCTATTCATTCATAAAAATCCTGGGCAGAAATAAGGCTGTGTCCCAGGGCCCCACCTGCCATACTTGCTGCTGCAATCGATGATACCAGGCTGATTCCAACCATGATTGGAAGAAAGGCTGCCCGCTTAGTCCAGTGTGGTGAGAGTAGCCATCCTAGCTCAGACCGTCTGTACAGAGTTACCTGTGGGACCACCAGAACTTGGATACATGGGCCTGGAGTGGAAGAATTAATACACTAAGAGAGCGAGCCATTGCACCAGAAAAAGGTTCCCCTTGTTGTTTAGAGCGCAGAAGTGAGGGGGAGAAGGGAGGGGGGTTTGCTGCCCCAGCCAGATAAGATGCTGGTAAGCAGTTAAGAAAAGGGCCTCACACCATGGGGCCAAAGATTTCCAAAGAGCCTCACACCGTGGGGCTAAAGATTCCTTGTGCCTCACACTGTGGGGCTGAAGATTAATCTATAACCTATAAACATCCCTTTGTTTTTTGTTCTTGTGCATAAAATGAGAAAACTTCTTGGAAAATACATTGGGCAATAAATTATGCATATAAGAATACTGCTAGCACATGGCATGGAAAATTACCTGCTTAACAATTAAAACATGAAACAATTTGGCTCACTTGACAATGGGAAATAATTTGTTATATACTCCTGACAAGCAATCCAGGACAACAACTACAGTAATTCCTTCTTTTGCTTTTTTTTTTGAAGTTTCTTAGGGAAGTTTTTAATGAAGTTAATTGTGTTAAGAAGTTTCTAGGTAGAAAACCCTGTTAGCTGATAACCAGAAAGCAGCTGGTCTCCAGCTGAAGGCCATGTGAATAAGAAGAATCTTTTGATGCTTAGGCTTTAGCTGATAGGAGTGTACCGATGGCTATTAATTGTCTTGGGTAATTGTCTAGCTGAAATAATGAGTTTTAGTGTAAGGTATAGTTTTTTTATCTATTAACCTTGAAGACTACTGTCTTGCTGAGAGCACGTAGAAGCCAGAAGTCTATGGGAAAAGAATGCACTGATTGTTTCTGCTTTGCTTCCATGCATATGTTGGTGTCATCTCACTGCTTGCAAAAAAATGAATAAATAAAGACCAACTGAGTCCCTTGGTAGGAGATACTTGCACCAAAAAAGAGTGTCTATGTCTGCCTCACTCCCCTTCCCGTCAGCCCTTAAGTTTCATTGGACGCCGTCTCAGGGACTCCTGACATGACATTTTGCTGAGGCTGGCTCCTGGCACAGAAGTAACTGAAATGTTTTAAGTGCAGGAATGAAAGCCAGCAAGGGTGTCAGTTTGATAGCAGAGGTAGCTGTGATTGGAGTCCCATAGGGGGACTGACATTTGGGGAGTCTGGCACGCAGCATCCCTTATGTTGGTGTAGTGGTATTAAGAGTAATTGGAACTGCCGCCAGTAGAGGCCTCTGAAGGGAGGCACAGAGGAAACAAGAGGGAGTGTTAGTCCCGAAAGAGTCATTTCCATACATAGGACACTGGGCTAGGGAAGATTTTGACAAGAAATGCACATCCTAAATTCTATGGGGACTCAATCTGAGGGCGTGGTGGGGGGGGGATGCAAATATTGTTTAAAAAAATGATAAATGTTAAAAAAATGAATAAATAAAATTTTAAAAAAGAAAAGCACATCCTAGTAGACCCAGGTTATGACATACCTATTGTTTGTCTTCGGGGGCATATTTGACCCATGATAGATGGTGCCAGGAGGAGTCTCCCAGAAGTTGTACCACTGTATGCGTGGTGACAATGAATGTGTTCCGTGTGGTCCACCGAGGCTGCAATGGTGAGCAGGACTTGGTCTCCCAGATGCAGTGGTGGGGAAGGTCGATTGAAAAGGTTGAGATCCGAGGCAGGACTGGTAAGTACCGGTCTGCGTGTTCCCAGAGCAGCTGCCTGAGTAGGGAGAGGTCAATCCTGTCCGGGTAAGTGTCCATATAGTTGGCAAATTGCAAAAGTAGAAGGTGGGCAAACTCCCTCTTGAGGTGACAGCGAGCACAGATTTGATGATGGGAACATATCTGCCAGACTTTTGCACTCAAGGAGGGGTGGAAGAAGAGCGGACTCAGGAATTGGGTAAGTGGGCATGGCCCGATGTGGAGGGTGTCGTGGACCTGTTGAATGACCAAGTCTGCCTGTTTGGCAGGTAGGGCCAGCTTGTTATTTATCATAATCCAGCCCTGGGCTGTTTCAGGTCCTCCTTTTGACATGTGGAATTGACATTAATTAGGCTTCTAAGTCAGAGTGATGGAGGGGACAGAGAGAGAGAGAATAGGATGAGGGTCTGCAGCAGAGTCACCTTGCCGCTGCATCAGCCTTGTTATTCCCTGTGGTAACATAAGAATAGTCGGTTTGGTGTCCTTTACAGTGGATAATGGCGACTTCAGTTGGAAGCTGCAAGGCCGCTAGAAGCTTAAGGATAAGTTTAGCGTTAATGATGGGGGACCCCTTGGTGGAAAGGAACCCCCTTTCCTGCCAAATCACAGCATGACTGTGAGCCATAAGGAAGGCATATGTTGAATCTGCATAGATGCTGACTTTCTTAAGTTTGCTGAGGGTAAGGGCCCCCATAAGTGCTGTGAGTTCTGCCTTTTGAGAGGTGGTTCCTCAGGGCAGCTTTCCTGCCTCCATTACCTGCTCGACAGTAACCATGGCCTAGGCAGCCCTCCGCTGACCTCGCGCACCTCCTCAAGAACTGCCGTCTACAGACAAGAGTCCAGTAGGCATCTGACAAAGGGGAGTCAGCCAAACCCAGTCTGGAGGTTTGCATTTCTTCCAGGATTTCAGGACACGGATGATCGACAGAAAGGGGGCCAGAGACAGGCAGAAGTGTGGCTGGGCTGAGAGAATTAGACTGAATAAGACTCACCAGGGTTTTTGATAAAGAGCTTATGGAAATCTTGTAAGTGGGAAGGAGAAAAAGTGGAGAGCAAGGGTGAGACAGGAGGTCCTGAGGCGGTGCGAGGAATGTGCTTGGACAGGTCTTCCCAGAGTAAGTTTGAGGGGTTCCCGGGTGAGTAGAGCTGCCGCTGCCAGGGCTCTTAGGCAAGGTTGCCAGCCCCTGATGGTGGGATCCATCTGCTTGGAGAGATAAGCAATAGGACGCAGGGATGGGCCCAGAGGCTGGGAAAGGAAGCCTGCCGCCATACCTCAGCATTCATCTGTGAATGGGAGGAAAGGCTTTTCTGGATCAGGAAGGGAAAGGGCAGGTGCCTTAAGAAGGATATTTCTGAGTAAAAGTACGGCCCTGTGGACCTCCCTGGAGCATCTGAGAGGTCCTTGGGGGAGGCTTTTGCCATGTCATATAGTGACTTGGGTAGGAAAGCAAAATTAGGGATCCAGTGACAGAAGAATCCGACCAAACCTAGGAAGGAAAGGGTTTGTTCTGCCGATTCAGGGGAGGGAAGGTCCTGAATGGCCTGTTTGTGGTCCACCGTCAGCTCTTTGGAGGAAGGAGTTAGTTGATGACCCAGATAGATGACTGTGGGAACTAAAAGTTGGGCTTTGGATGGGAAGACGCGGTATCCTTTTGAGCACAGGAAGGTGAGGAGTTGTGCAGTGTGTTGCTGAGATTGTGGCGGAGAAGGACTGCAGAGGAGGAGGCCAGCAACATCATGGAGGAGAATGCGGGGTGGAGTATTACACGATGAGAGATCACTAGCTAATGCCTGACCAAACAAATGAGGGCTGTCCCAGAACCCCTGAGGCAGGACTGTCCAGGCCAGTTGCTAGGACGTGTGTGTGTGTCCAGATCTTCCCAAGTAAAAGCAAATAGGAAGTAACCTTGAGGATCCAGAGGGATGGTAAAGAAAGCATCTTTGAGGTGAAAGTACAGAGAAGCATGTAGAAGATGGTATATAAGATAGGAGGGCGTAAGGGTTTGGCACTCCGGGATGGATAGGCACCACTGCCTTGTTGATGAGGCAAAGGTCTTGAACTAGGTGATAAGAACCATCAGGCTTTTTAACAGGGAGAATGGGAATATTACAGGGCGGGTTGATAGAAGTAAGGAGTCCCTTTCCCAGGAATCATTGGATGCTGGGTTTGAGACCCTGAAGGTGAGTGAGGAAAATTGGAAACCAGGGGCAAGAGGAAAAAGAGGGATCCTTAAGGCGAATGAGGACTGGGGTATGATGGGTGGCAACAATCAGTATAGATATATTGCAGACTACGGGGTGTCGAAAGTGGAAGGAGACAGCTGGGAGTCCTGAGAAAGATTGGGAGATGTTTGGAGCAGTGGGAGTGTTACAGGACAGGGAGAGGGGTGTTGTGAGCCAGCCGCAGCAGTCTGGGTGTCAGGGTTCCTGAAGGATGGGAAGGCGTCGGCGCAATTGTAGAGAAAATGGTAAGGGAAGGGGAAGGGGAATGAGGAGACGCAGACACTTGATCAGGGTGCTGACATCATCCTGCTGAGGGTCTCAGCAGCCCTTTATTTATACTAAGCAAATCCTGAGTACACAAGCATAAGGTAGAAAGGTAATAATCATCACATGTTCTTTTTCAGGAGCAGCCAAGGGTCTGTTTGCCTTCCGGCAGAGGTGTAACATTTATTATTCTTTGTCTTAAAGAAGGCACAGTTGCTAAACAAATGTTTTCAAAATAGTTATTTACTTTAAACAATCCAACAGTTATTTTATTACTAGCAAAAAGCCTATATGTCTGTAACTAACATTTCTAAGTTTGCCAAGGTGAACGATTAACTATGGGCTAGAGGAAAACAAAGGGCAGGAGATTACCTGGGGGAAGGGAGACAAAGAGATTATTTCTAATTAACCTATAAAGTTTAGACTAACATATAACTAATTGATTAAAGTAAAAAACAGAAGGCTTTATATAGAAATCATCATCTATAGTATATTGTTTTAATATTGATTTGATATTAAGGAACCAAAGGCCTGGAGGGCGTTAATGCCAGGCAAGCCACACTGACTCTTCCCTAGCCCCCAGCTCTCAATTAGGGGAGGAATTCTCCTAATCTAAACAAAGAGTTTTCTACCTATTCACTCCTCTACTTTTCTAGTCAGTCTAGTTTCAGTATTTAACTATAAGATCAAAGGGCAATCTCTTCTTCCATAAGGTTGCTGGTTGTTGTTTTAAGGAACTACAAATATTTTATCAGGGGCAAAAGCAGGAGATGGTTATAGCCTTTGATCCTCAAAAAAATGGTCAATATGTGACATATCAGTAGTTGTAACATTGACCATTTCCGAGTGCGTTATTTGTACTGCCGTGATTACTAGCTCAACCATTCACAAATTGCTGTTGACTTATGCTTGAATGCATACTCTAACAGCTATCATACCAATTGTCACATCCTAGGGAATTAGCCCTAAACAAACAGGAAAAATTAGCAGGAGTCAACTATGGCTATCTCTTGGTTTATCAGGAATCTTCTTATACTTGGAGCATGGCTCGCCTCTGCCATCCAATTGTTATCTTTAACTTTAAAGTAAAGTAATTTCTTTCTCCAATTAGCTCTTGCCTCAAGAGACCACATCTCTATATCAAAGACTTGGCCGATAGATGTTTACAACCTTTTGTTTCCAGAAGTTTTTTTACTGTTAATGTAAAGCCAAATGTTAAATTGCTGCCTTTTTGGCAGAGGACTACTAATTTTATGAAAATGTAATATTTGTATCATGCAGTGCCATTTGTCATCAAATTGGTTATTCAGTGATTGATCAGTATTTGCAGTTTTACTTTTAAATGCGTATTTTGGCAATGGTAGAAACTAGCCATAAACAAATGAGGAGAATCTTGGAGTCAGCTAATGAGATTCCTGATTTTCAGAAATCTGCCCCATGCCCGGACTTTTGTCAGACGACATGAGTAGCACGGGTCCCCATAGAGGGGCAGCCCAAACCGCACAAACCTGCCTATTCTATATAGGGTTCTGCCATCCACCGCATTAAACACAACATGAGATTTTAATAGGAAGGAACTTAAATACAATTAGGAAACAATACAGGAAAGGCAAAGAATCTAGTTTCTAAATCAAGCACCCAAAGTTACCCGTCCACTCGTGGGTAAAACTCCATCCAAATGGGATTGGCCCAGAGCAAGGCCCCAAAGCCTGCCTCGAGTACAAAGCATCTTCCAGTGGGGACCCACAGAAAAGGGTCAGAAACAACCAGACAAGCCCGGAAGGAAAAGAGCAAAATCAACACCAAGATAAAGCCTGCCATTGTCACCTCCCTGTGGGTCTCACCCACATCTGTGTCACCCTGTCCATGACCAAAAGGCAAGCACAGTTTCTTCACATGTCTCTAGGCTCCATGTGCCTCCTCCAAGTCTCCTTCTGGCTCCTTCCTGCTTCCTTTCTACCTCAGTCTCTGCAGCTTCTTCTCTCTGCTCAGCTCCACCCTCCTTTTGGTGGGGCAGGGAACTTGGAACCTCCCCCTTTCCTGGGGCCCACCCTGTTACAGGAGGATGAGAGCAGTGCTAGGGTCTTGGAACCGTGAGAGAGTAGCCCCGAGTTTGGTCAGGAGGTTGTACCCCAGGAGTGGTGTGGGGCAAGAAGGCATGACTCGGAAGGAGTGAACTAAGGGCTTGTTGTTAAGCTGACATTGAAGGGGTCCAGTGGTCTTGGGCTGAGAAGGAATGCCGTTCACACCCATAACAGATACCTGAAAAGGATAAGTTTGACTGGAATAGGAGGGGAGGACAGAGAAGGTAGCCCCTGTGTCAACCAGAAAGGAGATGGACTTTCCTGCTACCTTGACCATCACCCTGGGCTCCTCAAAGTTTATCAGGGTCGACAAGTCCAGGCTTCTCCAGTCCTCAGCCACCAAATCCAAGACCGCTGGTGGCAGAGTTGCAGGGGCTGGAAGAACTGGCCCACCTTGGCCGGGCGTGGAGGGTCAGTCACTTTTCCAGTTACCCTGGACATCACAGATGGGGCACGGTCCTGGCAGAAGGTGGGGGTTGGGGCATTGTCTGGACCAGTGGCCCTCCAGGCCACACTTGAAACAGGCTCCCGGAGGTGGCCAATTGGGGCCCATGAGGCCCATTGTCGTCCTCTGTCAGGCAGCAGGCACTGTTGGAGGAAAAGTCATTGGAGGAACAGTCGTTGGAGGAACAGTCATTGGAGGAGCAGGGCTGGATGGTCTCAAGGCAGCTGCTAGGGCCTGAGCTTGAAGCTCAGCCTTTTGGTGACTACGGTTATCTCTATCCATCCTGTCCTGTTCCTTCCGGTTATTAAATACTGTAAAGGCCATATTCAGCAGATCCAGGATAGGGGTTTGAAAACTGTCCTCAGCCTTCTTTTTTTTTTTTTTTTAAAGATTTATTTGTTTATTTATACAAGCACTGGGTATAGTCAGAAGCACGGGGAGGGTGAGAGAATTCACCAGAGCCAGAGCGGGGCGCAGAGCAGGCAGAAGGACCGAAGTACATTGCTGAGGGGAGCAGCGGGCGGCAGGAGAGGTCTGCGCGCCATGTGGGACCCTCCTCCCGTGGCCGGGGAGCAGCCGGGATTCGAACCGGCACTGCAAAGGCTGCGGGCAGCTTCACAACCCAGCGCTCAACCGCTGCGCCACCGGGAGGCCCCCGTCCTCAGCCTTCTTAAGCTTCTTTCTAATGTCAGGGGCTGACTGAGATATAAAATGGGTATCCAGAACTGTGGCACCTACAGGTGAGTCAGGGTCAATACTTGTATAGTGTTGGAGCACCTCAGTAAGGCAGCTAAGGAAGACAGCAGTGTTTTCTGAGGCAGACTGGGTAATCTCTCTGAGCTTATCAAAGTTTACATTTTATTCACTGCCCCTTGGAGACCAGCTAGGAGACAGGTAATAAAATGGTCTTGGTGAGCCCTGCCCCTGGGGGCCGCGTTCTGTGTCAGTAGGGTAGTCCCACCCCAGATCCTGGAGGGGAACTGCTTCAGAGCCTGGGGATATGGCTGTATCAGTTAAATGGACCTGATCTGCCTGGTCTTGAGCAGACTGAAAACACATTCTCTTTTATCAGAGGTCAGGGTGGAAGAGAAGATAACATGTAGATCATGCCAAGTAAGGTCATAGGCTTGGGTAAGATAACAGAATTGTTTGGTGTAGGTAGTAGGATCATTAGTGAAAGAGTCGAGACACTTTTCAAGTTGGGAGAGATCAGACAGAGAGAAAGAAACATGGACCCTGACTACTCTTTCAGTCCCTGCCACCTCGCCAAGGGGACAGAGAAGAGGATGACCGTGATAGCAGGTATGGCAGCTAGGAGGTGAAAAAAAGGGGGGTTGGATTGGGGAGCTGAAGGAGGTGAAGACAGAGAATCTAGAGAATCAGAGAATGTTGAAGAGGGGTCCGGAGAGTGCGAAGAGTGAGAGGAGTCTTGAGACTTGGAAAGTGTGGCAGGTTTTCAGGAGGGAGGAATAAGAGGGAGTGATGGGAGCACAAGAGAAAGACAGCCTGAATGTAAGGGATCTCTGACCATTTTCCATTGCAGTGACAGAAATTGTTTAGGTCGGTAGGACCAAGAAGTCAAAAGTGCCATGCTCGGGCCAGTGGGAGCCATTGTCCAATTGATATTGGGGCCAAAGATTGTTGCAGTAAAAGATGAGATGCTTAGGCTAAGTCCCAAATGGACCGAGGTTTGAGAGAAGGCATCCCAGTGGAGTGGCCGGGCTAGGCTTGGAATTGGCAGACCTCATAGATAAGTCGGCTCCTTTACCCAATTAATGAGGGTACAGAGTCAAGAACACAGCATTCCACAACCTGATCTGACCTATGGGGGCACAGACCTCTAATTGCAGCATCCCAAGACCTAGTCCTGGCCTTTGGAATGGGGACAGACAAGTGAGGGGGACATCTCCACCACTCGGTGGTTTTGCCTGCAACTGGGACACCTGGTCTGGACAGGTATCCCCAAATCCAGAACCAGGTGCAATGGGGGTCAACTGACAGGCCCACGGTTTATGGACAGTCGACCGACCAGGATAGGGGGGTAGGAAGGGGGCCGGGTAACCAGGGGTGAGGGCCTCCTAGAAAAGAGGGTCAGGCAGGTGAGTACCCCAAGGATCAAGGCCAGTGGTAGATATAATGAGGCCAAAGCTGCAATGGAGAGGAGAGGTCCCAGGGATGGGAAGGCGGCCCCTGCATCAGGGGACACAGGCTTCCTGGGTTTTTCGGCACCAAGATGAAAGGATTGGCACAGTGAAGCAAAAGAGAGCCAGGCCAAGTTTCTCATAGGAGGGACTTTATTGCACCCCCAGGTGAGATTCATGGACCCAAGATGCGGGTCAGGTGAAGTGCTCACGTTGCCCAGGGGGAGGCTGGCTTTTATAGGTTGAGGAGAGGTCAGGTGGTTAACTGGGTTTGCATGGTGGGGAAAGGCTTGGAGTGAGGGAAGAGGTTTAGTGTCTGATTTTTTATAGGTGGGCTTCTGCATTTCTGCCCCCTCCCCCCGTGGGTTTCCTGCCCCTGGTGGGCTTTTGCATTCCTGCCCCCTGGATCGACCTTTGGGGGGGGGAGGTGGGTCAGGGGGAAGCAGAGTCCCCTGAGCTGCTCCCTTGAGCCTTGTGAGGAGGGTCTGTGTCTGTGGGGGAAGCTGAGGGGGCACAGGAGGCACTGAGGAGCAGGAGCTTCACCCCCTGCTGAGACAGAAGGGACAGGAAAGGAGAAGCCTCCCCAGAGGGAGCCTGGGGGGACACCCCACCCCTCCTTCCTCCACAGGGGCCTCCTGCTCCAAACCCAATAGGCAGCTGCATCAAGAGGCCCTGGTGGTGATGGGTCCTTAGGGAGGGTCCCCCAGATCACACAGCAGCTATGACCAGGGGAGGATGGAGAGAGGAGGGACAGACAGATGGACCACACAAACAAGCACAGAGGGATGGAGAGAGGGGCTTTATCCCCAGAGTAGCCCATGGGTCTCCAGACCCACAGCCCCTAGGCGGGTTACCCTCTGAGGCCACAGAGCCCCTGCCCCTTCCCCCACCCCTGGGGCTGCTGAGCCTCTTGGGAACAAGGGTGGTCCTTGTCTGGAGGGGTTGGGGGGCTCCCAAAGAAAAAACAGTCCTGAGATGGGGTAACTCACAGGAGAAAACCCCCAGGGACACACCATCCACCTCAGTACCTAACACTGTGAGACTACACAGAAATGGTCCCTATTGTCTTTTTAATTCACAACCAGGAGGCAGAAGGGTTGTTTAATCCACTATATTGAGGTAAGATTGGCACAGGGAGTTGTATGCATATAGTGTGCACAGTATGAGTGTGAAGACATGTAGACAAGCATGGAAGCATCCTCACACTCTAAACCATAAGCACATCCATGATTTCCAAAGGATTCCTGCCACTCATTTACCAAATCTAAGTGTAAATACAGTGTTACAATATCACTGAGCTGACTTTTTAAATGAACTTTCATAAGAAGTAGAAAGAGACCAAATTCAATAAGGACACAGACAAGGTTTTGTAATAGGGTGGTCCCCAGGAAAGGGGGAGGTTCCAGGTTCCCTGCCCCACCCAAGGGGGGTGGAGCTGAGCAGGGAGAGGAGAAGCTGCAGAAGAGACTAAGGAAGGAAGGAGCAGGATAGAGCCAGGAGACCTGGAGGAGGCGCATGGAGACTAAAGACACGTGAAAGAAACTGCGCTTGTCTTTTGGTCGTGACTGGGTGACACAGATGTGGGTGAGACCCGTGGGGAGGTGACAATGGCAGCTTTTATCTTGATGTTGATTTTGCTCTTTTCCTTCCGGGCTTGTCTGGTAATTTCTGACCCTGTTCTGTGGGTCCCACTGGAAGATGCTTTAGACTTGGGGCAGGCTTTGGGGCCTTGCTCTGGGCCAATCCCATATGGATGGACTTTTACCCACGAGGGGACGGGTAACTTTGGGTGCTTCATTTAGAAACTAGACTCTTTGCCTTACCTGTATTGTTTCCTAGTTTTATTAAAGTTCCTTCCTATTAAAGTCTCATATGTTTTGTGTTGATGCGGCGGATGGCAGAACCCATTTAAAATAGGCAGGTTTGCGGGGTTTGGGCTGCCCCTCTCCCTGTCCTGTAACAGTTTCAGCATCAGACACTGAGCTCTGTGTCCACATTATTCTGAAACCAGGGTCAGCTCCCCAGGGACCTGCACCCACCCTGGATGGACCAGCCACAGCCCCTCCTGCCCCTCCTTCCCACATCTCCCCAGTGACCCCAGGGCCCTGGTCTCACCTCTAGGTCCCCTCTGTCCCTCTGCCCTTCCCACCCCCTGCCCCTGCACTGCTTTCATTATGGCTCCTGCCCACCTGCCCACCAGAGACCAGCTCCTGTGGGGGAGAAGCAGCCTCACTCTCCCTGTCAGTCAGCTCTGCTCCTTCCTCCTGGAGCTGCTCCTGCATCAGGTCACATAGGAAACCCAACTGGCTCCAGAACCTTCTAGTTCACACCCACAGGTCCAAGTGGTCCCACCATCCCCTTCTCTAGAGGTGACCCCTGCCATGACTAAAGTGTAGGAGGGTAGAGGAGAGGCCCCAATACTGACACAGATACAAATGACGGGTCTCTCAGATAAGAATTAACTAGTTTGTCTTCCCCCATCTCTTATAATTTCCCCCTTATTTGGCAAGTTTACCTTCTTTATGACCAGTCTCTCAGATAAGCATTAACAAGTTTGTCTTTCCTGTATTTCTTTTATTTCTCCTTTGTTTTATAGGTTTATCTTCTTGCATTCCAAGGAGTTGAAAAAAAGCAAGCTGGCACTCACCTGTCTATGAGCAGAACCCTTCCCCCTCTCCTTTGCAGACCCTTTCCTTTTTTCCCCTTAGTATATAGGGGGGAAAAGTAGGATGGTTGTCTTTCAGGCACAGTCTGCTGCCCTCCTCTTTTGTTGACAAATTAAACCACTTTCGTTTTCCTCAAACTGTTTCCTTTTATTGGCTGAGGGAAACTGAGGCCAGTGTTCAGTATCAATGCTGAGACTGATTATCCCCCTCCAAAGAGACCTGTCCCCTGGTGCTGGGCCTTCCCTTCCCGCCTCGGCAGGGGACACTCCTCCCCTGGAGCAAGGTGACCTCTGGCTTCCCAGGGTCAGCTGGTCAGAGGTGGGATTCCCAGCTATTCACAAACTTGGGGCTCGTGTCTCTGGGGTACCCGAGAGGATGATCAGGTGGAACATGGATCATCATCTTGATCAACACAGGATATGACAGATCCCTCCCAGTGCATGGGAAAGACCATGTGGAAGTGGTGGAAAACGGAGGAAGAAGTCAGAAATAGGGGGAGAATATTGGCTCAGAAGGAGTGAGAGATCAGGGGAGTACCAGGCCCAGGGCTGAGGGAGCCATGTCTGCTCTGCCTGAGGTCACAGTGATGACATGGTCCCCGCAAAGCTGTGAGAGGATTTGGGGTCCCCAGGAGAGGAATCAGAAGCCAAGTTGGGAGGAAGATCCTGAGGACACTCTGACTCTCCCAAGTCCCCCTTGACCTGACCACTTGGGGGGTCCTCTCCCTCTGGATAAAGATCTCACCTCCTCAGAAAGAGAAAGAGAGAGGAGAGGGAGATTGGGCTGGGAACAGTTCACAGAGGGCGAGAGGGCAAGCCCCACCGAGGGACTCTGGGGACATGGACTCGGGCTCAGCTGGGCTGGACAAGCTCCTGAGATGCTTGTGGGTCCCCTAGGCTCCTAGACCAGGACTCATCACTGAACTCTGTGCAGGTAGCCAAGGGGACACACTCCTTGGGTCCAGCTCCAGGTCACACAGGAGGACACGTGGGGGGATGTGGTCCAGCAGCAATAAATGGGTAATGGTAGAGTCCACACCTTTGACCACTCATGAGTGTCAGATGAGCAGCTTGAGTCTAGATCCAGGGTCTGACCAGTCCTGTCTGGGACCTGGTGTCTCCTCCTCTCCTCAGGCTGCTCCTCAGTCTGCAGGGGGAAGGGACTCAACTATATTATAAGTGGCTTGCCAGTGTTTCCTTAATTCAGTAATTCCAGTGTTTGTCTTAATTCAATAGAAGGGGGCTTTTAATATATTTTCTTTAAAATTATCTAGAATAAAAGGTTTTCTATCATAATTAACAGTTTCTTTATAAAATTCTGTATTGAAAGAAATATTGTATATTTTTATGAAGTCATAAACATGATTATAGGCAAATATATGAATATTTTATTTATATTAATCAATGATAGAACTAGTATAATTGTAACCTGAAACAATGAGGATTCTGAAGAATAGGTTCTTTACTGTCCACCAGGAAATGCAGCTTAAAGTAAATATGCTGAGAACTGCTCCCAGTGCCATTAAGGAAGATAAGGACTCCATAGAGAGACCAACAAATAGTCCAAGGCCAGCCGGTAAGTGTGTGTGGAAAAGTGCGTGGGTACTTGAGAAACGTACATGGATCATGGGTGAACAGGTCCTTGCTCCAGCCCAGGTCCCCGCGCCAGTGACCGAGGATCATGGGAAGATGCACGGGAGCCTTCACTGAGGTGAATGTCCCTCACTGGGTAATCAAAAACCAGGCACGCAGGGAATGGGAGCGAGGTACAAAAGGCACCATTTCTGTGGATACTGAACTGGGCTACCGCCCACAACCTGGATCTGAGGGCTTCAGAACTGAGAACCCGGGTACGAAATTTGAGGCATGGGATCCCCACAATGGTGAGGCACAGGGCAGACACAGCACCCCCACACCATTGAGGAACTCCACTCCAACCCCACTCTGTTCCCCTGAGACCCACCAGAAAAACACACAGCTTTGGAAGGATACTAGGAAAGATCTCTGGCACCACCTAGTGACCAGAATAAAATCACCAACTTCCCAAAACCACCCTCAGAGGTAAGAAGGGAAACAAGGGGTGGAGCAAGACCCCATTCTGGAACTGAGAGCCAGGCATACTGGGCAGACACAACACCCAGCTTGAACAAGAGCCCCTGTGTTGAGGTGCTCCCCTCCTGATCACTGAGGTGAATGACCCTCACTGACTAATCAACAACCAGGAACAAGATGTGCATATTTAGACAGGGAGCTTCACATCCAGACCTCACCAAAACTGTGTGAAACTGAGAAAGAGCTATCCCCACAGTCAGAGGTGAGCCAAAAATCCCTCATATCCAGGCCCAAGACTGGCCACCAGTTGGTGCCCAGAGTGGGATCCAGCCACTGCCAGGGCAGACCAAGGAAACAGGGGAGTGTCTCCCAGACTTGCTATCTTTAAGACAGGGAGCTTCCTGTCTGGACCTCACTAAAACTGTATGGAACTGAGATAGAGCTGTCCCAATAGTCAGACGTGAGCTGAAACCCTGCACAAGCCAGACACTGCAACTGGCCAAGAGTTGGAGCCCAGAGGGGGAACCAGCCACCTCTGAGGAAGACCTAGGGCAGAGGGGAGTGCCTCCCAGACTTGCTAACTTTAGGACTGTGAGCTTCACATCTTGACCTCACCAAAACTGTGAGGAACTGAGAAGGGCTGTCCCCACATCAGAGCTTCCAACAACCCAGAAGGAGCTCACCGAAGAGATGCCAGCCAGTACCAGCAACACAGTGTCCCAACGCATAGGACAAATCAGAAAACAAGCAGCAGGGAGAAGGAAAACTACAAGCAATCAAGCAAGGGCTCAGGGAAAAGACATACTGTTAGGGGGAAAAGGCGGTCCCAAAGCAAATTCCATACAGGCTTTGTGGACTCCACCCCCACCCCGTCAAAGCCAAAGACACTGGGAACTGATGGGATTTGGAGTTCCCAGTGTCTTTGGCTTTGACCTGGGGTGGGGGTGGAGTCCACAAAGCCTGTATGGAATTTGCTTTGGGACCGCCTTTTCCCCCTAACAATACCACAAAAAGAAAATCACCCACCATATTGCAACAACAGTGACTGGGAAGAACTTCTGAGCCTTTGAGATAGAGAATTTAAAATCGCTATGATTAAAAAAAAACTGAAAGAAAGAAGTAAAAAATGATATGGGAAAAATAATCAATGATGAGAAGAATGAAATAAAGAAGGAAGTGAAAGAAATGTAGGAGATCAAAGGATTAATGGAGGAGCTGAAGAAATCTGGGAAAAGCAATGAAAACAGAATAGATGAAATGGAAGAACGAGTAAGTACTCTCAAAGACACAGAAATAAAAAGAACTAAAACAGAAAAGGAAAGAGAAATACAAAGGAAAAGGAATGAAGAAAGACTTCGGGAACTATCTGACTCCATGAGGAAAGGAAACATAAAAGTTACAGGGATCCCAGAAGGAGAGGAGAGAGACATAGGAACAGAGAAAATATTCAAGGAGATAATCAAAGAGAACTTTCCAAGCACAAAGAAGGAGTTGAAAATAGACATACAAGAAGCAAGAATAACACCAAACTTCATGATGAAAGGAAAAATACAGCAAGAATCATAACAGTAAATCTTCCAAGAATCCAAGACAAGGAAAAAATAATGAAGCTGACAAGAGGGAAAAAACAAGAAACATACAATCAGGCTGACATCAGAATGCTCCGAAGAAATTCAACGGGCAAGGAGAGAATGGAGGGGCATAGTCATCAAACTCCAAGACAACAAATTCCAACCAAAAATACTTTATCATACAAAACTTTCCTTCCTCTATGAAGAAAGAATGAAAACCTTCCCAGACAATGAGAAAATCCAGAATTTCGATATGACTAAACTCCCACTCCAAAAAATAACACAGGAGTCCTAAAACCAGAACCAAGAGAGACATGAATAAGAACAAAACAAGACAAAAATAAAACCACAGAAAAGACAAACAAAATGGCAAATACAGATGCTAATGCATCAATATTAACTCTAAATGTAAGCGGACTAAACTCCTCAATAAAAAGACACAGAGTCACAGGCTGGGTTAAGAAACAAAATCCAACATTTTGCTGTCTCCAGGAAACTCATTTAACTACAAAAAATAAAAATATACTGAAAGTAAAAGGATGGAAAACAATTATACAAAAAAAATAAATAAATAAATAAGGCAGGACCAAAAATAAGGTAGGAACAGCTATACTTATATCAGATAAAACAGATTTCAAACTCAAAAAGGTAAAAAGAGACCCAGACGGTCACTACATTATGATCAAGGGGGCAATACTTCAAGAAGAAATAAACTCACTAACATACACTCACCAAATGAAGAAGCACCAAAAATATATCAGACAACTATTATCATCTCTGAAAACAGACATCAGAGAAAACACATATGTAGTAGGAGACTTCAACACACCACTATCAACAATGGATAGATCAATGAGACAAAAAATAAGTAAGGACATTAAAGCTCTAAATAAGGATCTAGACCTCATGGGCTTAACAGACACCTATAGAACACTAACTCCCCCCCAAAAAAAAAATAAATCCAAGTACACATTTTTCTTAAGTGCACGCATATCATTCTCCAGTATTTATCACATACTGGGACACAAGACAAACATCAACAGATAACAAGACTGAAATCATACCAACCATCTTTTCTGACCATGAGGGCATCAAACTGGAAATAAATCATAAAAAGAAGGCAAGGATTCCTCCCACCTCATGGACATTGAAACCCACACTACTGGAAGACCACCGGAGTAATGAGGAGATCAAAGAAGAAATAAAAAATACTTTGAGTTAAATGACAAGGAGGACACCAATTTCCTAAATGTATGGGATGTAGCAGAAGCAGTAATAAGTGGAAAATATATAGCAATACAGGCTCACATCAAAAGAAAGAACTCAAAGAAATAACCTAATCTCAAAGCCCAAAGAACAAGAAAAAGAATTAAAAAAAACTAAAACCAGTAGAAGAATGGAAATAAAAAATCAAAGCAGAAATAAATGACATAGAAGCTAAAAAAATAAAAAAAATCAACAAAACTAAAAGTTGGTTCTTTGAAAAAAATAAATAAAATAGACAAACCTCTAGCCAGGCTCACAAAGGAAAAACAGGAGAATGTACAAATAAATAGGATCACAAATGAAATAGGAAAAAATCACAACTGACACAGCTGAAATCAAAAGCATCATCAGAAACTACTATGAACAGTTATATGCAAATAAGCTCAACAATCTAGAAGAGATGAACAAATTTCCACAACTTTACAATGACCAAAAACTAGATAAAGAAGAAATAGAACACCTAAACAGACCAATTACAAGCAGTGAAATTCAAATGGTAATCAATACCTCCCCCAAAACAAAAGCTCAACCAGATGGATTCACAAATGAATTCCACCAAACATTCAGAAGTGAATTAGTTCCTATCCTTCACAAACTCTTTCAAAAAACTGAGAAGGAAGGGATAATAACAAACACATTGTATGAAGCCAACATTACACTAATACCAAAACCGAAAACAGACAACACAAAAAGAAAACTACAGGCCAATCTCTCTGATGAACACTGATGCAAAAATCCTCAGTAAAAATTTAGCTATCAGAATCCAACAATGTATCCATAAGATAATTTACCAAGACAAGTAGGATTTTTCCAGGGACACAAGGATGGTTCAACAACTGAAAATCAATCAATGTAACCCAACACATCAACAAAAAGAAATATAAAAACCACATGATAATATCAATGGATGCTGAGAAAGCATTCAACAAAGTACAGCACCCATTTATGATAAAAGCTCTTGAAATTCTTGGGATACAAGAAACATACCTCAACATCATAAAGGTCATATATGACAAGCCCATAGCCAATATCATTCTCAATGGTGAAAAGTCAAAAGCATTTCCATTAAGATCTGGAACAGGAAAAGAATGTCCACTCTCACCACTGCTTTTCAATATAATACTGGAAGTCCTAGCCAGAGCAATAAGACAAGAGAAAGACATACATGAATCCAAATAGGGAAGGAAGAAGTCAAACCATCACTATTCACAGATGATATGATTGTTTACACAGAGAACCCCAAAAACTCCACAGAAAAACTTATCAAACTAACCAATTAGTTTAGTAAAGTAGCAGGATACAAAACCAATACACAAAAATCAGTAGCCTTCCTATACACAAACAATAAATCTGAAAAAGAAACCAAGAAATTCATCCCTTTATTATTGAAACAAAAAAATCAAATACTTGGGAATAAACCTAACAAAAGAGGTAAAGGACCTATACAAAGAAAATTATAAAACACTGTTAAAAGAAATGGAAAACACAAAGAAATGGAAAGACATTCCCTGCTCATGGATTGGAAGAATGAACATTATCAAAATGGCCCTCCTGGGCCTCCCTGGTGGCACAGGTGGTTGAGTGCAGCACTGTGAAGCTGTCCGCAGCCTCTGCAGTGTGGGTTTGATCCCAGCCAGCTGGTGAGAATCCAACATGGTGAAGCAGACCTCTCCTGTCTCGCCCACTGCTCCCCTCGCAGTGTATTTCGTCAGTATGCCTGTTCTGTTCCCCACTCTGTCTCTGGTGAATCCTCTTACCTTCCTGCACATCTGGCCTGTACTCTGGTTCTTGAATAAATAAATGTTAAAAAAAAAAATCCATCCTATCAAAAGCAATTTACAGGTTCAGTGCTATTCCAATAAAAATTTCAATGACATTCTGCAAAGAAATAGAACAAATATTGATGAAATTTATATGGGGCCACCAAAAGCCCCAAATAGCCAAAACTCTCCTGAAAAAAGAAAGAAGGAATGGAGGCATCACCCTCCCAGATTTCAAACTATACTGCAAAGCCATAATAATCAAAACTGCATGGTATTGGAACAAGAACAGACACATGGATCAACGGAAATCTATTTCTATCCAAATAGAAAACCCAGAAATAAACCCACAGATTTATGGTCAACTAATCTTTGACAAAGGAGCAAAGAATATGCACTGGAGCAAAGAAAGTTTGTTCAATAAATGGTGTTTGGAAAACTGGGTTGCTACATGCAAAAGAAGGAAGCTTGACTACTACCTCAGACCATGCACAAAAAACAACTCAAAATGGATTAAAGAACTAGACATAGGATCTGAAACCATAAAATATATAGAAGGAAATATAAGCGAAACAGTACATGACATGCACCTCAGTAACATCTTTAAAGACTCACCACCCAAAACATTGATAGTAAAGGCAAAGATAAACAGCTGGGACTACATCAAATTAAAGAGCTCTGTACAGCAAAAGAGACAGTAACCAAAACAAGGAGACACCCCACCGACTGGGAGAAAATTTTTGCACCCAACACTAATGATAAAGGACTGATCACAAAAATCTACAAAGCACTGAAGAGTCTCAACAAAAACAAAGCAAATAATCCAGTCAAAAATAGGTAGAATAGTGTGGTGGCAGCTCTGAGCCCGGGGAGTAGACACCATGAGCAAAGCGTACCCTTCCGAGTTGAAAAAATTTATGGACAAAAAGTTATCATTGAAATTAAATGGTGGCAGACATGTCCAAGGAATACTACGGGGATTTGATCCCTTTAGGAATCTTGTGATAGATGAGTGTGTGGAGATGGCAACTAGTGGACAACAGAACAATATTGGAATGGTGGTAATACGAGGAAATAGTATCATCATGTTAGAAGCCTTGGAATGAGTATAAGCAGTGGCTGTGTTCACCAGAGAAATCAGTTGCTTCCCCATGTCTGCTTCCCACAGCATCTTTTTACTATGATATAAAAATTGGGTTGTGTACATTTTCTTACTGAACTTTTTGTTAAATAAACTTTTGTAATAGTAAAAAAAAAAAAAAAAATAGGTAGAATAGCTGTAAAGCGACTTCTCCAAAGAGGAAATGTGTATGGCCAGCAGGCATATGAAAAAAATATTCAGCATCACTTGAAATCAGGGAAATGCAAATCAAAACTACAAATCAAATCTCACACCAGTGAGAATGGCACATATTAAAAAAAAACTAGCAACAACAAATGTTAGCAAGGATGCAGAGAAAAAGGAACTGTTCTGCACTGCTGGTGGGAGTGCAAACTGGTCCAACCACTTTGGAAAGCTGTGTGGCGATTTGTTAACCTGATAAAGATGGAGCTTCCTTATGATTCAGCAATTCCACTCCTAGGTATTTATCCAAAGGACACAGAAACATTAATTCCAAAGAGCACCTGCACCCCTATGTTTATAACAGCACTATTTACAATAGCTAAGTTATGGAAACAACCCAAATGCCCAAAACAGATGACTGGATGAAGAAGATGTGGTACATATGCACAATGGAATATTACTAAAAAAGATAAACTCATGCCATTTGCAGCAACATGGATGGAGCTGGAAGGGATCATGCTTAGCAATATAAGCCAGAAAGAAAAAGGAAAATACCGGATGGCCTCACTCATAGCACGAATTTAGAAAACCTAAATAAGGGACCAGAAAAAGACTAATTATAATAAAGTAAAAATCAAAATCAACAAGCAACTATAAACCAGATACACACTACAGGGGTGGAGAAGGGAGTAGGATCAAAACAAGGGGGGTGGGAATTGTATGAGAACTATAACCAAGATGAAAATACATACATTGTGTAAAAATGAAAAAGATGTAAAAATATATAAAATAAAATATTAAAAAACAAATAAATACGCTGATCAAGATATGCTGATCAAGAACAATAGAAATTAATGTTTATAGAGCAGCACAATTTTTGACTTTGGAATTATTTTTCAAGTAAACAAACACATGTAACTTTGCTAATAATGCATCCTTAATTCATGATAAAAATCCACATGAAACACTATAATTCCCTAGATAATTATATAAATTTGCATCTAATTGTGAAAGGGAACTGCTAAGCAAATAAATCTTTTCTGTTTCCTCCTAAAGGGTCATAGGCCTGGTGCAGTAAATAATCCAATGCAAATGTAAATAACAAGTTTGCTTACTAAATCTTTCCTTAGAGAGCATTCCATCTAAGTTTTGCCTTATCTAAACGAGATTACATTTTAACAAGGTCTGACAGCCATCCAAGGTGATTTATCTCACAAAGACCATCCTAAAATGTCTGCATCTTTCCCCCTTTGTCTAGGAATTTTGCAGCAAATAGTTGTGATTGCTAACCGATGTTATCAATATAAGATGGTGGTGTATAAAAGAAACCCTTTGTTCCTAGAGAGGTTCTCAGACCTTACAGGACTACCCAGGTCTGGGACCTCATGCATGAGTAATAAATCTTCTCCTGACCTCACCATTCCTGAAGTACCACCTGTTCTTCCCTTACCTGGGTAAAAGGCTAGAATTCATTTCTGCAACAAATACATAATCTTCATGTGACCCAGATGAGACTGAAAAATCATGAATCCAGAATTTTTACCTATTTATAAATTTTTAATAGTTTTTTCTTAAGAATGGAAAGTAAAATTTAAAGGATAATAGATGATGAAGAAACAATAGCTGGGAAAAAATGTGGCCAAATCATCCCATCGCAGGACCCAGAAGAAAAGCAGCATGACCAGGAGAGAAGCGTGTCCTCGGCTGTGACTGGAGTGTCCCCTCGAGGCCTCATCCTGACACTGTGCAGGGGGCCAAGGGACACGCTCCTGGGGTCCAGCTCCAGGTCACACAGGAGGGCATGTGGGGGATGTGGGCCAGGAAGCAATGAATGGGTGACCGACTACTCAGCACTTTATACATAATTCACAGATGCTTGACCTACCATCCAACACAAGTATATGTTTTTGGCTATCAAGAGAAAGTTTCTATAAAGTTAAGGAATGCTCGCCTTTCCACAAAATAAGGAAAGAGACAGCCACAATCTTTATATCTAACACGCTATGTTATTTATGTCTCAAATTCAATTCTATTACCCTACTCTGTTACCCCCAAACTATATTATAAATATAAACCTCAGCACCATTTATAAAAGAATAACTGTGAAAGAGGAAAAAATGCATAATAAATACAAATTAATACATATAACAAGAAAATGTAAAAACTATTACAATCCTTTTTTGTTGTGGGTTGCACAAATAACTGATGTCTGACCCCCACGCCCCTTCTCTGTCTTCTCTCACCAGAACCACCTCAGGGTCCCCTGGGGGAGGATCACACCTTCCTCCCTGCGGATCTAGTGCTCAGGATCCTGCTTCCTCTGGCAGCTGTGGTTCCCGTTACTCTTTGCCACAACATGTGAAGGACCGAGTCAGCACAGGGGCACCTGAAGCTCAGGTCCCAGCTCCCCAAGTCACCCTAAGTCTAAAAGTCTCTTTCTTTATTCTTATTTTTTTTTTCATTTATACCAAGTAGCTGATTCATATTTGTATCTTTATCTCAAGGGGGTAAAACAAACATTTAGGGATTCATAGAAAAATAAAGGACAGTGGATTGAAGAGGTCTATGAAAATGTTGACTTTTAAAATTTTACTTATTTTCCTTGACGTTTTCTACCCTTCTTATCCATGATGGACCAAGATCATGTAACAGAAAAGTTTTAATTAGGGTTAAATTCCAAAACTATACTTCAATTCAAACCCTTCTCCAAGAGAACTGATTATCCTGAATTTTTCTTCTTCCCTCACAGCTAAGCAAAAACATTTGAGGCAATTAAATTTCAAAACCTCAAATGTCACTTTTATGTACATATCTCAACATGGAATCACAATTCTAGCTCTACATTTCCCAATGGAAGAACTTATCACCAAAGGGCTAGGTCACATGTACCTTGACTAGGAGTACACAGCTTAAAATCTGGCATTTATTAAATGTGCACAATATTTGAGTGTAACTGGCATTGAAAAAATTCAGTAATGCCCATTACAAATAACTTATCTGAACAGACTAAAAAATAACTGGTTAACTTTAAAAAAAAAACAAAACTGCTTACTAATATATAAATATCTTGATAAGAATGAACCAATATGACTTCGGAGTGTCTAGAAATTCTTAGATTAATTTTAACAACATGGTGACAGGTTTTTCAAGGTACTTTCTAAACTCAGCAAGCCACTGTGCTCCAACAGCTCCATTCACAACCCGATGATCACAACTGAGTGTAACACACATCATGCTAGCCACATCAAATCCTTTTTCATTATCTGCGGGAACCAGCCTATCCTTTGAAGCACCAATTGCCAAAATACATGCCTGAGGTGGGTTAATAATAGCAGAGAAGTTCTTAATTCCAAGCATTCCTAAGTTGGATATTGTAAAAGTGCCACCCTGGAACTCATGTGGCTGTAGTTTACTCTCTCTTGCTTTGGTTGCCAAAGAAACAACATCATTAGCAATGGTTTCCAGTCCTTTTATATGTGCATTAAATACAACAGGTCTGATGAGTCCTGCAGCAGTACTTGTTGTGCCCAAGATCAGCAGACTCGGCGAGCATAGCCTCCAAGAATCCAAAGACAGCTGATGCAAATGCAAAAGGGAGTTTATTACGGGCTCGAGACCGGGCCCTCGACATGCACCGATACAACGGCAGAGGTCGAGAGCCCCGAACGGAGGAAGCAGGGTTATCTTACAGGGTTGCGAGTGGCGCGAACTTTGAAAGAAGCTGGCAATTACTCATTGGCTACTACAAAGGCATTTTGGCGTGTGCGGTTAGTTTCAAACTGATTGGATGGTTAGTGATGCTGTCCCATTTATGGATAGGACTGCCCTCATTGGAGGCTAGGGTGGTCTGCTTTTTCGTCACCAAGTAGAGTGAGGGTTGTGACTACTGAAACTATCTCCGGAATGCGGCTGGACAAGGACTAACATAGCAAGGTGGAGGATATACAAAATGGTGAAACCTCGGCTAAGCTTGGTTCCACATTCCCCCATTTTTTTTTTTTTTTTTTTCTGAAAAACGGCTAGTCAGCTAAGGAAACAACAGCT
The DNA here is from genome assembly GCF_014898055.3 of Talpa occidentalis. Taxonomy (NCBI): domain Eukaryota; kingdom Metazoa; phylum Chordata; class Mammalia; order Eulipotyphla; family Talpidae; genus Talpa; species Talpa occidentalis. Next base: position 51,408,164 of record NW_023602073.1, on the reverse strand, counting down.
ACCAAGCCTTTTATCCGTTAGTGAGTCTAAGAATTATGGTCAAGTTCAGCCACATAATGTGTTCACAGGTTTATAGGTATAGGAAAATTTAAAATTGCCATTCTTATACAAAACACTGACTTTTTCTGGGTCATCTCAGACCACGACCTCTGAAAATCAGACTCTAAACCATTTATCTAGTCAGCAAGAGGTATTATCTTCAGTAACAAATGAGAATTACTCTGCTCAAACAAGGGATCTCTCTCCAGTTAGCCAGTCACAGAGTTATTCATTTGGTCACTAAACATCAGCTATTGAATAAAACAGGTTGCTGCCCACCAGTCTTAATACTAACCCCTTTTTATTTCCTCCTTGCATAGGTGAGTCTGCTGCTCCAATTAAAACACTCTCTGTTATTACTTGAAGGAAACCAAGGCCAACGTTAACACATTCCTTTAGTTGTTATCTCTGAAGCCTTCCTAAACTCTTCAGAGGTCCCCTCCAGCACTGTCCCTAAAACTGCCTAATTACCCTAACTTGCCCTATGTCTTATTCCTCCCCTTCTGCGAATGGAGCCCCTAACTGCAGTTAGGAAAAGGGGTGTCGTTCTGATCAGTAACTGCTTCCTGCTGAAAGTGGGCGATGAGGGGAAACAGTCAGGGCTCCACCGCAGGGCGATGATCTAAGGGACCTCGAAAGGACAGTGGAGGCTTCATAGTTCGATGGTCTCCAGGCGAAAAATGACCTCGATGAAGGCATTGAGGATGTAAGTCCCAAGCAAGAGAAAAACAAAAACAAAAGATTTCAGTTCAAGAGTAAGGAGGTCACAATTTTTTTTTTTTTAACTTTAGCCATTAACAGGTCTAGGGCTTTAGGGTTTTATACATACTTAATGTTACTGCAGTTATCAAAATGAGGCCCTCTAAATGTTAGTACATAAAACGTTAAGTTTAAACAGAATAAGGTAATTCTCCAAGATGAAGACTCAGGACATCAAAACTTTGATTATTATTGCATCTATTTTTACAGAAAAATGGAAATTTTACATGATAATTTTTTCAAATGTGAACAGACAAGTTGCAAAATCACAGACTCACCGGTACCAATCAAAATCTGCAATGAACAGTTCCTTTGAACCGATGCTCAACATCAAGGCACAACGAGACCTGGCCAACCACGATCATACAAACAAAAATTCTTCACAATTATATTTTTATGTTTTATAAAATGGTCTTAAAGAAATACTTTCATAAACATTTCTGGCGCAACTTTGTCAATGACAAAGAAACACAAAGCTATTTTTTATTTTATTTAACCACTGAGAATGTACAAACAAGTAGCCTCGTAGCAAGCAAGGTAGCAGTGCTGTAAAGTGTCTTGGCTCAGGCTGGCCATCTGTACTAGTGAGGGGGACAATCGACCAGTAGGTCAATCCAAAGAATTGAAGTAAGGCAGAGCAAGTGGCCCCTTATTTACCAAAAAGATGATCTTTTTGTCTGCCACTTCTAGGGTCACCCGAGGCTTATCCATATAAACAGTAAACAGGGGAGCTTGTCTCACCTCTGGGCTTCTTCAGAGAAGATCTTCTCCTGCACTGGATTCTTCATCAGAGGCAGCTGACCGTCAAGCCTGTCCTCCCATCCTCGCCCGTGGTTTGGGCTGGCCCCCTCCCTCTCTGGAGAGTGGGACAGTCCCCTTTTTCAGAGCCTTGTATGATGGCACTGAAGGCATGGCCCTGGGGACAGCTTTTTGCAGCTGAGGTGTCCTGGTTGCTGGCAGTGGAAGCAAGCTGGCAGCCCATTGACAGGTTGAGGTCCCGAATGCCCTAGGGCACAAGGGGCCTTGGGTGAGTCTGAGGTGGCAGAGTACTGTGATGGCAGCTGCCATCTACTGGGCCCTTTTCTTGCCTCTCTCCCTTTCTTTCTTTTTTTTTTTTTTTTTTCAGCAAGTCCCCTCCATATTACTGTAGGCCTTGAAGGCTATGTCCAATAAAAGTGTTAAAAGGATTTTAGGCCCTTGATTTAGTCTCCAGAGCCTGCACCTGATGTCAGAACAAGGATGGCTAAAAGATACATATTTTAATTATGCATTTTTATACGTTTTATACAATCTCTATAAAATAGAGACTAGAGACCACTTGGATATTCAGTGACACCAAAACAGTGAATAATATTCTCCCAATTTTGAATAATTAAACATTATAAAATTTTTCTCACATAGTGTCTACATATAATACTGGAGAGAAAAATACAGAAAACACAAAAGTTATCATGCTGCCTCTCTTGTGAAGAAGCTAACTAGTTTTTCACCATTCCTGTCATTAACTATAAAACAGGTGTTTGATATAAATTATTTTACTTTACCTTGTTTACCTGTCCTGTGTCTAAAATGCTACTATTTTCCACATAAACACTTTTGCATATAACACCTCTTTGCCAGGGGCACATGGGATAAAATAGTTGTTTTTTTTCAACCAAGCAATGAATAGGCAATTGCCAAAATTCAGCAATGCATTACCAAAAAGGCAAGGGATTTCATAAAATACAAAACTGAAATTTTTAGATTTACTTAAGAAGCTAAAATTTTTATACTAATTTTTAACCAGAGTCCAGACTATTAAAAACAATTATAACATTATACAATTATAACAATTATACATTTGGCCTCTTCAAGGCCAAAATACAGAGATATAGGACTCCTGGAAAAAGAAGTTAAAACACGCACAACAGTATAAGGCACTACCTTCACTTTACTTGTATTTAGAATTATTACATCCTAGTTTCTAATCTCTGCATGTAAGACACCATAATAGCTGTTTATCATCTCTTTAGAATGCACAACTTAGACACATTTTTTAATTATTTTTTTTAGTTGAGATGACATTAAACTTTAGTCTCCTTACAATAAGGAACAAAATGTAAACCTGAAAGTTCAGTAAATGGTTAGCAAATTTTTATTACTAAAGTTAGCAAAAGTTTAGTTTAGTTTTAGTTTTTCCTTAGAACTGGAATTTTAAGTCAACTTCAGAGTTGCCACTGTAACAATTTTATATACCAAGTCTTTTTCCTTAGGCAAGCACTAGATATGTTACAGGGCAGGGAGAGGGGCAGCCCAGACCCACAAACCTGCCTGTTCTAAATAGGTTCTGCCATCAGCTGCATCAACACAAAACATACAAGACTTTAATGGGAAGGAACTTTAATACAATTAGGAGACAATACAGGAAAGGCAAAGAATCTAGTTTCTAAATTAAGCACCCAAAGTGGGTAAAACTCTGTCCCCTCGTGGATAAAACTCCGTCCAAATGGGATTGGCCCACGCCAGGCCCCAAAGCCTGCCACAAGTTTAAGGCCTCTTCCAGTGAGGACCCACAGGAAAGGGTTAGAAACAACCAGACAAGCTCGGAAGGAAAAGAGCAAAATTAAAATCAAGATAAAAGTTGCCATTGTCTCCTCCCCACGGTTCTCACCCACATCTGTGTTACCCAGTCCACAACCAAAAGACAAGCGCAGTTTCTTCATGTGTCTCTAGGCTCCATGGGCCTCCTCCAGGTCTCCTTCTGGAGTTTTTTTTTTTTTTAATCCTGCTTTCTTCTTCCTCCCTCTCTTGGGTGGGGCAGGGAACCTGGAATTTCCCCCTTTCCTGGGGACCACCCTGTTACAGATAGATTGACAAAAGCAAGAAAGAAAAGGAAAAAAAAAATAGACACCTAATACTATATACATTTTTTTAGTAACTTGTCCATATGGCTTTAGATGTTACCTTGAATTTTGCAAAGAAGTCTAGTCCTTTACTGGGAGAATATATATTTTTTTTTTCCAAGGGGAAAAGATCAGTCTTCCTGGAACAAGATCTTATCAAGAGAAGTTTAGATAAAAGCCTAGAAGTAAGTTTGTTTGTTAGCATAGGCCAGGTTAATTATTATTTTTTTCGTACAGCACAAGTAAACATATTTAAACAAAGCAAAGCACCAATTTTTTTTTTAACACTTAAACCTTAAGGCATGTATGCTCTAAACCATTAAATTTTGAATTAGCTTTTGTTTACTACAATTTTAGATCGCAATTTCAAAATTTAGGATTTTTTTTATAGGCGCCATTTACAATTAATTCTCCAGAGGCAAAAAGCAAGAACAGAGAGATCTCTCAATTTTCATTTGAAATTTTTTTTTTTGCCACGTGCACTAATTTTAAGAAACAGTTATTTTTATCAATATTTGCAAAAACACTGAGAAACTACAATTTAGTAAACTCCAGTTTTTTTGTTTTTTGGTTTTTTTTTTTTAAGGTGGACAAAGGGACACACTAATTTTCCCACAGCTGGAAGGCAGCAGAGATACACCAGTGATCTCAACACTGGAGAAAATGTCCAAGCAGCTGCTTGTTGAGATCAGAGGCAGCGTTTCTTACCAGCCAGCTGTGGTGACTTTTTAGTCCCCAGTATTTTACTTTTTGCCTTGACTGTGTCCAAAGACAGTGGAGTAGGCATTGCCTGACCCATGGTTACGAACACACAAACGCAACAAAGACAACAAACACCAGGAATAAAACAAAATTAGTTTTGTTTTTTTTTTGAACTCTCCCCAAAAGGGGAACCTGCCCCAGTGCTGCCCCACAAGGGGTATGGATAACCAATTAGAGGTCCCTGGGTAGAGACAAACACCAAAGTTTTAAGAATAACAAACACACTAAACGAACCAAAAAACAAATTTTTCAAACGGGCCCCATACAAATGCTACCCCAGTGCTGCCCCACAGGGGATAGCCATTCAGGTGGTCCGGGGACGTCTCCCCTGGTCCATGCCAAGACGCCTACCAGCGCGTCCACTTAAGCGTCTGGCTACCAAAATTACAGGTTTGCAAACAATTCCACAGGTACTGAGCACAAAAAATACAAATACAGGTACTCAGTACTTTTACAGGTTTGCAAACAATTTTACAGGTACTGAGCACAAAAAATACAAATACAGGTACTCAATACTACAGGTCTGCAGATTAAAACCTCACCACTCACCTGCGCGCTTTAATGGCTCCCTTCAGCTGTTTGGTGGTTGGGGTCTGTGCTAGCCGATCCCGGACGAGCCCCCAAATGTTGTGCCCAAGATCAGCAGACTCGGCGAGCATAGCCTCCAAGAACCCAAAGACAGCTGATGCAAATGCAAAAGGGAGTTTATTATGGACTCGAGACCAGGCCCTCGACACGCACCGATACAATGGCAGAAGTCGAGAGCCCTACAATGGCAGAAGTCGAGAGCCCCGAACAGAGGGAGCAGGGGTATCTTACAGGGTCGCGAGTGGCGCGAACTTTGAAAGAAGCTGGCAATTACTCATTGGCTACTACAAAGGCATTTTGGCGAGCGCGGTTAGTTTCAAACTGATTGGACGGTTAGAGATGCTGTCCCATTTATGGACAGGACTGCCCTCATTGGCGGCTAGGGTGGTCTGCTTTTTCGTCACCAAGTAGAGTGAGGGTTGTGACTGCTGAAACTATCTCCGGAATGCGGCTGGACAAGGACTAACATAGCAAGGTGGAGGATATACAAAATGGCGAAACCTCGGCTAAGCTTGGTTCCACAGTACTAACCGCAACACTGATATCAACAACATGATTTCGTCTGATTACTGTGTCCAACCAAGAAGAATTTGCTTCAGGAACTTTTAAACACGCTAAAGCTGATGCTTTTATGATGAAGTCATTGACAGAAATTTTGCTTTTCCCTTCTAACATCTTTTTTTTTTTTAAGAGGCATGTATTTTTATTTATTTGTTTGTTTGTTTTTTATTTATACATGCACTGGGTACAGTCAGAAGCGCGGGAGGGTGACAGAATTCACCAGAGCGGGGAGCAGAGCGGGGAGCAGAGCAGGCAGAAGGACCAAAGTACACTGCTGAGGGGAGCAGCGGGCGGCAGGAGAGGTCTACGCGCCATGTGGGACCCTCCTCCGGTGGCCGGGGAGCAGCCGGGGAACGAACCGGCGCTGCAGAGGCTGCGGGCAGCTTCGCAACCCAGAGCTCAACCGCTGCGCCACCTGGGAGGCCCTCCCTTCTAACATCTTATTAAGTTCTTTCCGTACCAACAAAACTTCTCCCATATTTACATCAACAGAAAGGTAATAATGAGGTATGGTCTGCTTAGATTGCATTAACTGCTGGGCAATAACTTGACGAATGTTGCTGATAGGGATATCTGTGAAGACACCTGTAGGAACTGGTGCCACTCCTGGAGCCGGAGGAGGCACAGCAGCTGCTGGAGCAGGAGCAGCTTTAGTAGGCACAAAAGAGTCAATGTCTTTCTTGATGATTCTGCCTTCTGGTCCCGTCCCTTTTACTTGTGTAAGGTCAATCCCTTTCTCGGCTGCCAATTTCTTTGCAAGAGCGCTAACAAACAACCTCCCCTTTGGTCCAGCAGGCATAGCTGGGTGAGTGGCTGAAGGTGTAGGGGCTACAGGTTGGGGAGTTGGAGGAACAGAGGCCACCAGGGTTGGGGGTGGAGGAGGTACTTGTGGTTTTAAATCAGTTACTTCAGTTGGCCTATAGTCAGCAAAGGCTGGTATATCTGACTCTTTTTCTACAATGATATAAAGTGGGGTTCCTAGAGGGACATCTCTTGTCCTTCTGGAATCAGGATTTTTGCCAGATAACCTTCTTCTTGCACTTTAAAACCTATAGTGGCCTTATCAGTCTCTATCTTTGCCAATAAGTCTCCTTCATTTAGCTTCTCACCCACTTTTTTTTTCCCATCTCTGAACTGTGCCCATGGTCATTGTAGGAGAGAGGGCAGGAAGAACCACCTGCATGTGAGTGGGATATGAGCTACCAGGAGCCTGAGCAGAAGGTATAGGTGGCCAAGCAGCAACAGCAGGGGTTGGTGCTGGGGCTGCCTGTGGGGTGGGTGCTGCCGAGGAATCCAATGTATAAATTTTAAAGGCCTCAACATCCTCAGGCTTTTCAACTGTAATACAGATGACGGACCCTATTGGCACATCTCTGGTACCTTCAGCAACAAGTATCTTTGCCATGTAACACTCCTCCAGGCTTTCAAATCCAACGGTGGCTTTATCCGGTTCAACCTCAGCAATCAGTTCACCCTCATTGATTTTTTCGCCTTCCTTTTTTCCCCACCGGGCTATAGTGCCTGCCTGCATTGTGGGGGAAAGAGAAGGCAATGGAACCTTCTGATGCAGGCGGAGACTGTAGCAGCGGCAGCCTGGCCCTCCGAACAGCTTCAGCAGAAGGCGACTCCGCGGCGCGGTCCCGCGGCTGAGGCTGTAGCCTCTGAGCGCCCGGACCCCGCCATACCACGCGGTCGCGCTGTGGCCGCGAGCCGTAGCCGGGCCGGTGCGCGGGGTCGCGCCCGGGACCCTGGGTCTCTCCCTTAAGGCCGTCCCCCAACCCCGAACCCAGCCCCGGGGGGTACATTTCAGGCCCGTCGCGCACAGACGCGCCACATCGTGCCGCCGACCCCACACGCCCCAAGCCCAGCGCGTCTCCGGAGTGACCTTTCCGGGCGAGGCGCCGCGCAGCCGTCAGCCACGCTGCGCAGCTCTTTCTTTGTTTTTTTTTTTTTTTTAAGATTTATTTTTATTTATTTAGACAAGCACTGGGTACAGTCAGAAGCGCGGGAGGGTGAGAGAATTCACCAGAGCCAGAGCAGGGAGCAAAGCAGGCAGAAGGACCGAAGTACACTGCTGAGGGGAGCAGCGGGCGGCAGGAGAGGTCTGCGCGTCATGTGGGACCCTCCTCTTGTGGCTGGGGAGCAGCCGGGGATCGAACAAGTGCCGCCGAGGCTGCGGGCAGCTCCGCAACCCAGCGCTCAACCGCTGCGCCACCCGGGAGGCCCTTTATTCTTATCTTAATGCAGGGAACAGTTCCCTTCTTTCCAACTTGGGTTGATAGAAAAGTGGAACCATATTCTTCTTCTGAATTCTTCAAATTAACACGGCACAAGCTTGTCACAGGTGTTAGAAATTTACTGAGTTTTTTTTTTTTTAAAGGTATATTTCTTCCATTGCAGGAGAGAGGAAGAAACAATGTAGAATATTAGGCTCCTCTAAAAGTCCATTTTCACTAAAATTTTAGATGGCTAACTTTTCTGGTCAATAATACAGATACCCTCTAAGAAGACCTGGGGAACTTCTTACAGACCCTAGCTTCTCCAAGTTGGAAAAGTAAATTCCAATTAATTTAGGAAAACAATTCAGTTCATCCCCTTTCATGTCCAAACAACATGAAAACACCATGAAATACTTTCTTTACCAAATGAAAAGTGATTCCCCATGATGCAATTCATCCTACCACAGACTGGTTCAAAGTAAATCAATTTCCTCTTTCGCTGTCTCAGCACAAGACCTGACCTGACTGTTCTCATAGCCACGGCCCAGGAATCTGCACCCAGAGCAGGAGGACGAGACTCCAGCATCCAGGACTCGCTCACAGGTTTGTCCACAGGGAACCTGCAGCACAAGAAGAGCCCAGGGCAGAGCTGGGCAGGGAGGGGCCTCATGGGGACACGGTCTCAGGGGTACAGGAGAGGAGGGGGTCTTCAGGCCCTGGGGGAGCCCCATCCACACCAGAGCCTGAGGGGATCCCCTCCCCCTGGGGGACCCACAGGCTCCTCCAGAGAAGGAGGATTGTTCATGGGCACAGAGGGCTTCTGGGGCCCAGCCTCCAGGGGGCAGAGGGTCATGGACACGTCTCCAAAATAACATGTGAAGAATGGAAGGAGGGTCCCAGAGAAGGACTCAGGAGGGAAGGAGAAAATGTGGGAGCCATCGGTCATGTTATAGAAGGAGACGTCCCCTTGAGCATAGTCCAGGAAAACTCCCACCCTTTGGGGAAACTTTCTGAGATTTATTGGAGTACTAGGATCAGTAAAGGCTTCAAAAACTTCTCTGAATCGTCCCACAACCCAGTATCCATTTGAGGGGGATGGAGCATTGTATCTTGTTTCCTCATCTTCACTCCATATCCCTAGACCCCAATCACTTCTGTCTCCATTCTTGACCTCTACTTCCCAGTAACAACGCCCTGATATGATGCCCTCAAGACCCCAAACAAAATATCCTTTTTCTACACCAACATGATTACAGGTCATACTCTTCTTGTCATGAGAGAACATAACTTCTGAATGGGAAGAATCAGGATCCAGAGTGAAAGACCCTGCAGAAAGAAGAACTCATTATGCAAGGTCCCCCTGCCCCATAGCAAGGGCACATACCACCTCACCCCAGATACTTAGCTATGATGGGAGAAGGATATGAGAGCCTTGTGACTCTAGCCCACAGTCTCCCCAGGAAGAGAAGGAGCCACAAGACTTACTAGAGGTCAGATATGTCACAGGACCCTTGGGACAAGCCTGGACCCCAACAACTAGGGAGCCCCTTCAGCACCCATGACCAGTCTCCCACCTCCCCCCAGCCCAACTGTGTGATGTCACAGCTGCACCCACCCCACTCCCACGGAAGGTGCAGAGTCTGTGTCCACACAGAGAACCAAAGGAAAGGCCAGAAGCTGAGCAGCCCCAGACAAACAAAAGAGTCACTCACAGGCCTGGAACTGCTCCTTCCGCCAATCTGCAAGAGACACACATCATGTGAGGGACTCTAGATACTCACACATCAGGGTCCACGCCTAGTTTTCTATAAGACAGTGACACCGAATTTAGAGGGGGAAATGTTTGGAAATATTTACATGATGCATTTAACCTTTAGATTCATATATACACACACTCATCATGCTACAAACTTTCATGAAAGTTAAGTCATAAAGCTAAATAACTGGGGATTGAGAGGCTGAATACCAAATGAACAGAATGAGCATCAATTTATGCTTTTAAGGTCACAGCCACACATCCATCCTAGAAACTAGGTTTTCTTGATAAAGTATCATGGAGGGCCTCCCTGGTGGTACAGGGGTTAAAAACAGTGCTATCAAGCTATTGCCAGCCACTGCAGCACAGTTCTATCCAGGCCAGCCAAGGAGCAACCCACATGGTACAGCAGACCTCTCCTGTCTCACCTGCTGCTCCCCTCAGCAGTGTATTTCAGTCAGCCCACCTGTTCTGTTCCCCACTCTGTCTCTGTTGAATCCTCTCACACACACTCCCTCTGCATTTCTGGCCTACACCCCAGTTCTTGTATGCATAAATGAACAAATATTAAAAAAAAGAAATTGTTGTTGAATTCTAAAATAATATGAGACAATCCATACATCCATCTGTGAACCATTCAAAGTGAAAATGTTGATTCTCATTTGTTAATGAGAATAAGAAGAGGAACATACCAAAAAAAAGTATTTATTAAAATACATGAAAAATGGACCCTGGGAACAGGAGTATATGGACCCTGGAAACAGGAGTATCATAGTGGATCATCCAGGTGGAATCAATCACATAAACTTTAAAAGCCATGGAATTTACAATTCTGTGGCCAAAGATAATTTTATGTATGGTGATGAAAGTAGGGTCATAAAGATGCTACATTGCAGCCTTTAAATTCAGAAGGTGGGGGCCTCCCTGGTGGCTCAAGGGGCTAAGTCTCAGCACTATGAAGCTATGTGCAGATATTTAGCTATACTGCAGCACGAGTTATCTCCCTGGCCAGGGAGCTACCCACATGGCACAGCAGACCTCTCCTGTCTCGCCCTCTGCTCCCCTCAGCAGTGTATTTCAGTAGATCTGCCTGTTCTGCTCCCTAATCTGTCTCTGGTGAATCCTCTCACCCCCTGCACCTCTGGCCTATACTCCTGCTCTTGTATGCATAAATAAATAAAAAATAAATCTTTAAAAATAAAAAAAAAAAAAAATAAAATCACAGGGTGGGGATAAAGATGACTCTATGATCCTCACTGTGTGGATATGAGTCCCCAGGAGAACCAGGGAGATTCTCAGGAGGGTCCTCACTCTCCTGGCCCCTAGGCACCTCCCCGATAGCCCCTGCCCCACCACCCCTTTGTCTCAGGGTCTGTGTCCAGGACCATAAACAAACCCCTAAGCAGGGAAAGAGCGTGTGACTCAGGCTCACCAGGCTCAGATCTCCCTTCACCAGCATCACTGAACTTCCCTGGGAGCCCTGGGTGCAGACGCCGCTCCGGGGGAATGGGGTGGGGGGAGAGGGGGGTCTCATATCAGTGGCAACTCTATAAGAGAGTTACTTCAAAAATGGTTTATAAAATTGTCATTTCTTCAGAAATACTTCAAAAAGGGATCAAAGGGATCAAACCCCTTATATTTCATACCCAAGCCTTGCACAGCTTCTTCTCTGCCCATGTTCAAACATGGTGACTGGGATCTTTGCCCTCTCTTCAGTTCCTCTGTCCATCCAAACCGCTAAAAGATACTTCTCCAAAACACCTCCCTACTTCCTTCCCATCTCATATCTATTCTCTGGGAAACAATTGTAACCATTCTAAGTTTCTCCTTTACCAATCTATACTAAACCCTAAAAAAAGTAAACCATCTTATCTTAAGACTTTAAGATAAAAAGAATTCTCCTACAATGGAAGGTGATGCTACTGAAAAATCATATATGACATTTTTATTTTTGTTACTAACAACATAACACACAAATTTTTCATATAATTTCATGTCTTTTACAGGCCCCAAACCAAGAGTCTATAACATCCCAGAAGCTATGAATGCATACTCAGAACACATGCTCTAAAATTGCTTAGAGGGAAAAATCCAGCTTGAACATGGATCAAAGGATGATGAAACAGAGAACAAAGAAGACACAGAAAACCAAAACTAGATCCAAATAAGAACAGGAATTTTGGATCCAAACATATGTATAACCAAGGACCCCTAAGCAAGAACTGACTTCAAAGCAGGAAAAGGGATTTCTGGACTATTCTAGACACTAGCAATTCCTGATCCACACAGTTGTCCCTGCTGCAGCCTCCTCACACTGACCCCACTGTCCTCACTACAGGAAGGACCAGGTGACAAGGGGTCAGAGGGTGTCCTGACCCCACATGACCTGCAGGGAGGACAGGGCAGGTGGAGGCAGGTCTGTGCTCACAAGGGTGGGGGGGGGGGGCTGCAGTTCTCAAATGGAGGCTCCAGAGTGAGAGGAGACCAGGGACCCCAGCCCCTTCCTGTTGGGAGTCCCTGACAGATAAGGGGCAGAGGGGAGGCTGGAAGGGGGTTCTAGGATCCTCAGGGCCACTCACCTGCGTACAGCTGGGCCTTCCTCCAGGCTGGAAGGGAAAACACAGGTGAGACCTCAGCACAAACACCTGCTCATGTGATCCAAGGCCCTGTGCCCGCCTTGTTCTATAGGGGGGAGGGGGGAGAGGCTGAGAAGTCATGACCTCTTGCCTTGTGCAGACAGCAGGGAGTGGTGGGAAATCCCTGGTTCAGGGCAGGAGCCTGCAGGACAGACCAACCCAGCCCTGCATGCTGCTGCTCTCCGGCTTTGGGCAAGTCACTGAGCCACTCTGGAACTCACAGCCTTCAAAAACTCCCCTTTCATTTGCTATTCACTTTTGATACACAGGATCAAAAATAATAAATAGTAAGATATGTTTTAATGTATATATTAGTCTAAAATTATTATATTCACTCTTTCTGGCAAATACATCTAGGAAATTTATATGAAGATGAAATAAGAACACAACAGGTATATCACACCAACCCAAGAGTAGAAGTAGCCGATCTTCCTCAGATAAGTATTTCTAGAGATAAACACTCTCTGGGAGATGGAAAGTCCCCACCCCTTCCCATGCAGGGTCACCCCATCCTCTCCCATCACTATTGATCAGGAACAGAGAGAACAGATTCTCCTTGCATGGGTTATAAGGAGAGAGGGAAGAATGAAGATACCCTCTTATATTTAAAGTGCCCATTAATCTATGAAATTTCAGAGCAGCAGGCTTCTACTTCCAGGTGTTGACCAAGAACGAGATGCACCGAAGACTAGAAAGCCAGCTTGATGGTGGGCAGGTTCAGGGCTGGAATGAGACTAAGATGCAGGAGACTCCATGGGTCACCACCCATCAGAATTTCAGACTTAGGAGGAGGCACCACGCAGATCTGGTAGAGCCCATGGAGCAGTCCTGCCTCCCACCCAGGTCCACACATCTATGCTTAGACAGACAAGGGGAGGGACCCCTGGGCCTATGGGTACAGGAGACCCAGGACACCTAGAGCATCACTTACCAGCCAGGTAAGCTGCCTTCCTCTGCTCTGAAAGACAACACAGAAAACAAGTGAGCTAAGAACAAGAATATCTCCTATGAAGGGGAAACATATTGTTCAAGAGGGAGAGCAGAGCTTACCTAGAATTGCCTGGAGTTCATCTGAAAGAGAGTGAAGAGAAATAAGCATAAACTCTTGTTCCTAAGAAGTGAATCTGTGTGCTTAGAGAACCCTCTCTGTGTCCTAGAAGTTCCATCTTCAGACCCATCTGAGCCTTCAAGCTCTACTGTCCTCTCTGGGTCTCCTCAGTCTCCCTCTTTATCTCCCTGCAGAGTGGACACTGGGCTCTGATCTGTGCTCAGCTTGTCCATTTCAGCACCCTTGGCCACACTCACAAGATTGGCACAAGTCCTAACTGACCTTTCTCCTTCAAGGCCTTCTCCTTGAACCATAGGTCCTCCTCCTTAGCCCTGCACAGATTCCTCTGTTCCTGCAGCTCCCGCATCTGTGTGGAATGTTCTCTCTGGGTGTAGCAGACAGTCCCCAGGAGTAGGAGTAGCAGCAAGGGCAGGATCACCAGGAAAGCCGGCTTCCAGGGAGAGGCCCGGGGAAAGAAGGGCTCTGCAGACAGAGACCCCCACAGAGACCCCAACAGGACACAGCCCAGGACAGCCCAGCCCAGCACACCTGGGGATGCCAACCCCTCCCTCTGACCCTGCAGGGAGTGGGGAGGGGGAGCAGCACTGACCTGGGATGACAATGGCCATGGCCTTCTCCTGGCCCAGGACTGGGTTGAGGATGGAGCAGGTCACATTCCCCGCAGAGCTGTCTCTCACCACCAGAGCGGCCTCCACGCTGAACAGCCCCTCAGTGTCCTGGACCTGGACCTTGGAGAACTTCTGGAACTGCTCCCCATGGGGGTCTCTCCACTGTACCTGGGGCTTTGGAAACCAGCCTGAGGTGGTGCACACCACGCGCACCCCATCCTCCTCTGGCCTCGAGATGTGAACTTGGGGGGCAGAGCCCACACCTGAGAAGGGAAGATGAGAGCCAGTTGGGGCAGGACCCACCTATGCACACCTCCAGGGGAGGTTGTCCAGGTGCATCCTGGGGTTCTGAAGGAGCTACCCTGGGGTGCTAATAGAACCCCAACACAGAAACCAGAGGGTTGAAGCATGAGAGGCTGGAAAGGCCTGGTCTCCTCTCCCAATCCTGCAGGTAGAGAGACAGTGCACACAGAAGAGGAGAAGGAATTCACATCTCTTTCAGGAAAACATATAAATCATAAGGATAAATAAATCAAGTTTAAAACCAGGTCAGTTTAGGAGGAACAAGGCCTATATCAACCAGATTTTCAAGGGCAAAAGAAAAACTAGGTCATGTGTTTATATCAACACATATTCTTATGTGGACTTCCTCCAGATAGTCTAAAATATTTGAGATTAGATTTCGGGAATCTATTTTGTTTTGTTTGTTTTAGTTACCCTAAAAATCTTCTATATCCAAATTGACCTTCCTCCCACACTCCTGTGGTTCATTGAGAGGGAATCTCCCCACCAAAGATGACTGTTCCCTGAGCTCTAACACCACAGGCCACCCATCCTCTGTAAGGGTTGTTCCCATCCATTCTCTCTCTCTCTCTCTCTCTCTCTCTCTCTCTCTCTCTCTCTCTCTCTCTCTCTCTCTCTCTCTCTCTCTCTCTCTCCTCCCTCCCCTGTTTCCCTTCTCACTTCCCCTCCCCCCCTTCTCTGATATCTACTCTATAACTGTACTCCACACCTCTAGACTGTCTACCTTCCATTTTCCACTCCCAAGTGTGCCAGAGTCATCATTCTAAGCACTACTGTGCTTAAAATCTTCAAAACTCAACATCCAAACACTATAACAAGACACAAAAAGCCTTCTCTGTGTGCCATCTGCCTTGCTTCCCTTCCCTCTTCTTTCTGCTTCTCTACAATTTTTACCACCTGTGCCCTCAAGCCCAACCTTCCAAACCCTAGAATTTAACTGCTGTTATCCACAATCATCATGCTGAGTGCACACCTTCCTTTTCTTCTTCTAGTCTGAGGAGGTATATGGAACCATGTCTGAAAAAAATGAAGTCCCAGTTCAAAAGTCTACTTCCTATGGAGTTTTTTTATGATTACATTTGGTAGCATTAATCACACCCCCTCCATCACCTTTTTACCCTGTACCGATGATATTTTTTTATTGTAGTACTGTCCTTGCTTAATGTCTCCATCACTCATCCCAGGATATTTACACTGGGGTGTGAACAGAAATCACAGTCACTGGAATTGGCAACATGATGACTATAGGTAACATTGCTGTGTGATATAAAGAAAAGCTGTTAAAGGAGTAATTCCTAAGAGTTTTTTTTTTTTCATTATTAGAATGTTTTTTCTCTTGCTTCCTTTAATTTTCTTTTATTGCATCAAAATTAGAAGGGGGATGTTAGCTAGCCTACTGTGGCAATCATCTCACTGTATATGTAAAAATCAAATCATGCTACTATGTACCTTAGACTTATACAAAGATGTATAGTGATTATTGATCAATAATCCTGGGGGGGGGGGAAGGAACACCAAATCCCCCAGATATCTACTTAGCTAAATCCCCATTTCCCTTGATTTTTTTGCTCAGAAGCAAAATGATGAGGCTTTGCTCAAATAGAACCATCCTGAGCTCCCATTTATTACTTCAACCTCCCCAGGCCCACATCATTGATCCATTTCCCCTGTTCTATTTTGCTTCTTATTCTCATCATCTATTACTCTTTAAAATATTTATAACTTTTTTATTTATTATGATTGTTCTATCTCCCACTTGAAAATATAAACTCACAGAGTGGAGAACTTGATTAGGTTCATTGTTGTATCTACCTGCTTAGAACAGACACAGACATATAGTAAGTGCTCTGTATAATTGAATTTAATGAATTAATAAGTTCTTCTTCCTCGTGAATGAAATTTAGGACTGAATTACATGGTCCTTAGGTTATTCCAGCTCCAAAAGTCCAAGACTCAGTAATGTTTAACCATGTTACCAACCTGCCACCTGCAGTTCCAATCCAACTTGCTCATAGAAGTCTCCATCTCTGAAGAAGCAGGTGTAGAGCCCATCATCAAAAGCCTGGACTTTGTGGATGCGCACAGCAGCCACACCCTTACTAAGGAATTTCCCCACCAGCGAGGTCCGCCCTATGTACTGGGCCATCAGTTCCTCATTTTGCTCCTGTCGGTCTTGATAGGTGAACACTGACTTTGAGAAATCAGAGCGGAACCACCTCAACTCCATGTTCTCTGCACTCATGACTGGGTCCAGGGAGCAGGACAATGTGGCATCCTCACCCAGCTCTACCACAATGGGGTCTGAGGGGCCAATCACATGGAACTTCTCTGTGAACACAGACATGGGAGTTAGAAAGGTTGAGACACACACACCTGGAGCAGAAAACATACCATCACTACCCAAGGTGTTCAATGAGAAGCCCAAGGTGTTCAATGAGAAGTCTGATGAGCTGAAGGACTGAGCAGTGACAATTCTGAAACTTGGAAATATCTTCCAACCACATCTTGCTCCAGAAATAATGTCAAAGATACTCCTTCATTCACTGGTGTAGCTGATAGCAGAAGCTTCCATGGAGAATTCTAACTCTGTAGTTCTCACTTTGGCATGTATTACAATCACCAAAAGGGCTTGTAAAATAGAATGCTGGTATCTTACCCCAAATCTGATGCATTAGATTGGGATATACCCAAGAATGTGCATTTCAATAGAGTGTCTGGGGGAAGAATGGTGTCAGGTGAGGTTCCTTGCTTCATTACCCAGAGGATCATCTAGGTTAACCAGTGGAACAGTGCATCCAGAAAATACCATGGTTTGAAACAAAACTGGACATCATTACCAGGTAGACATCACCAAAAGGGAATCAAAGAAGATTCATGCTTCACTGAACTAGAGGAAGATGAAGAGAGACACCTGGAGACTGTGGTCAGGGATGAGAAGTTTCAGTACAAATTATGATGCTGCCACTCAATCAGACACTTGATCAGTGGTCCCAGGGAAGGAGAGCTAACAATATAGAGGCACACATCTTCAACTGAAGGGAAATACACGCAGAGAAACTGAGTTCTCCCAGAAAACCAGCTCCCCAGTGAAAAGAACAAGGACACAGAGTTGGAGTGTACTACCACTCTCCCACATCTCAGGACTGGACTGAACTCCTAAAGCACACTGAAAGTGTGTGCATGTCAGAGTCTCAGGACTGGACAGTGGGCTATCAGCAGTGCTACAAACATGAGTCGGCATGTCCCTCACCCCAGAGCATGCACAGCAGAGGTTAGATGAGTGCAGGCACTACCCACAACCTCTGACACAGAATCTCAAAGATCAGGTCTATAAACCTACATAAGTTTAGAAAGGCCAACAATCTAAAATCACATAACTCTACAATGTTACCTGATGAAAAGAGAGAAATAGTTCAAATCTCTAAGTTACTACTATGGATCTATAGATGCTTTAAAAAAATAGTAAATCTAGAGTAGAAAAATAACCACAAAATAGTATACCACATGGCAATTTGAGGCCTCAAGGGAATATGAAATCACAGGAAAAGAGCAATCCTCCAAAATGTAACTGCAAAGATATGGAAGATCCTATCTTCCCGTCAGGTAGAGAGTTCAAAATTGCTATAATTAAAGTCAAAAAGATGGAAGAAAACACAGAAAAGCTAATAAATAAATGTCATGAAAAATAAAATTAATCAACAGAAAATATAAATTGAAACTTTAAATAATAAGATAATAGAGATATAGGATGAAAAAGTCAACAGAGAAGATTTAAACTTCTGAAGAAAGCTATTAGGGCAGAATAAACCAAATGAAAACTGAATCATTTATCACAAAGAAGAAAGAAAGAAATGAAGACACACTTCAGGAAATAACCAATTCTGTGAGGAAAGGCAACATAAGGATAATGGGTTTTAGAGAAGGGAAAGAGAGAGAGAATGAAACAGAGAACTAGTCAAGAAATGGAGGTAAATTTCCCAACTGGTGAAGGAACTGATGTACAAGTCCATAGAAGTGAAACACCATGTTAAATAAATGTAATGACATATATATCAAGACACATGGGCATGAAACTAGCAAGAGTTCAAGAAAAGAAAGAATATCTCAGATGACTAAGGTGGAGCAGCAGGTTGAGCACAGCACTGTGAAGCTGTACGCAGCCTCTGCAGCACCAGTTCCATTCCCGGCCAGCCAGCGAGAAACCCACATGGCGTTACAGACCTCTCCTGTCTCGCCTGCTGCTCCCCTCAGCAGTGCTTTCAGTCTGTCTGCCTCTTCTGCTCCCCGCTCTGTCTCTGGAGAATCCTCTCATCCTCCCACACCTCTGGCCTGTACCCCAGTTCTTGTATAAATAAATAAATCTTTAAAAAAAAAAGCCCTTAAACAAGTAGAGAATGGAATGACATATTCAAAATATTTATATATAAATCTGCCACCCATATCTGGGTGATACTATAATCTATAAGACTTTCCTACAGATAAAAAGGCAAAGTAGAGACCTTCCCAAACAAATAGAAATTGATGAAGTTTGTAACACCAGACCTCACCAAAAGGAAATGTTGAAAAGAGCACTCAGAGAGAGAAGAATTTTAAAAAGAAAGAAAGAAATGGAAAAGAAAATAGGAAGAAATTGGAAAAAAAAATTTTAAAGGCACAGAGTAGCTGATTGAATCAGAAAACAAAACTCAATTTCTGCTGTCTCTAGGAGATTCATCTGTGCTACAAAGATAAACATAGGATCAAAAAAGTGTTGGAAAATTATAGTACAAGAAATTGGGGTGACCCAAAAAAGTCAGGGACAGTTATATCAGATAACATAGGTGTCCAGAAAAAAAGAAAATAAGATACATGGATGTATATCATGTAATGATTAAGGAATCCTACATAATGAAAATACAACACTCATCAATATACAGGCACCAAACAAAGAAGCATCAAAATATATAAGGTAACTATTAGCAAATCTGAAAACAGATATTGACAGAAAAATAATAAGGGTAAAGAACTTCAGCAACCCATTTCATCAATTGATACATACAACAAAAAAAATCAAACAGGAAACAGTAATCTTAAGTGAGAAATTATGCCTCATGGGGCTAATAGGTATTTATAGGGCAATTCACCCCTCAACCCTAAACAAGTAAGTGCACATTCTCCTTAAGTGGAACAGTCTCCACAATACACCACACAGAGTCACAAAACAAGTATCAATAAATTCACAAAAACTGAAATCATGTGAGTATCTTCTCTGATCACAAAGATATCAAACTAGAAGTGAGCATAAAAAGAAAGCAAGAAGACTTTTAATATGTGGAAACACACCACTGAATGATGGGTTAAGGGGGAATCAAGAAAGAAATGTATAAATACTTCTAGAAAAATGACATGAGGGAACAACCTACATATGGTACACAGCAAAAGTAGTTCAAAGAAGGGAGTATATAGCAATACAGCTCACACCAAAAACCAAGAAAGAGCTAAATAAATAACCTTATAACTACAGAAATTAGTAAAAGAAGTAATGAAAACAAAGACAAGGAAACAATAAAAATTAAAGCAGAAATAAACAGAAACCAAAGACAGTCCAAAAGATAAATGAATGCAAACTGTGGTTCTTAAAAATTTTTAAAAATAAATCTTTTGTTACACTTGCAATGGAATAAAAAAAGAGGAAGAAGGGGCCTCCCTGGTGACACAGGTGTTAAAGGCAGTGCTATCAAGCTATCCCCAACCACTGCAGCACAAGTTCAATCTCTAGCCACCCAAAGAGCTTCCCACATGGTGCAGCAGATCTCTCCTGTCTTGCTCACTGCTCCCGTCAGCAGTGTATTTCAGTAGATATCCTTGTTATGCTGCCCACTCTGTCTTCTGAATCCTCTCATCCATCCTCGCCACTTGTACCTCTGGCTTACACCTCAGTTCTTGCATGTATAAAAATAAATAGATCATTAAAAAAAAGAAGAGGAAGAAGAAAAATCTTAATAAATAGGAAAAAAATGAAGATGAGTGTTACAACAGATATTTCAGGAATACAACAATAAAAGACTAATAAATATCTATATGTAGATAAATAAAATAACCTTGAGAAATGGTCAGTCTTAGAAGTATACAACCTTCAAAGACTGAATGAGGAAAAAAAAATCTTAGACCAATTAAAACCAAGGATATTGAAACACTAATCAAAAGTTTCCCAAAAACCAAAGCCCAGGACAAGACATTTTCACTAGTGAGTTTTATCAAATCTTCAAAGATGAACTAATACCTGTCCTTCTCAACTCTTCAAAAAAAAAAAAAAAATAGAGGAAGAAGGAATGTTCCCAGTAACACAAGGATAGCTCAACAATGGAAAATCAAGAGAATTCAGCTCATGTGAGTTAGAATTGTTATTATCAAAGAGGCAAGAAATAAAAAATGTTGGTGAAGATTAGTGGAAAAAGACCCCTGTGCACTGTTGATGGGAATGTAATTGATGTGGCTACTTAGGAAAACAATATGGTAGTTACTCAAAAATAAAAATAAAATTGCCACATGATTCAGTAATTCTACTTCTGGGTATTTACCTGAAGAATATGAAAACACATTCAAAAAGAGATATGGCCCTTATTTGCACTGCAGGACTATTTACTAGCCAAAGTAGGAAATAATTGCAGGAGGATTAAGCAAATGTAAAATTCATATAACACAAAAATATGGACAAGATTTTTTTTTAAAGATTGCCATTTTCTGGGCAGAAGAGCTAAAAAGAAACTTCTCTGAAGAGGAAATGCAAATGGCCAACAGGCATATGAAAAAATGTCCAACATCACCTGTAATCAGGGAAATGCAAATCAAAACTACCATGAGATACCATCTTACACCAGTGAGAATGGCACATATTAAAAAAACTAGCAACAACAAATGCTGGCGAGGTTGTGGATAAAAAGGAACTCTCCTGCACTGTTGGTGGGAGTGCAAACTGGTCCAACCACTATGGAGAGCTGTGTGGAGATTTCTGGACCTACTAAACACAGAGCTTCCATATGACCCAGCAATTCCACTCCTAGGTATTTACCCAAAGGACGCAGAAACATCAATTCCAAAGAGAACCTGCACCCCTATGTTTATAGCAGCACTGTTTACAATAGTTAAGCTTTGGAAACAACCCAAATGCCCCAAAATAGATGACTGGATCAAGAAGATGTGGTACATATACACCATGGAATATTACTCAGCATTCAAAAAAGATAAACACATGCAATTTGCAGCAACATGGATGGCGCTGGAAGGGATCATGCTCAGCGAAATAAGCCAGAAAGAAAAAGAAAAATACCGGATGGTCTCACTCATAGCAGGAATCTAGAAAACTTAAATAAGAGACCAGGAAAATGAATAACTATAAGAAAGTGAAAATCAAAATCAGCAAAAAACTATGAACCAGAGAAACTCTATGGGGGTGAGGGGTGGGGAGGGGAGTGATTGGGGTCAAAATAAGGGGGTTGCAATTGTATGGGGAATATAAAAATAAAATTTATTTTAAAAATAAATATAAAATAAAATAAAAATTAAATTTAAAAAATTTGGAAAAAAAAGTAAAGATTGCCATTTTCAATAATACAGGTAGAATTTGAGAGAATTGTATTAACTCATAAGAAGAAAGACAAATACCATGTTTGCGCTCAGTTGTCAAATATGAAGAACAAGAGCAATCAACAAACAAAACAAAAACAAATCTTTGGACTCTGTGAAGGAAATGTCACTTACAGAGGGGAAGGAGGGTGGAGCAAATAACTTGTTTTTTTGATAGACTTTTGTAGTGGGTGTGTGTGAAATATACAGTTGCTGGTGTGAGAAAATACACATCTAAAATCTATACAGTGTGTAAATTAATGTTCCCTGAATTAAGGAAAAAGAAAAGTTTCCCCAGCTGCTCCCCAGTCAGAGCCTTTAGCCTGAGGAGGCCTGGGAAGGACAGGACAGGACTGTGCTGTCCTCAGGAGTTCCCTGCACCTCCAAAGAGTGACTGTTAGGGGGAAAAGGATGTCCTAAATTAATTCCATACAGGCTTTGTGGACTCCACCCCCACTCCAGACCAAAGCCATCAAGACATTGGGAAAGACAAATCCCATCACCACCAAAGGGAAGGTGGCTGGGACCTGAGGGTGGGGTTAAGCAGCCAGGTTTGGTATAAAACCAGACGCGTGGGCTTTGGGGGATTCCCTTTTTGGCTCTCCGCCAGCTCACAGCGTCCAGCCAGCTCTGAGAGTGCTTTTGGGTTTTCAGGTTGGCGGATGGGGTAGGACGCATTAAAGACTTTATTTCCCTATTTTCTCCCTGAGTTGTACATGTCCTCAATTCCCTTTCCCTTGTAAATAAACCTTTTATTAACCTTTGTGTGTGCCTGTGGTGGAGTATTAATAAGTCCCTTTTAAGCACGCGGGTGAGGACCCACAGCCAGGCAACCCCTTTTATATTGGGGCTGCTCCGTAACATGACTTCTCACCTGTTCTGCCCCAGCTTGGCCTGACCTCTCCTCTCTCACCTGGACACACACAGACTAGTCTCTACTGCCACCCCCAAGTCTGGGCCCCTTTTACCTGGGAGCTGAACCAGGTCCTGCTCTGCTCACAGCCTGGCAGGGGCTCTCCATCCACACATTCACCACCAGCCCCACAGGGTGACCCCTCCCCAGGCCTCTGACACCCACTCCTGTGTCCCTCCCTCTCCTTCTGCTGCAGCTGATCCTCGCCCCCTCTGTCCTTGCACACCTAGCACCAGCCAGCCCCTCACAGGCTGTTCCCTCAATGGAACCCTCACCCCCAACACCCCTCCCCAGGGTTTTGCTCCCATCCCACCATCACACTGACCCCTTGATGGACACAGCTGCCCCACATGCCTCTCCCTCCCCTGCAGCCTGACCTGCTCCCTGCCAGTCCCTCCTCTTAGCCCTTCTGCATGTAGGGGCGGGGTGGGTTTCTTGTCTTTATTATTCCCTTTCTTCTGCATGAAAGCACCTCTCTGAAAATTTCTGAGATTTCCCCAGTATCTCTCTGTTTTGTACATAGCACTGAGCACATGGTTGACACCCTATACATATTGGTGTAATGAAATGACTGACAAGTCATTTCAATAAAAATAAAGTCAAAATAAAAAAAGGGAAAGGTATGTTCACACTTTTGACTGTTGACCTTTGAAACACCATAAACCATTCACTGAGCAATTTTCATCCCTCCCTCTCATGTTACAGCTCAGTGACTGCTCTTAATTGTATCATCACGTGAGTGGTTGGGGAGCACCCCCTTCTTTCTAGAGAGAGTACCCCCGCACCCAGCCTGGGAGACACAGGACAGGGAGGGACACATTCACCTGGGGAGCCCCCAGGGGGCAGCTGGAGGAGGAGCATCAGGGAGGGGAGGAGGCAGAACACAGAGCTGGGGCAGGAGCAGGGCGCCATCTCCTCAGGGCTGGGGAGAGACAGGGTAGAAGGCAGCCAGGCCCACACAGAGGAGCAGGGCAGCCAGGAGCCAGGAGCTCTGGGCTCAGGGGGCAGCAGGACCCAAGGCCCCCCCACCAGCAGGACCAGGGCCCTTCCTAGTGACCCCTTAGGCCCTGAGACCAAGAAGAACAGACCTGGCTCTTCTCAGGGCTTCTGAGCCTCTGTGCTGCTAGACCATGAGGTTATTGAAGAAAAACATCCTCCCTTCCCTTCCCACCCCGGGGAACACACACCCCAGACCCACTCTGCTCAGAACACCAGGCCCCTCCCTCAATTCCCAGCACCTGGGCCTGGGGTACAAACTGTGCCCTGCTCCCCATCATCATTATGTCATTTTTGGAGTTAGTGGGTTTGGAGTGCAGGGTCCTTGGGTTCACTCTGGGAAAGGTGTCACCAGAGCTCCCCTTTCAGCGGTACGCAGTGAGTTTCCTAGGAGAGTTTCCTAGGCGAGTTTCTCCAGGAGACAGAGACATTGATTATATTTAAAGGGCAGGTTTATTAGGGCAAGGGACAGAAGAGGAAAAGACACTTGCACAGACACAAGCGGGCAGGAAGAGCTGCCCTGAAAGGGACAGGTTTGCTGAGAGAGGCCTGCATGGTTGCAGGAGGATGGCCTTGAGGAGAGCTGCCTCTGCTGAGGGAGGTCAGTTAAGAGAAGTCCAGGCATAGGACAGGTCATGGGCAGACAGGAAGCTGCTGCCCTGCTGAGAGAGAGTAGGTGAAAAGAAGCACCTGCATAGGCACAGGTGGGCAGAGGGAGTGCTGCCCCAAGCCTGTGCAAAGACAGCACTGATACACACTTTTTCTCTTTGGGAGGGGCTCACTCCTTGTGAACCTTTGGTTAGTTGCTGACTTTGGATAACTATGCAGAATCTGAAAGGGACCAGAGATTCTACAGTGGGCCCAATCTTCATAGCTTTACCTTTGGGTCTGGACTTGGGGCACGCCCTACAACAGTCTGATACCTGCTTGGATCTTAAGCTTTGTGATCTAGGCATTGGCCCTAAGGGTCTTGTTTTCTACAGCTGGGTCAATGGCTATGCTAATCCCTTCTACCCCCACCTCCAGCAGTTGGCATTGTGTGAGCCAGTCTTCTGGTCTTGTGAGCCTCTCTTTCAGTTTTTCTATTCTCGTCCTCCATCAATCACACCCAGAGACTCCTCAGAACAGAGAAGCCCAGACCCATGAAGGACAGGCCAGCTCTGGCTGGTGGTCCTGTCCCCCTCACTGTGAGCATGTGTGCCTGATAATGCAGTTTATAAATGCCCATTCTCTCAGATAAACATTAACAAGTTTGTCTTTCTTGTATTTCTTGAGATTTCCTCTTTGTTTGACAGGTTTGTCTTCTTGCATTCCAAGGAATAGGGAGTTAAAAAGTAGGTATTTAAAAAAGCAAGCTGGCACCCACCCAGCTCCATGCCGACCCCTTCCCCCTCCCCTGTACTGACCCTTGCCATTCTCCCCTTTTATTCCTTTTGTATAAATAACCCTGCATCCTGCCAAAGAGCAGGATGGTGGTCTTTCAAACATGCATCTGCTGCCCTCCTCATTTGTTGACAAATTAAACCACTTTCCTTTTCCTCAAACTGTTTTCTTTATTGGCTGAGGGAAACTGAAGCCAGGGTTTGGTATCACTTAGAAGACTCAGGACACAGCCCCCAAGGAGTTGGGGTTCCCCACAGGCCCCTGTCCAGCTCTGTCTGCTTGTTCAGTTTACCTGCGGGTCAGTCCCTCCCAGCCCTGACCTGCCAGGGACAAGGACAAGGTTCTGCCCCAAACACAGCAGGAGCCAGGTCAGATCCCCACTGAATGTTCACCCTCCTCCTCTCTAACTCTGGGGGGATTCCTGCCTTGGGGTGAGGGACCCAGTGGGGCAGAGCAGCAGAGAAGGGGCAATAAGTCCTGGTCAGAGAAAACACCCTCAAACCACCTACTGTCTGGGGTTTGGGAGGGGAGCAGGCAATGTTCCTAATGATAGGAAAACTGGAAAGGAAGAGCCACAAGACCAGAAACCTGGCTCACACAATGCCAAGAGCTGGAATTGGGAGTAGAAGGGATTAGCATAGCCATTAATTAACCCAGCTATAGGAACTAAGATCCTTAGGCACCAAAACCTAGATCACAAAGCACAAGACTCAAGCAGGTATCATACTGTTGTATGGAATGTCAGGAGCTCAGATCTAAAGGTAAAGATATGGAAGTTAAGCCCATTATAGAAATCTGGCCCCTTTCAAATTCTACATAGTTTATTCAAAGTCAACAACCAACAAACCACCCCACAAAGGAGTGAGCCCCTCCCAAAGAGAAGTCTATATCAGTGCAATCTCTGCACTGACAGGGGCAGCAGTCCTTCTTCCCACCTGTGACTATGCAGTTACCCCTTCTGTTAGGGGGAAAGGATGTCCTGAACTAATTCCATACAGGCTTTGTGGACTCCACCCCCACTCCAGACCAAAGCCATCAAGACATTGGGCAAGACAAATCCCATCACCACCAAAGGGAGGGTTGCTGGGACCTGAGAGTGGAGATAAGCTGCCAGGTTTGGTATAAAACCAGAAACATGGGCCTTGGGGCTCTCTCTTTGCTTCACAGCTCTTGGCTCTTCACCAGCTCTCAGTGTGCCATTGGTTTTGGAGGACAAGAATATAGAAAGACTGGAAAGGAGGTGCCACAAGATCAGAACCTGACTCACACAAGGAAGTGGGGGTCGAAGGGAATAACATGACCATTAACCTAGCTGTAGAGGTCGGGACCCTCAGGCACCAGTGCCTTATCACAAGGCATGAGACCCAAGCAGGATCAGATGCTGTAGGGAGTTGAGCACAGGCCTGAGGGTATAGAGATAGGGCCCACCTAGAATCTCCAGTCTCTTTCAGATTCTGCTTGGTTATCCAAAGTCAGCAACAAAACAGGCCACTCCAGCGAAGAGTGACCCCTCGCAAAGAGAAAAGGACTATATCAGTATAGTCTCTGCACAGGCTCAGGGCAGCACTTCCTCTGCCCACCTGTGCCTTATGCAGGTGCCTCTTCTCACCAACTCTCTCCTCCGCAGGGCAGCAGCCTCATGCTGTGCTTCTCCTCATTGACCTCCCTCAGCGGAGGCAGCTCTTTTCAAGGCCAGCCTTCTGCAACCATGCAGGTCTCTCTCAGCAAACCTGTCCCTTTTGGGGCAGCTCATTCTGCTTGTGTCTGTGCAAGTGTACTTTGTTCTTTCCCTTTTATAATAAACCTGCCCTTTGGGATATAACTAACCTCTCTGTGTCATGAAGAAACTTACCGGTGTTGGTAAAAGGGAAGCTCTGGTGTAACCTTTCCCAGAGTGAACCCAAGGACCCCAATCTCTGAATCCAACAACTCCAAAAACAACATCACTGGCAGGACATATCCTGGGGGATGACTGTGAGGTCACCTCTGGGCTTGGCCACTCTCTGTACGACCATATTCATCAAGACTTTTTACCTTTTCACCTCAGTTTCCTCATCAGCAAAATGGGAATTGTAACATCATCTCCCCCCCAAGGATGGAATGAGAATTACATGAAGTTATATTGTAAGAGTCACTACATGTAATTAGAACAGGGTCTGCCCCAGTGAATGTTACAGGTACATCATTAGAATAAATGAAGTACAACCCTCAGTGAGGTTGTGCTGGGCCTTATTGCACCATTTCCTGGGCAACTTCCCACCCCTCTCCAGCCCCACCATGTTATTTGACCCCTCCTTACAGCCAGCTGCTCCTCACTTTCCTCTTGTTGGTTGACAGATGTTTTCAAAACTAACATACCTGCTTTGAAAGTGTGGGACTTCTAGAGCATCTCTTGATGTTTGAGAAATTTTGGGGTTTCCAGCAGATCCCAAATCTTCCCGCAGAGCTTTCATCTGCAGTTAGCTGCTCAGGAGAAGGGCTGGGAGCCAAGGGATCCTCATGGCTGAGAGAAGGTGGTTTCCAGGGGAGTAGAGAAGCAAGCAATGGTTTTGGTTAAGGGGTGTTTGTAGAGACCTATCCTGGAGCCCCAACAACCAACTCCACACAAAAGAGTAGTCACCCTTCTCTGGCTACTTCTACCATTTGAAAGTGAAAGCTGAAATGCAATCCCAGCAGACTCCACCCTGCCCTCTGGACAGTGCACCCTGTCTATTAGCAGGGAAACAACAGGATCAGAGGAGTCAGCAGAGGAGAGGGGCAGGCACCCTGACTTACCTGCAGTCATAGGAGGAGGGCGCCCACAGAGCACCCACTGTTGAGCACCCACTGCACTACAGGCTGCTTGGCTTCCAGACCCAGTATGAGGGGTGAGTTTGGGGTATAGTCAGGACTGACTCTGAGGCCCGTGCAGGGCTCTGCCTGTGCCCAATGGTGACCACCCCAATAACCCCACGGCAGCTGTCACCCCACATGGCAGAACCTTGTGAGGATCCCCAAGGAAGCTGTTTTTCTTCTCACAGCAGTTAACCCAGGAGCCCCCATACCCTGGACACCAGGAGTCAGCACTGGGCACCAGGAGTTTCCAGGACCTGGTCCTGCCCACACTGCATGGATGGGGCCTGCGGCTTGTTCAGATGTCAATGTCACCAGAGACCTGGTCACAGTGACCAGACCCTGTCCCTCCAGAACACGGGGTCATCAGGGAAGATGATTTTGTCTGCAAGGAAACCGTGGATGGAGGATAAGAGTAGAAAACTTGGAAAGCAGGTACCATAAGACCATAAATCTGGCTCATAATGCAGGGAGGTGGGAGTAGAAGTGATTAATAGTCATTAAACCAGCTATAGAATGTAAAAATCCTTAGGCACTGAGGTGCAGACCCAAGCAGGTGTCAAACTGCTGTTAGAGTGTCATGGGGCCCAGACCCAGAGGTGAGGATATGGAGACTCATTATATAGAGTCTCCGGTCCCTCTCAAATTCTACAGTTATCCAAAATCAAGAGCCAACAGGCCACTCCACAAAGGAGTGAGCCCCTCCCTAAGACAATATCTGTGCAATCGCTGCACAGACATGGTGTTACAGAGCAACCCCAATATGAAACGGGTTGCCTGACTGTTGGTGCTCACCTGCACCCTTAAAAGGGACTTATTAATACTCAACTGCAGGCACACACAAAATATTAATAAAAGTTTATTCACAAAAGAAAGGGAAAATGAAGAAATGAATAACTCATGGAGAAAAAGAAGGAGATATACTCATGAATGTGTCCTACCCATTCCGCTAATCTGGAATCCCAATGGCAAGCTGAGAGCTGGCGAAAAGCCAAGAGCCATGAGGCTGAAAGCAACCCAAGGCCCATGTGTCTTGTTTTATACCAAACCTGAATTTTTTTTTTTTTTTTTTGTGGGACACTCGCTGGTGCCCGGGGATCAAACTGGCACTGCAGAGGCTGCGGGCAGCCTTGCAGCCCAGTGCTCAACCACTGCGCCACCAGAGGAGGCCCCCAAACCTGAATTCTTAACCCCACCCTCAGGTCCCAGCAACCCTCCCTTTGGTGATGATGGGATTTATCATTGCCAATGTCCTGATGGCTTTGGTCTGGAGTGGGGGTGGAATCCACAAAGCCTGTATAGAGTTTGCTCAAGACATCCTTTCCCCCTAAAAATGGGGTAGCAGTCCTGCCTGCCGGAGACCATGCAAGCTTCTCTCTTAGCATATCTGCCTTTTCTGCCCATTTGTGTCTTTGCAAGTTTCCTTTATACCTCTCCCCTTTAAAATAAACCTGCCCTTTTGGATATAACTAACGTCACTGTGTCATGGAGAAACTTGCCTGGGAAACTCACATGCTGCTGAAAGGGGAGCTCTGGTGAAACCTTTTTCAGAGTGAACCCAAGGACCCTGCACTCCAAACTCACTGACTTCAAAAACAACTTCACCAAGGAGACTGGGTCTCACCTCATTCCTTGATTCCTGATGTTTCCCCTTCTCAGTTAAGGGCACCTATGTCCATCTGTTAGGGGGAAAGGATGTCCTGAGCTAATTCTCTACAGGCTTTGTGGACTCCACCCCCACTCCAGACTAAAGCCATCAAGACATTGGGAAAGACAAATCCCATCACCACCAAAGGGAAGGTGGCTGGGACCTGAGGGTGGAGTTAAGCAGCCAGGTTTGGTATAAAAACCAGACACATGGGCCTTGGGGCCTCTCTCGCTCGCTCACCTCCTGGCTTCATGGCTCGTGGCTGGCAGCCAGCTCTCAGAGTGCCAGTTGGGATTCCAGATCAGCGGATCCAGTAGGATGCATAAAGACTTTATCTCCCACTTTTCTCCCCGAATTGTACATTTCCTCATTTTCCCTTCCCTTGTAAATAAACCTTTTATTAACCTTTTGTGTGTTCCTGCAGTGGAGTATCAATAAGTCCTTTTTTTTTTTTTTTTAAGATACACTTTTTTTTTCCAATGTTTTTTTTTTTTAAGATTTATTTATTTATTTATTTATTCATACAAACACTGGGTACAGGCAGAAGCACGGGAGGGTGAGAGAATTCACCAGAGCCAGAGCAGGGAGCAGAGCAGGCAGAAGGACCGAAGTACACTGCTGAGGGGAGCAGCGGGCGGCAGGAGAGGTCTGCGCGCCATGTGGGACCCTCCTCTGGTGGCCGGGGATCGAACCGGCACTGCAGAGGCTGCGGGCAGCTTCGCAACCCAGCGCTCAACCGCTGCGCCACCGGGGAAGCCCATCAATAAGTCCTTTTAAGTGTGCAGGTGAGGACCCAGAGTCAGGCAACCCGTTTTGTATCAGGGCTGCCCTATAACACATCCAGTTATCTCATTCTGCACAATTCACTTGAGAGTAACTGAGACCAGGACAATTTGGGGAAAAGGAAAACCTGAGACACAGGACAGTGATTTTAAACAATATAGGAATGGAAGGAACAAAACAGCTCCCAGAAAAATAGAAGTGTTTTACTGAAATGTTACTGAGCCAACCATCACCTAGATAAGATGTGGTTGCAGGATAATTAGGGAACAGAAAAACAACCATTGTGGGTCTGCTAGACATAAGCAGCCTGTTAAAACAACATTATCGTTACCTGCAGTTCTACATTCCTATACAAGGTCAGAACTGCCCTTTGGAACTGGTCAATCAGCAATAGGAGTCAAACATTACAAGGTGCCTTTCCAATCAATATAAGAGCAGAAAGTTTGATCATCCTGGGAAGGTTGTGCATCAAGAGGTATGACCAGAAACCCACAGGGGGCTGAATAACAGATGTATGACAAGGGACCCCAGAAGCTGATCAGTGGAATGCCTTGTTGATAAGATTAGAACCATAGTGTGGGGGGGGGCAGAATTTGAGGTATGGTTTCAATTGTTATCAAGGTGATAACAATTATCTGGTCAGTAGACTCATACCCTCCCAAGCCCTAGGTGACATTCCTTAGTTTCACCCACCCTTTTCTCCTTGTCTTTCTATAACAGGGTGGTCCCCAGGAAAAAGGGAAGTTCCAGGATCCCTGTCCCACCCAAAGGAGGGGGGAGCTCATCAGAGAGAAAAGGCTGGATAGGAGATTGGAAAGGAGGGAAGCAGGATGGAGAACCAGGAGACCTGGAGGAGGCACTTGGAGCAGGGAGACATGTGAAGAAGCTGCACTTGCTTCTTGGTTTTGGACTGATTGAAGTAGACGTGGGTGGGAGACCAGTGGGGAGATTAACAATGGCAGCTTCTATCTGGATTTTGATTTTGCTCTTTTCCTCCTAAACTTGTCTGGATGTTTCTGATCCTTTTCTATGTGTCTCTGCCAGAAGGTGCTTTATACTTGTGGTAGGATTTCAGGCCTTGCTCTGAGCCAATCCCATTTGTGTGGCCTTTTACCCACGAGGGGACAGGTAACTTTGGGTGCTTGATTTAGAAATTATATTCTTTGTTTTTTCTGTATTGTTCGCTAATTGTATTAAAGTTCCTTTCCATTAAAGCTCTTATATGTTTTGTCTTGATGTGGCAGATGGTAGAACCTATTTAGAGTAGGCAGGTTTGGAGGGGGCTCTGGGGTACCCCTTTCCCTGCCCTGCAATACTCTTAACCTATGTAATTGATGCTGTATGATTATTCTATCAATAAAAACGGCCAGGACCTTGCTCTTAAGCTGCATCCTGCATTGTTTAGCCTGCTCCATGACTCCAGTGTTTCTTTATCAGTGTGGTGTTGCCCAATGCAAAAACACCACAAAACTTCCCAACCCCTAGTACTTAATGAATAGTCTGGTACATTGGACAACAGGAGTCTTAAAGTCTATAGTCATAGACAGGCTGGAGTAAACAGGCATCTTTTCTGGACCTCTCCTGCTGTCAGGAGCTCTTTCCTCTTGCTTCAATAAATCCACCTTTGTTTGCTCTCATGTTTGGTGTGGCGGCTATTATTTCTCAACCAGCTTACACACCTGGATCCACGAGCATCCATTTTCCTAATACACTCCCCAACCAGTCTACTTCTAATCCATTAAAAATTTCAATATTTTTTCTCAATCCATGTCTACAGTCAACACTTATTCCAAGACACCTTCATTTCTTACCTGGTCCAAGCACTGACCTCAATCAAGGGTGTCCCTGCCCCACCCTAGCCTTACCTGCATTTCACTTCCTTCAAAGATAACCACCCTCTGCCCTCAGTCTATGTCAACTTCCTGCCTCACCCTGTCAAGGGATTCCTCTGCTTAAAGGAGAGGCTCTCAGGCCTTCCCTCCCTGTCAGACCCCCTCCCATTGCTCTCCCAGGGGTTCCTACTCTGTCATCCTGAATCCTGGGGCAAGTTAGGGATAATTAGGCAGCCTCAAGGACAGCCCAGGGACTTCAGGAGAGTTAAGGAAGCTCCAAAGATAAGGACAACAAATTCCAAAGGGGATAATCATCAATCACCCCAGGACTTATTTCATTAGGGACTTGCTTTATGATCTTAGGGTCAATAAGACATTCTAAATAGAGGACAATGTAAAAAAAAAAGATAAGAGCTGGGACACAGAGACTTAGTCCACAGAGACATTCAGGCAGTGAGTGAGACATGAGAACTAACCAATCACAAAGAGCCTGGTGGGGTTTTAGAGTAATCAGGGAAGGAATGTCTATGTTCCCTGAGGCCCCACCCACTGGCCTTCCTTGCCCCTCCCTGGCCTGGTTTCACTGCCTGGGAGTCCCGCTTTGTTTCTCCTCTTCTCCTCAATAAGCTTTTTCTTTCTCTAAACAAACCTGCCTCTTCTCCTTGCTTGCCTGAGAGACAGTGAAGTTCCTGCTGCGGCTTCATGAGGTGCCAGCCCATGGGGGTCTAGTGGCTGGGATTCAGCACTGCCCTTGCAGACTGGGATCCATTCCTTGCTGGTAGACTAGGCCTGAAAACTTACAATTCTGGTATCAATCCTTAAAAATTCCTTTCTGATCATCTCCACTTAGACTCAGGAATATTGGGAAAATCCATCTTTATCTGAAAATAACTAGAGACAAGACTGAGAAAAATGCTGCTTAACCAGTTTTCTATCTTGAAGTAAAGTGGAGAAGTACTGACCCTTGCCTCCTCTAGCCTCAGCATATACCTTAATGAAAATTTGCTCAAGCAGTTAATTGCAAAAGTGGCAACTGTAGGAATGCTGGGCCTTACCCAATACCTGAATATTTCTGAGTAAAATAGAATGTTGAAACAAGCAAAAGTTCACTGAGAGACCATAAAACAGGCCAGATGACCCCAAAAGGAACAAACACAATAATTTAATATATATTATCAATTATGGAAGGGAATTTAGTCAATGTCCTGAAAATATTGCTAACTCCACAGTACTCAGTGAGGAACTGGGGAAGGAACTGGTGCACTAGGATATAAAACCTAAATGGAACTGTGTCTCGGTGTGCCTGCCTATGTACTGACACACACTCTTACAAGAATGATCAGTAACCTAACTTCTCACTACTTTCCCCTTCTCTGTGTCAATTCTTGGTGCTCAGATGGGTGGGTTTGTTTCTCACAAACAAATTCTCCACAAAGGGCCAAGAGTCTCCACCAAGATTTTCTCCCTCTGCTACCACCATCCCTGTCTAATGGAGATGATGGAGGAAAGAACAGAAAATCTAAAGGACTTATTGTTAGGAGGAAAAGGATGTCCTAAAGCTAATTCCATACAGGCTTTTTGGACTCCAAGCCCCACTCTGGACCAAAGCCAAAAGACACTGGGTACTCTAAATCCCATCACCATCCAAAGGGAAGGTTGCTGGGACCTGAGGGTGGGGTTAAGCAGCCAGGTTTGGTAGAAAGCCAGACACGTGGCCTTTGGAGGAGATTCCCCCATTTTTTGGCTCTCCGCCAGCTCCCAGCATGCAGCCAGCTTGGAGAGTGCCTTTGGGTTTCCAGGTTGGCGGATCGGGTAGGATGCATTAAAGAATTTATTTCCCTATTTTCTCCCTGAGTTGTACATTTCCTTAATTCCCTTTCCCTTGTAAATAAACCTTTTATTAACCTTTTTTGTGTGCCTACAGTGGAGTATTAGTAAGTCCCTTTTAAGTGCGCAGGTGAGGACCCACAGCCAGGCAACCCGTTTTATATCGGAGCTGCCCTATAACAGTTTGGCGCCCAACGTGGTTTCCAAGCTTCACCCGTGATTGAGCAGCCCAAAGTAATTTTTCTTGCATTGGTCACCATAAAGCACACTAGGACAGCAGGACTCACAGTGAAAATCTTTGCTTCACGTCTTGAAAAGTCTGTGTTTTTTTTTTTCCCGTGCACACGGCTTTTGTGGGTGTGGTTTGGACCCTAACATGGCCTCAATCAAGAATTTAAAAGGTTTTATCCCTAACTTGAGTTCTTTCAATTTTTTTCTGGCCTTGAATTTCAGTAGCCTTTTTCCTTCAAATATTATCACCAGTTTCATAAATGTAAATAATTGGATTAAACCTGGGGTATGACACATGATTTTACTTCTGTATACATATGTGGGTTGTTTACAAGTCATCCCTTTACAGTCTGTGCTTCTGGGTGTTTTTTTGGTAATGTACATAGGTGCCATTTGCTACATTCTTGTTTCTATGAGAGGTAGATGTTCTACTTCACATACTGAGAATGTGCTACAACAAATTCAAGCTCTTAAC
Source organism: Talpa occidentalis (assembly GCF_014898055.3). Classification (NCBI taxonomy): domain Eukaryota; kingdom Metazoa; phylum Chordata; class Mammalia; order Eulipotyphla; family Talpidae; genus Talpa; species Talpa occidentalis. The sequence continues at coordinate 51,373,457 of NW_023602073.1, read as the reverse complement.
TTAGCTATGCAACAACAAAAACAAGCTTTTGATTTAACTATTAAGAATATAAGGGATGGGGGTGGTGCAGTGGTGCAGCGGTTGAGCGCTGGGTTGCGAAGCTGCCCGCGGCCTCTGCGGCGCCGGTTCGATCCCCAGTTGCTCCCCGGCCACTGGAGGAGGGTCCCACATGGCGTGCAGACCTCTCCTGCCGCCCACTGCTCCCCTCAGCAGTGTACTTCAGTCCTTCTGCCTGCTCTGCTCCCCACTCTGGCTCTGGTGAATTCTCTCACCCTCCCATGCTTCTGGCTGTACCCAATGCATGTATAAACAAAACAAACAAACAAACAAACAAATAAATAAATAATTTTAAAAAAAGAATATAAGGGATGAAAACCACAACGTTTTTGAGTCAGCTTTTAAAAGCATGCAGGATCAAGTGTGACAACAAAATCAGGCTTTTGATCTAACTATTTAAGAGTGTAAGGGATGAAAACCATAACGTTTTTGAGTCAGCTTTTAAAAGCATGCAGTATTGGTCCTCCCCGGTGGCACAGCGTTTGAGCGCTGGGTTGCGAAGCTGCCTGCAGCCTCTGCAGCACTGGTTCGATCCCCGGCTGCTCCCCAGCCACCGGAGGAGGGTCCCACATGGCGCACAGACCTTTCCTGCCGCTTGCAACTCCCCTCAGCATTGTACTTCGGTCCTTCTGCCTGCTCTGCTCCCCGCTCTGGCTCTGGTGAATTCTCTCACCCTCCCTGTGCTTCTGACTGTACCCAGTGCTTGTATAATAAATAAATAAATAAATCTTAAAAAAAATTTAAAAATTAAAAATAATTAAAAGCATGCAGTATCAAGTGCAACAACAAAATCAGACTTTTGAGTCAGTTTTTAAAAGCGTGCAGGATCAAGTGCAGCAACAAACTCAGGCTTTTGATTTAACTATTGAGAGTGTGAGGGATGAAAATTGTAACGTTTTTGAGTCAGCTTTTAAAAGTATGCAGGACCAGATGCAGGATGCCCTCCATAAACTGGATATGGCAGAGGCTCCACTGATGGCACAGAGAAGAGATAAACCTTCTACTTCCCATGAGGACTGCAGGACGGCAGAGTTAGAAGTGGAGTAGCATTTGTTAAATACCTTAAACACATCAGGACAAAGGCCTTCTCCACATGATGAGGCCCCTCCCGAGACCCCTCCTGCGCAGACTCCTAAGGCTTCACAGCCTCCATTGCCCTCCAGGGAGGAAACTGCAATGGTGTCTCCTCCCCACACTAGAAGCGGCACCCATTTTGGCAGGAAGGATCACCCTGAGGCAGGACAGTTTCCTCTTCTCCAGATGCCAATGGGTGGCTTGAATGAACAGGGGCGACCTGCTGGCTAATTTTGGTCGCACCATCCTTTTAGTACTGGGGACCTCCTAAATTGGAGTAGCTCTGTTCCCTCATACCGGCAGGCTCCTAAGAGGAGGGCGAACTTGTTTGCCTCCATCTTTGTCTCCCACCGCCCTAACTGAGCAGATATACAGTCCATGCTGCATACTTTATTAACTCTGGATGAGCAGAGAATGGTATTCAAAAAAGCCAGGGAGGAGGCTGATCATCTCCACCAACAGGATAGCGAATCCCCAGAGCCAGAGATTGCTGTCCCAGAGGTAGATCCTGGATGGGACCCCAACAATGGAGGAATGGCGATGTTGGACCTGTAAAAAAAAATGTTTATTGGTAGGACTGCAGCAGGGAAACCCCCCAAAAAAAAAACTTTAACAAAATATTAGAACTTGCACAAGGGGCCAATGAAGATCCATCAGAGTTCCTTGAGAGGATTATTCAGACTTATACAAACCACATGGATATAAATCCTGATGCCCCAGAAAATGATTGTTTGATCACTATGGCATTCATCACGTATAGTGCTCCAGACATAAGGAAAAAGTTAACAAAGGTAGATGGTGTCACAGAGATGATTCCATCCCAAGTAATGGACTTAGCATTTAAGGTTTATAATAATAGAGAGGACAGGAGACTGAAAACTGCAACTGTTTTTATACAAAGAGAGCACAGGACAGGGTTTTGGGGAAACAGTAATGGACTGAGACATGAACCCCTAGGAAGAAATCAGTGTGCTTTCTGTAGGGAAGAGGGACATTGGAAGTACAGTTGTCCCAGATTACAGGGAACTGGTAGAAGCAATAATTACAGAAGGCAGGATAGAAGACTGAGACCGCAATATGATGATTCATGCGGGGATTACAGGAGGGAATATAGAAGGAGTACACAGAACCAGGAACAAAGGAGAGAGGAAAGAAGACAAATGTTAGCTCAGAGTAGAGGCTCAGATGATGATAGGGAATACGGACAGAGTAGAAATCGAGAGCCCAGCACAGAGGACAGGAGACAAGTGATAGCACAGAGTAGACCTTCAGGTGAAGATAGGAGGGAATATAGACAAGTAGAAGGAATCTGGAGCCAATTGTGGAGGAAAAGAGACAAATGATAGTTCATGGAGAAGGTTCAGATGAAGAATAGGGGTGCCTGGGGGCTCCACTAGATCTTAAACCCATTAAAATAACCCCCTCAGAACCCCGGGCAACACTCGCTGTGGGGGATCATCTGATTGATTTCTTGGTGGACACTGGAGCAACATACTTAGTTTTAAATTCAAAATTAACTAAAATGAGCAAAGAGACTGTAGCAGTCACTGGGATTACAGAGAAGCCACATCAGAAAGCCTTCCTACAACCTTTAGAGGGCCAGCTAGGCACCACACAGCTCCAACACAGTTTCCTATACATGGAAGAGTGTCCAATCCCTCTACTTAGTCGTGACCTTTTAAGTAAGCTCAATTCACAAATTATATTCTCACCCAAAAATCAGAGGTTTCATTTACAGTTTCCTCCAGAGCATGCTCTGCGGTTCCAGATGCTACTTACTCAAGATGCTCCACCAAAAGGTGAAATTTTACCTCCAGAAATTGTTGGAAGAGTAAGTAAATGGGTATGGGCTGATGGAACCCCAGGATATGCAAAAAATGCAGAACCTGTAAAGATAGAAGTAATAGAGGGGAGCAAAACCCTGAGAAGGAAGCAATACCCCTTAAAGGAGGAGGCCTTGAGGGGAATTGAGTCAGTATAGGAAAGGTTCCTTCAATCTGGACTCATTCAGCCCTGCCACTCACCATACAACACTCCAATTCTGCCAGTGAAGAAACCCCATACAGGCGAGTACCATTTTGTCCAAGACTTAAGGGCTATTAATGACATTGTTCGGGATTTACATACCACTGTGCTTAATCCATACACCCTATTAACTGCGATACCTGGTGAATTTGGGTGGTTTTCGGTATTAGACCTGAAGGATGCCTTTTTCTGTATCCCAATAGATGTGCAGGATCAGCTGCTTTTTGCCTTTGAGTGGCAGGACCCTAAGTCCAAGAGCACTCTCCAGTATTGCTGGACTGTGCTTCCACAGGGGTTTAAGAACTCCCCAACTATTTTTGGGGAAATACTGGCCAGGGATCTCAGGAAGGTTCCACTAAACCAGGGTGTCTTATTGCAATATGTAGATGATTTATTGATTTCAAGTCCAGACTACGAATCTTGTCTGGAAAATACCATAGTGGTACTGCACCACCTGGCCGAATATGGCTACAAGGTGTCACCTAACAAGGCACAGATATGCAAACAAACCGTGACATATTTGGGGTTTGAAATTAAGAAAGGCAGACGGAGCCTGATGATGGAAATAAAACAGGTAATTTCAGCCCTTAGCATCCCCAGCAACTGGAGACAGTTGCGTAGATTTTTGGGTATGGCTTGGTTTTGTAGGATTTGGATTCCTAATTTTGGACTAATTGCAAAACCCTTATATGATGCTTTCAAAGGCCTGGACTCTGAACTTTTGTCTTGGACTACAGAATGCCAAAAGGCCTTGATGAAATAAAAGTAAAGTTGATCTCAGCACCTTGGGTCTGCTACTCCTAGGCAGCCTATTTGGCCACCATTTTGTCACCTAAACAAGGTCAAAGTGGTCCGACCAGTTAGGAACAGGAGCCCAAACCCTTAAGCCCTTCAGATCAAACAAGAGCACAAAGCTGGATCACACTGGGAAGGTTATGTATCACAGGTATGACCAGGAATGCCCTGGGGGCCGAGGACCAATGTATGACAAGGGACCCCAGAAGCTGATCAGTGGAGAGCCTTGTTGATAAGATTAGAACCATGGCTGGGGATTAGGGTGTAGCATCAAGTAGATTAGAAGTGCCTGGAGGGCACACTCAGAATCCCTAATCTTCTACACCCATCCCCTTTTCTTAATCTCCCTAATCTCCTTAAAACCAATTACATGTCTCAGTAAAAGGGCCAGGATCTTGCTCTTCAGCAGTATCCTGCATTATGTAGCCTCTCCAGGACTCCCGTTTGTCAGTTTGGTGTTATCCAATGCAACAAGCACCAGCATTAGGGCTTCCAGATTTTAGGAAGCCATTCAGACTTTATGTACATGAGAGACAGGGGGTTGGCCTAGGAGTGCTAATCCAATTGTTGGGGCCAGAAATGCAGCCCATTGCATATCTGCCCAAGCAATTGGACCACACCACTAAAGGATGGCCTCCATGTTTGTGTGCTGTGGCTGCCACTTGTGACCTCCTACACGAGGCAGAGAAGTTTACATTGGGTCAGCCCATCGCTGTGTATGCCACATCAGGTCTTGACATTGTAGGAGCAGAAGGGTGGACTTTGGTTAACCGCTGGGCGAATGGGAAAATATCAAGCAGCTCTGTTGGACAATCCTAATGTGAAACTGCAGGTTTATAATTCCCTGAATCCTGCCACACTGCTTCCAAGCAATGCAGACGGATCTGAGGATGACACTTTAATCTATAACTGTTTAGAAAGCATAGACACAGTGTATGCCAGCCGACCAAATCTAACTGACCAGCCTCTGCCGGATCCAGAGTGGGATCTATTTACAGATGGCAGCAGCTTCATGGACCAAGGCCATCAATGTGCGGGATATGCAGTGGTGACACTCCAGAACACCGTGGAAGCCAAGGCTCTTCTGGCAGGTACATCAGCGCAGAAAGCCGAATTACTAGCTCTGACCCGTGCCTTGGAACTCTCGAAAGGTAAAAGAGTCAATATATTTACTAACTCAAAATACTCTTTTATGATTCTCCACATGCATGGGGCCATTTGGAAGGAGCAGGGACTCCTTACTGCTACTAACAAGGACGCCAAACACCCATTAGAAATCCTGGCCCTGTTAAAGGCAGTAGCTTTACCATCAGCTGTTGCCATGATGCATTGTCCTGGCCACCAAAAGGGTGGGTCTGACATGGCAAAGGGCAACAGGGCAGCTGGTCGGGTGGCTAAGGCTGCTGCCCGTTCTGCCCTCCAAGGTGCACTCATCCCTCTTGTGGACCTGACTCATTATGCTCCTGAATACACCTAGCAGGATGAGGAGAGAGCTCTTGCATGGGGATTTACTGAGTTTGACCGCAACTCCACTTGGAGAGTAAACTCCAATGGGATGATACTCCTCCTGGAGACTCTGGTATATCCTGTGCTAAAACTTCTTCACGAAGGATCTCACTATGGGAGAGATGCCTTATTAGAAACAGTGCACCCTTATTTGAAGGGACCATATTTGTATAAAATAGCACAACGAATCACCCGAGGTTGTCAACTACGTGCCAGAAATAACCCCAAGACTGACTCCCACCCTAAAGCCATTGGGATTCAATATCAAGGCAAGTGCCCTTTTGAGGACTGGCAGGTAGACTTTACACAAATGCCTAGAACAACAAGCAACTTCAAATATCTCTTGGTTTTTGTGGACACGTTCTCAGGATGGGTGGAAGCATTAAGACGGAAAAGGCTTCCAAGGTTGAAAAACAGCTGCTCAAGGAAATAATTCCTCGCTTTGGGTTGCCGGACTCTATGAAGAGTGATAATGGGCCAGCATTTGTCTCTGACGTTACTCATGCAGTAAGCAGTGCGTTACAGATCAACTGGAAATTGCGTGCTGCATGGAGACCGCAGTCTTCTGGACAAACGGAGAAAATGAAACACACCTTAAAGAAAACCTTGGCAAAGTAAAAACCTTGTGCCGAGTAACACAGCTTTGTTGGGACCAGGTACTATCCCTTTCCCTCCTCCAGATAAGAGTGGCACCTAGAAGTGGGCTACAATTTAACCCCTTTGAAATTGTGTTTGGAAGACCCTTCCAAGCCTCAGTTCTGACAGCCCGTCCAGATACAGCACAAAATTGCCAGATCACACAATATGTGAAACACATCTAGGAGGTTCTGGCAGTAATTCACAACTTTGCAAGCGCAAGGATCTCTATGACTCCTGATCAACCATTGCATCCCTTCAGACCTGGAGATCAGGTCTTGCTGAAGACCTGGCAGAGTAGGGAAGCCCAAAACCAGCTGTCAGAAAAATGGACTGGTACATATGACATTTTGCTGAGCACACATACTTTTTTGAAACTTGCAGGCATAAAACCCTGGGTACATTATTCCAGAGTCAAGAAGAGCCAGAAGGAACTGACCCAGAGACGAAGTCCTACTGGTCTTGTGAACCCATTGAGGACTTGAGATGTTTGTGTAAGAAACAGACAAAAATTTCAATGTTACTGACTTCTTATTTTTTTCTGAAGAAACCCTGAGAAAAAAACTAACATGGTGTAACCAATCTTCTTCCTTTCAAAGTTTAGGAGACATGAAATAACACCTAGGATCATGCATATGCTGCCAGTATTTTTTTTTTACATAGAAAGGTTTTCAATCTTGATTTTGTTATTTCCTTTTAACTTTTTGTTTTTTTTAACATTGAGGTTTTTTTTCTCTGCTTGTTTTTTTTTTGTTACTTTGGCCTATGAGTGAAACTGCAGTTGTATGAGATATCCCACGCATGATGAATGGTAACTAAAGAGCTCTTTGTGTCTATTTGTTGTATGTCTGTATGTCCTTGTGTCTAACTGTCTTAGCCTCCATTGGTTGACAAATTGGTATGCATGATGCCCATAGACGTTGGGGGAAAAAAAAGAGTCTCCAGTTATGAGATAAACTAAAGGTTATGGTTTGACTGTCAACATTGTACTACTGAACTAATCTGGTGCCTTCATAGAGATTGAATATTGTTGCTTCTGTTGTTTTTCTGATATTTATGGCAAAGCTTCCCAGAAATCTCAATTCAAGTACAAATTTGGTAGCCTGTCATTTGGCTGCTGCAAGGAAATGTTGTGGAACCTCAGTAGAGCTCCTGAGACACTCCACAAAGTTTCTCCCTTTTCTCCGGGGAAAGGCGTTAAATGAACTTTTTCTATCTGGCTTACCTAGTAGAGTAAAACTAGAAGGGAAGCATTGCCACTTGGGAAAAATGGTAAAACTTTGGCATGTACAGAAATGTTAACAGTGGTTTTCTAAAATGAGTATAAAAACCTCTCAGTACCTGATATGTATGTAAATTGTCAATGGTGATTGTCGCCTTGTAATATTGTATACTTCGATTATTTATTGACAGAAATTGTTTCTGGAAAAATCGGGAAAAAGACCTCAACAGATTCCTATTGATGGAACTGTTGAGAGTACAAATTTCCTACACAGGACTGAATACACCTGATATTTACTGTTTTCTTGACATAATACTGGCAATTTATTTATTTATTTATTTATTTTTGCATTTTGTTCTGAATCCACAAAGTTTTCTTGTTTGGTAACCAGGATCTGCAGCATGGTTGCAATTTTTTTTCCAGCAAAGCTAACTTGTGTTTCCATTTTCTCTGCCCTTGATACCAGCATAAAAATAGTGGTAGTAATCTTTTACTACTTATCTCAGAGTCTGTTTTTGCATAATTACCATAGGGATTTTGTTTGCTTAAACTAAAAAAATTGGACATAAGTTTCATTGCGTGGCTTCGCGTGGAGTTTAGAGGTTGTTTTGCAACCTCAGAAGATTTTTCCGTCTTAGTGTGAAATGCATCCACCCATCCCGAGAACGTGTCCACAAAAACCAAGAGGTATTTGAAATTGCCTGCTTCTCTAGGCATTTGTGTGAAGTCTACCTGCCAGTCCTCAAAAGGACACTTGCCCCGATATTGAACCCCACTGGCTTTAGGGTGGGAGTCAGTCCTGGGTTTATTCCTGGCACATAATTCACAACCTCGGGTGATCCATTGTGTTATTTTGTGTAAATATGGGCCCTTCAAATATGGGCACACTGTTTCTAATAAGGCATCTCTTCCACAGTGAGTTTCTTCGTGAAGATGCTTTAGCACCGGATATACCAGAGACTCCGGGAGGAGTATCATCCCATGGGAGTTTACTCTCTAAGTTGAGTTGGGGTCAAACTCAGTAAATCCCCATGCACGACCTCTTTCCTCATCCTGCTTGGTGTATTCAGGAGCACACTGAGTCAGGTCCACAAGAGGGATGACTGCACCCTGGAGGGCAGAACGGGCAGCAGCCTTAGTCACCCAATCAGCTGCCCTGTTGCCCTTTGCCATGTCAGACCCACCCTTTTGGTGGCCAGGACAATGCATCACAGCAACAGCTGATGGTAAAGCTACTGCCTTTAACAGGGCCAGGATTTCTAATGGGTGTTTGACGTCCTTGTTACTGGCAGTAAGGAGTCCCTGATCCTTCCAAATGGTCCCATGCTTGTGGAGAATCAAAAAAAGTATTTTGAATCAGTAAATATATTGACTCTTTTACCTTTTGAGAGTTCCAATAGACGGGTCAGAGCTATTAAATCAGCTTTTTGCGCTGATGTACCTGCCGGAAGAGCTTTGGCTTCCACGGTGTTCTGAAGAGTCACACTGTGTATCCCTTGGTCCATGAAGCTGCTGCCATCTGTAAATAGCTCCCACTCTGGATCCGGCAGAGGCTGGTCAGTCAGATCTGCTTGGCTGGCATACACTCTGTCTATGGTTTCTAAACAGTTATGGATTAAAGTGTCATCCTCAGGTCCATCTATATTGCTTGGGAGCAGTGTGGCGGGATTCAGGGAATTAGAAACCTGCAGCTTCACATTAGGATTTTCCAACAGAGCTGCTTGATATTTTCCCATTCGCGCAACAGTCAACCAAAGTCCACCCTTCTGCTCCTGCAATGTCAAGACCTGATGTGGCACACACACAGTGATGGGCTGACCCAATGTAAACTTCTCCACCTCCGTCACAAGTGGCAGCCACCGCACGCAAACATGGAGGCCATCCCTTAGTGGTGTGGTCCAATTGTTTAGACAGATATGCAACAGGCTGCATTTCTGGCCCCAACAATTGGATTAGCACTCGTAGGCAAACCCCCTATCTCTCATGTACATAAGGTCTGAATGGCTTCCTAAGATTTGGAAGCCCTAATGCTGGTGCTGAGATCAACTTTACTTTTACTTCATCAAAAGCCTTTTGACATTCTGGGGTCCAAGAAAAAGGTACAGAGTCCAGGCCTTTGAGAGCATCATATAAGGGTTTTGCTTTTAGTCCAAAGTTAGGAATCCAAATCTTGCAAAACCCAGGCATACCCAAAAATCCGCAAAACTGTCACCAGTTGCTGAGGACTTTAAGTTCTGAAATTACCTGTTTCCTTTCCGTCATCAAGCTCCGTTTGCCTTCCTTAATTTCAAACCCCAAATAAGTCATCATTTGTTTACAGATCTGTGCCTTTTTTTTTAATTTTTTTAAATTTTTAATTTTTTTTTTTTAAGATTTATCTTTATTTATTTATACAAGCACTGGGTATAGTCAGAAGCACGGGAGGGTGAGAGAATTCACCAGAGCCAGAGGGGGGAGCAGAGCAGGCAGAAGGACCGAAGTACACTGGTGAGGGGAGCAGCGGGCGGCAGGAGAGGTCTGCGCGCCATGTGGGACCCTCCTCTGGTGGCCGGGGAGCAGCCGGGGATTGAACCGGCGCTGCCTCTTCGGGCAGCTTCACAACCCAGCGCTCAACCACTGCGCCACTGGGGAGGCCCCAGATCTGTGCCTTTTGATGTGACACCTTGTAGCCACATTCTGCCAGGTGGTTCAGTACCATATGGTATTTTCCAGACAAGATTTGTAGTCTGGACTTGCAGTCAATACATCATCTATGTATTGCAATAAGACACCCTGGTTTAATTGAACCTTCCTGAGATCCCTGGCCAGTATTTCCCCAAAAATAGTTGGGGAGTTCTTAAATCCCTGTGGAAGCACAGTCCAGCAATACTGGAGAGTGCTCTTGGATTTAGGGTCTTGCCATTCAAAGGCAAAAAGCAGTTGATCCTGGACATCTATTGGGATACAGAAAAAGGTATCCTTCAGGTCTAATACCGAAAACCACCCAATGTCACCAGGTATGGCAGTTAATAAGGTGTAGGGATTAGGCACGGTGTGATGTAAATCCCGAACAATGTCATCAATGGTCCTTCAATCTTGGACAAAATGGTACTCGCATGTATGGGGTTTCTTCACTGGCAGAATTGGAGTGATGTACAGTAAGTGGCAGGGCTGAATGAGTCCAGATTGAAGGAAACTTTTCAATACTGGCTCAATTCCCCTCAAGGCCTCCTCCTTTAAGGGATATTGCTTCCTCCTCAGGGTTCTGCTCTCTTCTATCACTCTCTTCTATCTTTACAGGCTCAGCATTTTTCACATGTCCTGGGGTTCCATCAGCCCATACCCATTTACTTACTCTTCCAACAATTTCTGGAGGTAAAATTTCACTTTTCGGTGGAACATCTTGAGTAAGTAACATCTGGAACTGCAGAGCATGCTCTGGAGGTACCTGTAGGTGAAGCCTCTGATGTTTTGGTGAGAATATAATTTGTGCGTTGAGCTTACTTAAAAGGTCATGACCAAGTAGAGAGATTGGACACTCTTTCATCTATAGGAAGCTATGCTGGAGCTGTGTGGTGCCCAGCCGGCACTCCGAAAGGTTGTAAGAAGGCTTTCTGTTGTGGCCTTCCCATAATCCCAGTGACTGCTACAGTCTTTTTGCTCATTTTAGTTAATTTTGAATTCAACACTGAGTATGTCGCTCCGGTGTCCACCAAGAAATCTATGAGACAATCCTCCACAGCAAGTGTTACCCGGGGCTCTGAGGGGGTTGTTGTAATGGGCTTCTCTAGATCTAGTGGAGCCCTGGACACCCCTTTTCTGCATCTGAACTTTCTCCATGAACTATCATTTGTCTCCTTTCTTCTGCAATTGGCTCTAGATTCCTTCTACTCTGTCTATATTCCCTCCAATCTTCACCTGAGGCTCTACTCTGTGTTGTCACTTGTCTCCTTTCCTCTGCACTGCACTCTCGATTTCTTCTCTGTCCGTATTCCCTATCATCATCTGAGCCTCTACTCTGAGCTAACATTTGTCTTCTTTCCTCTCTCTCCTTTGTTCCTGGTTCTGTGTATTCCTTCTATATTCTCTCCTGTAACCCCTGCATGAATCATCATATTGTGGTCTCAGTCTTCTATCCTGCCTTCTGTAATTATTGCTTCTGCCAGTTCCCTGTAATCTGGGACAACTGTACTTCCAATGTCCCTCTTCCCTACAGAAAGCACACTGATTTCTTCCTAGGGGTTCACGTCTCTGTTCATTACTGTTTCCCCCAAAACCCTGTTCTGTGCTCTCTTTGTAGGAAAACAGTCGCAGGATTCGGTCTCCTGTTCTCTCTATTATTATAAACCCCAAATGCTAAGTCCACTACCTAGGGTGGACTCATCTCTGTGATGCCGTCCACCTTAGCTAACTTTTTCTTTATGTCTGGGGCACTATGGGTAATGAACGCCATAGTGATCAGACGGTCATTTTCTGGGGCATCTGGGTTTATATCCATGTCGTTAGTGTACGTTTGAATAATCCTCTCAAGGAACTCTAATGGATCCTCATTAGCTCCTTGTTCGAGTTACAATATTTTGTTAAAGTTTTTTTGTTTGGGGATTCCCTGCTTCAGTCCTACCAATACACATTTTTTATACAGATCCAACATCGCCATTCCTCCATTGTTAGGGTTCCATCCAGGATCTTTCTCTGGGACAACAACCTCTGGCTCTGGGGACTGCCTATCCTGTTGGTGGAGATGGCCAGCCTCCTCCCTGGCTTTCCTTAATACCATTCTCTGCTCATCAAGAGTTAATAAAGTATGCAGCATGGACTGTATATCTGCCCAGTTAGGGCAGTGGGAGACGAAGATAGAGGCAAATAAGTTTGCCATCCTCTTAGGGGCCTGCTGGTACGAGGGAACAGAGCTCCTCCAATTTAGGAGTTCCCCAGTGCTAAAAGGATGGTGAGACCAAAAGTACCCAGCAGGTTGCCCATGTTCATTCAAGCCACCCATTGGCATCTGGCAAAGGGGAAACTGTCCTGCCTCAGGGTGATCCTTCCTGACATAATGGGTGCCATGTCTAGTGTGGGGAGGAGACACCATTTTAGTTTCCTCCCCAGAGGGCAGTGGAGGCTGTCAAGCCTCAGGAGTCTGCACGGGAGGGCCCTTGTCACATGGAAGAGGATTTTGTCCTGATGTATTTAAAGTATTTAAAATATGATGCTCCTTCTCTTCTAACTCTGCCCTCTGCAGTCCTCATGGGAAGGGGAAGGTTTATCCTTTCTCTGTGCCATCAGCCGAGCCTCCGCCATATCCAATTTATGGAGGGCGACCTCTATCCAGTCCTGCATACTTTTAAAAGCTTGATCTTGTATGCTTTTATAAACTCACTCAAAGATGTTACGGTTCTCATCCTTCATGCACTTAATAGTTAAATCAAGGGCCTGATTTTGTTGTTGTATGGCCACTTTAAAAGCCTGAATTTGTTGTTGCATGGCTAAGTTAAGTGCCTGAATGTGTTGTTGAACATTCTCAGTATGTGAAGTAGAACATCTACCTCTCATAGAAACAAGAATGTAGCAAATGGTGCTTACACATATTACCAAAAAAACACCCAGAAGCACAAACTGTAAAGGCTTGGCTTGTAAACCACCCATGTATGTATACAATAGTAAAATCACATGCCATACACCAGGCTTCATCAAATTATTTACATTAGTGAAACTGGTGGTGATATTTAATGGAAGAAGGCTACCTAAATTCAAGGCCGGAAGGAAAATGAAAGAACTCAAGCTAGGGATGAAACTGTATAAGCTCATGGTTGAGGTCATATTTGAGTCAAAAACGCACCCACAGGAGCTGTATGCACAGGAAAAAAAAAACAGACTTTTCAGGACTTTAGACAAATATTACACTGCGAGTCCTGCAGAACTAGTGCGCTTATGGTGACCAACGCAAGGAATGTTACTTTGGGCTGATCAACCACAGGTGTAACTTGGAAACCACACTGGGCGCCAAACTGTTATAGGACAGCCCTGATACAAAACGGGTTGCCTGACTGTGGGTCCTCACCCGTGCGCTTAAAAGGACTTATCAATGCTCTACTGCAGGCACACGCGAAAGGTTAATAAAAGGTTTATTTACAAGGGAAGGGGGAATGAGGAAATATACAGCTCAGGGAGAAAAGAGGGAGACAAAGTTTTAAATGCATCCTACTCGATCTGCCGATCAGGAATCCCAAATGGCACTCTGAGAGCTGGCTGCAAGACAGGAGCCGTGAAGCCAGGAGGAGAGTGACAGAGCGAGAGACCCCAGGGCCCACGTGTCTGGTTTTTATACCCCACCAGGCTGCTTAACTCCACCTCAGGTCCCAGCCACCTTCCCTTTGGTGGTGATGGGATTTGTCTTTCCCAATGTCTTGATGACTTTGGTCTGGAGTGGGGGTGAAAGCCTGTATGGGATTAGCTCAGAACATCCTTTCCCCCTAACAGTTTTTGATCCTTTTCTGTGGGTCCCCACTGAAAGGTGCTTTAGACTGTGTCAGGCTTTCGGCCTTGCTCCGGGCCAATCCTGTTTGGGTGGACTTTTACTCACGGAGGGCATGGGTAACTTTGGGCATTTGATTTAGAAACTATATTCTTTGTTTTTCCTGTATGGTTTACCAATTGTATTAAAGTTCCTTTCCATTAAAGTATTAAATGTTTTGTGTTGATGTGGTAGAGTAGGCAGGTTTGGGGGTTCTAGGATGCCCCTCTCCCTGCCCTGTAACAATACTAAGTGCCAGGAATTGGACTGCACAGGTAGTATCTGTGTTAACCGAATGCCGGCCTCAGTTTCCCTCAGGCAATAAAAGGAAACAGTTTGAGGAAAAGGAAAGTGCTTTAATTTGTCAACAAATGAGGAGGGCAGCAGACTCATGTCTGAAAGACCACCAAAAAAAAAAAAAAAAAGTGGAGATGGGCTGAGGTCTGCAGAGGGGAGGGGGATGGGGTCAGCACTTAGATGGGTGGGTGCCAGCTTGTTTTTCTTCAATAGCTGATGTTTAACTTTCTCTTCCTTGAGATGCAGAAGTACTCATCTGGGAGACTGGGTCATAAAAATAAATCTATCAAACAAAGCGGAAATTGCAACAAATGGGGAAAGACAAACTGTTAATCTTGTCAATGCCCATCAAAGACAAACCTGTCAGGAAATAGGGGAAAGACAAACTTGTTAATGCCTATCTAAGAGACTGGTCATTCGTTACTGTATCATCTGTGACCCATGATTCTCACACATGCAGACAGAGGTGAAGGCTCCTGAGTCCTGCCCTCTGTGTTGTGACATAATCCAGGACTTTCCTGGGGAAGGGCTGTAGCTGCAGGATGTGCCCCGCCCCCATGCAGTTCTCAGCCCAGCCCAGCCCCCAGCTCCACACCCCTCAGGGAAAGGGGAGCAGGAAGGGGACCTTGGACTCAGAACTGCCCATGGAGGAAACACCTAGAAACCTCATCTCCACCCAATGCCCTTGGGTCTATGTGGGGAGGAGAAGGGAGGGAGTACAGAGCACAGGGCAGGTGTCCTGGGACAACCCTGGGGGACACTGTACACCCTGCTGTAAGGACACTCACCCCCTCATTATCTCTCCCAACCCTTCAGGGCCTGTTCCTGCTGCTTTGTCAGCATACACTGTTCCCTGTTCACTGTTCTGTCTTGTCAGATATAAATTATCCTGAAGCTGAGCGGTTAATAATTTATTTTCCTCTTTATTTATTTATTTATTTTTTGGGGGAGTGTGTGTACCAGGCCTTTACTGGAAGGTTTCCTTCCCAGTGGGAGGTCGTGCTCACAGGGCTGCAGGAGGCCCCATGGCTCAGACACCCCATCCATGGGATGGGCTCTGGGCTGGACAGGGAGGGCAGTCAGTGATCACTTCTCCAGGGGTGCTAGTTGAGCACCTTGTCAATCAGGTCCACGTGGACCAGCAGCATGTGAAGGCAGCAGTAATGCTTCAGGCCCAGGGCATCCAGGGTATCCCCCTTGGTGTACTCAGCCTGCAGCAGCCCCAGGTAGGCCTTCAAAGCCGATGATCTTGCCACAGGTGAAGCAGCGCTCGGGGATGATTATGGCGTGCTGCTCCCCACTTGCGCCCGCACTCCTCACGTTGCTGCATTGCTGCTAATCTCTTAAATGTTTCAACTGCTTTTTTTTAATGCCTTTTTTTAAAGATTTATTTTTATACAAGAACCGGGGTACAGGCCAGATGAGCAGAAGGGTAAGAAGATTCACAGGAGACAGAGCAGAGAATAGAGCGGGCAGACTGACGAAATACACTGCTGAGGGGAGCAGCGGGTCAGACAGGAGAGGTCTGCTTCACCATGTGGGACCCTCATCGGCAAACTGGGACTGAACTGCACTGCAGAGACTATGGACAGCTTCACAGTGTGGCACTCAACTGCCTGTGCCACCAGGGAGGCCCCTCAACTGCTTTTGAAATAGGTTCAGGTAAATACATAAGGAAGTGCCTCCCCGGTAGTGCAGGGGGTTAAGCACAGCACTGTTAATCTATCTGCAGTTTCTGTGGTAAGAGTTGATCCCAGGCCACCCAGGGAGCTGACCCACATGGCACAACAGACTTCTGCTGTCTAGCCTGCTACTCCCCTTGTTACAGGGCAGACCCCACAAACCTACCTGCTCTAAATAGTTTCTGCCATCCACATCAACACAAAACATATGCAATTTTAATGAAAAGGAACTTTAATACAATTAGGAAACAATACAGGAAAGGCAAAGAATATAGTTTCTAAATCAAGCACCCAAAGTCACCTGTCCCCTCGTGGGTAAAAGTCCGCCCAAGCAGGATTGGCCCAGAGCAAGGCCCCAAAGCCTGCTACAAGTCTAAAGCATCTTCCAGTGGGGACCCACAGAAAAGGATCAGAAACAACCAGACAAGTCTGGGAGGAAAAGAGCAAAATCAAAATCAAGACAAAAACCACCATTGTCACCTCCCCACGGGTCTCTCACCCACATCTGTGTCACCCAGTCCATGACCAAAAGGCAAGCGCAGTTTCTTCACGTGTCTCTCTGCTCTATGTGCCTCCTCCAGGTCTCCTTCGGGCTCCATCCTGCTTCCTTCCTTCCTCAGTCTCCTCTGTGGCTTCTTCTCTCCTTGCTCAGCTCCATCCTCCCTTGGGTGGGGCAGGGAACCTGGAAACTCCCCCTTTCCTGGGGACCACCCTGTTATACCCTCAGCAGTGTATTTCAGTAGATCTGCCTGTTCTGCCCCCATTCTGTCTCATGTGAATCCTCTTGATAGGGTTTTTGGCGTTTCGAGTGTGAAGTCCTTGGTTCACTTTGGGAAAGGTTTCACCAGAGCTCCCATTTCAGGGATATGTGGTGAGATTCCCAGGCACGTTTCTCTATGAGGCAGAGATGTTAGTTATATTTAAAGAGCAGGTTTATTAGGCAAAGGGATGGAAGAGTAAAAGACACTTGCTTAGACACAAGCATAGGAAGAGCTGCCCCGGAAGGGACAGGTTTGCTGAGAGAGGCCTACATGGTTGCAAGCGGGTGGCCTTGAGGAGAGCTGCCTCTCCTCAGGTACAGGTACAGGTCATGGGCAGGCAGGAAGGCTGTTGCCCTGCAGAGGGAGAGAGTTGGTGAAAGGAAGTACCTGCATAGGCACAGGTGGGCAGACTGAGCACTGATAGAGTCCTATTTTCTTTGGGAGGGGCTCACTCCTTTGTGGAGTGGCTAGTTTGCTGCTGATTTTGGATAACAATGAGTATCCAAAGGGGACCAGAGATTCTAGGATGGGCCCAATCTCTATATCTTTACCTTCAGGTCTTTGCTCTGGACACTCCTTATAGCATCTGATATCTTCTTGGGTCTTATGCCTTGTGATAAGGCACTGGCCCTAAGGACCTTTGTTTCTATAGCTGGGTTAATGGTCACCTGAATCCCTTCTACCCCCGCCTCCTGTGAGTTAGGCTTCAGTCTTGTGATGCCTCCTTTAGGTTTTCTATTCTCTCCATCACTCTCAGCCCACACTGGCCTGTACCCAGTTCTTTTACGCATAGATAAATAAATCTTTTTAAAAAATCATTTATTTAAAAAATAATAAATACCTGAGGAAGATGAAAACAATGTTAAATGTAAAATGAGTTGTAATTTTAAAATAGAACATTGATGGGAGCAGTAAACAACTTTTTTCAACTTCTGATACTGTAAGGTCAATACTATAAAGTTGTATTTATGTTGATTCTGTTAAGATGAAGGGTTCATTACATTATCTTCTACTGAGGGTAAATAATCAAAGCAGAGAGGAAGGTAAGGACTTCATGGAAAGACCTGCAAATAGCCAAAGACCAGCCAGTAAACTTGTGCAGAAAAGTTCATGCATCTTCAAAAAGCATACATAGATCACAGCTGCCCAAGTCCCCGTGGCTGATACTAGGATTGTAGGGAGATGCTCGGGAGCCCTCACTGAGGTAAATGATCCTCACTGGGTAATCAAAAACCAGGTGCCCAGGCAGTGGAGCAGAGTACAAAAGGCACCATTTCTGCAGACACTGAACTGGGCTACTACCCACGGCCTGGATCTGAGGGCTTCGCAGCTGAGAACCAGGGCACAATGCGGGGCACAATACAGACACAGCACCCCCACACCACTGAGGCACCCCATCCAGCCCCCCCACACCCACTCTGTTCCCCAGAGATCTAAGGGGGAAAAGCACAGTCCTGGAAGGATACTAGGAATGAGCTTTGGTGCCACCTAGTGATCACAACAAAATCACTAACTTCCTGATGGCTGGAAGCCAGGGATTCCAACCCAACCTCAGGCTCTGAGAGGGGGTGGGCCAGGCAAATGGGGTAAGAAGGGAAATATGGCATGGAACAAGACCCCATTCTGGAATTGAGTGCCAGGCCCAGAATCAGGGCATGGGACATGCCATAAAAGTGAGCAATGCACAAGGATGGTACTGCCAGCATTTTGGATCTCAGAGCCCTAGGATTGAGAACTAGAGCACAGAATTCAGGGCTCAGGATCCACACAGCTGCGGGAAAAACACCTGGTGAACATGAGGCAGACACGGCACCCAGCATGAGCAATAGCCTCTGTGTTGAGGTGCTCCCCTCCACCCCTCTATTTCTCAGAGAAGTACTGGGGGAAAACACATGTCAGCACATACAGGGTCTCTGGTGCCACTTAGTGACCAGAGCAAAATCACCAACTAACTGATTCCCTGCTGTAACTGAGTAAATACAGAAGGAGAGAACCCTAAGGGGCAGTGCCCAGCAACACGGCCACAGCATCAACTACCTGGTGGAGTTTTGGCCTAACAATGCTGGTCTCAGTCTAGTAAAGAGTTTCCAACACCCTTGAAGGAGCACTACAAAGAATGCCCACCAACACCAGTGGCACAAAGTCTGAATGCATAGAACTAATTAGAAAGCAAACAGCAGGAAGAAAAAAAAAATACAAACAACCAAGCAAGTCCTCAGGGGAAGGACACACCACAAAAAGAAAAACAGTCACCAGAGCTCAACAACAATGACATGGTACGTTGCGTCGGGCAACACCACACTGATAAAGAAAAAGGAGTCGTGGAGCAGGCTACATAATACAAGATGCTGCTAATGAGCAAGATCCTGGCCTTTTTATTGGTTCACAGAATCAGTTGTAAGGGGGAGGAGCAAAAGGAAAGGGGAAGGAGATTAAAGAAGTAGGCTATTAAAGGGGAAGATTGTAGAAGATCAGGGATTGTGAGTCTGCCCTCCAGGCACTTCTCATTTGCTTGATGACTCGGTATTGTCATTGAGATGACACCCTATCCCAGCCATGGTTTCTATCTTATCAACAAGGCTTCTACAGATCAGCTTCAGGGGTCCCTTGTCATACATTGGTCCTTGGCCCTCCAGGCATTCCTGGTCATACCTCGTGATGAAAAGCCTTCCCAGCATGGTCCAGCTTTGTGCTCTTGTTTTTGATTTGAAGGGCACCTTGAAGGGTTGGGCTCTGTACCTAACTGATTGGGCCATCTTGACCTTGCTTAAAGCTATAGGTGATAAAATGGTGGCTGAACGGGCCACTTAGGAGTAGGAGACCCACATGTCCCCCTGTGTTGCATTAATTAAAGAGAAGAAAGTTGGGAGGAAGGGGGAAAGGGCAGGAGTCTAAGCGGGAGATAGGGCAGGTACAAGAGTCATCATTGATCATTTGTGTCTTCTGATTTGTATCTGATGATAGCAGGAAGATCCTATTAAAAAGAGAATAACAGCAAGGAAAATAATGAGCAGTAATTGGATAATGTAAGGATTACAAATTTTTTGGAATGGCATGGTATGAAAAAGCCAAAAGGCTGTCATTGGTTGTTTGAGATGTTTGTTTTTTATTTTTATTTTATTTTTTTTTTACTTTTTTTTTTAATAGAGGCATGTTTTATTTATTTATTTATTTAGTTTGTTTGTTTGTTTTTGTTTATTCATGCACTGGTTACAGTCAGAAGCGTGGGAGGGTGAGAGAATTCACCAGAGCCAGAGCGGGGAGCAGAGCAGGCAGAAGGACCGCAGTACACTGCTGAGGGAGCAGCAGGCGGCAGAAGAGTTCTGCATGCCTGTTTGTTTTTTAAACTGGTCCAAGTGGTTACCTCAATAGAGGAGACCAGCAAAGAGCTGAAGGGTTGTAACAAATCCTTAAAAAAAAAATTATTTATTTTTACAAGCACTGGGAACAGCCAGAAGTGCAGGAGAGTAAGAGAATTCACCAGAGCCAGAGCGGAGAGCAGAACAGGTAGACTGGCGAAGTACACTGCTGAGGGGAGCAGCAGGCATGGCAGGAGAGGTCTGTGCAACATGTGGGACACTCGCCCGGTGGCCGGGATCCAATCAGTGCTGCAGAGGCTGTGGGCAGCTTTGCAACCCAGTGCTCAACTGCTGCACCCCTGGGGAGGCCCTGTAACAAATCCTTTTTGTGCGAAACCCAAGAATATGAAGTTAAATTTTTGGCAGTGTACTTTTTAACACACAGCTGGTTAAATCTAGAATCACATCTCAAAAGAGAGCGAGTCCTTAAGGCTTGTTGATGTTTACCAAGCCATAATACTGCAGATTTAAGGGCATCTAATTTAGTTAAAATCTGCTGGTCAATGTGTGCCTGCTCCAGAAAGTCCTGAGTAGTATTGGTCATGTGTTGATGTTACTCATTGATGGTTAGCAATAATCCGGCCAATGCAGTAGATGTTATTGCTGCGGTAGCAGCCAGGTGTCTAAGAATATGATTCCAGCAATTAATGCACTTAAAAAGTGGCACATGCGGCGGACTCGGCCTAAGGCTTGAACTAATTGATTTAAATGGGAGCCACTATCCCATGGACAAGTCAGATTGACAGGAATCCAGATCTGCCTGTGCTGTTTAATAAAGAAAATTGAGTGTTTGGATAAAATCAAAGAATCAATACAAGAGGTGACTATAGTATATTTTGGGGAAGTAATATTATCTTGCGAACATAAGGGAAGAGTAGGAGACAAAAGAAACAGATAGGGATGGGAAGTGCAAGCCTTAGAAGAATTCTGTTTATCAGTAATATTCCAAGTAAGTTGACCCTAGGTAAAGGAGCCTGGACCTTGGCGTATGGTATCTGAGAAATAAGGTATAGCCGCATGCCAAGATTTTGTTTTGAGAGGGGAACACTGAGCATTACAACAAAGATGGAATAGGGGGCCAGCCAATCCTGGATTCCAATCTGCTGGAGCATTTTGTAATACATATGGCATTGTCCAGTTTCAAGGGTACCCTTTGTAATGTTTATTATTTTATTGGACCACAAGCCCTAAGGTCCCCAGATTTGTAGAATACATTTACCTTGTAGAAAGCTAATAGTGCCATAATTAGCACAGCAATGTTTTCATTGTAAGGGTTGGTTGGTTTTTGGCATTTTTGAGGGCTATGGTCATATAGGTACCAATGGAGCCCTTGATGTGTCCTTAGTTAAGAGGAAATAAATACCCACATTTACCATGCAGATGAAGATTTGATGATTAACAGTTACTTTTGACTGGTCAGAAGATTTTGGGGGAATTTCATTGATATACCACTGAGAAGAAATTGGAGCACAATATGGAGATAGGTGTCTAGAAAAGTCTGTACTGGACAAAGTGGATAATTGGGTGAGTGAATAGTCCAGGGAGCAGGTAGGCTATGGATGGGGAATATAGTCACATCACCAGGTATCTCTGGTCCACCTAGAGTGGAAGAAAACTTTAGTGTCCACGTGTGGTTTTGGGTCATTTTAACCTACGACTTGAAAGGCTGGGGGATATATAACATGAGCCCACTTAATATGGGCTTGTGTAATGGGTAGTAATATCAAGAAGAATAAAGCTACCAAGTTGCTATTAGCCGAGAGACAGGATATGAAGGCCACAGTTAGTTGATGTGGCAGGTACTCCCTCCTTTTGGGTGGGGCAGGAAACCTGAAACCTCCCCCTTTCCTGGGGACCACCCTGTTACGGTCTGACAAAGGTCCGGGCATGGGACAGATTCCTGAAAAGTCAGGAACCTCATTAGTTGACTCCTACTAGGTTCTCCTTATTTGTTTATGGCTAGTTTCTACTGTTGTCAAAATACGCATTTAAAAGTAAAACTGCAAATGCTGTTTGATCAATTACTGTATTTGATGGCAAATGGCACTGCATGATACAAATATTACATTTTTTATAAAACTAGTAATTCTCTGCCAAAAGGCAGTAATTCAACATTCGGCCTTATATTAACAAGTGAAAAACCTTCTGGGAACAAAAGGCTCTAAACATCTCTCAGCCAAGTCTTTAATATGGAGATGTGGTCTTTTGAGGCAAGGGCTAAATGGAGAAGGAATTATTTTACTTTAAAGATAGCAGTTGGGTGGCAGATAGGAGCCATGCTCCAAGTGTAAGATAATTCCTAATAAGCCAGGAGGCGCCATAGCCAGCTCCTGCTAAATTCTTCCCATTTGTTTAGAGCTAATACCCCTGGAGGTGACAATTGGTATGGTAGCTGTTAGAGTATGCATTCAAGAATAAGTCAACCACAATTTTGTGACTGGTCGAGCTAATAACCAGGCAGCACAAATAATGCACTTGGAAATAGTCAATGTTACAACTACTGATATGTCATGTATTAACCATTTTGAGAACCAAAAGCTATAAGCATCTCTGCCCTGCCCCTGATGAAATATTTGTAGTTCCTTAAAACAACAAGCAGCAATCTTACAGAAAAAGAAATTTTCCCTTGATCTTAAAGTTAGATACGGAAACTAGGCTGACTAGATAAGTAGAGGAGTAATAGGTAGAAAACTCTTTTGTTAGATTAGGAGAATTCCTCCCTTAATTGAGTTCTGGGGGCTAGGGAAGAGTCAGTGGGGCTTGCCTGGCATTAACACCCTCCAGGCCCATAGTTCCTTAATATGGAATCAATATTAAAACAATACATTATTAGATGATGATTTTATATGAAAGCCTTCTGTTTTTTTGATTTAATCATATGGTTATATGTTTGTCTAAACTTTATAGGTTAGTTAGAAAAAATCCCTTTGTCTCCCTTCCCCAGGTAACCTCCTGCCCTTTGTTTCCCCTAGCCCTTAGTTAATCCTTCACTATGGCAAAAATAGAAATGTTAGTTGCAGTCACATAAGCTTTTGCTAGTAATAAAATGACTGTTGAAGGTAAATGACTATTCTAAGAACACGTTTGTTTAGCAACTGTGCCTTCTTTAAATAAAAAAATAATAAATGTAATTGTTAGGGGGAAAGGATGTTCTGAGCTAATCCCATACAGGCTTTGTGGACCCCACCCCCACTCCAGACCAAAGTCATCAAGACATTGGGAAAGACAAATCCCGTTGAGACACAGGGCAGCTAGAAATTAGGCAGTTTTAGGGACAGTGCAGGAAGGGACCTCTGAAGAATTTAGGGAGGCTTCAGAGATAAGGACAACCAAGGGAATGTAACCAATTCCACTAGGAAAAACAAACATCTCAGGACCAAGGACAACATTGTTAATGCTGGTCCTGGTTTCCTTCAGGTGGTAAAGGGAGGCAGAGATTGGAGAAATGGAGAGTGGTTTAATTTATGGACAACTTAGAAGGGCAGCGGTTTAACTTCAATGCAGGGATGCCCATCCAGAGGACTGGGCCATAAAGATAAAGATGTAACCAATGGGGAAAGAGAAAGCTGTTAGATAAGGAATGTGAAGATCCCCCACTCAGTAGCAAATTAAGTGAGACAACCGAGAACTAACCAATCACAAAGAAACTGGTGGAGCTTTAGAATAATGAGGGAAAGAAGGAATATATTCCCTGAGACACAACTCCACTTTGGCTTCCTTGCCCCTCCCAGGCCTGGTTCCCTGGTCTGGGAGTCCCACTTTATTTCTGCTCTTTTTCTCCTCAATAAACTTTTTCTTTCTCTAAACAAACCTGCCTCTTCTCGCTTGCTTGCCTGAGCGTGTGCGAAGTTCCTGCTGCGGCTTCGTGAGACACCAACCCGTGGGGGTCTAGTGGCTGGGGCTCAGCGCTGCCCTGCAGCCTGGGATCCGTTCCTGGCTGGGAGACTAGGCCTGACAATTCCGGTATCACCGTCACCACCAAAGGGAAGGTGGCTGGGACCTGAGGGTGGAGTTAAGCAGCCAGGTTGGGTATAAAAACCAAACACGTGGGCCTTGGGGTCTCTCGCTCTGTCACTCGCCTCCTGGCTTCACAGCTCCTGGCTTGCGGCCAGCTCTCAGAATGCCATTTGGGATTCCTGATTGGTGGATTGGGTAGGACGGATTTAAAACTTTGTCTCCCACCTTTCTCCCTGAGTTATACATTTCCTCATTTCCCCTTCCCTTGTAAATAAACCTTTTATTGACCTTTCACGTGTGCCTGCAGTAGAGCATTGATAAGTCCTTTTAAGCATGCGGGTGAGGACGCACAGTAAGGCACCCTGTTTTGTATCGGGGCTGCCCCATAACATTATAACCTCTACAGGAGGGCAAATAGACACTTGACTGTTCTTGAGAATGATGTAATGATTGTTATCTTCCTGACTTTTTTTAAAAGGATTTATTTATTTATTTATACAAGCCCTGGGTACAGTCAGAAGCATGGGAGGGTGAGAGAATTCACCAGAGCCAGAGCAAGGAGCAGAGCAGCCAGACTAACAAAGTACACTGCTGAGGGGAGCAGCGGGAGGCAGGAGAGGTCTGCACACAATGTGGGACCCTTGCCCTGTGGGCAGGGATCTAACCAGCACTGCAGAGGCTGCCGGCAGCTTTGCAACCCAGTGCTCAACTGCTTTCCCACAGGGGAGGCCCTATTATTTTCCTTTCTTAATGCATATGCTTATGCACTCTCCTGGTTTGCTTGAAATGTATAAACAAAGGGTTGCTAAGACCCTCAGCAGGATGTCTGCACCCTGATCAGGTGTCTGTGACTCCTCACTCACCCTCCCCCTTCCCCCTAATCCCTCAGATTCATCCATGCCATCTCATCCTTAGGGGAACCCCTGACAGGACAGTTTGCAGAGGCTGGTCCCCAGCAAGGATGATATCTGGATAAGGACTGACAACAAGAATGACTTTTTTGTAATGAGGAACATCTTTGAGAAAAATAAGTAGATGATTTTTAGGCTAGGAGGGAAGAAAAAATCATTTCATAATGTAAAAAGATGAAATTAATTGTTACATAATTTTTTGTAGGAGAATGGGGGGTGTCTAAAATTAAGGGGAGAGAGATTTTAGGGTTGTACCTGTCCAAACCAAACAAGAGGAGTGAAGTTAATTGTTAAGAAATGTTAATCAGGTCTCACTCATAGCAGGAATCTAGAAAACTTAAATAAGGGATCAGGAAAATGAATAACTATAAGAAAGTGAAAATCAAAATCAACAAAAAACTATGAACCAGAGACACTTTTTTGGGGGTGGGGGCCGGGAGGGGAGGGATTGGGGTCAGAATGGGGCATGTGCAGTTGTATGGGGGAATATAAAAATAAAATTTATTATTTAAAAAAATAAAAAAAAAAAGAAATGTTAATCGTTTTGTTTTATGAATGAGAGTGTTATCTCCAAGAATCCATCAAGGCTACCAGCAATTCCAGTTACTGCTTAAAGCTACTCTTTTCTTAAGACACAGGCAAACATTTGCTAATTTAAACACAACTACTCCACAGTTGGCTTGCAAAACCCCTCAGGCAGAGGTCAGGAAGTAGAAGTCAAAGCAACATATAAGGGAAGAATCATTATTGCCTTTAGAAAAGCTAATGAGACAGCAGAGATCACAAAAAGAAAAAGTCCAAAGTCCTAGCAAAAAGAACCTCTGAATTTTACAAGAGCCTGTCAAGTGGCCTCAGACGCCATCTTTGATCTGGCCACATGGTCCAACTTACTGCCTAATCTTTTGAGTAAAACTGGCACAGAATAATTTTCACAAAATTAAATCTCTTAGAAAGTCATTACAAACAAACTACACACAGACACACAGAATCTTCACAAGGCCCAAGCCAGTTTGTCAACAGCAAATCTATATATGAAACAAACACACTAGAGAAACCAAAAATCACATTTGCGCTTACGGTAGCCAGTGCCATAGGGAAGCCCAATTTTCCCATGGGGCTGACTAACCACAGACAGCTCTGTCCTAAATCACGTTGGGCATCAAATCTGTTGCAGGGCAGGGAGAGGGGCACCCCAGACCCTGCAAACCTGCCTGCTCTAAATAGGTTCTGCCATCCGCCACATCAACACAAAGCATATGAGATTTTAATGGGAAGGAACTTTAATACAATTAGGAAACAATACAGGAAAGGCAAAGAATAGTTTCTAAATTAAGTACCCAAAGTTACCCGTCCCCTTGAGGGTAAAAGTCCACCCAAGCAGGATTGTCCCAGAGCAAATCTCCAAAGCCTGCCACAAGTCTAAAGCACCTTCCAGGGGGGACCCACATAAAAGGATCAGAAACAACCAGACAAATCTGGAGGGAAAAGAGCAAAATTAAAAGCAAAACAAAACCCACCACTCTCACCTCCCCACGGGTCTCTCACCCACATCTGTGTCACCCAGTCCACGACCAAAAGGCAAGTGCAGTTTCTTCACGTGTCTCTGTTCCATGTGCCTCCTCCAGGTCTCCTTCTGGCTCCATCCTGCTTCCTTCTTCCTCAGTCTCCTCTGCAGCTTATTCTCTCCTGTTCAGCTCCACCCTCCCTTGGGTAGGGCAGGAAACTTGGAACCTCCCCTTTCCTGGGGACCACCCTGTTACAAGAGCACAAGGAGATTATAAACAGCTGAGAAAGAGCCTAAGTAGGAAATCCAGGACCTTGAAGTAAAGTCGTTAATTTGACCAGGTCTAGTGTATGTAAAGTAAGAGTTTATACAAGATGAAGTATTTATTGTTTTAGAAAAAAGTTTTTACAGGATTAACAAACTTACAGAACTTTATAACATACTTAATTTAGAGAAACAAAGATTTTTAAGAGTGGGTTAGTCTTTCTGTAAAGGAATTTTAGTTAATTACTGTGTTTGTTGAATACCACAAGTTTTATCTTTTAAGAAAACACGTTCAAACATAAAGTATTAACACCCAATATTAAAACCTTAAGACACGCATGTTTTAAAATAAACCATTAAATTTGAACTAGTTTACCAAATTTAGATCATGATCAAAATTTGGGGTTTTGTATAGGTGCCAGTCATAGTTAATCCTCTAGAGGTAGAAGACAAGGATAAACAGAGATGTCTTGAATTTTATTTAAAATTTTGGCCATGTGTTAATTTTAAGTAGTAGTCATTTATTTTTAAAGATTAATTTTTACCTATTTATATACACAAGAACTAGGGTATAAGCCAGATGTGTGGGGGTGAAAAGACCAACCAGAGAGTGGGGAGTAAAACAGATGGATCTACCGAAACATGCTGTTGAGAGGAAAAGCCTGCTGAGACAGGAGAGGTCTGCTATGTCATGTGGGCTAACTCCCTATCCAGGATCTAACCCTTCCTGTAGTAGCCTGAGATAGCCCAACAGCATTGACACTTTAACCAGGAAGACCCCATATATTAAGATTTTTTTAATGAGATAGAAGATAAAATCCTTGTATAGAATAAGTGCTTAATTTTAACTATTACTTAAGACTGATGGCCCAGCGTCACCAACATTTTAAAGACAGGCAGTTTTTGGTAAGTTTGAGATATGAAAATATTTTAGAGTTTGTATTTTTAGGAAATAATCTTTTGGCTTTATATTGGTTTTGCTCTATATTATTGAGACCAAGCACATTTTTAAGACAATGGAACATTTTTATGGACCATGTATAGGGAAAACAGGAGAAGAGAGGTTAAGATCTTATTTTGTAGTTTATCTGTTTTTAGATTTTCAGAAATGTAAGGTTTGGGATTTAGCTCAAAAAAGTTGTAGTTTTGCTTTTTAGTGTTTATCAGATCAATTAATTTTAATAAGAAACTTTTTACAGGTCCAATAAACAAGTCAGGAGTTTTTACTTAACCAATAAGCATTTTGTAGGAAAATGCAGGGAAATAGAATTTTTTGTTTGTTTGTTTTAACCTATAGATCAAACTAGAACAGTATCTCAAGGTAGACAAAAGCAGAATCCAGTTTTCTAGCAAGAAGGCGGCAGAGACATGCCAATGATCCCAACACTGGAGCAAAAGTTCCAGGCAGCTGCTTGCTGAGACCACGGGCAGCCCTCCACTAGCCTGCTACAGTGGGTTGGTCCCGTTTTGATAAGAACCTTACAGTCCCTTGAAGTCATATTATACCCATTTTTATAACATTTAACAATTTTTTTGTAAATGAATTTTCATTACCATTTTTGGAAATACCTTTATTAAATTTCTTAAAAACAGTAAATGGCAAACCCTAGTGTTAGGGCTCTCAATTGTTTTTTATATTTGATCTGAGGGGCTGTGAGATTATCACTCATATTTCTGTTATAGAGCAGCCCCAATATAAAACGGGGCACTCTAAGAGCTGGCCACAAGCCAGGAGCCATGAAGCCAGGAGGCAAGCAACAGCGAGTGAGCCCAAGGCCCACGAGTTTGTTTTTTTATACCAACCCTGGCTGTATGGGATTAGCTCAGGACATCCTTTCACCATAACATTTCTAAGAGAGAAAGGAAAGATTTAACTGAAAAACTCACAGAAGAAAGTTAACGTCACAGACTCAGTGTCTGTGGGACTATTACCAGGCTGATTATCATCAGAGACGCTGGGGCTGTGAGCCATTCACCAGACTGATTATCATCACAGAGTACGGCTCTGCAGGCCTTTTACCAGGCTGATTTGGAAGAAAAAGAAGATAGAAAAGACACGACTGAAAACACCTACTTACCGCTTCATTGCAAACTCTGGGTCAGTGAAATCTTGTGGCTAGGATTGATAGGATGTCCAATTCCCTTCTCCGGGCTTAAGAAGCAGGGTGCAGGGTCCCTGTTTGTGCACATTTGTTGTGTCAGGCAACACCACACGGATAAAGAAACAGGAGTAGTGGAGCAGGCTACATAATGCAAGATGCTGCTAAAGAGCAAGATCCTGGCCTTTTTATTGATTCACAGAATCAATTGTAAGGGGGAGGAGCAAAAGGAAAGGGGAAGGAGATTAAGGAGGAAGGAGATTAAAGAAAGGGGAAGAATGTAGGTCAGGGATTGTGAGTCTGCCCTCCAAGCACTTCTCATTTGCTTGATGACTCGGTATTGTCATTGAGATGACACCTTAATCTCAGCCATGGTTTCAATCTTATCGACAAGGCTTCCACTGATCAGCTTCAGGGGTCCCTTGTCGTACATAGGTCCTTAGCCCCCCGGGTATTCCCGGTCATACCTCGTGATGCAAAGACTTCCCAGCATGATCCAGCTTTGTGCTCTTGTTTGATTTGAAGGACACCTTGAAGGGTTGGGCTCTGTACCTAACTGATTGGGCCATTTGACCTTGCATAGAGCTATAGGTGATAAAATGGTGGCCGAAGAGGCCACTTAGGAGTAGCAGGCCCACAATGATAGAACTTCTCTGCCTGTCAGATGGAGAATTTAGTATCACCATGATTAAAAAGTATAAAGAATACAAAAAGGAAAAAAATGATGTAAGACTAATAATCAATGAACTGAAGAACAAAAATGAGACCTTAAGAAAAGAAAGAAAAGAAAAAGAGGAGACTGAAAGGTCACAGGAGGAGATAAAGAACTCTGAGGGAAGCAATGAAAATAGAATTGAGGAAATGGAAGAATGGATCAGTACTCTTGAAGATCCAGAAATAAAAAGAACCAAAAGAGTAAAATAGACAGAATTACAAAGGAAGAATAATGAGGACAATCTTTGACAATTATCAGACTCCATGAAGAGAGGAAAAATAAGAGTTACGGGCATTCCAGAAAGTGAGGAGAGAGACAAAGGATCTGAGGAATTATTCAAAGAGATAATTGAAGAAAACTTCCCCCAAATGGAAAAGGATATGAATGTAGATATACAAGAAGTGAGAACACCCAATTACCACAATGAAAAGAAAACTACAGCAAGAAAATAATAACAAAGCTTGCAAGAGTCCAAGAAAAGGAAAAAAATAATGAAACTGGCAAGGGGAAGAAACAGATTACTTATAAGGGAAAACAAATCAGGTTAACTTCTGACTTTCCGAAGAAACACTGTGGGCAAGAAGAGAATGGAGTAACATGTTAAACAAATTTCAAGACAATAAATGCCAACCAAGAATGCTTTACCCTGCAAAGCTCTCCTTCCTCTATGAAGAAAAAATATGGACCTTCTCAGACAAACAGAAACTCCAGAAATTCATTACAACTAAACCCCCCTCCAAAAAAATTCTACAAGAATTTCTAAAGCCAAAACCAGCAGAGGAATGATTGAGAAGAACAGAATAAATCAAGGAATGAAGGCAAAAAAAAGACAAACAAAATGGCAAACACAGATGTCAACATATCAATATTAACTCTAAATGTAAATGAATTGAACTCATCAATAAAAAGACATGGAACAGCAGGGTGGATTAAAAACCAAAATCCAGGGAGAGGGCAGAGCAACATGGCGGCGAGGAGACGCTGCGAGTAAGATCTCCCATTGAAAAAAGTTAATAGGGAGGAAAAGCGGCAGGTCCCAGTGAGAACTGGGACACGGAAGATAAACGGGTGACTCCAGCAAACTACCCAAAGAAGAAAGTTGCCATAAAAGAGGACCAGAAGGGAGGAAAGTGCAGAACCCTGCCCCCTCCCACACCCACAGAGTCGGCACTCTCCAACCAACAGAGAGGAGGAAAACAACAAACTAAAATGACCAACAAGAACGAACTACGCATCAGGCGGGACTGTGAGTGTAAAGGAACTATTTCAGCCACCACACCCCGTGAACTGGACCTGTGGAGAACCCTGCAGGATCCACCGTGGCGGTGAGCGAACGGCTCCGGGCGCCATTAGAGAACAGCAGAGACCCCAGGAGGAGACCTGCACACAGCCCCAGGCCGGCCAGTGAGCTTGCGCGGAAAAGCGGCACACTTGAAAAGCAAACACAGATCGGGATCATGGCTGCCCAGGTCCCGCGCCTGAGACCTAGGCTTGCGGGGAGACACGCGAAGGCCCTCACTGAGGTGAAAATCCCTCACTGAGTGATCAGAAACCAGGTGCCTGGACACGGGAGCGGGGTGCAAAAGGCGCCATTGCTGCAGCCACTGAACTGGGCTACAGCCCGCGTCCTGGACCTGAGGGCTTTGGAACTGAGACCCGGGGCATGAAATTCGGAGCATGGGTCCTCCACGTCGGTGGGGCACAAGGCAGACACAGCACCCCAAAGCTGTTGAGGTTTTCCCTACCATTCCCACACTGTTCCCTGTCCCACGGGGTGAAGAAAAACAGCCCTCCACCCACGGACTAGGAGAGATCTCTGGCGCCACCTAGCGACCAGAAAAAAAGTCACTAACACCCCATAGAACAGGGACCTTTCTTGAAACCTGCAGAAGGCTCCTGGAGGAACCCGTGGCCGGCTGGGGAGTTAGCCCACCCCAGGCCCCTTCAGACCAGCAGTCTGAGCCCACAGGGGGAGCGGGCACCCACAGCCGGGCAGACCGGGCGCTCATAAGAGTGTGCCTGAGACCGGACGTGCAGGGAGTGCGTCCCACATCGCCATTTTAGAACAGGGATATTTCTTCAGGAAGACTACATGCAGAAGGCTCCCTCAGGAGCCAGAGGTGAGTGGGGAAGCTCGCCCATGCCAGGCCACTCCCCAGAGGGGGAGCAGGAACCCACCGCCAGGGCAGAACAAGCACATAGGAGTGTGAGTCCCCACATCGGCATTTTAGAACAGGGAACTTTCTTCAGTAAAGACTGTTTGAAACTGAAAGATGGCTCCTGGAAGAGCCAGAGGGGAGCAGAGAAGCTCACCCAAGATGCCAGCCAGTCCCAGCAACACAATGTCCCAACGCATATGACAAATTAGAAAACAGACAGTAAGAGTAGAAGAAACACACGCAACCTCACTACTCCTCAGGAAAAAAGCACACCACAAAAAGAAACCACCCCCCAGATTGCAACGACAGTAACTTGGAAGAACTTCTGAGACTTCCAGAAAGAGAATTTAAAATTGCCATGATTAAAAAAATGACAGAACTCATAAAGGAAAACAATGATCAGAAGAAGGAAATTGAGTCCCAAAAGAGGGAAAACAATATCAGAAGAATGAAATTGAGTCCCTAAAGAGGGAAGTAAAAGAAACGCAGGAGATCAAAGATTAATGGAGGAACTAAAGAACTCTGGGAAAAGCAATGAAAGCAGAATAGATGAAATGAAAGAATGAATACGTACTCTTGAAGACACAGAAATAAAAAGAACCAAATAGAAAAGGAAAGAGAAGTACGAAGGAAAAAGAATGAAGAAAGACTTCGGGAACTATCTGACTCCATGAGGAGAGGAAATATAAGAGTTATAGGAATTCCAGAAGGAGAGGAGAGAGATGTAGGAACAGAGAAAATATTCCAGGAGATAATTGAAGAGAACTTCCCAAATGTGAAGAAGGAGCTGAAAATTGATATACAAGAAGCAAGAAGAACACCAACTTCCACGACGAAAGGAAAAATACAGCAAGACACATAATAGTAAAGCTCCCAAGAATCCAGGACAAGGAAAAAATAATGAAGCTGACAAGAGGGAAGAAACAGAAAACATTCAAAGGAAAACCAATCAGGCTGACATCAGACTTCTCCGAAGAAATACTACAGGCAAGGAGAGAGTGGAGGGACATAGTCAACAGACTCCAAGAAAACAGATGCCAACCAAGAATACTCTATCCCGCAAAGCTCTCCTGCCTTTATGAAGAAAGAATAAGGACCTTCACAGACAAACAGAAACTCTGGAATTTCATTACGACTAAACCCCACTCCAAAAATACTACAAAGAACCATAAAGCCAGAACCTCAGAGGGATGAATAACAACGAAAGAAGGCCAAAAAAGAAAAGTTATTAAAAGAATAAATAAATAAAATCAAAGGAAAGATAAACACAATGGCAAATACAGATGCTAACATATCAATATTAACTCTAAATGTAAATGGACTAAACACTTCAATAAAAAGACACAGAGTTGCAGCCTGGATTAAGAAACAAAACCCAACCTTTTGCTGTCTCCAGGAAACACATTAAGCTACAAAAGATAAAAATAGGCTCAAAGTTAAAGGATGGAAAACAATCCTACAAGCAAATGGACCAAAAAAGAAAGCAGGAACAGCTATACTTATATCAGATAAAACAGACTTCAAACTCAAAAAAATAAAAAGAGAACCCAATGCTCACTACATTATGATCAAGGGACAATATTTCAAGAAGAAATAACACTCATTAACATATACTCACCAAACGAAGGAGCACCAAAATATATCAGACAACTGTTGTCCTCTCTGAAAACAGACATCAGAGAAAACACATACGTAGTGGGAGACTTCAACACACCACTATCAACAATGCATAGATCAACAAGACAAAAAATAAGTAAAGAAACTAAAGCTCTAAATAAGGACCTAGAGCATTTGGGCTTAACAGAAATCTATAGAACACTAAACCCCAAAAAAACGGAGTACACAGTTCTCTCAAGTACACATGGATCATTCTCCAGGATCGATCACATACTGGGGCACAAGACAAATATCAACAGATACACAAGACTGAAATCATACCAACCATCTTTTCTGACCAAGAAGGCATCAAACTAGAAATAAACCATAAAAAAGGCAGGACTTTCCTACCTCATGGAGATTAAAAACCACACTACTGGAAGACCACTGGACTAATGAGGAGATCAAAGAAGAAATTAAAAAATTATTTGAATTGAACGCCAAGGAGGACACCAATATCCTAAATGTATGGGATGCAGCAAAAGCAGTAATAATAGGAAAATATATAGCAATAGATGCTCACATCAAGAAACAAGAAAGAACTCAAAGAAACAACCTAATCTCGAAGCTCAAAGATCTAGAAAAAGAACAACAAAAAAAACCCAAAACCAGTAGAAGAAAAGAAATAATAACAACCAAAGCAGAAATAAATGAAATTGAAACTAAAAAAACAATCCAAAGATCAATGAAACCAAGAGCTGGTTCTTTGAAAAAATCAATAAAGTAGACAAACCCCTAGCCAGGCTCACAAAGGAAAAAAGGGAAAGCACAAATAAACAGGATCATCAATGAAAGAGGAGAAATCACAATGGACACAGCAGAAATCAAAAGAATAATTATTATTCATAGTACTACTATGAACAGTTATATGGAACAAGTTCAACAATCTAGAGGAGATGGACAAATTCCTACAACTCTACAATCACCCAAAGCTAGATAAAGAAGAAATAGAACACCTAAACAGACCAATTACAAGCAGCGAAATTGAAATGGTAATCAAAAACCTCCCCCAAAACAAAAGCCCAGACCTGATGGATTTACAAATAGAATTCTACCAAACATTCAGAGACGAATTAGTGCCTATCTTCACAAACTCTTCCAAAAAATTGAGAAGGAAGGGACAATACCAAACACGTTCTATGAAGCCAACATTACACTAATACCAAAACCAAACAAGGACAACAAAAAAAGGAAAACTACAGGCCAATCTCCCTAATGAACACTGATGCAAAAATCCTCAATAAATTTTTAGCTATCAGAATCCAACAATGTATCCATAAGATAATTCACCACGACCAATAGGATTCATCCAGGGACACAAGGATGGTTTAACATCCGAAAATCAATCAACGTTATCCAACACATCAACAAAAAGAAATATAAAAACCATACGATAATATCAATAGATGCTGAGAAAGCTTTTGACAAAGTGCAACACCCATTCATGATAAAAGCCCTTGAAATTCTTGGGATACAAGGAACATACCTCAACATCATAAAGGCCATCTATGACAAGCCAACAGCCAGTATCATTCTCAATGGTGAAAAGCTGAAAGCAATTCCATTAAGATCTGGAACAAGACAAGGATGTCCACTTTCACCACTGCTTTTCAATATAATACTGGCAGTCCTAGCCAGAGCAATAAGACAAGAGAAAGACATACAAGGAATCCAAATAGGAAAAAAAGAAGTCAAACTATCACTATTTGCAGATGATATGATAATATACATAGAGAACCCCAAAAACTCCACAGAAAAACTAATTCAACTCATCAATCAGTTCAGTAAAGTGACAGGATACAAAATCAACACACAAAAGTCAGTAGCCTTCCTATACACAAACAATAATCTGAAGAAGAAGAAATAAAAAAAAAACATCACTTTTATTATTGAAACAAAAAAAATCAAATATTTGGGAATAAATCTAACAAAAGAGGTAAAGGACCTATACAAAGAAAACTATAAAACACTGTTAAAAGAAATAGAAGACACAAAGAATGGAAAGACATCCCCTGCTCATGGATTGGGAGAATAAACATTATTAAAGTGGTCATCCTACAAAAGCAATATACAGATTCAATGCTATTCTAATAAAAATTTCAATGTAATTCTTCAAAGAAATAGAACAATTATTGATGAAATTCATATGGAATCACAAAAAAACCCGAATAGCCAAAGCTCTCCTGAAAAAAAAAAAAAAAAAAAAGAAGGGAATGGAGGTGTCACACGCCCAGACTTCAAACTATACTAGAAAGCCATAATCATCAAAACTGCATTGTATTGGAATGAGAGCAGACACACAGACCAATGGAATCGAATAGAAATCCAGAAATAAACCCACAGATTTATGGTCAACTAATCTTTGACAAAGGAGCAAAGAATATGCATTGGAGCAAAGAAAATTTGTTCAATAAATGATGCTGGGAAAACTGGGTCACTACATGCAAAGAATGAAGCTTGACCACTACCTCACACCATACACAAAAATCAACTCAAAATGGATTAAAGAACTAGACATAGACCTGAAACCATAAAATACATAGAAGGAAATATAAGTGAAACACTACGTGATATGCACATCAAAGATATCTTTACAGACACATCACCCAAAGCAGTGATAGTGAAGGCAAAGATAAACAGCTGGGACTACATCAAATTAAAGAGCTTCTGCACAGCAAAAGAGACAATAACAAAAACAAAGAGAAACACCACCGACTAGGAGAACATTTTTGCACACAAACACTAATGATAAGGGACTGATCACAAAAATCTGCAAAGAGCTGATGAGACTCAACAACAACAAAGAAAATAATCCAGTCAAAAAATGGGCAGAAGAGCTAAAAAGAAACTTCTCTGAAGAGGAAATGCAAAATGGCCAACAGGCATATGAAAAAATGTTCAACATCACTTGTAATCAAGGAAATGCAAATCAAAACTACCATGAGATACCATCTTACACCAGTGAGAATGGCACATATTAAAAAAACTAGCAACAACAAATGTTGGCAGGGGTGTGAAGAAAAAGGAACTCTTCTGCACTGTTGGTGGGAGTGCAAACTGTTCCAGCCACTATGGAGAGTTTTGTGGAGATTTCTTGACCTACTAAACATAGAGCTTCCATATGATCCAGCAATTCCACTCATAGGTATTTACCCAAAGGACACAGAAACATCAATTCCAAAGAACACCTGCAGCCCTATGTTTATAGCAGCACTATTTTTTTTTTTAGAGGCATGTTTTATTTATTTGTTTGTTTGTTTTTTTGTTTATACATGCACTGGGTACAGTCGGAAGCGCGGGAGGGTGAGAGTATTCACCAGAGCCAGAGCGGGGAGCAGAGCAGGCAGAAGGACCGAAGTACACTGCTGAGGGGAGCAGCGGGCGGCAGGAGAGGTCTGCGCGCCATGTGGGACCCTCCTCTGGTGGCCGGGGAGCAGCTGGGGATTGAACCAGCACTGCAGAGGCCACGGTCAGCTTCGCAACCCAGTGCTCAACAGCTTATAGCAGCACTATTTACAATAGCTAAGCTTTGGAAACAGCCCAAATGCCCCAAAATAGATGACTGGATCAAGAAGATGTGGTACATATATACCATGGAATATTACTCAGCAATCAAAAAAGATAAGCACATGTAATTTGCAGCAACATGAATGGTGCTGGAAGGGATCATGCTCAGCGAAATAAGCCAAAAAGAAAAAGAAATATACCGGATGGTCTCACTCATAGCAGGAATCTAGAAAACTTAATTAAGGGACCAGGAAATGAATAACTATAAGAAAGTGAAAATCAAAATCAACAAAACTATGAACCAGAGACACTTTTTGGAGGGTGGGGGGCGAGAGGGGAGGGATTGGGGTCAGAATGGGGGGGTTGCAATTGTATGGGGAATATAAAAATAAAATATATTATTTAAAAAAAATAAAAATAAAAAACAAAATCCAACCTGCTGCTGTCTCCAGGAAACACATTTAACCACAAAAGATAAACATAGACTGAAAGTAAAAGATTGGAAAACATCCTACAAAGCAAATGGACAAAAAGAAGGCAGGAACAGCTATACTTATATCAGATGAAATAGACTTCAAATTAAAAAAGGTAACAAGAGACATTGACGAATACTACATTATGATCAAGAGGACAATACATCAGGAAGATATAACATATATTCACCAAATGAATGAGCATCAAAATGTATTATATGATTATTATCAGTTCTGAAAACAGATATTAAGAAAACACATATATAGTGGGAGACTTCAACACCCCACTCTCACCAATGGACAGATTGTTGAAAAATAAACAAAGACAGTATGGGCTTAAATAAAGTCATAGAACTTACGGGCTTAATAGACATCTCTAGGACACTGCACTAAAAACATCTGACTACACATTTTTCTGGTGTGCACGGATCATTCTCCAGAATCAATTACACACTGGGCAATAAGACAAACATCAACAGATACATGATGATCAAAATCATTACAATTATTGTCTCTGATCATAAAGTCATCAAATTAGAAATAAATCATGAAAGAAAACAAGAAATGCTCCCTCTTCATGAAGATTGAAATCCGCACTTCTAGAAGACCACTGGACTAAGAGATCAAAGAAGAAATTAAAAAATACTTTGAGTTGAGGGCCTCCCTGGTAGTGAAAGGGGTTAAGATGCAACCTATGAAGCTGTCTGCAGCATGAGTTCGATCCCCAGGCCAGACAGGGAGTAACACACATGGTGCAGCAGACTTCTGACTCACCCACTGCTCCCCTCAGCAGTGTACTTTGGTTAATCTGCCTGTTCTGTTCCCCACTCTGTCTCTGGTGAATCCTCTCACCCACCCACCCTAAACTTCTGGCCTGTACGCCAGCTCTTGTATGCATAAATAAATAAATCTTTAAAAAAATACTTTGAGTTGAATGATAAAGCGGACGCCACTTTCCAGAATATATGGGATGCAGCAAAAGCAGTAATAAGAGGGGCCTCCCCAGTGGCGCAGCAGTTGAGCACTGGGTTGTGAAGCTGCCCGTGGCCTCTGCGGCACCGGTTTGATCCCCGGCTGCTCCCCGGCCACCAGAGGAGGGTCACACATGGCTCGCAGACCTCTCCTGCAGCCCGCTGCTCCCCTCAGCAGTGTACTTCGGTCCTTCTGCCTGTTCTGCTCCCCGCTCTGGCTCTGGTGAACTCTCTCACCCTCCCACGCTCTGACTGTACCCAGTGCATGTATAACAAAAACAAAACAAACAATAA
This sequence comes from Talpa occidentalis, assembly GCF_014898055.3. Taxonomy (NCBI): domain Eukaryota; kingdom Metazoa; phylum Chordata; class Mammalia; order Eulipotyphla; family Talpidae; genus Talpa; species Talpa occidentalis. Next base: position 51,335,043 of record NW_023602073.1, on the reverse strand, counting down.
ATAAATGAATAAAATACGTGCCTCTTTAAAAAAAAAAAACAGTAATAAGAGGAAAATGTATAACAATACAGGCTCACATTAAGAAACAGGAAAGAACTCAAAGAAAAACCAATTTCACATCTCAAAGAAATAGAAAAACAACAACAACAACAAAAATCCCTAAAGCCAGTAGAAGAAAGGAAATAATAAAATCAAAGCAGAAATAAATGAAATAGATTTTTTTTAAAAATCAATGTAACCAAATTTGGTTCTTTGAAACAATAACAAAATAGACAAACCTATAGCCAGGCTTACAAAGAAAAACCAGGAGAAAACACATATAAATAGGATTATGAATGAAAGAGGAGAAATCACAACAGACTCAGTAGAAATCAAAAGAATAATCAGAGATTACTATGGACACTTATATGCAAACAATTCAACAATCTAGAAGAGATGGACAAATTTTAGAATGATATAATCATCCAAAATTAGATAAAGAAAAAAAGAACACTTAAACAGACCAATTACAGGCAGCAAAATTGAAGCGGTAATCAAAGCACTCCCCAAAAACAAAAGCCCAGGCCCAGACGACTTCACAATGAATTCCTCCAAATATTCAGCAATGAATTAGTGCCTATCCTAAGCAAACTCTTTCAAAAAATTGAAAAAGAAGGAATAATACCAAATACGTTTTGCGAAGTCAATATTACCATAATACCAAAACCCAACAAAGACAGCACAAAAAAGAAAATTACAGGCCAATCTCTCTAATGAACACTGATACATTAACCAAAACAAAGAGACACCCCACTGATTAGGAAAAAAAAATTGCACTCCATATAAGTGATAAGGGACTGATCACAAAGATATGCAAAGCAATCACATGACTCAACAAAAACAAAGTAAACAATCCAGTCAAGAAATGGGCAGAAGAACTTAAATGACATTTCTCCAAAGAGGAAATGCAAAAAGGCATATGAGAAATGTTCAACATCCTTTATAATCAGGGAAATGCAAATCAAAACCACACTGAGATACCACCTTACACCAGTAAGAATGGCACATATAAAAAAAAAAAAAACAAACAACAACAAATGTTGGCGAGGATGTGGTGAAGAGGAACTCTCCTACATTGCTGGTGGGAGTGCAAACTGGTCCAACCACTATGGAAATCTGTCTGGAGTTTCCTCAGTCTACTAAAAATGGAGCTACCATATGTCCTGGCAATTCTTCTAGTAGGGATCTACCCAAAGGACACAAAACATTGATTCAAAAAAAAAAAACACCTGTACCCTATGCTTATTGCAGCACTACTTATAATAGGTGAAATCTAGAAACAACCCAAATGCCCAAAATAAATGACTGGATCAAGAAGATGTAGTATAACACACAATGGAATATTATTCAGCAATCAAAAAAAGATAAACTCATGCCATTCGCAGCAATGTGGATGGAACTAGAAGGAATTATGCTCAGTGAAATAAGCCAGAGGGAAAAAGAAAACTATTGGATGGTTTCACTTATAGCAGGAATATAGGAGAACAAATAAACACATCAGTGTAAAAAATAATAACAATAGAAAACACAACAAAGCAAAAACACAATTACAAATCAGAGATATCACGCAGGGAGGAAGACGGAGAGGGATCAGAGGGAGGGAGGGAGGAACACAGAGGACTGAGGTGATGGTGTATGGGTGCATTGGGGAAGGAAATTCTATGGGGACTACACCTGAGGGGGTGTGGGGAAGCAAATATTGTTTAAAAATGAACAATTATATAAAAAACAAATCAATTAAAAAAAGAAAATTATCAAAGCAGTATCTTTAATTCATACTTTAAACTCCCCTCCTTCCCAAAACAGCAGGACCCTGGATTGAGGCTGAGCTCTACCCTGGCACAGGGGCCTCCCCCTCTTCTGAACCTGCACAGCTGCCCCTCTGGAGAGGGTCCCCTTCCCAGCCCAGTCTGTCACCCTATCACTGAAACAGCCATCTAAGGGGGCCCAGCAGCTCCCACAGACCCTCAAGCCCATAGGGGTGATGCCTGTCCAGGCCCTCCTGGGCCAGGCCCTGCCCACCTATTCTGGGTGGGCCCCCCTTTGTTTGCTGGGTCTGAACTTCCAGTGGGGTGAGGAGGCTGCATTATTTATACATAAATACATTATTTATACATTCAGGCAAGCAGTGAGATTACACCAATATATGCATGGAAGTAAAGCAGAAATAATCAGTGCATTCTTTTCCCATGGACATCTGGCTCCTACATACTCTCAGAAATCAGGTAACCTTCAAGGTTAATAGATAAAAAAAAAACAAAACCTTACACTAAAACTCATTATTTTAGCTTAGTCAATCACCTAAGATAGCCGTCAGTACACTCCTATCAGCTAAAGCCTAAACATCAAAAGACTCCTCGGTCTATATGGCCTTCAGCCGGAGACCAGCTGCTTCCTGGTTATCAGCTATCAGAACTTTTTCCTTTTTTTTTTTTTAATTTATTTTTATTATTTTTAAATTTTATTTTTATATTCCCCTTACAATTACAAACGCCTTATTTTGACCCCAAGCCCTCCTTTCCCCGCCCCCCAACCCCCATAGAGTGTCTCTGGTTCATAGTTGTTTGTTGATTTTGATATTTTCTTTCTTCTAGTTATTCTATTTCCTGGTCCCTTATTTAAGTTTTCTAGATTCCTGCTATGAGTGAGACCATCCGGTATTTTTCTTTTTCTTTCTGCCTTATTTCACTGAGCATGATCCTTTCCAGCTCCATCCATGTTGCTGCAAATTGCATGTGTTTATCTTTTTTGAATGCTGAGTAATATTCCATGGTGTATATGGACCACATCTTCTTGATCCAGTCATCTGTTTTTGGGCATTTGGGCTGTTCATAGCTTCGATATTGTAAATAGTGCTGCTATAAACATAGGGGTGCAGGTGCTCTTTGGAATTGATGTTTCTGTGTCCTTTGGGTAAATACCTAGGAGTGGAATTGCTGGATCATATGGAAGCTCTATGTTTATTAGGTCAAGAAATCTCCACACAGCTCTCCATAGTGGTTGGACCAGTTTGCACTCCCACGAACAGTGCAAGAGAGTTCCTTTTTCTCCACTCCCTCGCCAACATTTGGTGTTGCTAGTTTTCTGAATATGTACCATTCTCACTGGTGTAAGATGGTATCTCATTGTAGTTTTGATTTGCATTTCCCTGATTACAAGTGGTGTTGAACATTTTTTCATATGCCTGTTGGCCATTTGCATTTCCTCTTCAGAGAAGTTTCTTTTTAGCTCTTCTGCCCATTTTTTGACTGGATTTTCTTTGTTGTTGTTGAGTCTCATCAGCTCTTTGCAGATTTTTGTGATCAGTCCATTATCATTAGTGTTGTATGCAAAAATGTTCTCCTAGTAGGTGGGTTTCTCTTTGTTTTTGTTATTGTCTCTTTTGCTGTGCAGGAGCTCTTTAATTTGATGTAGTTCCAGCTGTTTATCTTTGCCTTCACTATCACTGCTTTGGGTGATGTGTCTGTAAAGATGTCTATGATGTGAATATCACGTAGTGTTTCGCCTATATTTCCTTCTATGTATTTTATGGTTTCAGGTCTTATGTCTAGTTCTTTAATCCATTTTGAGTTGGTTTTTGTGCATGGTGTTAGTTAGTAGTCAAGCTTCATTCTTTTGCATGTAGTGACCCAGTTTTTTCCAGCACCATTTATTGAACAAACTTTTTTTGCTCCAATGCATGTTCTTTGCTCCTTTGTCAAATATTAGTTGACCATAAATCTGTGGGTTTATTTCTGGATTTTCTATTCGATTCCATTGGTCTGTGTGTCTGCTCTCATTCCAATACAATGCAGTTTGATGATTATGGCTTTCTAGTATAGTTTGAAGTCTGGGCGTGTGATGCCTCCATCCCCTTCTTTTTTCAGGAGAGCTTTGGCTATTCGGGTTTTTTGGTGATTCCATATGAATTTCATTAATAATTGTTCTATTTCTTTGAAGAATGACATTGAAATTTTTATTGGAATAGCATTGAATCTGTATATTGCTTTTGGTAGGATGGCCATTTTAATAATGTTTATTCTTCCAATCCATGAGCAGGGGATGTCTTTCCATTTCTTTGTGTCTTCTATTTCTTTTAACAGTGTTTTATAGTTTTTCTTTGTATAGGTCCTTTACCTCTTTTGTTAGATTTATTCACAAGTACTTGATTTTTTTTGTTTTGATAATAAAAGGGATTGTTTTTATTTCTTCTTCTTCAGATTTATTGTTTGTGTATAGGAAGGCTACTGACTTTTGCGTGTTGATTTTGTATCCTGCCACTTTACTGAACTGATTGATGAGTTGAATTAGTTTTTCTGTGCAGTTTTTGGGGTTCTCTATGTATATTATCATATCATCTGCAAATAGTGATAGTTTGACTTTTTCTTTTCCTATTTGGATTCCTTGTATGTCTTTCTCTTGTCTTACTGCTCTGGCTAGGACTGCCAGTATTATACTGAAAACCAGTCGTGAGAGTGGACATCCTTGTCTTACTCCAGATCTTAATGGGAATGCTTTCACCTTTTCACCATTGAGAATGATACTGGCTGTTGGTTTGTCATATATGGCCTTTATGATGTTGAGGTATGTTCCTTGTATCCCATGTCCAGGCCCCTGGCTTCTGATTACTCAGTGAGGGACATTCACCTCAGTGAGGGCCCCCACACATCTCCCCGCAAGCCTAGGTCGCAGGTGCGGGGACCTGGGCAGCCACAATTTGAGTATCCTTTTCAGGCAGGCTGCTTTCCTGCACAAGCTTACCGGCTGGCCTGGGGCTGTTTGTAGGTCTCCGGGAGTCGTTCTTTCACCTCTGTTGTGAATCCTGCAGGGTTCTCCACAGCTCCAGTTCATGGGGTGTGGTGGCTCAAATAGTTCCTTTCCACTCACAGTCCCGCTTGATGCATAGTTTGTTCTTGTTAGTTGTTTTAGTTTTTTTTGTTTTTTCCTCCTTTGTATTGGTCGGAGAGTGCCGACTTTGTGGGTCGGGGAGGGTAGCAGGGTTCTGAGCTTTCCTCCCTTCTAGTCCTCTTTTATGGCAACTTTCTTTTTTGGGTAGTTTGCTGGAGTCACCCGTTTGTCTTCCGTGTCCCAGTTCTCACTGGGACCTGCTGCTTTTCCTCCTTATTAAATTTTTTTTAATGGGAGATCTTGCAGCGTTTCCTCACTGCCAAGTAGATCCTCCCTCCTTTCCCATTCTATCAGAACTTTTTCTACTTAGAAATTAACTTCATAGATCATTAAAAAAGCTCTCCTAAGAAACTTCTAAAAAAGGCAAAAGAAGGAATTACTATAGTCGTTGTCCTGGGTTGCTTGTCAGGCATGTTCATATATAACAAATTATTTCCCATTGTCAGGCAGGCCAAATTTAGAGTGTTTAATTTTTTTTTTTAATTTTTTTTTTTTAATAGAGGCATGTTTTATTTATTTGTTTTGCTGGTTTGTTTGTTTTGTTTATACATGCACTGGGTACAGTCAGAAGTGCGGGAGGGAGGGTGAGAGAATTCACCAGAGCCAGAGCGGGGAGCAGAGCAGGCAGAAGGACCGAAGTACACTGCTGAGGGGAGCAGCGGGCGCAGGAGAGGTCTGCGCGCCATGTGGGACCCTCCTCTGGTGGCCGGGGAGCAGCCGGGATCGAACCGGCGCCGCAGAGGCCGCGCGCAGTTTCGCAACCCAGCGCTCAACCGCTGCGCCACCGGGGAGGCCCTAGAGTGTTTAATTTTTAAGAAGGTATTTCGTTGTGCCATTTACTTACAGTATTCTTATATGTATAATTTATTGCCCAATGTACTTTCCGAGAAGTTTTTACTTATATGACCAAGAACGAAAAAACAAGGGGATGTTTGTGGATTGCAGATTAGTCTTCGTCCCCAGGGTGTGGAGTGCAGGGAATCTTCAGCCCCACAGTGTGATGCTCTTTGGAAATCTTTGGCCCCATAGCCCTTTCTTTTTTTTTTTTAACCAGCCTCTTAGCTGGTTGGGGCAGCAAGACCCCCTGCACCCCAGGCCCTGAGATGAATAGAGGGAAAGGGATGAGACCAGGGAAAAACATTCTTACAGAAAGTTTAATAATTTTATTACACTAATAAATAAGCAAAATATAGTAAGAAATTAAAGTAAGGGAAGTTGAAACAGAGAAAAATGTGAAAGGAGAGCATAAAATAGATAAGGAGGGGAAAGAATGAAGAGATGGGAATCTTCCCTGCACTCAGTGCAGACATGTCTGGGGATGAGATACCAGAGAGGAGTCACTTCTGTCAAGTGTCTCCAGCATGTTCCTGATTTAGTTAGAAATGCTGGAATTGGGCTGCCTGTCATTGCCAGAAGCCAATTAGCAACAAAGAATTCACTCTATAATTCGCACTTTATTGTCAGGATGCCAGTGATCTGAGGGAACAGGAGCTATTTTACTTCAAAAATATTCTGACATCTGTGCCTCCCTGGTGGTGTAAGGGTTAAGAGCAACCTATGAAGCTTCCACAGTCTCTGCAGCATGAGTTCGATCCCTGGCCAGGGAGCTACCCATATGGGACAGCAGACCTCTCCTGTCTCACCCACTGCTCCCTTCAGCAGTGTGTTTCAGTCAGTCTGCCTGTTCTGCTCTCCACTCTTTCTCTGGTGAATCTTCTCACCCCCCCCACACAACCTCTGGCCTGTACCCCAGTTCTTATATTCATAAATAAAATTTAAAAAAATAATATTCTGACATCTTATCTTGAACTGGCCTTTTTCTACTGAGTATACAAGGCAGTTAATCATAAGCAGTCAGTCACAACAACTGATGACACGTCAAGTCTGGTCTTTGTCATCCCCTAGCCTCCAGAGTTTCTCATCACCCCTTTGGTCATCTGGACCAAAGTACTTTCTGATTGATAGCTGCGATGTCTGGCACTTTCTGATGGTGTCACTGGGGGAGGATTCTCAGTTCAAAGGAAGAGTTTTAGTTCAGAGAAAACAGATTATTAATCACATACACACTATGCTGTGTGCGTACCTGCAGATTCCTATACTAGATGTGATGCCCTTCCTTCCTCCCTTGCCCCAATTGTAACAGGGTGATGCCCAGAAAAAGGGCAAGTTCCAGCTTCCGTCCCCCACCCAAAGGAGGTTCGAGCTGATGGAGAAGAGGAGGAGATGGAGAGGAGACTGGAGAAGGAATGAAGCAGGATGGAGCCAGAAGGAGACCTGGAGGAGGCACAAGCAGCAGAGAGACATGTGAAGAAGCTGCTCTTGCTTCTTGGTCCTGGACTGGTTGAAACAGCTGTGGGTGAGAGACCCATGGGTTAACAATAGCAGCTTTTATCATTTTTTTTAAAGATTTATTTATTTATGCATACAAGAGCTGGGGAAAAGGCCAGAGATGTGGGTGGGGGGTGAGAGGATCCACCAGAGTGGGGAGCAGAACAGGTGGATCTACTAAAATACACTGCTAAGGGGAGCAGTGGGCAAGACAGGAGAGGTCTGCTGCGTCAGATGGGTTTCTCTCTGGCTGGCTGGGGATTGAACTCATGCTGCAGAGGCTGCAAATTGCTTCATAGTGTGGCCCTTCACCCTTGCACCACCAGGGAGGCCCGGAAACTTTTATCTTGATTTTGATTTTGCTCTTTTCCTCCCAGACTTGTCTGACTGTTTCTGACCCATTTCTGTGGGTCCCCATCAGAAGGTGCCTTAGATTTGTGACAGGCTTTTGACCTCAGTGGACCTGTTTTGGGTCAACCCTTTTCTGCTGGGCATTTACCTGTTAGGGGAAAAGGCTGTCCTAAAGCTAATTCCATGCAGGCTTTGTGGACTCCACCCCCCACCCCAGGCCAAAGCCAAAAGACACTGGGAACTCCAAATCCCATCACCACCCAAGGGAAGGTGGCTGGGACCTGAGGGTGGGGTTAAGCAGCCAGGTTTGGTATAAAAGCCAGACAGGTGGGCTTTGGGGTATTCCCCCATTTTTGGCTCTCTGCCAGCTAGCAGCTTGCGGCCAGCTCAGAGAGTGCCTTTGTGTTTCCAGGTCATTGGATCAGGTAGGGCTCATTAAAGACTTTATTTCCCTATTTTCTCCCTGAGTTGTACATTTCCTCATTTCCCTTTCCCTTGTAAATAACCTTTATTAACCTTTTGTGTGTGCCTGTAGTGGAGTGTTAATAAGTCCCTTTTAAGCGTGCGGGTGAGGACCCACAGCCAGGCAACCCGTTTTATATCAGGGCTGCCCTATAACACACCCACAAGGGGTTGGGTAATTTTGGGCTTTTTTTTTTTTTTTTTTTTTTTACTAGTGAAAAACTGAAGTTTGTTTGTTTGTTTGTTTGTTTGTTTCTTTCTTTCTTTCTTTCTTTCTTTCTTTCTTTCTTTCTTTCTTTCTTTCCATCCTCCTCCCTCCCTCCTCCTTCCTCTCTTTCTTTTTCTTTCTTTCTTTCTTTCTTAGATTTATTTGTTTATTTATACAAGAACCGGGGTACAGGCCAGGTTTGTGAGAGGGTGAGAGGATTCACCAGAGGCAGAGCGGGAAACAGACTGACAGAATACACTGCTGAGGGGAGCAGTGGGCAAGACAGGAGAGGTCTGCAGCGCCATGTGGAATTCTCACTGGCTGGCTGTGATCGAAATGGCGTTGTAGAGGCTGTGGACAACTTCACATCGCTGCACTCAACTGCCTGCACCACCAGGGAGGCCCAAAAACTGAAGTTTCTTAATCACTTGAATACATATAATCAAATGGAAATTACACAATACCCAGACAATTATACATCATTCCTTGGCATTAGGTATAAATTATTCTGACTATGTCAGGGGGAAAAGTAAGATTCTTCTTGATAGTGGAATTTTCATTCTAAAATGCATCTCACAGCAATTTCCAGGTCTTTGGTATCTCTCTCTTTTTTTAATTTTATTTTATATATTTTTACATCATTTTTCATTTTTGCACAATGTATGCATTTTCATCTTAGTTATAGTCTGTTGCAAGCAAGCCACAGCAGTCTGGGTGTCAGGGGTTCCTGAAGGATGGGACGGCATCAGCGAAATCACAAGAAAAGGGGGAAGGGGAAATGAGGAGACACAGACATTTGATCAGGGTGCAGGCAACGTCCTGCTGAGGGTCTCTGTAGCCTTTATTTATACATTTCAAGCAAACCGGGAGAGTGCATAAGCATATGCATTAGGGCAGGAAGATAACAATCATCACATCTTTCTCAGGAACAGCCAAGGTTTATTTGCCTCCTGCAGAGGTCATGACATTTATTATTTTTTGATTTAAAGAAGGCACATTTGCTAAACAAAAGTGTTCGTAGAGTAGTCATTTACCTTAAACAACCAGTCATTTTATTACTAGCAAAAGGCTTATATGACTGCAACTAACATTTCTATGTTTGCCATGGTGAAGGATTAACTAAGGGCTAGGGGAAACAAAGGGCAGGATGTTACCGAGGGGGAGGGGAAACAAAGACATTATTTCTAACTAATCTATGAAGTTTAAACTAATATATAACTAATTGTTTAAAGCAAAAAACAGAAGACTTTTATATAGAAATCATCATCTATAGGGCCTCCCCGGTGGTGCAGCAGTTGAGCACTGGGTTGCGAAGCTGCCGTGGCCTCTGTTGTGCCGGTTCAATCCCCGGCTGCTCCCCAGCCACTGGCGGGGAGAACTCTCCTGCTGCTCTCTGCTCACTGCTCCCCTTAGCAGTGTACTTCGGTCCTTCTGCCTGCTCTGCTCCCGGCTCTGGCTCTGGTGAATTCTATCACCTTCCCGCGCTTCTGACTGTACCCAGTGCATGTATAAACAAAACAAAAAAACAAACAAATAAATAAATAAATAAAACATGCCTCTATTAAAAAAAAAAAGAAATCATCATCTATAGTATACTGTTTTGATATTGATTGATATTAAGGAACCAAGGGCCTGGAGGGCGTAAATGCCAGGCAAGCCACACTGACTCTTCCCTAGCCCCCAGCTCTCAATCAAGGGAGGAAGTCTCCTAATCTAAACAAAGAGTTTTCTACCTATTACTCCTCTACTTATCTAGTCAGCCTAGTTTCCATATTTGACTTTAAGATTGAGGGGCAATTTCCTCTTCCATAAGGTGCTGGTTGTTGTTCTAAGGAGCTACAAATATTTCATCAGGGGCAGGGGCGGAGATTGTTATAGCCTTTGAGTCTCAAAAATGGTCGGCATGTGAATTATCAGTATTTGTAACACTGACTGTTTCCAAGTGCATTATTTGTGCTGCCAGGGTTACTAGCTCAACCAGTCACAAGATTGCTGTTGACATACTCTTGAATGCATACTCTAACAGCTATTATACCAATTGTCACCTCCAGGGGAATCAGCCCTAAACAAACAGAAAGAATTAGCAAGAGCCCACTATGGCTTCTCCTGGCTTATCAGGAATTTTCTTATACTTAGAGCATGGCTCCTGTGGGCCACCCAACTGCTATCTCTAACTTTAAAGTAAAGAATTTCCTTCACCAATTAGCCCTTGCCTCAAAAGACCACATCTCCATATCAAAGACTTGGCCTAGGGATGTTTAGAGCCTTTTGTTCCCAGAAGTTTTTTCACTTGTTAATGTAAGGCCAAATGTTGAATTGCTGCCTTTTTGGCAGAGAACTACTAATTTTATTTAAAAATGTAATATTTGTATCATGCAGTGCCATTTGTCATGAAATTGGTTATTCAGTGATTGATCAGTATTTGCAGTTTTACTTTTTTTTTTTACAATTTCTTTTTTTAATAATAAATTTTATTTTTATATTCCCCATACAATTTCAACCCCCCCATTCTGACCCCAATCCCTCCCCTCCCACCCCCCACCCCCCAAAAAGTTTCTCTGGTTCATAGTTTTTTGTTGATTTTGATTTTCACTTTCTTATAGTTGTTCACTTTCCTGGTCCCTTATTTAAGTTTTCTAGATTCCTGCTATGAGTGAGACCATCCGGTATTTTTCTTTTTCTTTCTGGCTTATTTCGCTGAGCATGATCCCTTCCAGCGCCATCCATGTTGCTGCAAATTGCATGTGTTTATGCAGTTTTACTTTTAAATGCGTATTTTAGCAATGGTAGAAACTAACCATAAACAAATGTGGAGAATCTTGGAGTCAGCTAACGAGATTCCTCATTTTTCAGAAATCTGCCCCATGCCCGGACTTTTGTCAGATGACATGAGTAGCATGGCTCCCCATAATAGTCCCCATACAATTCCCACCCCCCAACTTTGGGCTTTTGATTTGAAAACACTAATTGTATTCAAGTTTCTTTACATTGAAGTTCTTACACACTAGAGTAATGATTTGTCTTAATGCAGCCAGTGGCAGAACCTATTTAGAGCAGACAAATTTGGGGGTTTTGTGGTACCCCTCTCCCTATCCTGTAACAAGGTGGGAAAGCAGATTCCCCTGAGTTGCATCCTTGCAGCCTTGTGAGGAGGGAGGGGCTGAGTCTGTGGGGGGCAGCTGTGGGAGTGTTAGGGGAAAAGGAAGTCCTAAAGCTAATTCCATACAGGCTTGGTGGACTCCACCCCCATCCCAGGCCAAAGCCAAAGACACTGGGAACTTCAAATCCCATCACCACCAAAGGGAAGGTGGCTGGGACCTGAGGGTGGGGTTAAGCAGCCAGGTTGGTATAAAGGCAGACACGTGGGCTTTGGGGGGGTCCCCCATTTTGACTCTCTGCCAGCTTGCAGCATACGGCCAACTCGGAGAGTGCTTTTTGGGTTTCCAGTTCGGCGGATCGGGTAGGATGCATTGAAGACTTTATTTCCCTATTTTCTCCCTGAGTTGTACATTTTCCTTATTTCTTTTTCCCCTGTAAATAAAACTTTTATTAAACTTTTGTGTGTGCCTGTAGTGGAGTATTAATAAGTCCCTTTTAAGCGCGCAAGTGAGGACCCATAGCCAGGCAACCCGTTCAATATTGGGGCTGCCCTATAATAGCTGGTGCCCAACTTGCTTTCCAAGCTTCACCCGTGGTTGACCAGCCCAAAGTAATTTTTCTTGACTTGGTCACCATAAAGCGCATTAGGTCTGCAGGACTAGCAGTGAAAATCTTTGTTTCACGTCTTGAAAAGTCTGTGTGTCCCCCCCCCCCATATGGCTCTCGTGGGTGTGGTTTTGACCCAAACGTGGCCTTGTAACAGGGTGGTCCCCAGGAAAGGGGGAAGTTCCAGGTTCCCTGTCCCACCCAAGGGAGGGTGGAGCTAAGCAGGGAGAGAGAACAAGCTGCAGAGAAGATACTGAGAGAGCCTCCCTGGTGGCGCAGCGGTTGAGCGCTGGGTTGCAAAGCTGCCCGCAGCCTCTGCAGCGCCAGTTCGATCCCCGGCTGCTCCCTGGCCACCAGAGGAGGGTCCCACTTAGCGCGCAGACCTCTCCTGCCACCCGCTGCTCCCTCAGCAGTACTTCGGTCCTTCTGCCTGCTCTGCTCCCCGCTCTGGCTCTGGTGAATTCTCTCACCCTCCCGCACTTCTGACTGTACCCAGTGCTTGTATAAATAAATAAATAAATAAATAAATAAATAAATAAATAAATAAATAAATAAATCTTTAAAAAAAAAAAGAGACTGAGGAAGGAAGCAGGATGGAGCCAGAAGGAGACCTGGAGTAGGCGCATGGAGCCTAGAGACACGTGAAGAAACTGCGCTTGTCTTTTGGTCGTGGACTGGGTGACACAGATGTGGGTGAGACCCGTGGGGAGGGGACAATGGCAGCTTTTATCTTGGTGTTAATTTTGCTCTTTTCCCTCCGTGCTTGTCTGGTTGTTTCTGGCCCTTTTCTGTGGGTCCCCATTGGAACGTGCTTTAGACTTGTGGCAGGCTTTGGGGCCTTTCTCTGGGCCAATCCCATTTGGATGGAGTTTTACCCATGAGGGGACGGGTAACTTTGGGTGCTTGATTTAGAAACTAGACTCTTTGCCTTACCTGTATTGTTTCCTAGTTTTATTAAAGTTCCTTCCCATTAAAGTCTCATATGTTTTGTGTTGATGCGGCGGATGGCAGAACCCATTTAGAATAGGCAGGTTTGCGGGGTTTGGGCTGCCCCTCTCCCTGTCCTATAACAGATTTGGCGTCCAGCGTGATTTAGGGCAGAGCCATCCGTGGTTAGTCAGCCCCATGAGGAAACTGGGCTTCCCTATGGCACTGGCTACCATAGCGCAAATGTGATTTTTGGTTTCTCTAGTGTGTTTGTTTCATATGTCGATTTGTTGTTGAAAAACTGGCTTGTGCTTTGTGAAGATTCTGTGTGTTTGTGTGTAATTTGTTTATAGTGACTTGCTAAGAGATTTTAATTTGTGGAAATTGTTCTGTGCCAGTTTTACTCAAACGATTAGGCAGTACATTGGACCATGTGGCCAGATCAAAGATGGCATATGAGGCCCCTTGGCGTGCTCTTGTAAAATTCAGAGGTTCTTGTTGCTAGGACTTTGGAACTTTTTTTTTCTTTCTTTTTGTAATCTCTGCTGTCTCATTAGCATTTCTAAAGGCAATAATGGTTCTTCAGTGGTATGTTGCTTTGTCTTTGGCTACTTCCTGCTCTCTGCCTGATGGATTTTGCAAGCCAATTGTGGAGCAGTGGTGTTTAAATTAGCAAATGTGTGCCTGGGTGTTAAGGAAAGAGTAGCCATAAGCAGTAACTGGTAATTGCTGGTATCCTTGATGGATTCTTGGAGATAACTTTGAATTTTTGCAAAGTCTGGATCAGAAAAATTAACAAGATTTTGTCTGAGTCTGAAAGGATTTGCTGCTGTGAATTTTGTCTACACAATTTGTTTTGGGCATGTTTGCCATTTTGAATCCTGGATTTGTTCAGTTGCTGGTGTAAGACAAGATTCTAAGTTTCTGCTTCCTACTGAGGAAGGTCTGTTATGGAAAGCACTCTTTAGGGTGCATCATGTAACTGTACCAGGTTTTCACACCTGTGTTGTTGTTGTCCCTCCCTAGTGTGGGGGAGGTGTAATCTGTGCTTAGATGTTAATCTGCTCTTTCAGCTTCTGTCCCAGAGTGGCTAACAGAAGTAAGGAGATGACTCTTTTTAATTGGAAGTTAATTACTGATATTTTGATTTTGCTTTTTCAGGTTCTATTCCAGGAAACTCAAGGAGTACCTGCTTGGTGGCTAACAAGAGATGACTCCTTTTGCTTAAAAGTTAACTGTTACTTTTATTCTTTCAGTTGCTATACAGAATACCCCAGGATTGACTTCTAACAAAAAATCTTCAACACTGAAAACCCTAAGGTGATAAACAAGGTCATGTAACTCTTGTGATTGATAAAACTTTTCCTTCGTATTTCCAAAGTCTTAGTTTGTAGGATGACAACTGGAAATTTTTCTGCCAGCAACACTCCACATTTTTTTTGACTTTGACATATTTTTTTTCTGAGCCTATGGAGTAAAACTGCAATTACATAACATATTCTACATGGCATAACTAAAAAAACTGTCTTTGTCTATGTGTTGTATGTCTGTATGTCCTGTCTGTCTTGACCTCCAGTGATTGACCAGATTGGTATACATGGTGCCCATAGAGGTTGAAAAAAAAAAAGTCTCCAGTTATGAGAAAAACAAAAGGTTATGGTTTGATTGTCAACACTGTGCTACTGAACTAAGCCGGTGCCTTCATAGAGATTGAATATTGTTGTTTCTGTTAATTTTCTGATATTTATGGCAAAGCTTCCCAGAAATCTAAATTCAAGTACAAATTTGGTAGCCTGTCATTTGGCTGATGCAAGGAAATTTTGTGGAACCTCAGTAGAGCTCCTGAGACACTCCACGAAGTTTTCTCCCTTTCCTCCTGGGAAGGCATTAGATGAATTTGTTCTGTTTGGCTTTTACCTAATGAAGTAAAACTGGAAGGGAAGCATTGTCACTTGGGAAAATGGTAAAACTTTGGTATGTACAAAATGTTAACAGTGGTTTTCTAAAATGTGTAAAAAAAAAAAAACCTCAGTATCTGGTATGTATGTAAATTGTCATTGGTGATTGTCACCTTGTAATATTGTATAATTCAATTGTTTCACATCTACAGAAATTGTTTCTGGAAATATAGGGAGAAAAGGTCTCAACAGATTCCTATTGGTGGAACTGTTGAGAGTAAATAAACTTTCCTACAAAGGACTGAATAGACCTGGAAATACACCTGACATTTACTAAGTTTTCTTTGACATAATACTGGTAATTTTTTATGCATTCTATCCTGAATCCACAAAGTTTTGTTTTGTTTTGAGTAACCGGGATCTGCAGCAAGGTTGCATTTTTTTCCAGCAAAGCTAACTTGTCACATTTTCTATCCCCTTAATACCAACACAGCATACAAATAGTGGTAGTAATTTTTGCTATGTATCTCAGAGTCTGTTTTTGCATAACTTCCATAGGGATTTTGTCTGCTTAAACAAAAAATTGGACGTGAGTTTGATTGTGTGGCTTTGAGTGGAGTTCTTCCAGAAAGTTGAAACAGAGCTGAACCAAG
The DNA here is from genome assembly GCF_014898055.3 of Talpa occidentalis. Lineage (NCBI taxonomy): Eukaryota > Metazoa > Chordata > Mammalia > Eulipotyphla > Talpidae > Talpa > Talpa occidentalis. Next base: position 51,319,585 of record NW_023602073.1, on the reverse strand, counting down.
AAGGGGAGAACCTGTTTGCTTTGTTTGTAGGGTTCCAGAGACCTCCAATGAAGGTGAGGAAGCTTGCCTCCATTGGCAGGACTGGACAACCCAGCCAACGAAAAAGCCTTGGTACCCTCGAGAAGAGGAAAGCCCAGGTGGAGTCTGATGAGACCAACTTTGTACCTGAAGCCTACATCGACCGGATGCCAACAGTTCGCTCTGATCCTATATGCAGTATTTCAACAAAGCCAGCTAAAAAACTGCTGTTAGTTATTTCTGCCCTGTGATTTTATGCAAAATAGGAAAAATGGTTTAAGAGTAGATTTAGTTTGCAAACTTTTGCTATGTTGTTAAAAATTTGGGATTAAGGTTGAGAAAATTTGTGTTTTACATCAGTTGAACCATTTTAACATTTTTTTTTCCTGTGATTTTGATACATTTGCTGTCTTGTTTAGCTAATGCCTCCAATTTTTTTTTTTTCTTTGGCTTGCATAATGGACTATTTTTCAGAATGGAAACTGTCATACTGGACATTCATAGACAATGCTGCTGACTATTGTTGCTTCTCTTACACACATTGTAACCCTAAAAAAGACTGTCTCCTAAGACTACACCCTGAGATTGTGCCACCATAGATATGGTGGAATAAAAATTAAAAGGGGGATTGTAACAGGGTGGTCCCCAGGAAAGGGGGAAGTTCCAGGTTCCCTGCCCCACCCAAGGGAGGGTGGAGCTGAGCAGGGAGAGAGAAGAAGCTGCAGAGAAGAGACTGAGGAAAGAAGCAGGATGGAGCCAGAAGGAGACCTGGAGGAGGCGCGTGGAGCCTAGAGACATGTGAAGAAACTGCGCTTGTCTTTTTGTCGTGGACTGGGTGACACAGATGTGGGTGAGACCCGTGGGGAGGGGACAATGGCAGCTTTTATCTTGGTGTTGATTTTGCTCTTTTCCTTCCAGGCTTGTCTGGTTGTTTCTGACCCTTTTATGTGGTTCCCCACTGGAAGGTGCTTTAGACTTGTGGCAGGCTTTGGGGCCTTGCTCTGGGCCAATCCCATTTGGATGGAGTTTCACCCATGAGGGGATGGGTAACTTTGGGTGCTTGATTTAGAAACTATATTCTTTGCCTTTCCTGTATTGTTTCCTAATTGTATTAAAGTTCCTTCCCATTAAAGTCTCATGTGTTTTGTGTTGATGCGGCAGATGGCAGAACCCATTTAGAATAGGCAGGTTTGCGGGGTTGGGCTGCCCCTCTCCCTGCCCTATAACAGCCTCAACCATGAACTTCAGCGGTTTTATCCCTTACTTGAGTTCTTTCAGTTTTTTTCTGGCCTTGAATTTAAGTAGCCTTTTTCCGTTAAATATTACCACCAGTTTAATAAGTGTAAATAATTGGATTAAACCTTGTGTATGGCACATGATTTTACTTCTGTATACATATGTGGGTGGTTTACAAGCCATCCCTTTGCAGTCTGTGCTTCTGGGTGTTTTTTTGTTAATGTGCATTGGCGCCATGTGCTACATTCTTGTTTCTATGAGTAGTGGTTATACTTCACATACTGAGAATGTGCTGCAACAAATTCAAGCTCTTAACTTAGCTATGAAACAACAAAATCAGACTTTTGAGTCATCTTTTAAAAGCATGCAGGACCACATACAGGCCGCCCTCCATAAAATGGATATGGCAGAGGTGAAGGCTAGGCTAATGGTGCAGAGAAGAGATAAACCTTCTCCTTCCTTGAGGAATGCAGAAGGGCGGAGTTAGAAGAGGAGGAGGAGGAGTATCATTTGCTAAATACCTTAAACACATTGGGACAAAGGCCTTCGCCAAGTGATCAGGCCCCTCCCAAGCAGAATCCTGAGGAGCAGGAACCTCCACCCCTGCTGAGACAGGACTGGACTGGAAAGGAGGCACTGTCAGGGAGGGAGCCCCTGGAGACATCCCACCCCTCCTTTTTCCACAGGGGGTCTCCTACTCCAAACCCAATAAGAAGCTGCATCAGGAAGCCCTGGTGTGATGAGTCCTTAGGGAGTGTCACCCAGATCACACAGTAGCCATGACACGGGAGGATGGAGAAAAGCATGGACAGACAGATTGACCACACAAACAAGCACAGGGGGAAGGTAGAGGGGGCTCCATCCCCAGAGCATCCACTGTGTCTCCAGACCCACAACCCCAAGCAGGTCACCCTCTGGGGCCACAGAGCCCCTGCCCCTTCCCCCACCTCTGGGGCTGCTGAGCCTCCTGGAAACAGGGTTTCTCCTTCCTTGTAGGGTTGGCTCCAATAAGTTAAAACAGTCCTGAGGTGTGGGTACTATATAGGATCACTCCAAGGACTTGTCCCCCAGGGACAACCCCATCCACTTCTGCAACCACCACCGTGAAACCACACAAGAATGGTCTCAACTGTCCCTTCAATTCACAATCAAGAGGTAGAATGCTTTTACAGACAACTTGCTGACACAGAAAGCTATATACATTTAATGTACTGAAAAGGAAAGCCAATAAACAAATGAATACAAGAAAAGTCCCATTAGATAAACATTCCAACCTGGGTGCAATAAGCAGTCTTGCTTTCCCTTATCACTTGAAAATTCTTCTTTTGTTTGATGGATTTATGGCCAATCTTTACACTAACAAGGCTGCATTCCAAGGGGAGGAGGGAAGGCAGAGTAAGGCTACTCCTCTTATCTTCTGCTAACCCCTTCCCCCTCGCATTTCTCTAAACTCCCCTTTTGCTCATCCTCCGTCTAAATGACCTTGTCTACCAAAAAAGTAATCTGCCATGTAACCCATGTTAAAATAACCCATGTTAAAATACACAAAAGTATAAAAGGAAACTTGTGTATGTTCAGGGCCCAGATCTTTCTAGGAGAGAACTCACCTCTGGTGCGCACTAGCATTTAAATAAATCTTAACTTATTTGCTCTAGAGTGCCATCTGGTGGTCAAGGATGCACCAGCATGTTCCCGGGGGCATGTTTGAGAGTCAAGCATTGTGGAACGGTTTTGCAAGGCAAGACTTTGCTGTCCAGTGAACAACCCTCTTGCTATTTATTAAGGAATATGAAACAAGCAAAATTGATTACATTGTAACAGGGTGGTCCCCAGGAAAGGGGGAGGTTCCAGGTTCCCTGCCCCACCCAAAAGGAGGGTGGAGCTGAGCAGGGAGAGAAGAAGCTGCAGAGGAGACTGAGGAAGGAAGGAAGCAGGATGGAGCCAGAAGGAGACCTGGAGGAGGCACGTGGAGCCTAGAGACACATGAAGACGCTGCGCTTGCCTTTTGGTCATGGACTGGGTGACACAGATGTGGGTGAGACCCGGGGTGGTGACAATGGCAGCTTTTATCTTGATTTTGATTTTGGTCTTTTCCTTCCGGGCCTGTCTGGTTGTTTCTGACCCTTTTCTGTGGGTCCCCACTGGAAGATGCTTTGGACTTGTGGCAGACTTTGGGGCCTTGCTCTGCACCAATCCCATTTGGATGGAGTTTTGCCCACGAGGGGACGGGTAACTTTGGGTGCTTGTTTTAGAAACTAGATTCTTTGTCTTTTCTGTATTGTTTCCTAATTGTATTAAAGTTCCTTCCCATTAAAATTTCATGTTTTGTGTTAATGCGGCAGATGGCAGAACCCATTTAGAGTAGGCAGTTTTGTGGGGTCAGGCGTGTCCCTCTCCCTGCCCTGTAACAATATGACAATGGCAGGAGAAGCAGCATCCAAGGTATTCATCTTATGGGAACAGGCCTTCAAAGGGATCAACTGGTAATCAATTTTATAGGGAACAGGAGGGGACATGCCAGCCATGTATACAGTGAGTACTTTCCATGCAGGTGCTTGGTGTAATTTCCGAGCTACTCCAGCCCATCTCGGACCCTGACCATACAATCAGTCAACGGTCACCTAGGCATCCCCAGCCATCTCTGAGGAGGGCCATTGTCTCAGGGCAGGCATGCAGGAGTGCCTTATCCAATTCTTTCACTCACACACAGGTTCACAGAGAGGCCATGTGCACACAGGTGCAGAGGCCCTAGGTGGAAAAGAGGCCACGTTACTGCTTGGTTATTCCCCGTCCAGGCAAGACAGTTTTTCCATAATAGTGCAAACATGATGACTCTGAATTATGTAGACATCCATGAGAACATACCAACAATCTATACCATAAGCATATATAACATATCCAAAGTTATCTCCCACTCTCTTTATTATAATTAGTGTGTGTGTGTGTGTGTGTGTGTGTGTGTGTGTGTGTGTGTGTGTGTGTTGAGAAACATTAAAAAAAGATCTAGGGCCTTCCTGGCGGCCTAGGGTTAATTCTCAGTGATATAATTCCACTAAGGCCTGAGTTCAATCCCAACCCAGGGAACTGACCCACATGGTGCAGTAGACTTCTCCTGTTTCCCCACTGCTGCCCTTGTAACAGGGTGGTCCCCAGAAAAGGAGGTTCCAGGTTTCCTGTCCCACCCAAAAAGGAGGGTGGAGCTGAGCAGGGACAGAAGAAGCTGCAGAGGAGACTGAGGAAGGAAGAAAGCAGGATGGAGCCAGAAGGAGACCTGGAGGAGGCACATGGAGCAGAGAGACACGTGAAGAAGCTGCGCTTGCCTTTTGGTCGTGGACTGGGTGACACAGATGTGGGTGAGACCCGTGGGGAGGTGACAATGGCATGTTTTGTCTTGCTTTTGATTTTGCTCTTTTCCCTCCAGACTTTTCTGGTTGTTTCTGATGCTTTTCTGTGGGTCCCCACTGGAAGATGTTTTAGACTTGTGGCAGGCTTTGGGGCTTTGCTCTGGGCCAATCCCATTTGGGTGGACTTTTACCCACGAGGGGTCAGGTGACTTTGGGTGTTTGATTTAGAAACTATATTCTTTGCCTTTCCTGTATTGTTTCCTAATTGTGTTAAAGTTCCTTCTCATTAAAGTCTCATGTGTTTTGTGTTGATGAGGCGGATGGCAGAACCTAGAGCATGCAGGTTTGCAGGGTCTAGAGTGCCCCTCTCCCTGTCCTATAATACCCTAAGCAGTGCATTTCAGTAGATCCACCTGCTCTGTTCCCCACTCGGTCTCTAGTGAATCCTCTCACCCCCCACACCTCTGGACAACACCCGAGTTCTTCTATGCAAAATAAGCAAATAAAATAAATATTTAAAAAAGAAGGGTTACTTAAAAATAATAATGAATGATAAAAGAAATAAAATAAGAACTACTCTCTTAGCAAATATGTAAGTGTACAATGCAGTATTAGAACTACAGGCCCTGGTCGGGCCACAGAGTTACATTTTTAATGAAATTTACTAAGATGTAGAAAGGGAACACACTCAATAGGGACACAGACAAGTGTTCAGCACCAGACTCTGAGCTCTGTGTCCACATTATTCTGAAACCAGGGCCAGCTGCCTGGGGACCTGCACCCTCCCTGGATGGACCAGCCTCAGCCCCTCCAGACCCTCCTTCCCCACATCTCCCAGGTTCCACCCCAGGGCCCTGGCCTTACCCTCCAGGTCTCCTCTGTCCCTCAGCCCCTCCCTCCCCTTGCCCCTGCACTGCTCTCATCATGGCTTCTGCCCCCTGCATAGCAGAGACCAGCTCCTATGAGGAAGAAGCAGCCTCACTCTCCCTGTCAATCAGCTCTGCTCCTTCCTCCTGGAGCTGCCCCTGCATCAGGAGGAGGGAGACCGAGAGGTGAACAGTTCACAGAGGATGAGGGACAAGCCCTGCCCAAGACTCTGGGGACATGGATTCTGGGGCTCAGCTGAGGGTGGACAAGCTCCTGAGGTGAAAAGGACCATGAGTGTCAGATGAGCAGCTTCAGTCTAGACCCAGTGTCTACCCTGTCCTGTCTAGGGCCTGGTTTCTCCTCCTCTCCTCAGGCTGCTCCTCATTTCCCCTTAGGGAAGGGGAAGTCAGCTATGTTATACATTTCAGTCTTTCATGTTTTAATTTAGTAGCAATAGATTTTTAAGGTATTTTCTTTAAAATTATCTAAAATAAGAGGTTTTCAGGGCCTCCCTGGTGGTGCAAGGGGATAAGATGCAACCTATGAAGCTGTCCGCAGCCACTGTAGCACGAGTTGGATCCCCAGCTGGCCAGGGAGCAACCCACATGGCACAGCAGACCTCTCCTGACTTGCCCGCTGCTTCCCTCAGCAGTGTGTTTCAGTAGATCTCTGTTCTGCTCCCCACTCTGTCTCTGGTGAATCCTCTCACCCCCTGCATCTCTGACCTGTACCCCAGATCTTATATGCATAAATGAATAAATTGTTTAAAAAATTAAATAAAATAAGGTTTTCTACTATAATGAAATAAAGATTTCCTTATTTTTTTTAAATATTTATTTATGCATACAAGAGCTGGGGTGCAGGCCAGAGGTGTTGGGGGTGACAGGATTCACTAGAGACAGAGTAGGGTCAGAACAGGCAGATGTACTGAAATACACTGCTGAGGGGAGCAGTGGTCAAGACAGAAGAGGTCTCCTAGGCCATGTGAGTCACCTCCCTGGCCAGAGATCAAACACACAGTAGCTGGCAATAGCATGAAAGCACTGAGCCTTTAACCCCTGCGCCACCAGGGAGGCCCTAAAATAAATGTTTCTTTAAAAAAGCACTGTTTTTAAAGTAAGAAATGTTATATGTATTTCAGGAAGTTATTAACATGACTCTCAGATAAATATATAAATAATTTATTCAGTCAATTTATGAGTGATTGTAACAGGGTGGTCCCCAGGAAAAGGGCAAGTTCCAGGTTCCCAGCCCCACCCAAGGGAGGGTGGAGCTGAGCAGGGAAGAGAAGAAGCAGAAAAGGAGACTGAGGAAAGAAGGAAGCAGGATGGAGAGCAAGAAGGAGACCTGGAGGAGGCACATGGAGCAGAGACATGTGAAGAAACTATACTTGCCTTTTGGACCTGGACTAGTTGAAACAGATGTGGGTGAGAGATCAGTGGGGAGGATAACAATGACAGATTTTATCTTCATTTTGATTTTGTTCTTTTCCTCCCAGACTTGTCTGGTTGTTTCTGACCCTTTTCTGTGGGTCCCCACTGGAAGATGCTTTAGACTTGTGACAGGCTTTGGAGCCTGTTGCGTCAAGACAACACCACACTGACAAACGGGAGTCGTGGAGCAGGCTACATAATGCAGGATGCTGCTGAAGAGCAAGATCCTGGCCCTTTTATTGACACACATAATTGGTTTTTAGGAGATTAGGGAGATTAAGGAAAGGGGATGGGTGTAGAAGATTAGGGATTGTGAGTCTGCCCTTCAGGCACTTCTAATCTACTTGATGCTACACCCTAATCCCCAGCCATGGTTCTAATCTTATCAACAAGGCTCTCCACTGATCAGCTTCTGGGGTCCCTTGTCATACATTGGTCCTCGACCGGGCATTCCCGGTCATACCTCGTGATGTGTAAGTCAGGAGTATATGTTATGCAGCGGTCCTCAGCCCCCGGGCATTCTGGACATACCTCGTAATGCATAACCTTCCCAGTGTGATCCAGCTTTGTTTTTTTGTTTGATCTGAAGGGCGTAAGGGTTTGGGCTCCTGTTCCTAACTGGCTGGACCACTTTGACCTTGTTTAGGTGACAAAATAGCGGCCGAATAGGCTGCCTAGGAGTAGCAGACCCACAGGGGCCTTGCTCTGGGCCAATCTCATTTGGGTGGACTTTTACCCAAGAGGAGACGGGTAACTTTGGTTTCTTCATTGAGAAACTATATTCTTTGTCTTTTCTGTATTGTTCTCTACTTGTATTTAAGTTCCTGTCCATTAAAGTCTTACATGTTTTGTATTGATGCAGTGGATGACAGAACATATTTAGAGTAGGCAGGTTAGTGGGGCCTGGGGTGCCCTTCTCCCTCTCCTATAACACGATGAACTGCAACCTGCTATAGAAGATTGCAACTTGCTACAAAGAGGAACTTGAAGAATATGTTCTTATTTTCCAGCAGGAAATGCATTTTTAATAAATATCCTGAAAATAAATTTTTAATTTAAAAAAGAAAGTAAGATGCTGAGATAAACGGGAAATTATCTTTTTGACCAAACAGTGTGTAACTTCATAGTAAACACATCCTTAGTTAATGATGAAGCCCAAGTCAAATCTTACACATTTCCTGAACAATTACATGAATTTATTTCCAATAATATAATCTCTGTATTGACACCGAAAATTCATGACACTCAACTTTTTGCCTAATTAAGTTTTTAATAGATTTTCATGAAAATAGAAGGAAAAATTTCATGAATAGTAGTTGAGGGAGAACCAACAGATGATAAATTTAAAAAATGACAAATACATCCCATTGTAGGTTCCAGAAGAAAAGCAGCACGACCAGGAGAGACGAGTGTCCTTGGCTGTGACCGGAGTGTCCCCTCCAGGGCTCATCACTGACACTGTGCAGGTGGCTAAGAGGACACTCTCCTGAGGTTCAGCTCCAGGTTCACACAGGAGGGCACTTGAGGGAATGTGGGCCAGAAAGTGATAGATGGGTGATGGGAAAGTCCACACTTCGGACTACTTAGCTCCTTATACATAAGTCATACACATCTGAACATCCACACAACACAACTGTGTATTTCTAACTATCAATGGGTTTCCTTTACAAATGAACAGGTACTTCCTTTCTCCAAAATTAGGAAACAGACAGCCCCTATCTTCATAGCTAGCATATTATATCATTTACTTCTCAAATTTAATCATATTACCTTTGTCTACTTTGTTACCTGAAAACGCTGTATTAAGCATTATGTCCAACAACTTGTATAACAGCATAAGGGTAAGAAGAGAGAGGAAGAAAATGTATATTAAACACAAATTAATAAAAATGCTAGGAAAAGCAAAGGTATCAACCTATTATAAACCTTTTTCTGTACTGGGCTGATCCATGACTGACATCTGACTCCTCCCCCGTTCCACTTCTCCATCTCTCACCAGATCCAAGTCAAGGTCCCCTGGGGGAGGATCACACCTTCCTTCCTACAGGTCTGGTGCTCAGGATCCTGCTTCCTCTGGCAGCTGTGGTGCCCATGACCCTTTGCCACAGGATGTGGAAGGACCCAGTCAGCACAGGGACACCTGGACCTCAGGCTCCAGCTCCCAAGTCACCCCAAGTCTGAAAGTCTCCTCTTCATTCTCATCGTAATTCAGGGAGCAATTCTCTCCTTTCAATGGGTATGGACATAAAAGGGAACCCAAATGATTATCTGAATTCCGCGCATTAATATACTATAAAATTTTTACAAATAACAGAAATTTTATGAGGTTTTGGAAAGTAAGTATATTTCTTTCATTCCAGGATAAGAAGCAGATAAAATAGGATGTTAGGCTCCTCTAAAAGTTCTTTATCCACTATTTCCCTGAAAAAGTTGGATAGCCAAGCATTCTGCTCAGATAGCCAAGGCCGCACAAAATAGATGTAGGGACTTTCCTTCACACTCTGGGTTCCTCCACACGAACTCAAGTTGGATAAAATAAACTCAAATTAATTTAGGAGAATAATTCAGAATTCATTCCATTTCTTGTGCAGACAGCATGAAAATTCCATGAAATATTTTCTTTACCAAAAGAAGAGTGATTTGCATGGCAAAATTCATCCCTACTCCAAATCAATTCAAAGTCAGTCAAATCTATCCTTTGTGGCCTCACCACAAGGCCTGATCTGACTGTTCTCTCAGCCACGGCCCAGGAATCTGCACCCAGAGCAGGAGGACGAGACTCCAGAATCTGGGATTCACTCACAGGTTTGTCCACAGGGAAACTGCAGCTCCAAGAAAAGCCCAGGGCACGGCTGGGCAGAGAAGGGCCTCATGGGGACACGGTCTCAGGGGCTCAGGGGAGGAGGGGGTTTCAGGCCCTGGGGGAGCCCCATCCACACCAGAGCCTGAGCGGGTCCCCTCCCCTGAGGGACCCACAGGCTCTCCCACAGAAGGAGGATTGTTCATGGGCACAGAGGGCTTCTGGGGCCCAGCCTCCAGGGGACAGAGGGTCATGGACACGTCTCCAAAATAACAGATGAAGTATGGAAGGAAATTCCCAGAGAAGGACTCAGGAGGGAAGGAGAAAATGTGGGAGCCATCAGTCATGTCATAGAAAGAGACGTCCCCTTGATCATAGTCCAGGAAAACCCCCACCCTGTAGGGAAACTGCCTAAGGGATAGCCAAGTATAAGGGCTAGTATAGGCCGCAAAGCCTTGTGGGAACCTCCCTACAACCCTGAACCCATTCAGGGGTTCACATTGTTGTATCTCATTTTCTCATCTTCCTTCCAGACCCCCAGTCCCCATTTGCTTCTGTCTCCACTCCTGACTTCTACTTCCCAGTAACAGCGCCCTGATGTGATGCCCTCAAGACCTAAAGCAGACAATCCTTTTAATATATGATCAAGTCTACAGGTCAGACTCTTCTTGTCATGAGAGACATCAATTCCAGTATGGGAAGAATCTGGATCCAGAGTGACAGACCCTGCAGAGAGAGGAACCCATTATGCAAGGCCCCCTGCCCCATGACAAGGGCACATACCTCCTTACCCCAGATACTTAGTTGTATATGGGGAGGGATATGGTCCCTGAAATGAGAGAATTTTGCCTCCAGCCCACAATCTCCCAAGCATGAAAAAGATTCACAAGACTTATTGGTGGTCAGATATATTACAGGACCCCTGGACCAGTCTGGGCTCCCCTTCAGCACCCATGACCAGTCACTCCCCAGGCCAGCTGTGTGACGTCACAGCTGCACCCACCCCACCCCCATGGAGAGTTCAGAGTCTGTGTCTACACAGAAAACAGAAGGAAAGGCCAGAAGCTGAGCAGCCCCAGAGAGAACAGAGTCACTCACAGGCCCGGAACTGCTCCTTCCGCCAATCTGCAAGAGACACACATGTCACGTGAGGGACTCTAGATACTCACACATCAGGGCCCACACCTATTTTTCTACAAGAGAGGGACACAGAATTCATAGGGAAAAGTATGTCGAAACATTTAATTGATGCATTTAACTTTTAGATTCACAGATACAAATACACACACACACACACACACACACACACAGTTGTTATGTTGCAAATTTCCCATGAAAGTTAAGCCATAAGCTTAATACTCAGGGACTGAGAGGCTGGATACCAACAGAACAGAAAGAGCTCTACTAGATATGACCATCAAATTATACTTTTGAAGTCACCAAACACAAACCCATTCTGGAAACAAGGTTTTCTTGAATAGGTTCTGTGGAGATCAAAATGCCAAGGACTATCTATGTACTTATGAAGACCTACTAGAATTGAATGTGCAGCTTCTCTCTAAGCCAAGGGTAATAGAGCTACAATCAAGCCCATGCCTGTGTGTGGCTTGATCAAAGGCCTGTGGAAGCCTGGAAACATGGAGGCTGGAAGGCAGAGCTTTCATTTTTTTTTTTTTTAAGATTTATTTATTTTTTCATACAATAACTGGGTACAGGCCAGAGGTGCAGGGGGTGAGAGGATTCACCAGAGACAGAGCGGGGAACAGAACAGGCAGATTGACTAAAATACACTGCTGAGGGGAGCAGCAGGCAAGTCAGGAGAGGTCTGTCACTCCATGTGGGTATCTCCCTGGTTGGGGCTCAAACTCATGCTGCAGTAGCTTCAGATTGCTTCATAGTGCTGTGTCTTAACCCCTTTCGCCACCAGGGAGGCCCATAAGTGAGCTTTTCATTTTGATTCTAAATAAATCAATTTTTCAAAGAGAAAAATACAACGTGACTGGCTGCACATGGAAGTGACTGTGACATGAGTGAGGAGACTCAGGACACTCAGCAGAGGGTCCTGACCACTTGGGAGGGGGTGGAGAGGAGTCTAGAGGGAGAGAGACATGCAGAGTAGGGACATGGACACACACTGAGAAGATCAAACACTAGTAACATCTCCATACATTTGTGTGGATGCTGGGAACAAAATCATTCCTATAGAGAACACAAATATTAGATGGACTCATCTGATTCCTCAAAGAATAGATTAGAGAGATAGAAGCTTCCAAGAATAACTTCTGTCTCAGCAAAATAACAGCTCCAGAGATGTCAATTTTCTAAGCCAGTAACCCTGTCAATATGTCCTCAGCAGAGGAAAGAGAAATCTGCAGGTGGGACAGAGACGGGACCTGGAAACAGGGACATTATTGAGGATCATACAGGTAGAACCAATCACATGAACCCCAATAGCCATGACCCCTGCACCTGTGCTCAGAGACAGTCACATGGTGACAGCAGCAGGGCCATAAAGAGGCTGCAGGGCAGGCTGTGTAGACAGAGGATGGGGGTCCCCAGTCAAAGTAGGGAGGCCCTAGATCCTGGGAGAGGAAGGGGCACCTGGAAGGAAAGACCTGCCAGACCCTGGAGTTAGTCCCAGGACTTGGTCTCAGGTGTCTGCCCTGCAGGAGTGTGAGATGATAAACTGTGTGGGTGACGCTGCTCAGGGTGTGGTGATGTGTGTCAGCAGCAGCTGGAGCTCTGATGCCTCATGTGGGGGCCCAGGCAGGTGAGCAGGGCTGTGGCAGGGGAGGGTCTGGAGGGACCACCAGGACCCCATGATGCAGGTGGAGTGATGAGGACCCAGAGGTGTCACCTGCTCTGGGGAGATGGAGGGAGAGAGAGGGGCCTGGAGAGCAGGCAGGGAGGGAAGGACGGGTGAGGAGAGGAGGACAAGGATGTGGGACAGGAGGAAGGAACCAGGAGGTTCATCAATTTGCTGACCAGAGACAGACCCAGACCCAGACTCTGCTGTAGAGGGAGGGTCATCCACAGCCCTAATGACCAGATGGGACATGCCCTGCCCCCCTCAGCATATGCTACACAGGATCATAAACCAGTGGCCCCAGAGGAGACCTTGAAATGACTGAAAGGGGAGAACAGGCCCCTCTCCCTCAGCACCCTAAGGCCATGTCAACCCCCACTCCACACCTGCCTGGGAAGGAGGAAGCAGGTCATTCCCCAACACTCAGGTCAGACACAGCAAGACTCTGAGAGGACTTCAGGGAGAGCTTGAGTCTCCCAACTGTGTGACGAGAGAGAGGGAGAAAGGGGAATTTGGGATCCACATTTATAGGCAAAAGGAACATTTTCTTGTACACATTGTGTATAAATGTGTGGCACCAACCACACCTACACAGGGTCACACAGAGAAGCAGGCATTTTGGTCTTTGTTGAGTTGCTTGATAAGAAACAAGATCACAAGCAATGCTTGGGCTGACCCAGCCCAATTTCCTCTTTGAGGAAAAATGATGTTTTAAAATTACTTGTTTTCACTGAGATATTAACGGACATCTAATATAATGCTGAACACTATACTTCTTTCATACAACAATAAAAAAGAGGTAGTGGAGGAGAACAGGAACAGGAGCAGTAGGAACAAAAGGAGAAAATGGAAGTGACACTTAATTTGAGACAGCATGTCAGGCACTGTGTATGCACTGCACTGCACTAGCCAGTTAATTTTATGGAAAAACTTTAAGTCAAAATCTTTGTTACTGGGGCCTCCCTGGTGGAGCAGCAGGTTGAGGTAATGCTGTGAAGTGCTCTGCAGCCTCTGCAACGCAGGTTCAATACCTGGCCAGCCAGGGAGATACCCACATGGTGTGGCAGAGACGGCTTCTGTCTCTCCTGCTGCTCCCCTCAGCAGTGTGTTTCCGTCCATCTGACTGTTCTGCTCCCCGCTCTGTCTCTGGTGAATTCTCTCACCCTCCCATGCCTCTAGCCTATACTCCAGTTCGTGTATAAAAAAAAAAAAAATCTTTAAAAAAAAAAAAAACTTTGTTAAATTTTGTAAATAACACGAGATCGCACAAGTTTCCATCTGTGAAACTGTCAATATCAAAATGTTGATTCTAGTGTATTAATGGTGTTTCATTCATAATGGTGATTTAAAAACACCATTCTTTTTGCATACCAAAGAAAAGTTTATGTCAAAATGCATGAGACATAAACTCGGCCGAGGCTGGAATGGTGGTGAAGACAACTCTATGATCCTCACTGTGTGGAAATCAATCCCCAGGAGAACCAGGGAGACTCTCAGGAGGGTCCTCACACTCCTGGTTCCGAGACGCCTACCCTACAACGGCCCTCTCTTGGCTCAGGGTCTGTGTCCAAGACTATAAACAAACTCCTGAGCAGGGAAAGGTTGTGTGACTCAGGCTCACAAGGCTCAGATCTCCCCTCACCAGCATCAATGACCTTCCCTGCAGGACCCAGGCAGACCCTGATCTGGGGCAGAGTAGGAGAAGGGAGGGAGGACGGGGAGTGATGGGGAGGGGAAGAGAGAACTCATATCAGAGGCAATTCAATTAGATGGTCACCTCAAGAATGGGTTTTAAAGTGTAAGTTTATCTGAAATATTTCAAAAAACGCCCACTGTATTTTATTTCCAAGCCTTTCATGGCATCCACACAGCACAATTCAAACATGGTGATGTGCCCTGTGACTTCTCCTCAGGCCCTAGAAGGCTCTCCTCAGCTCTAGAAGGCTCTTCTTCCAAACATGCCTCTATTTCCCACTCTCTTTTCTACATCTAGACTTTTCTTTCAAATTTCTCCCATATTCTTTGGAAATGGATTATAACCATTCAAGATTTGTTCTTTTCCAATTACATAATTACCCCATTAAAAAAATAAATCTAATTATCAGCATCCATCAGACATTCAGAAAGAGAATTCTCCTAAAAAAACAAAGCGATGGTTCTGACAAATCATACATTGTTTATCTTGTTACAAAGGCACACAAATATATATACACACAGAGGATTTTACATGTAATTTCAGATCTTTAACAGGCCCCACACAGAAGTCACAAACGTCCCAGAAGCTATGACATAGAGTCAGCAAACCAGCTCTAAAGCAACTGATTCCTCAGCAACCAAAAGGCTTAGAGGGAAAATCCAGCTTGACATGGAGCAGAGCATGAGGAGACAGAGAACCAAGAGAAAACAGGGATTTTGGATCCAGCAGGATCCATAAGCAAGGACCCCGCCCCCCCCTTAGCAAGACCTGACTCCTAAGCAAGAAGCAGATTGTCTGGAATCTTTCAGACACCTGCAATTCCTGACCCACACACTTGTCCCTGCTGCAGCCTCCCCTCATACTGACCCCCACTGTCCTCACCCACAGGAAGGACCAGGTGACAAGGGGTCAGAGGGTGTCCTGACCCCACATGACCTGCAGGGAGGACAGGGCAGGTGGAGGCAGGTCTGGGCTCACAAGGGGGCCCCTGCAGTTCTCAGATGGAGGCTCCAGAGTGAGAGGAGACCAGGGACCCCAGGTCCTTCCTGGTGGGGTCCCTGATAGAGAAGGGGCAGAGGAGAGGCTGGGAGGGTTCCCAGGCCCCTCAGGGCCACTCACCTGCATACAGCTGGGCCTTCCTCCAGGCTGAAAGGGAATACACAGGGGAGACCTCAGCACAACCAGCTGCTCATGTGACCCAAGGGCCCTGGGATCCCCCTGTTCTACAGATGAGATGCTCTCTGGGGGATGGAGGGGAGAGGCTGAGAAGTCATGACCTCCTGCCCCGTGCAGACAGCAGGGGGTGGTGGGAAATCCCTGGCTCAGGTCAGGAGCCTGCAGGACAGACTGACCCAGCCCTGCCTGCTGCTGCTGTGGGGCTTTGGCAAGTCACTGAGCGGCTCTGGGCACCACAAAGCTCCTGTTTCATTTGCTGTTCACTTTTGATACACAGAATCAAAAGCAATAAAAGATAAGATATCTTTAAATGTATATATTAGTCTGTAATTATTATATTCATTATTTCTGCAAATATATCTGGGAAATTTACATGAAGATAAAATAGGAACACAACATGTACATCACACCAACTCAAGTGTAGAAGTAGCTCATCTTCTCAGATGAAGTATTTCTAGATAAACACTCTCTGGGAGATGGAAAGTCCTCTCACCCCCTCCCTTGCAGTATGACCCCATCCTCTCACATCACTATTGATCAGCATCTTCAGGAACCAAAAGAACAGATTCTCCTTGGGTGGGTTGTGAGGAGAGAGGAAAGAATGAGGTTACATTCCTAAATTTAAAGAGCCCATTGATCTATGAAATTTCAGAGCAGCAGGCTTCTGCTTCCAGGTGCTGACCAAGAACGAGATGCACTGAATGCCAGAAAGCCAGCATCATGGTGGGAATGTTCAGGGCTGGAATGAGACTAGGATGCAGGAGACTCCAGGGGTCACCACCTCACCAGGATCCCAAGACTAGGAGGGAAACAGCGCCCAGATCTGAGAGAGCCTGTGGAACAGGGTCCTGCCTCCCACCCACTCCCACTTCTACCTCAGGGAAGGGTCCACATGTCTATGCTTAGACAGCCAAGGGGAGGGACCCCTGAGCACAGGGACCTCTGGAGCATCACTCACCAGCCAGGTAAGCTGCCTTCTTCTGGTCTGAAAAACAACACAGGAAACAGGTGAGCAAAGAAAGAGAACGTCTCCTATGAAGGGGACAGTGAGACCAGGAGGGAGAGCAGAGCTTACCTAGAATTACCTGGAGTTCATCTGAAAGAGAGTGAAAATTATAAGAATAAACTGTCCCTAAGAACAAAATTTGTGCCTAGAGAAGCCACAAAAACAAAACTCTGTGTGTCCTAGAATTTCCACCTTCAGACCAAACTGAGCCTCCAAACTACACTGTCCTCTCTGGGACTCAGCACCTGCTTGATCTCCCTGCAGAGTGGACGCTGGGCTCTGGCTCTGTGGTCAACTTGTCCCTCTCAGAACCCACTGCCCTTCTCAATAAACCAGGCCCTGCAATGCCTTACCTCTGTCCCTTAGGGCCTCCTCCTTTGTCTCTCGGTCCTTCTCCTTAGCTTGATGTAGGTTCCTCTGTTCCTGCAGCTCCCGCATCTGTGTGGAATGTTCTCTCTGGGTGTAGCAGGCAGCCCCCAGGAGCAGGAGCAGCAGCAAGGGCAGGCTCACCAGGAAAGCTGGTTTCCAGGGAGAGGCCTAGGGGAAGAAGGGCTCTGCAGACAGAGACCCCACAGAGACCCCATCAGGACACAGCCCAGGACAGCCCAGCCCAGCACACCTGGGGGTGCCAGCCCCTCCCTCTGACTCTCAGGGAGTGGGGAGGGGAGCAGAGATGACCTGGGATGACAATGGCCATGGCCTTCTCCTGGTGCAGGACTGGGTTGAGGATGGAGCAGGTCACGTTCCCCACAGAGCTGTCTCTCACCACCAGAGCAGACTCCACGCTGAAGAGCCCTTTAGTATCCTTGGGGTAGGCTGTAGAAAACTCCATGAACTCCTCCCCATGGGGGTCTCTCCACTTAACCTGGGGTTCTGGGAACCAGCCTGAGGCCATGCACACCACGTGCACCCCGTCCTCCTCTGGCCCTGTGATATGCACTTGGGGGGCAGAGCCCACACCTGTGGAGGGAAGATGAGAGCCAGGTGGGACAGGACCCTTCTGTGCACAACTCCAGGGCAGTCTTTTAAGATGCATTCTGGGGTGTCTGGAGGTAGTCCACCCCTGGGGGAGCAAGAAGACCACAATGACATGCTATTCTTTACCTTTCTAGCTATTATTATTATTTTTTAAAGATTTATTTATTTATGCATACAAGAACTGGGATACAGGCCAGAGGTGTAGGGGTGAGAGGATTCACCAGAGACAGAGTGGGGAACAGAACAGGTAGATCTACTGAAATATAGTGCTGAGGGGAGCAGCAGGCGAGAAAGGAGAGGTCTGCTGTGCCATGTGGGTAGCTCACTGGCTGGCCAGAGATCAAACTCCTGCTGCAGAGGCTGTGGATAGCTTCACAGTGCTGTGCCACCAGGGAGGCCCTCTACCTATTATTTTTATAATTATATAACATGTTCAAATCTTTGTAGAGTTCTTTTCTAGTTAGAAGAGTATATTCATAATATGATTCATAAACAGCTGTATTTTCTCATTTGTCACCAACATCTCAGCCACCACAGTGCAGCTTCCCCTTCTATTCCATTCTGTTCTTGGTGAGTCAACAAAAGTCTGCCATTTGACCAATACCCCAATATCCACAGTCCTCTCCTGTAGTCTCCTTCAGTGCAGGGTACTCCTGACCTCATCTTCAAATCACCTCCATCTTGGTTTGGTTTCCTTTCTCTTGAGGGTAGTTGTTGCAATCTGGAACCCCCTGAGGGGCCCTTTCCTGATTTATCTCCCACCACCTGCCCTTGAAGCCAGCACAGTCCCAGGATTCAGTCCTTAAAGCCCATCTTTTTTTTTTTTTTTTTTAAAAAGAGATTTATTTATTTATAGAAGAACTGGGGAACTGGCCAGAGGTGTGGGAGGATGAAAGAATTCACCAGAGACAGAGCAGGGAGCAGAACAGGCAGACAGACAAACACTGGGAGAGGAGAAGCAGGCGAGACAGGAGAGGTCTGCTGTGCCATGTGGGTATCTCCTGTCTGGCCGGGAATCAAACCGGCACTATAGAGATTGTGGACAGCTTCACAGCACTGTGCTCAACCTGCTGGGCCACTAGGGAGGCCCCTAAAGCCCATTTTATCTCACACCCTCTCCCAGGGAATCTTTTCCCACAGCTTCTGTGTCTTTTTACATATCATTTCCAAATATCAACTCACCAGGCTCCTTAACTTTCTCTTTCTTATAGCTCCATCCCTGTGGATTACATCTGCCAGGATTCCTCACATGCTCTTCAAACTCAAGATTCTACATCTGAATTCATGCTTTTGTCTCATCGGAGGTAAATTAGTAATAAAAATATGCCTAATTCATCATGCTTCTTCACACTGCCATGTACATTTTAGTTCCCATGACTGGGTTCGGTCATGTGACTTCATGTGCCTAATGACAGATCAGCTTATGTAACTCAGCAGAGTTACTCTGATCGTTCCTGACGATCAGAAAAAAAAAAAGTGCTGGTGATCAGAACCCTGCTACCCTCCCCCACCCACAAAGCCAGCACCCTCTGACCAACAGAAAAGAGAAAAACAAAAACCAAGAACAAACAAGAGACCAAGCAGGACAGTGAGTGGAAAGGAACTACTGCAGGCACTGTACCCTGTGACCAGGAACTGTGGAGAACCTTGCAGGAATCAAGACAGAGGTGAATGAACTGCACCAGGTAATCACAAACTTGGTGCCATTAGAGGAAAAGAAGAAGTCTGTGGAGAGACCTGCAAATAGCCAAAGGCCAGCCAGTAAGTTTATGTGGAAAAGCACACATGTGTGCTTGAAAAGCATACGTGGATCACAACTGCCCAGGTCCTCATGTGCCCACAACTGAGGTTTATGGGGAAATTCATGGGGGCCTTCACTCAGATGAATGACCCTCACTGAGTAATCAAAAACCAGGCGCCCAGGCATGGGAGTGAGGTACAAAAGATGCCATTTCTGCGGACACTGAACTGGGCTACCACCTATCCCAGATCTGAGGGTTTCAGAACTGAGAACTGGGGCATGAAATTTGGAGTATGGGATCCCCAAGACATGGGGCACAGGGCGGACACAGCACCCCCACGCCATTGAGGCATTCCATGCCACCCCCATTCAGTTCCCTGGAGACCCATGGGGAAAAAGTAGTTTTGGAAGGATACTAGGAAAGATCTCTGGTGCCACCTACCACCTACTGATCACAACAAAATCACCAACTTCCTGATGGAAGCCAGGGATTCTAAAACCACCCTCAGTCTCTAAGAGGGGGAGGGCCATGCAAACGAGGATAAGAAGGGAAACAAGGCTGGAGCAAGACCCCATTCTGGAACTGAAAGCCAGGCACAGGATCCAGGGCATGGGACGTGCCATTACAGTGGGCACTGCATAGGGTGACAGCCAGCATTTTGGATCTGCTAGCCCTGGAATTGAGAACTAGAGCACATAATTCAGGGCACTGATTCCACACAGCTGTGGACACAGCACCTGGTGAACATGGGGCAGACACAGCACCCAGCTTGAACAATTGCCCCTGTGTTGAGGTGCTCCCCTCCACTCCTCCATTTCTCAGAGAGCTACTGAGGAAAATCACAGGTCAGCAAGTACAGTTCTTTGGTGTCAACTAGTGACCAGAAAAAAATCACTAACTAGCTGATTCCCTGCAGGAACTGAGTAAATGTAAGTGACAGTGCCCAACAACACAGCCACAGCATCAAAACCCTGGTGGAATTTTGACCTAACGGTACTGGACTCAGTCTGGTAAACAATTTCCAACACCACTTTGCAGAGCACTGCAAAGAGATGCCTGCCAACACCAGTGGCACAATGTCCCAATGCATACAAATAATTAGAAAGCAAACAGCAGGGAGAAGGAAACATACAAATAACCAAGAAAGCACACAGGGGAAGAACACAACACAAAAAGAAAAACAGTCACCAGAGCTCAACAATGACATGGAAAAACTTCTCTGCCTATCAGAGAATTAGTAGTCATCATGATTAAAAAGTGTAAAGAAAGCGAAAAGGAAAATAATGATATGAGACAAATAATCAATGAACTGAAGACGAAATCAAGACCTTAAGAAATGTAATAAAAGAAACACAGGAGGGCCTCCCTGGCAGTGCAGAGGTTGAGCACTGGGCTGTGAAGCTGCCCATAGCCTCTGCAGCGCTGGTTCGATCCCTGGCCGCCGGCGAGGGTCCCGCATGGTGCACAGACATCTCCTGCCACACCTGCTGCTCCCCTCAGCAGTGTACTTCGTCAGTCTGCCTGCTCTGCTCTCCCCTCTGGTTCTGGTGAATTCTCTCACCCTCCCGTGCTTCTGACGGTACCCAGTGCTTGTATAAATAAATAAATAAATCTTAAAAAAAAGACCAAGGTTATTAAAAAAAAAGAAACAGGAGATTAAAAGATCATAGGAGGAGATAAAGAACTCTGGGAAAAGCATGAAAACAGAATCAATGAAATGGAAGAATGGATCAGTACTCTCAAAGATACAGATATAAAAAGAACCAAAAGAGAAAAGGAGAGAGAAGTTCAAAGGAAGGAGAATGAGGACAATCTTTAACAATTACCAGACTCCATGAAGAGAGGAAATGTAAGTTGTATGCATTCCAGAAGGTGAGGAGAGAGACAAAGGAACTGAAAATTTTTCAAGGAGGTGATTGAAGAAAACTTTCCAAGCATGAAAAAAGAGACTAATATGGACATACAAGAAGGGAGAAGAACTCTCAGTTACCAGAATGAAAAGTAAACCACAGCAAGACACATAATAGTAAAGCTTGCAAAAGTCCAAGACAAGCTAAAAATAATAAAACTGGCAAGGGGGAAGAAACAGACAACTTCTAAGGGAAAACAAATCAGGTTAACTTCTGACTTTCCAAAGAAACACTGCGGGCAAGAAGAGAATGGAGTAACATGTTAAACAAATTTCAAGATAATAAATGCCAACCAAGAATGCTTTACCCTGCAAAGCTCTCCTTCCTCTATGAAGAAAAAATATGGACCTTCTCAGATAAACAGAAACTCCAGAAGTTCTTTACAACTAAACCTCCACTCCAAAATTTCTACAAGAAGTCTTTTTATTTATTTATTTATTTATTTATTTATTTATGCAAGCACTGGGTACAGTCAGAAGCGCGGGAGGGTGAGAGAATTCACCAGAGCCAGAGCAGGGAGCAGAGCAGGCAGAAGGACCGAAGTACACTGCTGAAGGGGGCAGCGGGTGGCAGGAGAGGTCTGCGCGCCATGTGGGACCCTCCTTCAGTGGCTGGGGAGCAGCCAGGGATCGAACCGGCGCTGCAGAGGCTGTGGGCAGCTTCGCAACCCAGTGTTCAACTGCTGCGCCACCGGGGAGGCCCCCTACAAGAAGTCTTAAAGCCAAAAAACAACAAAGGAATGAAAAAAAAAGAACAGAATAAAGCAAGGAATAAAATCACAAAACAGACAAACAAAATGGCAAACACAGATGCCAACAAATCAATATTAACTCTAAATGTAAATGGATTAAATTCATCAATAAAAAGATACAGAGTAGCAGGCTGGATTAAATAAAAAAATCCAGGCTTCTGCTGTCTCCAGGAAACACATTTAATGACAAAAGATAAATGTAGACTGAAAGTAAAAGGTTGGAAAACAATCCTACAAGCAAATGGACTAAAAAAGAAGGAACAGTTATATCTATATCTGATGAAATAAACTCCAAATTAAAAAAAAGGTAAAAAGAGGCATAGATGAACACTACATTTTAATCAAGGGGACAATACATCAAGAAGATGTAACAATCATCAACATATACTCACCAATTGAAGGAGAACCAAAACATATTAGACAGTAAATTTCAGTTCTGAAAACAGACATTAAAGAAAATACATATATAGTGGGAGACTTCAACACCCACTCTCACCAATGGACAGATCAATGAGACAAAATATAAACAAAGACACTAGAGCCCTAAATAAAGATATAGAACTCATGGACTTAACAGACATTCATAGGACGCTACACCCAAAAAATCCAAGTAGACATTTTTCTCAAGTGCACATGGATCATTCTCCAGAATTGATCACATACTGAGCCACAAAACAAACATCAACAGATACATGAAGATCAAATCATTCCAACTATATTCTCTGATCATAAAGGCATTAAACTACAATGAAATCAAGACAAGAAAACAAGGAACCCTCCCACTTAATAGAGATTGAAATACACAGTACTGGAAGACCACTGGACTAATGAGAAGATCAAAGAAGAAATTAAAAAATACGTTGAGGTGAACAACAAGGAGGACACCACTTTCCAAAATATATGGGATAGAGCAAAAGCAGTAATGAGGAAAATATATAGCAATACAGGCTCACATCAAGAAACAGGAAACAAACTAATCTCACATCTCAAAGAACTAGAAAAAGAATAACAAAACAACAACAACAACAACAACAAACCCCTAAAGCCAGTAGAAGAAAGGAAATAATAAAAATCAAAGCAGAAATAAATGAAATAGAAATTAAAAACCCAAAAGGTCAATGAAACCAAAAGTTGGTTCTTTGACAAAATAAACAAAATAGACAAACCTCTAGGCAGGCTCACAAAGAAAAAAATGGGAGAAAACACATATAAATAGGATTATAAATGAAAGAGTAGAAATCACAATAAACTTGGTAGAAATCAAGAGAATAATCAGAGATTACTATGAACACTTATATGCAAACTAATTCAACAATCTAGAAGAGATGAACAAATTCCTAGAACCATACAATCATCCAAAGCTAGATAAAGAAGAAATAGAACACCTAAACAGACCAATTATAGGCAGTGAAATTGAAGCAATAATCAAAACACTACCCAAAAACAAAACCCCAGACCCAGACAGCTTCACAAATGAATTCTACCTAACGTTCAGCAGTGAATTAGTGCCTATCCTACACAAACTCTTTAAAAAAATTGAAAAAACAAGGAATAATACCAAATATGTTTTATGAAGCCAACATTATCCTAATACTGAAACCAAACAAAGACAACACAAAAGAAGAAAATTGCAGGCTATGGAACACTGATACAAAAATCCTCAACCAAATCCTTGCCAAGAGAATCCAACAATGCATCAAAGGGATAGTGCACCACGATCAAGTGGGATTCATCCCAGGGGCACAAGAATGGTTCAACACACAAAAATCAAGCAGTGTAATCTAATACATCAACAAAAAGAAAAATAAAAACCATATGATCATATTGATAGATGTTGAGAAAGCATTCAACAAAGTCTAACATCCATTTATGATGAAGGCCCTTGAAATTCTTGGGATAGAAGGAACACATCTTAACATGATAAAAGTCATATATGACAAACCCACTTCCAATATGATTCACAATGGCAAAAACCTGAAGACCTATCCTTTAAGATCAGGAACAAGACAAGGATGTCCACTCTCACCACTGCTCTTCAATAAAATACTGGAGGTCCTAACCAGAGCAATGAGACAAAAGAAAGACATACAAGGAATCCAAATAGGGAAAGAAGAAGTAAAACTATCACTATTTGCAGATGATATGATAATATACATAGAGAACCCTAAAAACTTCACAGAAAAACTACTCAAAATAATCAACCAGTTTAGTAAAGTAGCAGGATACAAAATCAACACACAAAAATCAGTAGCCTTCCTATACACAAAAAATCAATCTGAAGAAGAAAAAATAAAAAAAAATCTCTTTTATAATTGAAACCAAAATATCAAATACTTGGGAATAAACCTATCAAAAGAGGTGAAGGACCTATACAACGAAAATTATAAAACACTGTTAAAAGAAATAGAAGAAGACACAAAGAAATGGAAAGACATCCCCTGCTCATGGATTGGAAGAATTAACATTATTAAAATGGTCATCCTGACAAAAGCGATTTACAGATTCAATGCTATTCCAATAAAAATTCAATGACACCCTCCAAAGAAATAGAATAAATATTGATGAAATTCATATGGAACCACAAAAGAAAAAAAAAAAAAAACACTAATAGCCAAAGGAGAATGGAGGTAGCACATTCCCAAACTTCAAACTGTACTACAAAGCTATAATAATTAAAAGTTTGGTATTGGAACAAAATAGACACACAGACCAATGGAACCAAACAGAGACCCCAGAAATAGAGCCACATTTATAAGGACAGCTAATCTTTGACAAGGAGAAAAGAATATGCAGTGGAACATGGACAGTTTACTCATAAATGGTGCTGGGGAAACTGGACCACCACAAGCAAAACAATGAAACTAGCTCACTACCTCCCACCATGCACAAAAATCAACTCAAAATGGATAAAAGAACTGGACATAAGACCTGAAACCATAAAATATATAGAAGAAAATATAGGTAAAACACTACAAGACATGCATCTCAGTAACATCTTTTTTAAAAAAAAAGATTTATTTATACAAGAACTGGGTACAGGCCATAGGTACAAGAGGGTGAGAGAATTCACCACAGACAGAGCAGGGAGCAGAACAGGCAGACAACTGAAATATTGCTAAGGGAAGCAGTGGACAAGACAGGAAAGGGCTGCCACACCATTTGGTATCTCCCTGGTTGGCCAGGAATCGAACCCACGCAGAGGTTGCAGATGCTTCACAGCACTGTGCTCAACCTGCCAAGCCACCAGGGAGGCCTCAGTAACATCTTTAAAGACTCATTTCCCAAAGCAAAGAAAGTGAAGGAAAAGATAAACACCTGGGATTGCATGAAAAGCTTCTGTACAGAAAAAGAGATATTAACCAACACAAAGAGACACCACACTAGTAGGAAAAAAATTATGCACTCCATACAACTGAAAAGTACTGATCACAAAGATACACCAAGAACTCACATGACTCAACAAAACAAAGTAAACAATACAGTAAAAAAATGAGCAGACTAGGGCCTCCCCGGTGGCGCAGTGGTCGAGCGCTGGGTTGTGAAGCTGCCTGCGGCCTCTGTGGCACCGGTTCGATCCCTGGCTGCTCCCCGGCCACCGGAGGAGGGTCCCACATGGCGCGCAGACCTCTCCTGCTGCCAGATGCTCCCCTCAGCAGTGTACTTCGGTCCTTCTGCCTGCTCTGCTCCCCGCTCTGGCTCTGGTGAATTCTCTCACCCTCCTGCACTTCTGACTGTACCCAGTGCATGTGTAAACAAAACAAACAAACAAACAAGCAAATAAATAAATAAACATGCCTCTATTTAAAAAAAAAAAAATGAGCAGAATAGGGGTCTCCCTGGTGGCACAGCATTTGAGCTACCATATGACCCAGCAATTCCACTTCTAGGGATCTACCCAAAGGACACAAAAACATTGATTCAAAAAAGAACACCTGTACCCCTGTTTATTGCAGCAACATTTACAACAGGTAAAACCTGGAAACAACCCAAATGCCCAAAAACAGATGACTGGATCAAGAAGATGTGATATATATACACTATGGAATATTATTCAGCAATCAATAAAGATAAATTCTTGCCATTTTGCAGCAACATGGCTGGTGCTAGAAGGAATTATGCTCAGTGAAATAAGTTAGAAGGAAAAAGAAAAATATCGGATGATTTCACTTATAGCAAGAATATAGGGGAACCAAATAAGACTTCAGTGTAAAAAAATAATAACAGTACAAAACACAACAAAGCAAAAACAGGTAATTATAAATTAGAGACATCCTGCAGAGGAGGAGGAGGGAGAGAATAAGAAGGAGGGAAGGAGGAGCACAGTGGACTGTGGCAATGGTGCACAGGTGGATTGGTGAAGGAAATTCTATGGTGACTACACCTAGGGGGGAAGAAAAAATTGTTTAAAAATGAACAATGGGACCTCTCTGGAGGTGCAAGGGGTTAAGACACAACCTATGAAACTATCTGCAGTCACTGCAGCATGAGTTCCATCCCTGGACAGGGAGCTACCACATGGCTCAGCAGACCTCTCCTGACTTGCCTGCTGCTTCCCTTCAGCAGTGTATTTCAGTCAGTCCTCCTGTTCTGTTCCCCACTCTGTCTCTGGTGAATCCTCTCACCCCCCACACCTCTGCCTGTACTCTAGTTCTTGTATATGCAAACAAAAAAATCTTGGGGAAAAAAATGAACAATGATGTAAAAATTAAAAAAAAAATTAAATAATAAAAAAAGTGTTGGTCCCATGGGTCTTCCCTCTGCCATCTCCATGGAAGGACATCGTAGTTCAGGTGCTGGAGGATGAGCTCATGGACCTGGGCCTGTCACCAGCCTTTCTCCCTGAGGCTGTCCTCCCTCAGCCAGGAGCCAGTGACAACATTGATGTGAACAAACCAGCAAAAGTCCACGTGGTCAAAGATGCATGAGTAAAGCCAATGGAGTTTAGTCAAGTCCATCCCAGGTTAGCTGAAGTCTCCATTGTAAATACAATCCATTACTATAGGCCACTGAGATGTTGTCTGTGGTCATTTGTTACACAGCATCACTATAGTGATAGGTAACTAATAATAATGTGATAGACATATTATTAATGTTCCTGACATCAATAACAGACTCGACATGAGTCTGCAGCATGGAAGCTTGGAAGCCTCTTCAGTTCCCTCTTCCACTTTGAATTCTGTGACCCAATTCTATTCATTTAATTGGGTCTCGTTTCTTCTTTTTTTTTTTAAGATTTATTTATTTATTTATACAACCACTGGGTACAGTCAGAAGCATGGGAGGGTGAGAGAATTCACCAGAGCCAGAGCGGGGAACAAAACAGTCAGACTGACAAAATATACTGCTTAGGGAGCAGCGGGCGCTGCAGGAGAGGTCTGCATGCCATGTGGGATCCTTGCCGGTGGCCGGGGATTGAACAGGAACTGCAGAGGCTGCAGGCAGCTTCACAGTCCAGCACTCAACCACTGTACCACCAGGAGAGGCCCTCATTTCTTCTTTTTTTTAAGATTTATTTTTATTTATTCATGCATACAAGAACTGGGTTGTAGGTGAGAGGTGCAGGGGTGAGAGAATTCACTAGAGACAGAGTAGGGAGAAGAACAGGCAGGTTCACTGAAATACACTGCTGAGGGGAACAGCAGGTGAGACAGGAGAGGTCTGCCATGCCCTGTTGGTCAGTTCCCTGGCCAGGGATAGAGCTCATGCCTCAGTGGCTGGTGACAGCCTGGTAGCTCAGAGACTTTAACCCCACCAGGGAGGCCTCTAATTGGGTCTTATTTCTAAACCTCAATGATGGATGAACTCCTGTCCACACTCAGCCATTGTGTGAAGCCAGCCCTCCTTTCCACAACATAAGTGCGTTTCACATCTCCAGTAATTGTCCCCTCTCTTTTCCTCCCCACTACTGCCAGAGTCATCATTCTAAGTGCTATTATGCTGAAAATCTTCAAAGATCCACATACAAACACCACAACATGCATACTAAGACTCATATCTATGACAGACTTCCTCCCCAAACCTCTTCTTCCTGTGTTGTTCAGATTTTTTAGCACCTGTGGCCTCAAGGCCCAATACCCCAAACCCAAGAATTTAACTGCTGTTGTCCACAATCACCAGGCACTGTGACTCCATCCTCCTTTCTTCATCTGGTCTGATGGGCTTTATGGAACTTGTCTAATAAAATGACATCCCAGCTCAAATACCTATGTCATATGGAGTTTTATGATTACCTTTGGTAGTATTAATCAACCACCCTCCACCTCTCCACCATAGAGTCATAACACGTTTTCATGACAGTATTGTCACCTCACAACACCCAGCTCCTCACTCTCCTCCACCAGCCATGAGAACACCATGTGAGCAGATCACACACCAAACACACGCTCCCCCAGGTCATTTACATGGGCTGTTCCTCCACATAGAAATTCCCTCTCCTATAACGTATAACATTTCTATAGCCAACATTGTTGTGTGATATGTAGGGAAGCTATTAAAGGACAAACTCCAAAGATTTTTTTCTTCACAATGATAAAAATTTTCCTCTTTTGTATATTTTTTTTCTTTTCTTTTCATTATACCTATAATAGAAAATGGGTGTTATTTAACCTATTATGGCAATCATTTCACTGTATATGTAAATCAATCATCATGCCATATACCATAGAATTACACATGATACCTATTAATTATCTGTCTATAAAACTGAGGAGAAAGGAACACTCACACATCAGATATCTACTCAGCTGTATTCCCACTTCCCTGGAGTCTTTGCTCCCATGGCACCAGCCTCAGCTACTATATATTTCTGCAACCTCCCCTCAGCCCCAGCCCCCCATTGCTGAGCCATTTCCCTACTCCATTTAGCTTCCTGTCTTCATCTCTTCTCACTTCCCAGCATCATTTATGCCTTGGTTATTATTATGATTCCTCTATCTCCTACTACAATATAAACTCACAGAGTAAAGAACTTTATTAGATTTGCTGATGTATCCAAGTGTTTAGAACAGGGCTAGGCAAGTAATAAATACCCTTTATATTTACATTTAATAAAGCATGAATTAATAAGCCTATTTGTACTCATATGTGAAATAAAAAAACTAAATTCCATTGCCCTTATTTTCTCCCCAATTCCAAAACTCCAGGACTCTGAGATATTTAACATGTCACCAACCTGCCACCTTCAGCTCCAAGCTGGCTTGCCCATGGAAGACTCCGTTGCTGAAGAAGCAGGTGTACAGCCCGTTGTCAGCAGCCTGGACCTTGTGGATGTGCACAGCAGCCTCCCCTATGCTCAGTAATTTTCCCACCAGCGAGGTTCGCCCTGTGTACTGGCCATCAGCTTCTCATTCTGCTCCTGTCGGTCTTGATAGGTGAACACTGACTCCAAGATATTGGACCGGAACCACCTCAACTCCATGTTATCTGCATTCATGGCTGGGTATAAGGAGCAGGGCAGTGTGGCATCCTCACCCAGCACGGCCACAATGGGATCCAAAGGGCCAAATACACGGAAACTCTCTATGAGAACAGACATGGGAGTTAGAAACATGAGAGATACACCCAGAGCAGGGCACACACACCGTCACTGGGGGAGGCCCAGGCAGGATGAGAGATGGTGTCCAATGAGAAGACAGCTGCCCTGAGGATTAGTAGTGACAATTCTGAGTCTGAGAGTGATCTTCCAACCACAACCTGTGGTCCAGAAAAAAATGTGAAGGATGTTCTCTCATTCACTGTATACATGATAGGACCTTCAATGAAGAGCTCTAATTCCATGGTTTTCACCTTCATTATCACAATCACCAGAATGGTTTATAATGCAAAATGAGGGAGCCCTACCCCAGATGTGATGCTGTAGATTGGGATATACCCAAAAACATGTATTACAAAGATATCCAGTGGGACAAAGATGGTGTCAAGGGAAACTCATAATGTCATTGCACAGAGGATCATTAATGTGAATGAGTGAACAG
The DNA here is from genome assembly GCF_014898055.3 of Talpa occidentalis. Lineage (NCBI taxonomy): Eukaryota > Metazoa > Chordata > Mammalia > Eulipotyphla > Talpidae > Talpa > Talpa occidentalis. The sequence continues at coordinate 51,289,849 of NW_023602073.1, read as the reverse complement.
GGCATCCAGAGAACACAAGGCTTGTGATAAAACTGGACACTCTCATATAGCAGTCACCAGGAAGACGGCACCAAGAGGGATATAGGATAATCATGCTTTACTGACCATGTTTCAAAAACTGTAGTGCTGTCACTCAAACAGTCACGTGACCCTGGGCAGCGCAAGCTGACAGTGAGGAGGCTCACAGCTCTGACTGGGTGCTCCCAGCTAACAAGGTCCCCAGTGAAGAAACAAGGCACAGAGCTGGATGCACCTCCACAACCCCCTCCTCAGGACTGGCCCGCCCTCCTGAAGCTCAGGGACAGTGGTGCACAGGGCAGAGTCTCAGGACTGAACTGAGAGAGGCGGGTGTCAGGGGTGCCACAAACATGAGCTCACATGCCCCAGCCAGAGCACCCACCCAGAGGCTGGATGACTGCAGCCCCACAGTCTCTGACTCAGCATCTCAAGGATCAGGTCTCTAGATCTGCATAAGTTACAAATCTAAAAAGACATAAAACTACAGGGTCACCTGATAGAAAATTAGGATTAGTGCAAATCTCTTTAAACATCTCAGATGTTTAAAAAAAAAAATAGGAAATTAAAGCAGAAAAAAAGCACCAGAAACATGCTTCATAGCAACTTGAGACCACAAGGGAATATGAAATCACAAAGAGAGAACAACTGTCCAATATACAACTACAAAGAGCTGGAAGATCTTATCTTTCTATCAAGTACAGTTCAAATTGCCATAATAAGAAAGTCAAAGAGATGGAGAAAACACAGAAAAGTGAATCAAATAGATAAAACAAAATTCAGAAAAATAAATTGAATTTCTTGGGAAATAAATCAGTAAACAGAAAATAAAAACTGAAGCCTTAAATTAATATCACAGAGATGAAGGCTGTAAAAAAGATCAAGAAAGAAGCTACTCACTCCTGGGGAAGCTACTGGAGCAGAGTAGACCAAAGGGAAGATGGAATCAGTGACCTCATGATAATAAAGCACAAAGGAAAGAAAAGAGAAAAATGAAAAAAACTGCAAGAACTAACTAACTGCATGAGGAGAGGCATCATCAGCATAATGGATACTCCACGACTCAAAGAGAGAGAGACAGGAACAAAGTCATATCCAAAGAAATAGAGTAAAATATACACACACACACACACACACACACACACAAAATGAAATAGTACTCAGATATTTTTTAAACAGGTCACACCATGCCTTTAAAGCAACATGGATGGAACTTGAGGAAATTACTCTAAGTCAAATGGACTAAGACAAATGCTGTATGATTGCACGTATTTGTGGACTAGGAAGAGCAAAAAATCTATTAAACAAAAAATCAAACCTTTAGAACTGTCAACATGTAGCAATTACTAGAGGGGGAGGAGGGAGGAGGGAATAACTTGGTGGATAATTATGACGGGAACTTTGGTAGCTGGTGTGTGTGAAATGTACAAGTGCTGGGGTGAGAAACTGTATACCTAGAATCTATAGTGTGTAAATTAGTGTTCTTTCAATTACAAATAAAGAGGTTTCCCAGCCTGCTCCCCAGACAGACCCCTTGTCCTAATGAGGCCTGGGAAGGATAGGACAGGACTGTGATGTCCTCAGGAGCCCCCTGCACCCCCAAATAGCCACTTCTCACCTGTGCTGCCCCAGCTTGGCCTGAGCCCCTCCTCTCTCACCTGGAGACACACAGACTAGTCTCTCCTGCCACCCCCAGTCTGGGCCCCTTTCACCTGGGAGCTGAACCAGGTCCTGATCTGCTCACATCCTGGCAGGGGATCTCCATCCTCACAGTCACCCCCAGCCCCACAGGGTTACCCCTCACCAGGCCTCTGACACCCACTCCTGTGTCCCTCCCTCTCCCTCTGCTCCAGCTGACCCTCAACCCTTCAGTCCTTGCACACCCTGCACCAGCCAGCTCCCCACAGACTATTCATTCCATGGGACTTCAAACCCCAAACACCCCATCCCCAGAGCTTTGCTCCCATCCCACCATCACACTGACCCCCTTGATGGACACAGCTTCCCCCTCAACATCCCTCTCTCCTCATCCCTCCTTTCAGCTCTGCTGCTAGGTGAGGGTGGGATGGGTTTCTTGCATTTATTATTCACTGTCTCCTGTGAGACAACAAGCTTTCTGAATGGGGATCTGTCTGTTATGTACACAGAACCGGGCACATGGCTGATAACTTTAAAATAATGGTGAAATGGAAAGTAATAGTGACTGACAAGATTTTCCAATATACGTAGAGTCAAAAGCAAAAAATGAAGGGAAAGTTATTTCACATTTTTTCATAGTTGACTTCTTGAAGAATCACAACCCCCTGACTGAGCAATTGTCATCCCTCTGCCTCATGTTACAGTTCAGTGATTGCTCTTAACTGAGTCATCACATGAGTGGTTGGAGAGCACCCCCATTTTCTAGAGCCAGGGCCCCCACTCAGCCATCCTTCCTGAAGGAAGAGCTCCCATAGCCCCTAGGCCCCACCAACCGGAGGGAGACACAGGACAGGGAGGGACACACTCACCTTGGGATCCCCCAGGGGGCAGCTGGAGGAGGAGCAGCAGGGAGGGGAGGAGGCAGAGCACAGAGCTGGGGCAGGAGCAGGACACCATCTCCTCAGGGCTAGGGAGAGACAGGGCAGGAGACAGCTAGGCCCACACAGAGGAGCATGGCAGATCTGGGCTCAGGGGGAGCATGGCCCAGGGACCCCCACCCGCAGGAGCAGGGGTCCTTCAAGTGGCCCCTTAGGCCCTGAGACCAAGGAAGACAGACTTGGCTCCTCTCAGGGCTTCTGAGCCTTTGCGCTGTTAGAAACCATGAGGTTATTGGAGAAAAACATCCTCCCTCTCTTCCCACCCTGTGGAACCCACACCCCAGACCCACTCTACTCAGAACCCCAGGCCCCTCCTGGGTCTGGGATGCAAAGAGCCCTTCCGTCCCCATCATCACACCCAGTTGTTACCAGCCAGGTGCAGCAGTCTGGGTGTCAGGGGTTCCTGAAGGATGGGAAGGCATAGGCACAATTGTAGAGAAATGATTAGGGAAGAGGAAAGGGGAATAAGGAGACTCAGACACTTGATCAGGGTGTGAGCATTATCCTGCTGAGGGTCTCAGCAACCCTTTATACATTTCAAGCAAACCAGGAGAGTGCATAAGCATATGCATTAGGGCAGGAAGATAACAATCATCACATCTTTCTCAGGAACAGCCAAGGGTTTATTTGCCCTCCTGCAGAGGTCGTGACATTTATTATTTTTTGATTTAAAGAAGGCACATTTGCTAAACAAAAGTGTTCTTAGAATAGTCATTTACTTTAAACAAGCAAACAGTCATTTTATTACTACCAAAAACTTATGTGACTGAAACTAACATTTCTATGTTTGCCATAGTGAAGGATTAACTAAGGGCTAGGGGAAACAAAGGGCAGGAAGTTACCTGGGGGAAGGGAGACAAAGGGATTTTTTCTAACTAACCTATAAAGTTTAGACTAACATATAACCAAACAATTAAAGCAAAAAACAGAAGGCTTTTATGTAAAAATCATCATCTATAGTATATTTTTATATTGATTTGATATTAAGGAACCAAGGGCCTGGAGGGCATTAATGCCAGGCAAGCCACACTGACTCTCCCTAGCTCTGATTAAGGGAGGAATTCTCCTAATCTAAACAAAGAGTTTTCTACCTATTACTCCTCTACTTATCTACTCAGCCTTGTTTATGTATCTAACTTTAAGATCAAAGGACAATTTCCTTTTTCATAAGATTGCTGGTTGTTGTTTTAAGGAACTACAAATATTTCATCAGGGACAGGGGCTGAGATGGAGCTTTTGATTCTCAAAAATGGTTGGTATGTTAAGTATCAGTAGTTGTAACATTGACTATTTCCAAGTGCATTATTTGTGCTGCCATGGTTACTAGCTCAACCAGTCACAAAATTGCTGTTGACTTATTCTTGAATGCATACTCTAACAGCTACCATACCAATTGTCACCTCCAGGGGAATCAGCCCTAAACAAACAGGAAGAATTTAGCAGGAGCCTGCTATGGAGCCTCCTGGCTCATTAGGAATTTTCTTACACTTAGAGCATGGCTTACATCTGCCACCCAACTGCTGTCTTTAATTTTAAAGTAAAAGAATTCCCTTCTCCATTTAGCCTTGCCTCAAAAGACCACACCTCCATATTAAAGACTTGGCTGAGAAATGTTTACAGCCTTTTGTTCCCAGAAGTTTTTTCACTGGTTAATGTAAGGCCAAATGTTGAATTGCTGCCTTTTGGCAGAGAACTAGTAATTTTATAAAAAATGTAATATTTGTATCATGCAGTGCCATTTGTCATCAAATTGGTTATTCAGTAATTGATCAAAAAGCAGTTGCAGTTTTACTTTTAAATGCGTATTTTTGCAATGGTAGAAACTAGTCATAAGCAAATGAGGAGAATCTTGGAGTCAGCTCACAAGATTCCTGATTTTTTCAGAAATCTGCCCCATGCCTGGAATTTTGTCAGAGGACATGAGTAGTATGGCTCCCAGCACCCTGTGACTCCCCAGGCCCCCATGTAGGACAGGCCAGAGCCTCCTTGTGTTCCTGTCCCCCTCAATGTGAGCAGGTGTCCCTAAGAAGCATCAGGACACAGGACATTGTCCCCAATGAGTCAGGATCCCCCACAGGCCCCTGTCCTGCTCTGTCTGCTTGTTCAGTTCACCTGAAGCTCAGTCCCTCCTCAACCTTGACCTGCCAGTGTTATAGGGAAGCCCCGATATTGAGCGGGTTGCCTGGCTGTGGGTCCTCACCCGCGTGCTTAAAAAGGACTTAATAATACCCCACTACAGGCATACACAAAAGGTTAATAAAAGGTTTATTTACAAGGGAAAAGGAAATAAGGAAAATGTACAACTCAGGGAGAAAATAGGGAAATAAAGTCTTTAATGCGTCCTACCCGATGCGCCGACCTGGAAACCCAAAGGCACTCTCAGAGCTGGACGGACGCTGCTAGCTGGTGGAGAGCCAAAATGGGGGACCCCTCCAAAACCCACGTGTCTGCCTCATATCAACCTGGCTGCTTAACCCACCTTCAGGTCCCAGCCACCTTCCCTTTGGTGGTCATGGGATTTGGAGTTCCCAGTGGCTTTGGCTTTGACCTGGGGTGGGGGTGGAGTCCACAAAGCCTATATGGAATTAGCTTTGGGACATCCTTTCCCCCTAACACCAGGGCCAAGGACAAGGTTCTGCCCCAAACAGAGTGGGAGCTGGATCAGATCCCCACTGAGGGCTTTGTCTTTGTCCTTTCTAACTCTGGGACAGATTCTTGCCTCAGCGGGGAGTGACCCAGTGGGACAGAGCAGCAGAGAAGTGAAAAGGAGTCCTGGTCAGAGAAAATACCCTCTAACCAATTACTACCTGTGATACAGTTAACAAGTTTGTCTTTCCCTCATTTTTTGCAATTCCCCTTATCTAGCATCAACAGGATTGATGACTTGTCTTTCCCATTTGTTGCAGCTTCCCCTCCCCTTGGGAAGAAAAAAAAAGCTGGCGGCCACCGGTTTCCCTGTAGACCCTTCCCCCTCGCCCTAAGGAAAACAAGTTGGCGATCACCCGTCTCTGTGCCTTGACACCTTCCCCTTCCCTTAAGATGAATGAGCTGACACCCATCCATCTCCCTGTTGAGCTGGCGCCCACTTGTCTCTGTGCGGACCGCTTCCCCCTCCCCTTCGCGGACCCCTACCCATCTCCCCCTGTATAAATACCCCTGCCCGCTGCCAAAGAGCAGGACGGTGGTTTTTCGGACATGAGTCTGCCTCCCTCCTCATTTGTCGACAAATAAAACCGCTTTCCTTTTCCTCAAACTCAGTTTCCTTTATTGGCTGAGGGAAACTGAGGCCTGCGTTCGGTAGCAATTTTGGCGAGCCAGCCAGGAGGTGGATGCCACTTCGGCTCTCCCAACCCCAACTCTGACTTCCAACTGACAGAGCTGTTGCCCGCTGCAGCGCACCAGGGCTCACCTATCTATGCTGGTCTGTGCTGTCAGAGAGGGGCCTGGGCATCCCGGGTGGCATCCTGACCCTCCTGCTGAGAGGGAGCGCCCTCTCTCCAGGAGGATGAGGGAGAGTCCCAGCAGCTGCCGGAGTTCTTTTTCCTCCGGGGAACTTCCCAAGTCCTCCTGGGGAGAGGCACAGCTCTTCTCTGCACCCTGGATTTACCTTGAGGAGATGGAAACTGGATGGAAAACCGCGGTCCCCTGGCGTTTGGTTTCACACATTCGGGAGGAATCTGAGTCTCCTCGCGGAGGGAGTTCAGGTCTCCTCATTTGGGAGGGAGTCTATGAGTCTCCCTCAATTTGGAGCGCTCTTTGGTGTGTTAGGCCCGGTTGAGTGGGAATTGGGAAACATTTGGTGTTTTTGTCACTTGATATCTATTTGGTATTTGGTATTTGGAGTTTCCCGTTTGTTTTTGGAAGCCAGGGATTTAGTTAAACTTATGAGAGGTGCCGTATTTGTTCCATCTAAAAGCCCCTTGGGGAAAATATTAACTGAGTGGTCGACCTGTAGCTACAAACCTATGTCTAAGAAGCAACCCCTATCACGGTTTCCCTGTAGGAGCCCAGGAAAACTGATTGTGGGGAACAGACTGATTTTTTTTTTAGCACAAGAGCCAGGCAATATACTCTCCTTTTCCACATTGGCTGGCTCACCTGTGAGCTCCTTTTATCTATGCTCTGCTAAAATCTTACCCTGACATTCAGTGTCAGTCCAGATGCTTTGGCTTTAGGCAACCTAAGATTATTCTGACTCTTCTAGGACATTGGCAGATGGCTGGAAGGACTGTAATTGTTCCAGAGAGAAAACTGGGCTTGGACCAGGACTTCTACTTGATGTTGTTTTTGGAGTTAGTGGGTCTGGAGTGCGGGGTCTTTGGGTTCACTATGGGAAAGGTGTTGCCAGAGCTCCTGTTTCAGGGACCTGCAGCAAGCTTCCCAGGCCAGTTTCTCCACCAGACAGAGACATTAGTTATATTGAAAGGGCAGGTTTATTAGGGAAAGGGGACAAGGAAAGTAAAGGAGACACAAGCGGGCAGGAACAGCTGCCCCAGGAGGGACAGGTTTGCTGAGAGAGGCCTGCGTGGTTGCAGGTGGGTGGCTTTGAGGAGAGTGACCTCCGCTGAGGGAGGTCAGTGAGGAGAGGCCCCAGAGAGACAGGTCATGGGCAGGCAGGGAGGCTGCTGCCCTGCAGAGGGAGAGGGTTGGTGAAAAGAGGAAGCTACTTAGGCACAGGTGGGCAGACGGAGTGCTCTCCAGAGCCTGTGCAGAGATTGAACGGATATAGTTGTCTTCTGTTTGGGAGGGATTCGCCCCTTGTGAGCCTTCGGGTTAGTTGCTGATTCTGGATAATTATGTAGAATCTGAAAGTGACCAGAGATTCTACAATAGGCCCAATTCTACAATAGGCCCAATCTCCATATCTTTAAACCTGCTTGGGTGTTATGCTTTGTAATCTAGGCATTGGAGACTGAGGATCTTGTTTCCATAGCTGTGTCAATGGCTATGCTAATCCCTTCTACCCAGGCCTCCAGCTCTTGGCATTTTGTGAGCCAGGTTTTTGATCTTGTGGACACCTCTTTTTCAGTTTTTCTATTCTTGTCTTACCTTACCTTTTCCCCATTTTATGCAAATAGATTTGTGAATCTGATCTTTGTGCCTGTGTAAGGAATTCAAGCAAGTATCTGGAATCAGGTCTTGGATAATTTAAAAATTTGGTATTTTTCTGCTTTTTATGTTTTAGTCAGATACCTAACTCAGTATTTACCAGTCACTGTAATAATTGGATGTAAAGTAAGCTGAAGAGAGTGTTCTCCACTTTAAGGAGGTGTTTTCTTCCTCTAAATTTGCAGGCTTTTTCTGATCACGTGCTGAGACTTCTGGGATCAGGCTCAGATGGTTTTGTCAAGATTATTTTGGACTTTCTAGTTAGCTATAAAGGAAGCTTGCTAGTTGGTTGGAAAATTTCTAAACTTCTTATTGACCATAAAATTTTAGGTTTCCTTGAAAATCTAAGTCTCTTAAAGTAATCAATTTACTAATCAAACTACATAGTAGGTTTCTGTAAATAATATTCCTTATCAAATTTCTAGTAAGAATCTAAGAACAAATAAGCTGCCAAGTTAAGATCTTAATTTGCCTCTTCTGCTGTCCTTCTCGTGGCCCATGTATATCTCATGGCCCATGTTCTATCTTTCTTAGGACCAGGCCTCATCCGTGAGGTCAAACAGAAACTAGGACTCTGTGAAGCAATTTGAGTTTTCTATGCTTGTCTTTAAAAATGGTTCCAATCTTGGGTTCTAGAGGTTTTAAAATGATTAAAATGGGATGCTTATTAGAACATGTAAGGACTTTAACTTCCATCTCTCTTATTGGAAACCTCCTTGATTAAAACAAAAACAAACAAACAAAAAAAAAACCAACAGAACTTAGATGGCTATATCAACTTAACTTGAAAACTTAAGTTGTTTTAGGAATTAGTCTATCTTTGTATTGAAAGGGATATAGTTTTGGTGAAACTGTCTACCCATCCAATATCTCTTCTAGGAATTTAAAGGAATATGTGGCCTTAGAAAACTGATAGGGAATTTTCTGCCCCACTTTCTTTAGAACCTAAGGGGCATTCTTACAAATATAACTTGAGAAATGTTTTCTTATCTGAAGGAGTTAGTTAGAAAAGATATTAAAAAACAAATTAATAATTGTTGTCAGTGTTGTCAGAAATATTGGTAAAATAACTATCTCTAAAAATTAGTGCAAATGGCCAAAATTCTAAATGAAAGAGATCTCTGTGTCTATGTCTTTGCCTTTCTGTTTTTTTGTCTCTGGAGGGTTACTGTGTTAAAAATCATTTTAAATGGCGCCTATATAAATTCTAATAGAAAAGAACCCAAATTTTGAGATCGCGATCTAAAATTTTTGGTAAACAAAAACTAGTTCAAAATGTAATGGTTTAATTAAAGCACATATGTCTTAGATTTATAATGTTGGGAGTTAAAAGTTTTATTGTATGTTAAATGTGTTTTAAAAAATTTGGAGTGGTCAAAAAAAAAAAAAAAAAAAAAGAAAAAATATTGACCTGGTCTATGTTAACAGAGGTAAGTGTGATTTTGTTTATAGCTGGACTTCTTTTTGATAAAATTTTCTTCTAAAAAGACTGGCCCGCTATTTATTTACCTTGAAAGAAATACCTTTGTTCCCCAGGTAAGCAACTTAATTGATTTTTCCTTCCCTTGTCCTAGCCAAGGAAAAAAAAAAAAAAAAAAAAAAACCTCTGGTATATAAATTTGTTTCATTTATAACTCTGCAATTTGAACTTCGTATCCTAAGAAAAACCAGAGCTACAGTTGGTATCTCTGTTCTTCTTATCATTATTTAAATGGTGGTATATTTTTCCTATAAAACTAAGGATTTACTAAGTTTAATAACGTAAGTTTGTTGACTGCTTGATGAGCTTTTGGTGTATTTTTGCTTCTTATAGTAGGAAAACAAAACTTTATTGTTATCATCCAGGAAAAAATAAAACATGTGTTTATGTATGAGTTATCCAGTACAAAGGAATAATAGCATAACAGCTCTAACAATGTCTTAAAGTAAAAAATGTGAGGCTTGCCTGTTAATTAGCTGAAGTTTTGTTGGGACAAGGCCTGAGTGGACTAAAAGTTTCAGGGAGTGACTGATGGACTTTCTCTGGCCAGGCGCCTGACTTGTGTGCCCCAGATGACCTCTTGGGAGTCTCCAGCTTCTGTACTCCCTGCTTGCTTTAAAGTGCGAATGTGCCTCTGCTGGGGCAATGGATGCTCTATTGCCTAATTGCTGGGGGCTTGAACTTTGGAAAAAGATCTCTGGGCCTGTGGGCATAAATAAAGACAAAAGTCTTCTATAACAGTCTTACAATCTAAAAATTAAAAACTAAAATGTTGTAACTCTAAATGCAAATAAAGCGAGATTGTGTTAAGATATGTATGTAAAAAAATATGCTAAAGGTCTGAAAAATTTAGTGTCAAAACAAAATAGCTATCTTGAAAAAAAAAAAGGTGTTAAAGCTTTGCAGATCTGAGAGAGGTATCTTAGTAAAATGCTATGTGCTAGAATGACTTGCTTTAGGAATATTCAAATTTATTATCAGTGGTGTACTTACGTAAAACCAAAATTTAATTTCTTTTCCATCTGCAGTAAAGGCTCAAGTATTCTTAAACTGCTTTTACTAGTTCTTGATGACAAATTAAAAACTGTTTAGGTAATCTGAAATCTTGGTTCTCTTTTACCCTTGGACTTGGTAAACTGAAAAATATAGTCCTGTCAGCATTGTTGAGCACTGTGAAAATATATCTACTTTTAAAAACCTCTAGTTATCACTCTGGGTACCTTAGTGTTGTTTTATAAAAATCTGTATATATTATTAAGCCTGTGAAGAAACTTTTCTTGGAGTCAAATTTCAGAAATGGTAAAGTTTTTTTTTGAATCAAGTAAAATTATTTGATGCGTCCTAGGACTCTTAATAAATTATTTTCCTTATAGCAAAATGCTAAAACACATTGGACCAATCTAGAAATGTTAAAACTTCATAAAAATTGTCATTGAGGGAAAAAGTTATACCTTTTCAGCATATATAAATTGATTAAAGTGTTCTAAAATATATGCGATTTTTAAAACCTAGTATGTTCTGGTATAATATTATTGGATGGTTCTGATTATACTGAAATATATATGTGTATGTGTGTCACAAAATGAGCAAACATCCTTGTCTTTTACCTTAAGCCATGATTTTAGGTATGGTCATTTTCGAGTTTTTGTTCTTTCTAAAGTTTATTTGCTGAGCTTTGTCTTTAAAAAAAAACTCACAAAAAGAGACTGACAATATAGATATGTTTTGGAACTGAAAAGACCTACTGAGCCTATAAAAATTTGATTTATGAAAATTACCAACAGAAGATGGAGACTTAATATATGGAAAGTACACTGAGGAAGATTTGAATAATATTTCATGACTTTAAAAAAAAATTAGTTTTAATGTTTTGGTTTTTTGGGTCTCCAGAAACCTTGTCTTTAAGCTGGGCTATGATCTTAACAATGACAATTTGCATCTTTTTATGAACAAACTGAAGCATTTGCTTTTCTCTTGTCTCATCCCAAAAATTTATAAGCAATATTTGTACTTCTCAGGACAATGTCTATCTTTGCATAATCTCAATAGGGAATTTTATTTATTTCTCCTTAACCTGGTAAATTAAACATGTTTTGTTAAAAGGCTTTGATTGAAATTCTTCTGGGAATAAACCGTGCTGAGCTGCGAAGAGCGAGCCAAGAAGATCCTGTCACCTTGCTTACTGGGTTCCAGAGACCTCCATGAAAAATGAGGAAGCTGCCTCCATGGACAGGACTGAGGAAAACCCTGGAAAAAGTCCTGGGAACCTTGAGAAGAGGAAATCTCAGGTGAAGATTGGTGAGACTGTGACTTTGATAAAGCCGGCATGGACTGGATGTTAAAAAGCTCACGCTAAGGCCTGTGGAATTTTCAACAAAGCCAACAACACTCTACTTGTTTACTCTGCCCTATGAGTTTATGCAAATATAGGGAAAATTGTTAAAATTAGATTTGGTTTACTATTTTACAGAATTGGGATGAGGGTAGAGAAAAATGTTTCCGTAACTATATTATTCTCTGGTCCTCTCCAGTGAGGGCTATAGCCTTAATGTCATCATCTTGAGGAAGAGAAAAAGTAATCCCTCTTACATTTAGGACTACGCTATGTTGTATATCTTGTCGCTGCCACACCAGCACCAAGACCTTAACATCATGTCGGGAACTATGGCACCAATAAGTGCAGGCCTTCCATCGTAAACCCCCACCACGACGACCCTGTTCAGCAGGAAGCAGCCAGATGACACGACGCCCCTTTTCCCATAGAAATGGAAGGTCATAACTGAGAGTGGGGATTATGATACAGTTAACAAGTTTGTCTTTCCCTCATTTTTTGCAATTCCCCTTATCTAGCATCAACAGGATTGATGACTTGTCTTTCCCATTTGTTGCAGCTTCCCCTCCCCTTGGGAAGAAAAAAAAGCTGGCGGCCACCGGTTTCCCTGTAGACCCTTCCCCCTCTCCCTAAGGAAAACAAGTTGGCGATCACCCGTCTCTGTGCCTTGACACCTTCCCCTTCCCTTAAGATGAATGAGCTGACACCCATCCATCTCCCTGTTGAGCTGGCACCCACTTGTCTCTGTGCGGACCCTTCCCCCTCCCCTTCGCGGACCTCTACCCATCTCCCCCTGTATAAATACCCCTGCCCGCTGCCAAAGAGCAGGACGGTGGTTTTTCGGACATGAGTCTGCCTCCCTCCTCATTTGTCGACAAATAAAACCGCTTTCCTTTTCCTCAAACTCAGTTTCCTTTTATTGGCTGAGGGAAACTGAGGCCGGCGTTTGGTAACACCTGAGAGGGCTGGCGGGACTAGGCCACGTTCCATGAAGGACAGACACTGAAGTTTGGCTGTGAATTCCCTTCTGGAGTCAGTCATTCTCTCTGAGACTATCTTCAAGTCTCTTAACCTTCTTGCCTCACTTTCCCCACCAGAAAATTGGGAATATTATCAGCATCTCCCAACCAAGGTTGGAATGAGAATTACATGAATCATATTTGAAGAGACACTACCTGTAATTCTAGAACAGCATCCTGCTCCAGGGGTGTTACAGACACATTATTGAAATAAGTGAAGTACAATCTTCAATGAGGTTGTCCTAGGTCCTCTTAGAGCTGCACCATTTCCTGTGCCACCTCCCACCCCACCCAAGCCCACCACCTTCTCAACTCCTCCTGACATTCAGCTGCTCCCCACTTTCCTCTTCTTAAAAGAAACATGCCTTCTAAACTGACATACCTGCTTTGAAATTGTGGGGCACCTAGGGCATCCTTTTGAGAAGATTCAGTTGTTCTAGCAGTCCCCAAATCTTCTTACAGAGTCTGCACCTGCTGTTAGCTCCTCAGGACCATGCTGGGTGCCAAGGGGGCCTCGTGACTCAAAGATGAAGGTTCCCTGGAGAGTAGACAGGCCGAATCTGGCATTCGTTGAAGGGTGCCTGTAGAGACCAGGCCGTGGGTCCTCGTGAATTTTTCCTAGAAAAAACAATGACCCTTCTCAGGCTCCTTCCAACATTTGAAAGTGAAAGCTGAAATGCAATCCCAGCAGCCTCCACCCTGCCCTCTGGACAGTGCACCCTGGTTATTAGCAGGGAAACAGCAGGATCAGAGGAGCCAGCAGAAGGAAGGGCAGGCATCCTGACACAACTGCAGGCACAAGGGAGGTGCCCATACAGCACCCACTGTTGAACACCCACTGTGCTCCAGGCTGCTTGGCTTCCAGACTCAGAACTCAGGACTGACACTGAGCCCCATCAGGACTCAGCCTGTGCCCGATAGTGACCACCTCAGTGATCTCGTGTCACCTGTCATCCCACATGGAAGAGACTGTGAGGAGCCCACAAGGAGGCTGTTTCTATTTTCCTCACAGCAGCTGACCCAGGAGCCCCCACCCTGGACACCAGGAGTTAGCACTGGGCACCAGGATCTGCCAGGACCTGGCCCTGCCCACACTGCATGGCAGAGCCTGCGTCTTGTTCAGATGCTAATGTTACACAAGACCTGGTCACAGTGAGCAGACCCTGTCCCTCCAGGACACGGGGTCACCAGGAAGGCCCGATTCTATGTCTCCAAGGAAACCAGGGAGCCTGGGCCTCCCCTCCCCCCTCACTTCCTGTGATTTCCCCTCCTCAGTGAAGGGCACCTGTGTCCACCCAGTTATCTCTGCCAGAGACTCCAGGGTCACCTTCACAGTCCACACCCCACCCAGTATATTTCCAGTGCACCCAAGTGTTTAATCCATGTCCATAGCCAGCACCTGTTCTAAGCCACCTGCATTTCTTATCTGGCCAATGCACTGACATGTTCATGGTCTCCCCACAACAACTTCAGCCTTACTTACACCTGCTCATTTTCCTTCCAAGGTCATGACAGAAGTGTCAAATCAACTCCCACCTCATCCCTTCAGGGGATTGCTCTGCTTTAAGGAGGGGCTCCCAGGCCTCCCCTATCCTCTCTGACCCCCTCCCATTGCTCTCCCAGGGGCCCCCTCTGGCTCAGGTGACTCCTCCAACTCAGGGAGCTCTCCCAGCCTCAGGCCTCCTCACAGTCACTGATGTTCCTGTTGCCTCTGCTCCCCAAACCCCTCATACTTCAGGCCTCCCCTGAAGCAACCTGCTCAGAGGGAGCTCTGCAGACCTCTCAATCTGCTTTGTGCACCCCACACTTACTTGATGGGGTTGCAAGGCCTGTTCTCCCCTCAGCCTGATGTATGTCATCTGGGAACCATGTGGGATCCCAGAAGGAGGCCCTGTGAGTCCTGCTCCATGTCCAGCAGGGAGGCGCCTCGCCAGCCTCAGCTGAGCTTGTCTACAGAGGAGATGCTGCTGCTGCCCATTGTCCCCTAGGCCTCATCCACTCAGAAAACCCCTCAATCCACAGAGAACACAAGATGTCACCTATGACCTGAGCACCAGACCCTGATGGACACTGTGTCCACCATGCTGCCCTGTCTGTTTTTCTACCCCCCAACAAACATAACTGGGTAACTAGTCACATCTCACTCACCTAGAAACATTGAGGGCAGCACCTGTGTCTGCCCCCCAGGTCTGCCCAGGGCTCAGGGTCACCAGGCAGTGACTCTGGAGAGTGTGGCCCTCACCACACTCCTGCCAGGTTGTCATCCTCACATCACCTTCTACACACCAGGGACCCGACTCCTTGCAGGGTCACAGTTTCACACCAATAGGACTGTCCTGCCAGGGCTCACTGTCCCTGTCCTGAGGGGCCTGCTGTGTCTGTCATCAGGGAGCCAGACTGACTGATCCTGATGCTCATAAATTTTGGTTTCTGCCTGAAGTCTGGTCTGAGATATTAAAACTCTGAAAAAACTCAGGGTTTTTGGATATTCTTGAATGCACTGCACTTTATCATGCTTAAATGTTTATTTCTGATCATCTCCTCTTAGACTCATAACATTGGGAAAATTCATCTTAATCTTAAAATGACAAAAAAAAACAAGGGATATAAGTCTCCTCTATGTTTAACCCCACTGCCACCATCACCCCTGTCCAATGGAGACAGTTTTTAGGTAATAAGACATTTTGGAGGAATTTAATGATGAGATAGAGGGGAAAAAAACAAACTTCACTGAGCACCTACTAAGTGCCAGGACTTGGGCTGCACAGGTGGTGTCTGTGGCCCGTGATTCTCACACATGCAGACAGAGATGAAGGCACCTAAATCCTGCCCTCTGTGTAGTGATATAATCCAGAACCTTCTGGAGGAGGGGCTGCAGCTGCAGGATGTGCCCCACCCCCATGCCAACTCTCAGCCCAGCCCAGGCCCCAGCTCCACACCCATCAGAGGAAGGGAGCAGGAAGGGAACCTTGGACTCAGAACTGTCCCAGGAGCACACACCCAGAAACTTCATCTCCATTTAAATGCTGCCCTTGAATCCATGTGGAGAGGGAAAAAAGAGCAGGGCACGGAGCACAGGGCAGGTGTCCCTGGACAACCCTGGGGATACTGGACACCCTGCAGGAAGAACACTCACTGCCGCTGCCCTCAGGCCCTACCCTCAGCTCCTCAGTGCCTGTTCCTACTGCTTTGTCAGCACGGGCTGTTCCCTGTTCGTTCTTTCTCAAGTATAAACTGTCCTGATGCTGGTGGGTTAATAATTTACTTTCATCTTTATAGGACATAGGATACTCTAATCTTTGATTATTTCAAGTTCATTTGAAATGGTTTCAGGTAACTACCTAACATAGTTAATGTAAATATAGTTCCAAAACAGGGCCTCCCCAGTGGTGCAGCAGTAGAGCGCTGGGTTGCGAAGCTGCCTGCAGCCTCCTTGGGGCCAGTTCTATCCCCGGCTGCTCCCTGGCAACCAGAGGAGGTTCCCACATGGCGGGCAGACCTCTCCTGCCACCCGTGCTCCCCTCAGCAGTGTACTTAGGTCCTTCTGCCTGCTCTGTTCCCCGCTCTGGCTCTGGTGAATTCTCTCACCCTCCCGTGGTTCTGACTGTACCCAGAGCTTGTATAAATAAATAAATAAATCTTAAATAAATAAATAAATGATAATCATGAAATTAATTAAATATATATATACATATCTGGTTCCAAAACAGTGGAAATGTAAAACGAATTGTGTTTTTAAAATACAACTATTGATTGGGGGGCTGATCAACATGGCAGCGAGGAAACGCAGCAAGTAAGGTCTCCCATTAAAAAAAAAAGTTAATTACCATTTCAATTTTGCTAATTGTAATTGGTCTGTTTAGGTGTTCTATTTCTTCTTTATCTAGCTTTGGGTGATTGTAGAGTTGTAGGAATTTGTTCATCTCCTCTAGATTGTTGAACTTGTTTCCATATAACTGTTCATAGTAGTTATTAATTATTCTTTTGATTTCTGCTGTGTCCGTTGTGATTTCTCCTCTTTCATTTATTATCCTATTTATTTGTGCTTTCTCCCTTTTTGCCCTTGTGAGCCTGGCTAGGGGTTTATCTATTTTATTTATTTTTCGAAGAACCAGCTCTTGGTTTCATTGATCTTTTGGATTGTTTTTTTAGTTTTGATTTCATTTATTTCAGCTTTGATTTTTATTATTTCCTTTATTCTACTGGTTTTGGGGTTTTTTTGTTGTTCTTTTTCTAGATCTTTGAGCTTTGAGATTAGGTTGTTTCTTAGAGTTCTTTCTTGTTTCTTGATGTGAGCATCTATTGCTATATATTTTCCTCTTATTACTGCTTTTTCTGCATCCCAGACATTTAGGAAATTGGTGTCCTCCTTGTCATTCAATTCAAAGAATTTTTTAATTTCTTCTTTTATCTCCTCGTTAGTCCAGTGGACTTCCAGTGGTGGGTTTCAATCTCCACGAGGTAGGAGAGTACCTTGCCTTCTTTTTATGGTTTATTTCTATTTTGATGCCTTCATGGTCAGAAAAGATGGTTGGTATGATTTCAATCTTGGTGTATCTGTTGATGTTTGTCTTGTGCCCCAGTATATGATCGATCTTGGAGAATGATCCGTGTGCGCTTGAGAAAAATGTATACTCAGATTTTTTTGGGTTTAGTGTTCTATAGATGTCTGTTAAGCCCAAGCACTCTAGATCCTTATTTAGAGCTTTAGTGTCTTTACTTATTTTTTGTCTTATTGATCTATCCATTTTTGATAGTGGTGTGTTGAAGTCTCCCTCTACGTATGTGTTTTCTCTGATGTCTGTTTTCAGGGATGCCAATAGTTGTCTGATATATTTTGGTGCTCCTTCGTTTGGTGAATATATGTTAATGAGTGTTATTTCTTCTTGAAGTATTGTCCCCTTGATCATAATATAATGACCACTGGGGTCTCTTTTTATCTTTTTAAGTTTGAAATCTGTTTTATCTGATATGAGTATAGCTGTTCCTGCCTTCTTTTATGGTCCATTTGCTTGTAGAATTGTTTTCCATCCTTTAACTTTGAGTCTATTTTTATCTTTTGCAGCTAAATGTGTTTCCTGGAGACAGCAAAAGGTTGGGTTTTGTTTCTTAATCCAGCCTGAAACTCTGTGTCTTTTTATTGAAGAGTTCAGTCCATTTACATTTAGAGTTAGTATTGATATGTTAGCGTCTGTATTTGCCATTGTGTTTATCTTTCATTATGACTAAAGCACCACTCCAAAAAATACTACAAGGAGTCCCAAAGCCAGAACCTCAGAGGGATGAATAACCTCGAAAGACGGCCAAAAAAAAAAGTTATTAAAAGAATACATAAATAAAATCAAAGGAAAGACAAACACAATGGCAAATACAGATGCTAACATATCAATATTAACTCTAAATGTAAATGGACTAAACTCTTCAATAAAAAGACACAGTGTCGCAGGCTGGATTAAGAAACAAAATCCAACCTTTTGTTGTCTCCAGGAAACACATTTAGTTACAAACGATAAAAATAGACTCAAAGTTAAAGGATGGAAAACAATCCTACAAGCAAATGGACCAAAAACAAAAGCAGGAACAGCTATACTTATATCAGATAAAACAGATTTCAAACTCAAAAAGGTAAAAAGAGACCCCACTGGTCACTACATTATGATCAAGGGAACAATACTTCAAGAAGAAATAACACTCATTAACATATATTCACCAAACGAAGGAGCACCAAAATATATCAGACAACTATTGTCATCTCTGAAAAGAGACATCAGAGAGAACACATACATAGTGGGAGACTTCAACACACCACTATCAACAATAGATAGATCAACGAGACAAAAAATAAGTAAAGACATTAAAGCTCTAAATAAGGACCTAGAGCTCTTGGGCTTAACAGACATCTATAGAACAATAAACCCAAAAAACCTGAGTACACATTTTTCTCAAGCGCACACGGATCATTCTCCAGGAACGATCACATACTGGGACACAAGACAAACATCAACAGATACACCAAGATTGAAATCATACCAACCATCTTTTCTGACCATGAAGGCATCAAACTAGAAATAAACCATAAAAAGAAGGCAAGGAACTCTCCTACCTCATGGAGATTGAATACCACACTACTGAAAGACCATTGGATTAATGAGGAGATCAAAGAAGATACTGAAAAATTCTTTGAATAGAATGACAAGGAGGACACCAACTTCCTAAATGTATGGGATGAAGAAAAAGCAGTAATAAGAGGAAACATATAGCAATAGAGGCTCACATCAAGAAACAAGAAAGAACTCAAAGAAACAACCTAATCTCAAAGCTCAAAGATCTAGAAAAAGAACAACAAAAACCCCCAAAACCAGTAGAATAAAGGAAATAATAAAAATCAAAGCTGAAATAAATGAAATCAAAACTAAAAAAAAAAAAATCCAAAAGATCAACGAAACTAAGAGCTGGTTCTTCAAAAAAATCAATAAAATAGACAAACACCTAGCCAGGCTCACAAAGGAAAAAAGGGAGAAAGCACAAATAAACAGGATCATAAATGAAAGAGGAGAAATCACAACAGACACAGCAGAAATCAAAAGAATAATCAGTAACTACTATGAATAGTTATTTGGAAACAAGTTCAACGATCTAGAGGAGATGGACAAATTCCTACAACTCTACAATCACCCAAAGCTAGATAAAGAAGAAATAGAACACCTAAACAGACCAATTACAATCAACGAAATTGAAATGGTACTCAAAACCCTCTCCAAAAACAAAAGCCCAGGACCTGATGGATTTACAAATGAATTCTACCAAACATTCAGAAACGAATTAGTGCCTATCCTTCACAAACTCTTCCAAAAAATTGAGAAGGAAGGGACAATACCAAACACATTCCTTAAAGCCAACATGACACTAATACCAAAACCGAACAAGGACAACACAAAAAAGGAAAACTACAGGCGAATCTCCCTTATGAACACTGATGCAAAAATCCTCAATAAAATTTTAGCTATCAGAATCCAACAAAGTAGCCATAAGATAATTCTCCATGACCAAGTAGATTCATGCAAGGGACACAAGGATGGTTCAACATCTGAAAATCAATTAACGTTATCCAACACATCAACAAAAAGAAATATAAAAACCATATGATTATATCAATGGATGCTGAGAAAGCTTTCGACAAAGTGCAACACCCATTCATGATAAAAGCCCTTGAAATTCTTGGGATACAAGGAACATACCTCAACATCATAAAGGCCATATTTGGCAAGCCAACAGCCAGTATCCTTCTCAATGGTGAAAAGCGGAAAGCATTTCCATTAAGATCTGGAACAAGACAAGGATGTCCACTCTCACCACTGCTTTTCAATATAATACTGGAAGTCCTAGCCAGAGCAATAAGACAAGAGAAAGACATACAAGGAATCCAAATAGGAAAAGAAGTCAAACTATCACTATTTGCAGATGATATGATAATACACATAGAGAACCCCAAAAACTCCACAGAAAAAACTAATTCAACTTATCAATCAGTTCAGTAAAGTGGCAGGATACAAAATCAACATGCAAAAGTCAGTAGCCTTCCTATACACAAACAATAAATCTGAAGAAGAAGAAATAAAAAAAAATCCCTTTTATTATCAAAACAAAAAAATCAAATACTTGGGAATAAATCTAACAAAAAGGTAAAGGACCTATACAAACAGAACTATAAAACACTGTTAAAAGTAATAGAAGAACACAAAGAAATGGAAAGACATCCCATGCTCATGGATTGGGAGAATAAACATTATTAAAATGGCCATCCTACCAAAAGCAATATACAGCTTCAATGCTATTCCAATAAAAATCTCAATGTCATCTTTCAAAGAAATAGAATAATTAGTGATGAATTCATATGGAATCACCAAAAACCCCGAATAGCCAAAGCTCTCCTGAAAAAAAAAGGAGGGAATGGAGGCATCACGCTCCCAGACTTCAAACTATACTACAAAGCCATAATCATCAAAACTGCCTGGTATTGGAACAAGAACAGACACAAAGACCAATGGAATCGAGTAGAAAATCCAGAAATAAACCCACTGAATTATGGTCAACTAATCTTTGACAAAGGAGCAAAGACTATGCACTGGAGCAAAGAAAGTTTGTTCAATAAATGGTGCTGGGAAAACTGAGTCACAACATGCAAAAGAATGAAGCTTGACCACTACCTCACACCATACACAAAAAACCAACTCAAAATGGATTAAAGAACTAGACAAAAGACCTGAAACCATAAAATACATAGAAGGAAATATAGGCGAAACACTACGTGATATGCACATCAAAGACATCTTTACAGACACATCACCCAAAGCAGTGATAGTGAAGGCAAAGATAAACAGCTGGGACTACATCAAATTAAAGAGCTTCTGCACAGCAAAAGAGACAATAACAAAAACTAAGAGAAACCCCACCAAACTGCGAGAACATTTTTGCACCCAACACTAATGATAAAGGACTGATCACAAAAATCTGCAAAGAGCTGATGAGACTCAACAACAACAAAGAAAATAATCCAGTCAAAAAATGTGCAGAAGAGGTAAAAAGAATCTTCTCTGAAGAGGAAATGCAAATGGCCAACAGGCATATGAAAAAATGTTCACTTGTAATCAGGGAAATGCAAATCAAGACTACCATGAGATAACATCTTACACCAGTGAGAATGGCACATATTAAAAAAACTAGCAACAACAAATGTTGGCGAGGATGTGGAGAAAAAGGAACTCTCCTGCACTGCTGGTGGGAGTGCAAACTGGTCCAACCACTATGGAGAGCTGTGTGGAGATTTCTGGACCTACTAAACATAGAGCTTCCATATGATCCAGCAATTCCACTCCTAGGTATTTACCCAAAGGACACAGAAACATCATTTCCAAAGAGCACCTGCACCCCTATGTTTATAGCAGCACTGTTTACAATAGCTAAGCTTTGGAAACAATCCAAATGCCCAAAAATAGATGACTGGATCAAGAAGATGTGGTACATATACACCATGGACTATTACTCAGCATTCAAAAAAGATAAACACATACAATTTGCAGCAACATGGATGGCTCTGGAAGGGATCATGGTCAAGGAAATAAGCCAGAAAGAAAAAGTAAAATACTGGATGGTGTCACTCATAGCAGGAATCTAGAAAACTTAAATGAGGGACCAGGAAAATGAATAACTATAAGAAAGTAAAAATCAAAATCAACAAAAATCTATGAACCAGAGACACTCTATAGGGAGTGGGGGGGCGGGCGGTCAGAATTGGGGTCAAAATAAGGGGATTGCAATTGTATGGGGAATATAAAAATAAAACTTATTTAAAAAATAAAATAAAATACAACTATTAATGGGAAGGATTAAACCCTTTTCTTGAACTTGCAATCAAGTGAAGTTTAATTTATCTTGACACTGTTAATGATGCAGTTACAAATGACTTATCTCTCAGATAAGCATTAACGAGTTTGTCTTTCCACTATTTCTTGCAGACCCCCTTGTTTGACAGGTTCATCTTCTTGCATTCAATGAAAACGAAGTTAAAGATCAGTTGTTCCAACTCACCTGAGTTTATCTTTTTGACTGCTGAGTAATATTCCATGGTGTATATATAACATATGTTCTTGATCCAGTCATCTGTTTTTGGGCATTTGGGTTGTTTTCAGTTTATCTATTGTAAATAGTGCTGCAATAAACATAGGGGT
The DNA here is from genome assembly GCF_014898055.3 of Talpa occidentalis. Taxonomy (NCBI): domain Eukaryota; kingdom Metazoa; phylum Chordata; class Mammalia; order Eulipotyphla; family Talpidae; genus Talpa; species Talpa occidentalis. Next base: position 51,267,590 of record NW_023602073.1, on the reverse strand, counting down.
GCAGATGTTCTTTTGATTTAGTGTTTTTGTGTCCCTTGTGTAGATCCCTAGGAGTGAAATTTCTTGATCATATGAAAGCTCCATTTTCAGCAGATTGAGGAAGCTCCATGAAGCTTGCCATAGTGGTTGTGTTAGGGGGAAAAGGATGTCCTTAATCTATTTCCACACAGGCTTTGTGGACTCCACCCCCCACACACACACTCCAAATCCCATCACCACCAAAGGGGAAGGTGGCTGGGACTTAAGGGTGGGGTTAAGCAGCCAGGTTGATATAAAGCCAGACACGTGGGCTTTGGAGGGTTCTCCCATTTTTGGCTCTCTGCCAGCTCGCAGCGTCCAGCCAGCTCTGAGAGTGCCTTTGGGTTTTCCACGTTGTTGGATCGGGTAGGACGCACTAAAGACTTTATTTCCCTATTTTCTCCCTGAGTTGTACATTTCCTTATTTCCTTTTCCCTTGTAAATAAACCTTTTATTAACCTTTTGTGTGTGCCTGTAGTGGAGTATTAATAAGTCCCTTATAAGCGCGAGTGAGGACCCACAGCCAGGCAACCCATTTTATGTCGGGGCTGCCCTAATATAACAGTTGGACCAGTTTCAAGCCCACCAGCAGTGCAGGAAATTTCCTTTTTCTCCACATCCTTGCCAACATTTGTTGTTGCTAGATTTTAAAATATGTGTCATTCTCACTGGTGTAAGATGGTGTCTTATTGTGATTTTGATTTGCATTTCCCTGACTACAAGTGATGTTGAATATTTTTTTCATATGTCTATTGGACATTTGCATTTCCTCTTTGAAGAAGAAGGGATCATGCTCAGTGAAATAAGCCAGAAAGAAAAGAAAAACACTGGATGGTCTCACTTACAGCAGGAATTTAGAGGATCCAAATAAGGGATCAGGAAAAAAAAACCTAATTATTATAAAGTAAAAATCAAAATCAACAGGCAACTATAAACCAGAGACATAATATGGGGGAGAATAGCATCAAAACAAGGGTGGGAAGAGCACATGGGATCATGGTAATAGTTCACTGGTGAATGGGAGGAGGAAATTTTACAGAGACTATAACAAAGATGAAAAATGCATATATTATACAAAAATGAAAAATTATGTAAAAAATATATAAAATAAAAAAAGAGCAGTTGCTGAAAAATGCAAGCTGGTGCATACCTGTCTCTAGGCACACACCCCTTTCTCCTCCCCTTTGCAGACCCCCTGCCCATCTCCCGTTTTTTTCTGTATAAATCCCCTCCCTCTATCAAAGGACAGGACAGTGGTCTTTCATACATGAGTCTGGTGCCCTCCTCATCTGTCAACAAATTAAACCACTTTCCTTTTCCTCAAACTCTGTTTCCTTTTATTGCCTGAGGGAAACTGAGGCGCATATCCTCAAAGGCATCCTGACCCTGGATTCACCTTTGAGGAGATGGAAACTGGATGGAAAACTGCAGTCCCCTGGCGTTTGGTGTCAATTCCCCTGGCATGCACGTGGAGACCCTTGCCTTCACACATTTGGGAGGAATCTGAGTCCCCCTCTCGGAGGGAGTCCAGTTCCCCTCAGTTTGGGAGGGGAGTCTATGAGTGTCCCCTCAATTTGGGGCGCCTTTGGTGTGTTAGGCCCCATTGAGTGGGAATTGGGAAACATTTGGAATCTTTATTTGTTATCCGGTATTTGGAATTTCCTGTTGGTTTTGGAAGGCAAGGATTTGGTTAAAATTATGAGAGGGGCCATATTTATTTCATCTGAAAGCCCCTGGGGGAAATTATTAACTGAGTGGTCTACCTATAGCTACAAACCTATGTCTAAGCAGCAGCTCCTATCACTGTTTCCCTGCAGGAGTCCAGGAAGAACTGATAGTGGGGAACAGACGGATGCTTTTCTAACACAAAAGTCAGGCAATATGCTCTCCTTTTTCACACTGGCTCCCTCATGCATGAGTTCCTTTTATGATCTTCTTCTAAAATCTTACCCTGAAATTCAGTGTAAGTTCTGCAACCTAGGATAACTGACTCTTCTAGACATTGGCTAGATGGCTGGATTGTTCCAATGAGAGCAGTGGGACTGGACCAGGGCTTCTACTTACCTTGTTTTTTTCCTCACTTTGTGCAAATAGCTTTGTAATCTGATTTCTGTGCATGTGTAAGGAATTCAAGCAAATATATGGAATCAGGTCTTGGATAATTAAAAAAAAGGTATTTTCCTGCTTTGCATGTGTTTAGTCAGACAACAAATTCAGTATCTACCATTCACTGTGAAATTGGATGTAAAGTAAGCTGAAGAGAGTGTTTTTTCCACTTTAAGAAGGCCTTTTCTTCCTCTAAATTCACTGCCCTCTCCTGATCATGCTCTTTAATTGAGACTTCTGGGATCAGGCTTAGTTGGTTTTGTCAAAAATACTCTGGACTTTCTAGTCAGCTATAAAGGGAGCTTGCTGATTGGTTGGAAAATTTCTAAGCTTCTTATTGGCCATTAAAAAATTAGAGGTTTCTTTAAAAATCTAAGTTTCTTATTTAAATTTACCAATTTAGTAACTGAAAACTATATAGTAATTAATATCCCTTGTCAAAGTTCTGATAAGAGTCTAAAAACAGAGGCTATAGAAGCCAACTCTCATCTGGGCAGAGAAAAGACAAGCAATAATCTAGGGCAGGTGAGGTCAAGAAAACTTTTAATTCTCACATGCGGCACAGGAAATCACTCCTGTGCAAAGGTCTGGGCCCTGAGCATGCACAGAGATTTCTTTTTATATGCAATTGTCTCAACATTTGTTACACAGGCAGTTTGACAAATTGTTTTACATAGACAAACCTTTTGGTGGAGAGCACAGTTATTTTGCACGGAAAAGGGAGGGGAGTTTAGGAAGTGGGAAACCAGACTGTCCGGATATTTGACTCCCCTTCCTTTGGAAAGCAGCTTTGTTAAGAAAGGGGTATACTGGGGCCTCCTCGGTGGCGCCCAGGGGTGCAACGGTAGAGCGCTGGGTTGTGAAGCTGCCAGCAGCTTCTTCAGCGTGGGTTTGATCCCTGTCTGCTCCCTGCCCACAGGAGGGGCCCACATGGCACACAGACTTCTCCTGACACCTGCTGCTCCCCTCAGCAGTCTACTTCGGTCCTTCTGCCTGTTCTGCTCCCCGCTTTGGCTCTGGTGAATTCTCTCACTGCTGGAGACCAGCTCCAGCTAGAAGTTGTGTCAGGGATCTCAGAAAGGAGAGGACGGAGTTGGTGAAAGTTTTCTTCTCTTTCTCGGAGGGCTGAGGGGAGGTAGAGCGAGGTAGGAGTGAGGTAGACACAGACACCTTATTTAGTGCAAGTATCTCCTGCTGAGGGTCTCAGCGGGTCTTTATTTATACCTAAAGGCGAGCGGTGGAATTACATCAGCGTAAGCATTGAAGCAGAGCAAAGACAATACATATTTTCTCATGATCATGTAAAGACTCCCTTGACCTTACATCTGTAGGCCATTTTTTTGGTAACCTAAGAACAATTAGTTTCCTAGGTACAGCTCATTTACTAGCATGATTAATCATATATGACAGCACATCATTTGTGTAAGGACAGGAATGGGCACAGTGCAGGTTCTCTGATTCCATGCAGACCGGGTAAAGGAGGAGTCAGAGTCCTCAGTGGTTTTGCAGGTCTTTTATTGGGGTTCACCAGGCATATGGCAGGCAGGGGTGCTGGGGGGCCGGGAGGCTGGCAGGCCTCCCAGCCCCCAGCAAATCTTCACTCTATCTGGGCTCTCTGGTGATCTCGGCTTCTCTTCGACTTCGGCTTCTACTGCTGCTGCTGGCGTCCCCTTGATGCCTACCTTAAAAGCACAGTCTTAGCTCAGCTGAATCCCATCTACCTATGCCCACACCCTATTCCAGGTGCCCGCCATCAGGCATGCATTCAGGACAAGGATCCATCATCTATCCTGATGGCGGAAGGGCAGAAAAGCCTGACATTTTCTTTACCCTACAATTTGGCAATAATTAAACTTTCCCAATTACAAACGTAAGTGTAAAATTCCTATTCTATATTCAATTATTAGAATCAAACTATTTCCTAGCACTCAATTAACTTGGTTAATATATTAATTACTTCAAAGTGGTTTAAAACAATTCATCAAATATACGTAAGTTCTACTGAAGTCTAACTCTTAACTAGAAATTCCTAACCTCCACACGGCCTACAAATTATTGACCTCATACACCAGGAAATGTATTGTTGCTGCAAACAGGTACCTCCCAGGTTAGGCTATGGTTTCCAAGCACAGCTGGTTCAGGGCAGCTTGTTCTCCATAGTTCTCAGGGTTAAATCATTTCTTTCCTAACTATGCCTTAAACAATTTTTACTTCTTTTGTGATAGTTCATGCATAAGAACAGTAAGCCAATTATCACCTGGGTCCGAATTAGGTTTTCACATGCCAATTTATAACTAACTTACTTCAGCATTAACCAAGAACAAAGAGGAGAGCATTAGCAGGCATTGCCATGGAGACTCCCTAGTTCAGATTTTCTTTGGGAAGTGCAAGAACTTCCTTCTGGGAAGTACAACTTTCCCTCTTCAGGGGAGCACGGGAACACCCCGCTTCTCGGGAGTCTCCCCCAATGCCTGGACCTTGTCAAGAGACAGCATAGCATGGGAGGCGCAGCCTGCCACATCTCACCCATACAAAGAAAAGTATAAAACAATGTTAAAAGAAATAAAAGAAGACACAAAAAATGGAAAGATATCCCTGCTCATGGATTGGAAGAATTAACAGAGTATGTTAACAGAAATAAATGTGGTTTTGTTTATACCTGAACTTCTTTTGATAAAGTGCAGGCCTGCTAATCTTAAGCAGCCTGTTCAGCCACCATTTTGTTACCTAGAGTTCTAAATCCTAAGCAAGGTCAGAATGGCCTGGTACAGTAGCCCAACCCTGCAAGGGGCCTTTGAAATCAATCAAGAGCACAAAGCTGGATCATGCTGGGAAGGCTATGCATTATGAGGTATGACCAGGAATGCCCAGGGGTTCAAAGACCAATGTATAACCATGGTCCCCAGAAGCTGATCAGTGGAATGCCTTGTTGATAAGATTGAAACAATGGCTGGGGAACTAGGGCTTGATCTTAATTACAAAAGGGTCATCAAGCAGATGAGAAGTGACTGGAGAGCAGACTCACAATCCCTGATAATATAGATGTCAGCACATTTCCTAGTTACTTAGTTCCTTTCTTCCCATTCTCCTTTTTCCTCCTTTCTCTCACAACTGATGCTGTATAATTCTTCTATCAATAAAAAAGTCCAGGATCTTGTTCTTCAGCAGCATCCTGCATTATGTAGCCTCCTCCATGATTCCTGTTTCTTTATCCGTGTGGTGTTGCCCGATGCAACAATAAAGTTCTTTCCTTAAAATGCTATACCAATATTTCTTTCCCTTAAGGAAGTACCTTCATTCCCAGGTAAGCACCTTGATTGATTTTTCCTTCTTTTTTCCTAGCCAAAAAAAAACACACACACACACAAATTCAAGATGAGCCAGAGCCCAGAGGGGGACTAGCCAGGGCAGACCGCAGGCTTATGGACGTGCCCTCCTGACTCCCCATCTTAGATCAGGAACTTTTGGCGTGTTCGCAACACACCTAGACTGCATGGAGCTTTGAAAGGGCTGCACCTGATACCGGAATTGTCAGGCCTAGTCTCCCAGCCAGGAACAGATACCAGGCTGCAGGGCAGCGCTGAACCCCAGCCGCTAGACCCCCACGGGTTGCTGTCTCACAAAGCCACAGCAGGAACTTCGCAGACGCTCAGGCAAGCAAGCAAGAAGAGGCAAGTTTGTTTATAGAAAGAAAAAGTTTATTGAGGAGAAAAAGAGCAGAAATAAAGTCGGACTCCCAGGCCAGGGAACCAGGCCTGGGAGGGGCAAGGAAGCCAAAGTGGAGTCGTGTCTCAGGGAATATATACTTTCTTTCCCTGATTATTCTAAAGCTCCACCAGTCTCTTTGTGATTGGTCAGTTCTCGGCTGTCTCACTTAATTTGCTACTGAGTGGGGGATCTTCACATTCCTTATCTAACAGGTCTGTCTTTCCCCATTTGTTGCATCTTTATCTTTATGGCCTAGTCTTCGGGGTGAGCATCTCTACACCTTATCTTTATCACCTGAAGAAAACCAGGACTATCCTGGATATTGTCCCTGGTTCTGGAATGTTTGTTTTTCCCATTTTGTTAACAATGGTCCTGGGATGTTTGTTTTTCCCAGTGGAATTAGTTACATTCTCTTGGTTGTCCTTATCTCTGAAGTCTCCCTAAATTCTTCAGAGGTCCCCTCCTGCACTGTCCTTCAAACTGCCTAATTACTAGCTTGCCCTGTGTCTCACACCCACAGCCAGAGGTGAGCTGAAAAGCCCCCACAAGCCAGGCCCATCTGGCCACTGGAGCCCAGAGGGGGATCCAGCCAGCACTGGGGCAGACTGCGGGCACACAAAAGTGCCCTCTTGACTCCCCATCTTAGATCAGGGAACTTTGGTGTGTTTACAACATACCTAGACTGTGTGAAGCTGGGAAAGGGCTGCACCCACAGCCAGAGATGTGCTGAAATCCCCCACAAGCCAGGCCCCATCTGGCCGCCTGAGCCTAGAAGGGGATCCAGTCAGTGCCGGGGCAGACTGCAGGTGCTTGGAAGTGCCCTCCCGACTTGCCATTCTAGATCAGGGACCTTTTGTGTATCTGCAACACACTTAGACTGTGTGGAGATGGGAAAGGGCTGCATTCACAACCAGAGGTGAGCTAAAAAGCTCCCACAAGCCAATGAGCTGAAAAGCCCCCACAAGCCCAACCCCATCTGGCCACCAGTCTGAGCCCAGAGGGGAATCCAGTGATTTGGAGGGCAGCAGGTGATCCTGCCACCACAGAATAGACTGTGGGGCCATAAGACCCTCCTTGGAATTAAACAAACACAGAAAGAGGAGATTCTCTGTGACAGCGACCACTAACATATTCATAGTACTATTGCCCTACAGGAATTCAGACATAAGACTTTTTTACTCTATTGGACCACTAGTTTCTGACATCTCAGAGCACACCAGAAAGATGCTGGCCAGTACCAGTGATGCAGTGTCCCAATGCATAGGACAAATTAGAAAACAAGCAGCAGGGAGAAGAAAAACTATATGCAACCAAACAAGTCCTCAGGGAGAAGACACACAACAAAAAGAAAATCACCCAATAATGCAACAACACTGCCTTGGAAGAACTTCTGAGCCTTCCAGAAAGAGAATTTAAAATTGCCATGATTAAAAAACTGAAAAAAAGTGGAAAATAATATGGGAGAGATAATCAACAATCAGAAGAATGAAATTGAGTCCCTAAAGAGGGAAGTGAAAGAAATGCAGGAGATCAGAGGACTAATGGAGGAGCTAAAGAACTCAGGGAAAAGCAGTGAAAGCAGAATAGATGAAATGGAAGAACGAATAAGTACTCTTGAAGACACAGAAATAAAAAGAATCAAAACAGAAAGGGAAAGTGAAGTACGAAGGAAAAAGAATGAAGAAAGACTTCAGGAACTATCTGACTCCATGAGGAAAGGAAATATAAGAGTTATAGGAATCCCAGAAGGAAAGGAGCGAGACCTAGGAACAGAGAAAATATTCAAGGAAATAATTGAAGAGAACTTCCTAAACATGAAGAAGGAGCTGAAAATAGACATACAAGAAACAAGAAGAACACAAAACTTCCATGACGAAAGGAAAAACATAGCAAGACACAAAATAGTAAAGCTCCCAAGAATCCAAGACAAGGAAAAAATAATGAAGCTGACAAGAGGGAAGATACAGGTAACATATAAAGGAAAATCAATCAGACTGACATCAGACTTCTCCAAAGAAACACTACAGGCAAGGAGAGAGTGAAGAGACATAGTCAACAGACTCCAAGACAACAAATGCCAACCAAGAATACTCTACCCTGCAAAGCTTTCCTTCCTCTATGTAAAAGAATAAGGACCTTCCCAGACAAACAGAAACTTTGAATTTCATTACGACTAAACCCCCACTCCAAAAAATACTACCAGGAGTCCTAAAGCCAGAACCAACAGAGTGATGAATAACAACGAAACAAGGCCAAAAGAAAAAAAAAAAGTTATTGAAAGAACAAGAATAAGAACAAAACACGACAAAAATAAAACCACAGAAAAGACAAAATGGCAAATACAGATGCTAACACATCAATATTAACTCTAAATGCAAGTGGACAAAACTCTCAATAAAAAAACATAGAGTCACAGGCTGGATTAAGAAACAAAATCCAACCTTTTGTTGTCTCCAGGAAACTCATTTAACTACAAACAATAAAAGTAAACTGAAAGTAAAAGGATGGAAAACAATTCTACAAGCAAATGGACCAAAAAAGAAGGCAGGAACAGCCATACTTATATCAGATGAAGTAGACTTCAAATTAAAAAAATAAAAAGAGACATAGATGGACACTACATTATGATCAAGGGGACAATACTTCAAGAAGAAATAACACTCATTATCATATACTCACCAAATGAAGGAGCACCAAAATATATCAGACAACTATTATCACCTCTGAAAACAGACATCAGAGAAAGCACATAAGTAGTAGGAGACTTCAACACACCACTATCAACAATGGATAGATCAACAAGACAAAAAATAAGAAAGGACATTAAAGCTCTAAATAAGGATGTAGACCTCATGGGCTTAACAGACATCTATAGACACTAAACCCAAAAAAATCCAAGTACACATTTTTCTCAGGTGCACACATATCATTCTTGTCCCAGTATTGATCACACACTGGGACACAAGACAAACATCAACAGATACACCAAGACTGAAATCATACCACCCATATTCTCTGACCATGAGGGCATCAAACTAGAAATAAATCATAAAAAGTAGGGAAGGATCCCTCCCACCTCATGGAGATTGAAACCCACAATACTGGAAGACCACTGGACTAATGAGGAGGTCAAAGAAGAAATAAAAAATACTTTGAGTTGAATGACAAGGAGGACACCAATTTCCTAAATGTATGGGATGTAGCAAAAGCAGTAATAAGAGGAAAATATATAGCAATAGAGGCTCACATCAAGAAATAAGAAAGAACTCAAAGAAACAACCTAATCTCAAAGCTCAAAGAACTAGAAAAAGGACAACAAAAAAAAAAAACCATAACCTCTAGAAGAAAAGAAATAATAAAGATCAAAGCAGAAATAAATGAAATAAAAACTAAAAAAAAAAAACAAACAAAAGATCAATGAAACCAAAAGTTGGTTCTTCAAAAAAGCAAATAAAATAAAACCCTAGCCAGGCTCACAAAGGAAAAAAGGGAGAAAGCACAAATATATAGGATCACAAATGAAAGAGGAGAAATCACAACAGATACAGCAGAAATCAAAAGAATAATCAGAAACTGCTATGAACAGTTATATACAAACGAGTTCAACAATCTAGAGGCGATGGACAAATTCCTAGAACTCTACAATCACCCAAAGCTAGATAAAGAAGAAATAGAATACCTAAACAGACCAATTACAAGCAGCGAAATTGAAATGGTAATCAAAACCCTCCTCAAAAACGAAAGCCCAGGACCAGATGGATTGACAAATGAATACTACCAAACATTCGGAAATGAATTAGTGCCTATCCTTCATAAACTCTTTCAAAAAATTGAGAAGGAAGGGATAATACCAAACACATTCTAGGAATCCAGCATTACACTATTACCAAAACCGAACAAGGACAACACAAAAAAAGAAAACTACAGGCCAATCTCTCTAATGAACACTGATGCAAAAATCCTCAACAAAATTTTAGCTATCAGAATCCAACAATGAGACCTCCCCAGTGGTGCAGCGGTTGAGTGCTGGGCTGCGAAGTTGCCCGCAGCCTCTGCAGTGCCCATACGATCCCCAGCCACCGGGTGAGGGTCCCACATGGTGCGCAGACCTCTCCTGCCATGACCACTGCTCCCCTCAGCAGTGTACTTCATTAGTCTGCCTGTTCTGTTCCCCGCTCTGGCTCTGGTGAGTTCTCTCACCATATTGCACATCTGACTGTACCCAGTGCATGTATGAATAAATAAATAAATCTTAAAAAAAATAACAATCCAACAATGTATTCTGACCATAATCCCTCTTCTCCTCCCCCTGCCGCCCACTGTAGTGTGTCTCTGGTGTATAGTTGCTTGTTGATTTTGATTTTTGCTTTATTGCAATTAGTGTTTTTCTTAGTTCCTTATTTAGGTTTTCTAAATTCCTGCTATGAGTGAGACCATCCTGTATTTTTCTTTTTCTTTCTGGCTTATTTTGCTGAGCATGATCCCTTCCAGTTGAGTTCTGCCCTGGCCCAGGGGGCCTCCCCATCCTCTGAGCCTGCATATCTGGCCCTCTGGGGAGGAACCACTTCCAGCCCAAGCTGTCACTCCATCACTGAAACAGCCACCTAAGGTGCCCCAGGATCTCCCACATTCCCTCACTAGCCTCAGGGGTGATGTCTGTGTAGGCCCCCGGTCTGTGCAGAGCCCTCCTGGCCCAGGCCCTGCCCCACCTCCTCTGGGTGAGCCCCTCACTATGTGCTGGGTCTGACCTTCCAGGGGAATGAGAAGGCTGCATCCCCCCAGGCCCTGAGGTACATAAAGGGGAAGGGTTGAGACCAGGGAGAGACACCCTTATAGAAATTGTAATAAATTTTGTGAAATAATATATAAGCAAAAGATGGATAAGAAATTTAAAGGAAAGGAAGTTGAGAGAAAAAGATGTGAACTAAAGTAAACACAAGGTAGACAGGGATGGGGAGTGTGGAAGGAAGGGCAGGATCTCCCTGCGCTCAGGCAGACACACCTTGGGGGAGCCCCGAGGGTGCACACACTTCTGCCCAGAGTGTTCCCAGCATGTTCCTGTCAGGGCTTCAGGTGCAGAGAGGGGGCCTGTGCCTTGCCCATGTGGGAAACCTGTCAGGGAGCTGGGAGAGTCACTCCCTCTCCCCATCCATGTGATGTCATTTTTGGAGTTAGTGGGTTTGGAGTGCAGGGTCCTTGGGTTCACTCTGGGAAAGGTTTCACCAGAATTTCCCTTTCAGCGGCACCCTCCGAGTTTCCCAGGTGAGTTTCTCCATGAGACAGAGAGGTTAGTTATATTTAAAGGGCAGGTTTATTAGGGAAAGGGACAGAAAAACAAAGTGAGTCATAGGGCAAGTTAGGGTAATCAGGTATTTTTAGGGACATTGTAGGTGGGGGCCTCCGGAGAGTTAAGGAAGGCTCTGGTAAGGACAACAAGAGGAATGTGGGGCCTCCCCGGTGGCGCAGCAGTTGAGCGCTGGGTTGCGAAGCTGCCCGCAGCCTTTGCAGCGCCGGTTCGATCCCCAGTTGCTCCCCGGCCACGTGAGGAGGGTCCCACATGGCCGACAGACCTCTCCTGCCACCCGCTGCTCCCCTCAGCAGTGTACTTCGGTCCTTCTGCCTGCTCTGCTCCCTGCTCTGGCTCTGGTGAATTCTCTCGCCCTCCCGCACTTCTGACTGTACCCAGTGCTTGTATAAACAAACAAACAAACAAATAAATAAATAAAACATGCCTCTATTGGAAAAAAAAAAAAAAAAAGCAAGAGGAATGTAACTAATTCCGCTGGGAATCATAAACATCCCAGGACCAAAGTCAACATTGTTACCGAATGCTGTCCTAAGTTTCCTTCGGCCAATAAAAGGACAAATGAGGAGGGCAGGAGACTCATGTCTGGAAGACCACTGCCCTGCCGTTTGACAGAGTGCAGGAAAATTTATGCAAGGTAGAGATGGGAAGGGGTAAGCACTGAGATGGGTGGGCACCAGCCTGTTTTTCTTCAGTAGCTGATGTTTGACTTTCTCTTCCTTGAAATGCAGGGGTGCTCATCTGGGAGACTGGGCCATAAAGATAAATCTATCAAACAAGGGGGAAGATGCAATAAATGGGGAGAGACAAACCTGTTAGATAAGGAATGTGAAGATCCCCCCCTTGGTAGCAGATTAAGTGAGGCCACCTGAGAACTAACCAATCACAGTGAAGCTTTAGAATAATTAGGGAAAAAGGTCTATATTCCTTGAGACAGGACTCCACTTGGGCTTCCTTGCCCCTCCCTGGCCTGGTTTCATGACCTGGGAGTCCCACTTTATTTCTGTTCCTTTTCTCCTCAATAAACTTTTTCTTTCTCTAAATAAACCTGCTCTTCTCGCTTGCTTGCCTGAGCATCTGCGAAGTTCCTGCTGCGGCTTCGTGAGACACCAGCCTGTGGGGGTCTAGTGGCTGGGGCTCAGCGCTGCACCTGCAGCCTGGGATCTGTTCCTGGCTGGGAGACTAGGCCTAAAAACCTACAATTCCTGATCAAAAGGACACTTGCATAGACACGAGCAGGCAGAATGAGCTGCCCTGAAAGGGTCAGGTTTGCTGAGAGAGGCCTGCATGGTTGCAGGTGGGCAGCCTTGAGGAGAGTGGCCTCTGCTGAGGGAGGTCAGTGAGGAGGAGCCCCGGCATGGTGCAGGTCACAGGCAGGCAGGAGGCTGCTGCCCTGCGGAGGGAGAAAGTTGGTGAAAAGAAGCACCTGCATAGTCACAGGTGGGCAGAAGGACTGCTGCCCCAATCAGTCTTCTCTTTGGGAGGGGCTCACTGCTTGTGAGCCTTTGGTTAGTCGCTGACTTTGGATAACTATGCAGAATCTGAAAGGGACCAGAGATTCTACAGTGGGTCCAATCTCCATAGCTTTACCTTGGGTCTGTACTCTGGACATGCCCTACAACAGTCTTATACCTGCTTGGATCTTATGCTTTGTGATCTAGGCATTGGCCCTAAGGATCTTGGTTTCTATAGCTGAGTCAATGGGTATGCTGATCCCTTCTACCCCACCTCTAGCTCTTGGCATTGTGTGAGCCAGATTTCTGGTCCTGTGAGCCTCCTTTTCAGTTTTTCTATTCTTGTCCTCCATCACAAGCACTTCAGGTCCCTCCAGGGTCAAAGGGGATCTGGAGATCCTGGGGGGATGGTGTGAGCAGCAAATGTCATTGATGGGCTAGGGTCCTGGGCCTTGTCCTCTCCTGAGGGAATCAGAGACCTGGGGCAGCAGAGGGGGGAGAAGCCCCCACCTACCCTGAGAGGCTGATCTGATAGTCCCAGGAGGCCACTCACTGCTCCTTCATATCACAAATAAATATCACCACAGGTGAGCCATACTCTGATTTCTGATTTCAGACCCCGCTGGCTAAAGACAATCACCAGATATTCAGGTCCAATGCTCACAAGTACAGGTTGAGTCTGAATAGGACAGGCTTTATTTCAATGAGGGTTTTGCAGTGTCCTCTGAGGAGTCTTTCTCAATTTATATCTGAGAGACAGAGGGCTAGCAAAAGTAGGGTGTTACAGGGCAGGGAGAAGGGTACCCCAGAATCCCCAAACCTGCCTGCTCTAAACAGGTTCTGCCATCCACTGCATTAACACAAAACATATAAGACTTTTATGAAAAGGAACTTTAATACAATTAGTAAGCAATACAGAAAAGACAAAGAATATAGTTTCTAAATCAAGGACCCACAGTTACCCATCCCCTCATGGGTAAAAGTCCATCTGAACAAGATTGGCCCAGAGCAAGGCCTGAAAGCCTGCCCCAAGTCCAAAGCACCTTCCAGTGGGGACCCACAGAAAAGGATCAGAAACAACTGGAGAAGTTTGGGAGGAAAAGAGCAAAATCAAAACCAAGATAAAAGCTGCCATTGTCACCTCCCCATGGGTCTCTCATCCACATCTGTGTCACCCAGTCCATGACCAAAAGGCAAGTGCAGTTTCTTCACATGTCTTTCCACTCCATGTGCCTCCTCCAGGTCTCCTGGCTCCATCCTGCTTCCTTCCTTCCTCAGTCTCCTCTGCAGCTTCCTCTCCTTCCTGCTTAGCTCCACCCTCCTTTTTGGGTAGGGCAGGAAACCTGGAACTTCCCCTTTTCCTGGACATCACCCTGTTACAAGGGAGCTGCCCAGGGTCACTTAACCTAGCTGGTTAAATCCAAAATGAGCCAGGTCTACCCCAAAGCTCAACAGAGCTCTAAGCAGGGGTCACCACTTCACTGTACCTAGGGGTGCCCCAGGAATATGGGGTCAGAGCAGGGGTGAAAAACATCAGAATTTCTGTGAAGAATAATGTCATATCATGTCTTTTAGTGTGTCATTTGTTTTTATGTTTCATATAATGTTTGTACATATTTGTTAGCTGAGCTGCATGTTCATATCACAGGAAGGAGTGAGTGAGCAAAAGAACTTGGAGACACAGCTCCAAGCCCCCACTCCTGAGGGTGTCTCTGCAGTAGCAGGGCTCTCTGAGGGAAGCAGGGCCCTCCTGCAGCTCCTGCCTCTGGGGCACCAGAAAGAGGAGTACTTGATGGGGAGGAGCCCACCGGCCAATAGAAAGGCACAAGGCTTGTCCCCAGCGTCCATGAGACTCTGCTGCCCCCTTGGGGCCTGTGCAGGGTGGACACTGAGGGAGAGAAAGGAGGATGCAAAGAATCTTGGCGATGGCAGGGGTCCAAGAACTAGAGACAAAAGCCAGATGTTGCAGATATATGAAGTAAAGAACAGGCAAAATGAATCTGGAATGGCAGAAGTCAGATGCAGAGTTCTTTGGCAGGCTGTGAGCACAGGAAATGACACCATGACAGTCCTGGGTGGTGAGACTTAATCACATGCTTATTCATTCTTTGCAGACTTAGTTCTTTTTTGTACTCATTCTTTTCCTTTTCTCCCCTTAAATTTATATTAAAATAAAGTACTTTTTTCTTTGAGCTTTCAATTTATGTACAGTGTTTGATTTCTCCATTTCAGGTGCAGTCCTCCCACTGTGTCAGCACCTGATCCATGTCCACAGCCCTGTGCTCTTCGCTCCCCTGCTTTGCCTTCTCCCTCCTCTGGCCTCTTCGATGCCTCAGATCTATGGTTGGTTCACAAGTTTTATCTTTTCCCTGGCCCCTTATTTCCACACTGTATAAAATGAAAACTACTCAGCAATCCAAAAAGGCAAATTTATGCCATTTGCAGCAACATGGTTGGAGCTGGAAAGGATTATGCTTGCCAAATAAGTCATAAGGAAAAAGAAGTATCAGATGGTTTTGTTAGGGGGAAAAGGATGTCCTAAAGCTAATTCCATATAGGCCTTGTGGACTCCACCCCCACTCCAGACCAAAGCCATCAGGACATTGGGAAAGACAAATCCCATCACCACCAAAGGGAAGGTTGCTGAAACCTGAGGGTGGGGTTAGGCAACCAGGTTTGGTATAAAACCAGACACATGGGCTTTGGGGTGGGGGGGGGGTTCCCTTTTTTGGCTCTCTGCCAGCTCGCAGCACTTGGCCAGCTCTCACAGTGCCTTTGGGTTTCCAGGTTGGTGGATCGGGTAGGATGCATTAAAGACTTTATTTCCCTATTTTCTCTGAGTTGTACATTTCCTCATTTTCCTTTCCCTTGTAAATAAACCTTTTATTAACCTTTTGTGTGTGCCTGTAGTGGAATATTAATAACTCCTTTTTAAGCACACGGGTGAGGACCCGCAGCCAGGCAACCCGTTTTTATATCGGGGCTGCTCTGTAACAATTTGGCGCCCAACGTGGTTTCTAAGTTATGCTTGTGGTTGACCAGCCCAAAGTAACTTTCCTTGCGTTGGTCATCATAAGCGCACTAGGTCTGCAGGACTCACAGTGAAAATCTTTGTTTCACTTCTTGAAAAGTCTGCTTTATTTTCCCCAGGCGTACAGCTCTTGTGGGTGGGTTTTTGACCCAAACATGGCCGCAACCATGAGTTTAAATGGTTTTATCCCTAACTTGAGTTCTTTCAGTTTTTTTCCGGCCTTAAATTTATGTAGCCTTTTTCTGATAAATATTACCACCAGTGTTATAAGTGTAAATAATTGGATTAAGCCTAGTGTATGGCACATGATTTTACTTCTGTATACATATGTGGGTGGTTTACAAGCCATCCCTTTACAGTCTGTGTTTCTGGGTATTTTTTTTTTTTTTTTGGTAATGTGCATAGGCGCCATTTGCTACATTCTTGTTTCTATGAGAGGTAGATGTTCTACTTCACATACTGAGAATGTGCTGCAACAAATTCAAGCTCTTAACTTAGCTATGCAACAACAAAATCAACAGGCTTTTGATTTAACTATTAAGAGTATGAGGGATGAAAACCATAACGTTTTTGGGTCAGCGTTTAAAAGTATGCAGTACCAGATACAGGCCGCCCTCAATAAATTGGATATGGCGGAGGCTCAGCTGATGGCACAGAGAAGAGATAAACCTTCTCCTTCCCATGAGGACTGTAGGAGGGAGTAGTTAGAAGAGGAGGAGTATCATTTGCTAAATACCTTAAACACATCAGGACAAAGGCCCTCTCCACGTGACAAGGCACCTCCTGAGGCCCCTCCCGCATAGATTCCTGAGGCTTCACAGCCTCTATTGCCCTCCAGGGAGGAAACTAAAACGTCGCCTCCTCCCCACACTAGAAGCAGCACCCATTTTGGCAGGAAGGATCACCCTGAGGCAGGACAGTTTCCTCTTCGCCAGATGCCAATGGGTGGCTTGAATGAACAGGGGCAACCTGCTGGGTACTTTTGGTTGCACCATCCTTTTAGCACTGGGAACCTCCTAAATTGGAGGAGCTCTGTTCCCCCATACTGACAGGCTCCTAAAAGGATGACGAATTTGTTTGCCTCCATCTTCATCTCCCACCACCCTAACTGGGCAGATATACAGTTGATGTTACATACTTTACTAGGTCTAGATGAGCGGAGGATGGTAGACAGGAAAGCAAGGGAGGAAGCTGACCGTCTCCACCAACAGAATAGAAAATCCCCAGAGCCAGAGATTATTGTCCAGAGGTAGATCCTGGATGGGACCCCAACAATGGAGGAATGGCGATGTTGGACCTGTATAAAAAATGTTTATTGGTAGGACTGGAGCAGGGAATCCCCAAACAAAAAAAAAAATAACAAAATATTAGAACTTGCACAAGGGGTTAATGAGGATCCATCAGAGTTCCTTGAGAGGATTATTCAGATGCATACAAACCACATGGATATAAATCCAGATGCCCCAGAAAATGCTTGTTTGATCACTATGGCGTTCATCACATATAGTGCTCCAGACATAAGGAAAAAGTTAACAAAGGTAGACGGCGTCACAGAGATGAGTCCGTCCCAGGTAGTGGACTTAGCATTTAAGGTTTATAGTAATAGAGAGGGCAGGGGAGAGGACAGGAGACCAAAACCTGTGACTGTTTTCGTACAAAGAGAGCACTGGACAGGGTTTGGGGAAACAGTAATGGACTGAGACGTGAACCCCTAGGAAGAAATCAGTGTGATTTCTGTAGGGAAGAGGACATTGGAAGTACAGTTGTCCCAGGTTACAGGGAAGCGGCAGATGCAGTAATTACAGAAGACAGGACAGAAGACCACGACAGGATGATTCATGCAGGGGTTACAGGAGGAAATATAGAAGAAGTACATAGAACCAGGAACCAACGAGAGAGGAAAGAAGACAAATGTTAGCACAAAGTAGAGGGTCAGATGATGATAAGGAATACAGACAGAGAAGGAATTGAGAGCCCAGCACAGAGAGTAGGAGACAAGTGATAGCGCAGAGTAGAGCCTCAGGCGAAGATAGGAGGGAATATAGACAGAGTAGAAGGAACCTAGAGCCAATTGTGGAGGAAAGGAGACAAATGACAGTTCATGGAGAAGGTTCAGATGAAGAATAGGGGTGCCTGGGGGCTCCACTAGATCTTAAGAAGCCCATTAAAATAATGCCCTAATTGGGCCTCGCCGGTGGCGCAGCGGTTGAGCGCTGGGTTGCGAACCTGCCCGCAGCCTCTGCAGTGCCAGTTCGATCCCCGGCTGCTCCCCGGCCACCAAAGGAGGGTCCCACATGGCGCGCAGACCTCTCCTGCCGCCCGCTGCTCCCCTCAGCAGTGTACTTCGGTCCTTCTGCCTGCTCTGCTCCCCGCTCTGGCTCTGGTGAATTCTCTCACCCTCCCGCGCTTCTGACTGTACCCAGTGCTTGTATAAATAAATAAATAAAAATAAAATATTTTAAAAATAAATAAATAAATAAAATAAAATAACGCCCTAAGAGCCCTGGGTAACTCTTGCTGTGGAGGATCGTCTGATTGATTTTTTGGTGGACACTGGAGCAACATACTCAGTTTTGAATTTGAAATTAACTAAAATGAGCAAAGAGACTGTAGCAGTCACTGGGATTATGGGAAGGCCACAACAGAATGCCTTCCTACAGCCTTTGGAGTGCCAGCTAGGCACCACACAGCTCCAGGACAGCTTCCTATACATGGAAGAGTGTCCAATCCCTCTGCTTGGTCATGACCTTTTAAGTAAGCTCAGTGCACGAGTTGTATTCTCACCCAAAAATCAGAGGTTCACCTACCGAATGCCCTGCGGTTCCAGATGTTACTTACTCAAGATGCTCCACCAAAAGGTGAAATTTTACCTCCAGAAATTTTGAAAGAGTAAGTAAATGGGTATGGGCTGATGTTACCCCAGGATGTGCACGGAATGCAGAACCTGTAAAGATAGAAGTGATAGAGGGGAGCAAAACCCCGAGGAGGAAACAATACCCTTTAAAGAGGAGGCCCTAAAGGAAGAGGCCTTGAGAGGAATCGAGCCAGTATTGAAAAGTTTCCTTCCATCTGGACTGATTCGGCCCTGCCACTCACCGTACAACACTCCAGTTCTGCCAGTGAAGAAACCCCATACAAGCGAGTACCATTTTGTCCAGGACTTAAGGGCTATTAATGACATTGTTCAGGATTTACATCCCACTGTGCCTAATCCATACACCCTATTAACTGCCATACCTGGTGACTTTGGGTTGTTTTTGGTATTAGACCTGAAGGATGCCTTTTTCTGTATCCCAATAGATGTGCAGGATCAACTGCTTTTTGCCTTTGAGTGGCAGGACCCTAAGTCCAAAAGCACTCTCCAGTATTGCTGGACTGTGCTTCCACAGGGATTTAAGAACTCCCCAACTATTTTTGGCGAAATACTGGACAGGGATCTCAGGAAGGTTCAATTAAACCAGGGTGTCTTATTGAAACATGTAGGTGATTTATTGATTGCAAGTCCAGACTACGAATCTTGTCTGGAAAATACCATAGTGGTACTGCACCACCTGGCAGAATGTGGCTAAAATGTGTCACCTAACAAGGCACAGATATGTAAACAAATGGTGACATATTTGGGGTTTGAAATTAAGAAAGGCAGACAGAGACTGATGACAGAAAGAAAACAGGTAATTTCAGCCCTTAGAGTCCCCAACAACTGGCGACAGTTGCGTGGATTTTTGGGTATGGCTGGGTTTTGCAGAATTTGGATTCCAAATTTTGGACTACTAGCAAAACCCTTATACAATGCTCTCAAAGGCCTGGAATCTGAACCTTTATCGTGGACTCCAGAATGTCAAAAGGCCTTTGGTGAAATAAAAGTAAAGTTAATCTCAGCACCAGCATTAGGGCTTCCAGATCTTAGGAAGCCATTCAGACTTTATGTAAATGAGAGACAGGGGGTTGGCCTAGGAGTGCTAATCCAATTGTTGGGGCCAGAAATGCAGTCCGTTGCATATCTGTCCAAACAATTGGACCACACCACTAAGGGATGGCCTCCATGTTTGTGTGCTGTGGCTGCCACTTGTGACCTCCTACATGAGGCAGAGAAGTTTACACTGGGTCAGCCCATCACTGTGTGTGTGCCACATCAGGTCTTGACATTGCTGGAGCAGAAGGGTGGACTTCGGTTAACTACTGGGCAAATGGGAAAATATCAAGCAGCTCTGTTGGACAACCCTAATGTGAAACTGCAGGTTTCTAATTCCCTGAATCCTGCCACACTGCTTCCAAGCAATGCAGACGGACTTGAGGATGACACTTTAATCCCTAACTGTTTAGAAACCATAGACGCAGTGTATGCCAGCCGACCAGATTTAACTGACCAGCCTCTGCTGGATCCAGATTGGGAGCATTTACAGACGGCAGCAGCTTCATGGACCAAGGCCGTCGATGTGCGGGATACGCAGTGGTGATGCTCCAGAACACCGTGGAAGCCAAGGCTCTTCCAGCAGGTACATCAGTGCAGAAAGCCGAATTAATAGCCCTGTCCCGTGCCTTGGAACTCTCAAAAGGTAAAAGAGTCAATATATTTACTGACTCAAAATACTCTTTTATGATTCTCCACATGCACGGGGCCATTTGGAAGGAGCGGGGAGTTCTTACCGCTAGTAACAAGGATGTCAAACACCCATTAGAAATGCTGGCCCTGTTAAAAGCAATAGCTTTACCATCAGCTGTTGCCGTGATGCATTGTCCTGGCCACCAAAACAGAGGGTCTGGCATGGCAAAGGGCAACAGGGCAGCTGATCGGGTGGCTAAGGCCGCTGCCCGTTCTGCCATCCAGGGTGCACTCATCCCTCTTGTTGACCTGACTCAGTATGCTCCTGAATACACCGAGCGGGATGAGGAGAGAGCTCGTGCATGGGGATTTACTGAGTTTGACCACAGCTCTACTTGGAGAGTAAACTCCCATGGGAGTTTATATACTGGAGGCCCTGGTATATAAGGTGCTAAAACATCTGCACAAAGGATCTCACTATGGGAGAGATGCCTTATTAGAAACAGCGCGCCCATATTTGAAGAGACCATATTTACATAAAATAGCACAGCGGATCACCCGAGGTTGTCAACTATGATCCAGGAATAACCCCAAGACTGACTCCCACCCTAAGGCCATTGGGGTTCAATATCGAGGCAAGTTCCCTTTTGAGGACTGGCAGGTAGACTTTACACAAATGCCTAGAACAACAGGCAACTTCAAATACCTATTGGTTTTTGTGGACACGTTCTCGGCATGGGTGGGAGCATTTCCTACAAAGACGGAGAAAGCTTCTGAGGTTGCAAAACAGCTGCTGAAGGAGATAATTCCTCACTTTTTGTTGCCGGACTCTATACAGAGTGATAATGGGCCGGCATTTGTCTATGATGTTACTCATGCAGTAAGCAGTGCGTTACAGATCAACTGGAAATTGCATGCTGCATGGAGACCCCAGTCTTCTGGACAAATGGAGAAAATGAAACACACCTTAAAGAACACCTTGGCAAAACTGTGCCAAGAAACACAACTTTGTTGGGACCAGGTACTATCCCTTGCCCTCCTCCACATAAGAGTGGCACCTAGAAGTGGGCTACAATTAAGCCCCTTGGAAATTGTGTTTGGAAGACCCTTCCAGGCCTCAGTTCTGACAGCCAGTCCGGAAATAGCACAAGATTGCCAGATCACACAATATGTGAAACACATCCAGGAGGTTCTGGCAATAATTCACAACTTTGCAAGCGCGAGGATCTCTATGCCTCCTGATCAACCACTGCATCCCTTCAGACCTGGAGATCAGGTCTTCCTGAAGACCTGGCAGAGTGGGGATGCTCAAAACCAGCTGTCAGAAAAATGGACTGGTCCCTATGACGTTTTGCTGAGCACACATACTTCTCTGAAACTTGCAGGCATAAAACCCTGGGTACATCATTCCAGAGTCAAGAAAGCGCCAGAAGGAAATCACCCAGAGACAAAGTCCCACTGGTCTTGTGAACCCATTGAGGATTTGTGATGTTTGTTTAAGAAACAGACAAAAACTTGTGCTCACTTTGGCAGCACATATACTAAGAAACAGACAAAAACTTGAACGTTACTGACTTCCTTTCCAGTTATTGTTGCAGGATACCCAAGGACTCACTTTTTCTGAAGAAACCCTGAGAAAAAAACTAACATGTTGTAACCAATCTTCTTCCTTTCAAAGTTTAGGAGACTTGAAATAACCATCTAGGATCATGAATATTCTTGCAGTATTTTTTTTTTTTTTAAAGATGTATTTTTATTTTTATATTTCTTTATTTCTTTATACAAGTACTGGGTACAGTCAGAAGCGCAGGAGGGTGAGAGAATTCACCAGAGCCAGAGCGGGGAGCAGAGCAGGCAGAAAGACCGAAGTACACTGCTGAGGGGAGCAGCGGGCGGCAGGAGAGGTCTGCGCGCCATGCGGGACCCTCCTCCGGTGGCCGGGGAGCAGCCGGGGATTGAACCGGAGCTGCAGAGGCTGCGGGCAGCCTCACAACCCAGCGCTCAACTGCTGCACCACCAGGGAGGCCCTCTTGCAGTATTTTTTTATACACAGAAAGGTTTTCAATCTTGATTTTGTTATTTCCTTTTAACTTTTTACTTTTTTTTTAACTTTGAGGTTTTTTCTCTGCTTTTTTTTTCTTTTTGTTACTTTGGCCTATGAGTGAAACTTCAGTTGTATGAGATATCCCACACGTGATAAATGGTAACTAAAGAGATCTTTGTGTCTATATGTTGTCTGTCTGTCTGTCCTTTCCTTGTGTCCTTGTCTTGGTTTCCAGCAGTTGACAAATTGGTATACATGGTGCCCATAGATGTTGGGGAAAAAAAAAAAAGGAGTCTGCAGTTATGAGAAAAACTAAAGGTTATGGTTTGATTGTCAACATTGTACTACTGAACTAAACCGGTGCCTTCATAGAGATTGAATATTGTTGTTTTTGTTATTTTTCTGATATTTATGGCAAAGCTTCCCAGATATCTAAATTCAAGTACAAATTTGGTAGCCTGTCATTTGGCTGCTACAAGGAAATTTTGTGGAACCTCAGTAGAGCTCCTGAGACACTCCACAAAGTTTCTCCCTTTCCTCCTGGGACAAGCATTAGATGAATTTGTTCTATTTGGCTTACCTAGTGAAGTAAAAACTGGAAGGGAAGCATTGTCACTTGGGAAAATGGTAAAACTTTGGCATGTACAGAAATATGAATACTGGTTTTCTAAAATGTGTATAAAACCTCTCAGTACCTGATATGTATGTTAATTGTCAACGGTGATTGCCACCTTGTAATATTGTATACTTCGATTGTTTATTGACAGAAATTGTTTCTGGAAAAATAGGGGACAAAAGACCTCAATGGATTCCTATTGCTGGAACTGTTGAGAGTACAAATTTCCTACACAGGATTGAATACACCTGATATTTTCTAAGTTTTCTTTGATATAATACTGGTAATTTTTTTGCATTTTGTTCTGAATCCACAAAGGTTTTCTTTGTTTGTTTGTTTTTGTTTTGTTTTGAGTGACCAGGACCTGCGGTAAGGTTGCGTGTTTTTTTTATTCCAGCAAAGCTAACTTGTGTTCACATTTTCTCTCCCCTTGATACCAATAGAGCATACAAATAGTGGTAGTAATTTTTTGCTACTTATCTCAGTGTCTGTTTTTGCATAACTTCTATAGGGATTTTGTCTGCTTAAACTAAAAAAAAAAAAAAAAAAAAAAAAAAAATTGGACATGAGTTTGATTGTGTGGCTTTGCGTGCAGTTCTTCCAGAAAGTTGAAACAGAGCTGAACCAAGAAGGGGAGAACCTGTTTGCTTTGTTCGTAGGGTTCCAGAGACCTCCAAAGAAGGTGAGGAAGCTGTCTCCATTGGCAGGATTGGACAACCCGGCCAACGAAAACGCCCTGGTACCCTCGAGAAGAGGAAAGCCCAGGTGGCGTCTGATGAGACCATCTTTGTTCCTGAAGCCTACATGGACCAGATGCCAATGGTTCACTCTGATCCTATATGGAGTATTCCAACAAAGCCAGCTAAAAATTGCTGTTTAGTTATTCTGCCCTGTGATTTTATGCAAAAATAGGTAAAATTGTTTAAAGGTAGATTTAATTTGCAAAACTTTGCAAGATTGATTGAAAAATTTGTGTTTTACATAAGTTGAACCATTTTAAGATTTTTTTCCCTGTGATTTTGACATATTTGCTGTCTTGTTTTGGCTAATGCCTCCAGATATTTGTTTGTTTGTTTGTTTGGCTTGGACTGATGAACTGTTTTTCCAGGAATGGAGGACTTTTGCTTTCCACAATGGACAATACTTGGAGGGACTGGTTTTCTTTCACACTGGAACCTGATAAAATTTTCATCTGAGACTGCATCCCAGCATCCATATATTCGATCTTCATCACCATGGAAATGGTGGGAAAAAGTGAAAGGGGGAATTGTTAGGAGGAAAAGGTTGTCCTAAAGCTAATTCCATACAGGCCTTGTGGACTCCACCCCCACTCCAGGCCAAAGCCATCAGGACATTGGGAAAGACAAATCCCGTCACCACCAAAGGGGAGGTTGCTGGAACCTGAGGGTGGGGTTAAGCAGCCAGGTTTGGTATAAAAACCAGACACCTGGGCTTTGGGGAATTCCCTTTTTGGCTCTCTGCCAGCTTGCAGGCTTGGCCAGCTCTGAGAGTGCCTTTGGGTTTCCAGGTCAGCACATCAGGTAGGACGCATTAAAGACTTTATTTCCCTATTTTCTCCCTAAATTGTATATTTCCTCATTTCCCTTTCCCTTGTAAATAAACCTTTTATTAACCTTTTGTGTGTGCCTGTAGTGGAGTATTAATAAGTCCCTTTTAAACGTGAGGGTGAGGACCCACAGCCAGGCAACCCGTTTTTATATCCGGGCCGCTCCGTAACAGTTTCATTTATATGTATACATTTTTCAACAAAAACAAACAAAAAAACCCACCTGATTTCCCACAGGGAAGGAGGGAGACAAAGTCAGAAAGTCTTTCCAACCAAGCCTCATCCATTGCTCTATCCCACATGCTCCCCAATCTCAGCTGTCCTGAGCCCTGCGACCCTGAGGGTCTCCCATTTCATGGACCACAACACACACACACACAATCCTGCACCCTAAAATCAATACCTTTTCTCCTCAACCTCTGCCTCCCTTTTTACTCCCAAGTTATCCCTACTGGAAAGCTTAGGACACAATCCTTACACTCCACAGTGAGTAATTACTGACAGCCTGCTGCAGGCATCTCAGGGGAGAAAATTCTTGCCCAAGTGAGGGTTCCCTTCACAATCTGTCACCTGAAAGGACTTAGGATGAAGCAGAGGAAATCACAGAGCAAGTGGAACAGAACCTCAGACACACTCAGGGGAGAAGGATTGGGAAGCAGAGGCTGCTCCTGGCAGATGTGCTGAGAAGTGACTCAGCCCTAGCCCTGACTGCCCAGGGGAACCCACTTTCCCTGGAACAAGCTGCACCTGCTGCTCAGCTCCTGCCTGAGAGTCTCTTCCTGCTGAGAAGACCCTGACACAGGAGGGGCCCAGGGGCTCAGAAAGGGGTGGAGGCTCAAGCAGAATCCCGAGGAAGGGAGGGGAGCTCACAGCTGAAGCCTCCCCAAGTGTCTGCTGAGAGAGAGCCCAGTCCTGAGTGAGGAGAGTGTCCCCCATGGAGTCCCATCCTTGTCCACCTGTGAGGCAGAGGGAGTAGAAGAAGGGGAGATGGAGGGTCAGGGGAAACAGATTCCCCTAAGCTGCTCCCCTGCAGCCTTGTGAGGAGGGGTTTTTGTCTGTGGGGGTGTTGGGGCAGCTGCCTGGGGACCTGCACCCTCACTCCATGGACCAGCCTCAGCCCTTCCAGACCCTCTTTCCCCACATCTCCCCAGTGACCCCCAGGCTCCTCCCCAGGGCCCTGGCCTCACCCTCCAGGTCCCCTCTGTCCCTCTGCCTTCCCTCCTCCTGTCCCCTGCACTGCTCTCATCATGGCTCCTGCCCCCTGCCCAGCAGAGACCAGCTCCTGTGGGGGAGAAGCAGCCTCACTCTCCCTGTCAGTCAGCTCTGCTCCTTCCTCCTGGAGCTGCTCCTGCATCAGGTCACACAGGAGACCCAACTGGCTCCAGAACCTTCTAGTTCACACCCACAGGATCAGGTCCCCTGATCCCCTCACCATCCTCCCTCTATCCCTTCCTCCTCTAAGGTGCCCCTGCCCCTTGACTAAAGTGCAGGAGGACAGAGGAGAGACCCCAATATTGAGACAGACTCTGCCCTGCAAGGGGACTTGCCCCCTGTCCCTGGGCCTTTCCTTCCCCTCCCCCTGCAGGGTGACCTCTGGCTTCCCAGGTCAGCCAGTCAGAGGCAGGATCCCAGTTATTCCCAAATGTGGGGTTCATGTCTCTGGGACACCTGAGAGGATTATCAGGGGGAACATGGGTCATCTTCCTGATCAACACAAGATATGACAGCATCGCTACAGGTGCATGGGAAAGGCCATGTGACTGTCAAAGGCAGAAAATTGGAGGAAGGAAGAAAGGAAATAGGGAGGACAGAAGATGGGCCCCATGGGAGTATCAGGCAGGAGCACCCCCAGGGCTGAGGGAGCCATGTCTGCTCTGCCTGAGGTCACAGTGATGACATGGTCCCCGCAGAGCTGGGAGAGGATTGGGGTCCCCCATGGGAAGAATCAGAAGCCATATTGGGAGGAGGATCCTGAAGACACTCTGACTCTCCCAAGGACCCCCTGACATGCCCACTTGGGGGCTCCCCTCCCTCTGGATGAAGATCTCACCTTCCTCAGATGACTCTTCCCCAGAGCCCAGAGAGAGAAGATGAGGGAGATGGGGAGGGGGAGCAGCTCACAGAGGATGAGGAGACAAACCCTGCCCAGGACTCTGGGGACATGGACTCTGGGGCTCAGCTGGGGGGAGACAAGCTCCTGAGGTGAGAAGGACCATGAGTGTCAGATGAGCAGCTGCAGTTTAGACCCAGGGTCTGCCCTGTCCTTTCTGGGGCTTGGTGTCTCCTCCTCTCCTCAGGCTGCTCCTCAGGTCTGCAGGGGGAGGTGCTGAGCTGTGTGACAACTGGACCTTTGTGTTTCTTTTTTTAATGTTAATAATAGGTGATTTATTTGTATTTATACTTAAAATTAAGTAGCATTAAAGATTTTCTACTATAATCTATGTTTATTGTATAAAAATCAGTTTAAAAGTAAGAAATAATGTGTACTTTTCATGAAATCCTAAACATTATCTCACATACACATATAACTCATTTATTGAAAAATTAATCAGTGATACAATTGGTATAATTGTAACCTGTTACAAAGAGGATTCTCAAGAGTAATTCCTTCATTTTCCAACAGGAAAAACAGTTTGAAATAAATATGCTGAGATTATTACAAAAGCAGTTGATGTCAATGGGGCAATTAAACTAAATTATTTGAAATGATCTTGTCTACTCAATAAACAGCATATATCTTCACAGAAGTCACTTCTTTTGGTTAATAATAAAATGACAAGTCAAACATTATATATTCCCTAGATAATTACATAAATGTTTCTCATTACATAATTTCTGTAATGCCCCACATGAGACTGAAATTTCATAACACTCAATTTTTACATATTTGTAGGTTTTTAATAATTTTTCTTAATAGAAGTGTTACAGGGCACCCTGATATGAAACAGGTTGCCTGACTGTGGGTCCTCACCCGTGCACTTGAAAGGGAATTATTAATACTCAACTGCAGGCACACACAAAAGTTTAAAAAAAAAAAGGTTTATTTACAAAAGAAACAGAAATAAATCTCTCAGTGAGAAAAGGAGGGAGATAAATCCGTGAATGAGTCCTGTCTGTTCCAAGGACCTGGAATCCTAATGGCATGCTGAGAGCTGGCAAAGAGCCAAGAGCCTTGAGGTCAAGAGAGAACCAAGGCCCATGTGTCTGTTTTTATACCAAACCTGGCTGTTTAACTCCACCCTCAGGTCCCAGCAACCTTCCTTTTGGTGGTGATGGGATTTGTCATCCCCAGTGTCTTGATGGCTTTGGTCTGGAGTGGGGGTGGAGTCCACAAAACCTGTATGGAGTTTGCTCAGAACATTCTGTCCCCCTAACAGAAGAAGGAAAAGTTTCAAGGATAATAGCTGAGGGAGAACCAGCAGCTAGAAAATAAAAATAAATGACCAACATCCCATCACGGGACCCAGAAGAAAAGCAGCGCAGCCAGGAGCGACGCGTGTCCTCGACTGTGACTGGAGTATCCACTCCAGGGCTCATCCTGACACTGTGCAGGGGCCAAGGGACACGCTCCTGGGGTCCAGCTCCAGTTCACACAGGAGGGCACGTGGAGGACGTGGGCCAGGAAGCAATAATGGATGATGAGAGAGTCCACACCTGTGACTATTCAGCTCCTTACACACATTTGAACTAATTACACACACAACACAACTGCATGTTTATAACTATCAAGACAAAGCTCCCTCTACAAGTGAGGATATGCTCACCCTTCCCCAAAATGAGGAGATGACAGCCCCATCTTTGCAGCTGACATGCTATATTATTTATTTCTTAAATTCGATCACATTCCCTTTATCTATTTTGTTACCCAAAACCTTCTTACAAGTATAAGCTCCAACAACTTATATAAAAACATAAGGTTAAGGAGAGGAAGGAAATGGATACTAAACACAAATTAACACACATGACAACACAACACCAGAGAAAATATAAAATCTGTTACATGGCGCCTTTTCTAATGGCCGGCACACTTGCCTGACATCTGACTCCTTCATCACGTCCCCTTCTCTATCTTCTCCTCCCATCAGAACCACATCAGTATCCCTGGGGGAGGGATCACACCTTCCTCCCTGCAGGTCTGGGGCTCAGGATCCTGCTTCCTCTGGCAGCTGTGGTTCCTGTGACCCTTTGCCTCAGGACATGCTGAGTCAGGACAGGGGTTCCTGGAGCTCAGGTCACAGCTTTCCAAGTCACCCCAAGTCTAAGAGTCTCTTCTCCATTCTCATCTTAATTCAGGGAGCAGTTATCTGCTTTCAATGGAAGTTGACACAAAAGGGGAACCCAAATGATTCTCCTGAACTCCCCACAATAACACACCACAAGATTTTTTCAAACAACAGAAATTTTATGACAGCTGGAAAAGTAGGTGCATTTCTTCCCTTCCAAACTCAGAAGCAGATGAAGTAGAATACTAAGCTCCTCTAAAAGTCCATCATTCACCATTTCCGTGACAATGTCGGCTGCCCGGCTGTTCTGCTCAGAGAGTCCAGACACATCAGTATAGATCTGGGCACCCTCCTTCAGCCTCTGGTTTCCTCCGCATAAACTCAAGTTGGATGAAGTTAACTTCTGTGAATTTAGGAGAGTAATTCAGAGCTGATCCTCTTTCTTGTCTAAACAGCATGAGTAACCCATGAAACATTTCTTTACCAAATGAAAAAGTATTTCCAATGGAAAAGTTCATCCTACCCCAAACCAGTTCAAAGTAAGTCAATTCTAACCTTTGTAGCCTCAGCACGAGGCCTGACCTGACTGTTCTCTCAGCCACGGCCCAGGAATCTGCACCCAGAGCAGGAGGATGAGACTCCAGCATCTGGGACTCACTCACAGGTTTGTCCACAGGGAACCTGCAGCCCCAAGAAGAGCCCAGGGCAGGGCTGGGCAGGGAGGGGCCTCATGGGGACACAGTCTCAGGGGTGCAGGGGAGGAGGGGGGCTTCAGGCCCTGGGGGAGCCCCATCCACACCAGAGCCTGAGGGGATCCCCTCCCCTGGGGGACTCACAGGCTCCTCCAGAGAAGGAGGATTGTTCATGGGCACAGAGGGCTTCTGGGGCCCAGCCTCCAGGGAGCAGATAGTCATGGACACGTCTCCTGAGACACATCTGAAGTATGGAAAGAGGGTCCCAGAGAAGGACTCAGGAGGGAAGGAGAAGATGTGGGAGCCATCAGTCATGTCATAGAAGGAGACGTCCCCTTGAGCATAGTCCAGGAAAACCCCCCTCTGGGGAAACCTGCCTAAGGGGCAGCAAAGAATGAGGGCTAGTGAAGGCTTTAAAGAATTTTTCGAACAGCTCCACAACCCAGAAACCATCCATGGGGGATGGAGCCTTGTATCTCATTTTCTCATCTTCCCTCCAGACCCCGAGCACCCACTCACTGCTGTCTCCACTCCTGACCTCTACTTCCCAGTAACAGCACCCTGATGTGATGCCCTCAAGACCCCAAGCCAAAAATCCATTTTTCATGCCATCATAGTTGCAGGTCAGACTCTTCTAGTCAGGAGAGAGCACAATATTAGAAAGGAAAGAACTTGGATCCAGAGTGACAGACCCTGCAGAGAGAGGGACCCATTATTACTCAACGACTCCTCAGCCGCCCCATAACAAGGGCACAACAACCTCACCCCAGATACTTAGTTTTTTGGGGGAGATTATGATCCCTAAAATGAAAGCCTATGACCCCAGCCTACAGCCCACCAAGCAAGAGAAGGAGCCAGAGACTGATGAAGGATCAGAGATGTCACAGGACACCCCATCCCACCCTTATGGAGGGTGCAGCATCTGTGTAGGGAGGCCAGAAGCTGAGCAGACCCAGAGAGAATACACAGTCACTCACAGGCCTGGACTGCTTGGAACCCAAGGACTAAGGAGCCCTTCAGCACCCATGACCAGTCACCCCACCAGCCCAGCTGTGTGACATCACAGCTGCACCCACCCCACCCCCACAGAGGGTGCAGCGTCTTTGTCCACACAGAGAACAGAAGTCTCCGGCTCAGCCAGAAGCTGAGCAGTCCCAGAGAGAACAGAGTCACTCACAGGCCTGGAACTGCTCCTTCTGCCAATCTTCAAGAGACATACGTGAAGGACTCTAGATGCAGAACACATCAGGGCCTACGTCTATTTTCCTATAAGACAGCAACAGAATTTATAGGGGCAAATGTTTGCAAACATTTAGTTGATACATCTATCTTTTAGATTCATACATGTGGGCATGCACACACACATACAAACACACAATCATGCTGCAATTTTCCATGAGAGCTGAGCCATAAAGCTGAATACCTAGGATGGAGAGCCTGGACACCAATTGATCAAAATGACCATCAATTTATACTTTTCAAGTCACCAGTCACAAACCCATCCAGCAAAAACTAGGTTTTTTTTTTTGGAAAACTTTTACAGAGATCAAAATGTCCAGGACTGCACCTGATTATAAAGAACTAAGAGAACAGATTGTGCAGCATCTCTCTGAGTCACGGGGGAAGAGGTTACAACTCAGTGCAGACTTGTGTGTGGCCCTATGCTCCTGCCCCCTGGGAGCAAAGGCACAACAGGGGCTGCCTGTGGGAGCCGAGAGACATGGAGCCTGGTAGGCGATGACATTTTGTTTCCTAATGACATTTTGTTTCTGAATAAATCTCTTTGGCAAACAAAAAACAGAGAGAGAAAGAGAGAGACAGAGTTACACCTTGACTGAGCTGCATGTGGGGGTGACTGTGACATGAGTGAAGAGACTCAGGACACTCAGCAGAGGGTCCTGCCCACTCAGGAGGGAGTGGAGAGGGCTCTAGAGAGAAGAGAGATGTGCAGAGTAGGGAACATGGACCCATGCTGAGATGATCAACACTAGTGATCTCTTCATGTTGGCATGGGTGGTGGGAGCAAAACCATCCCTATAGATAGAGAAGAACATAGAAATATTGGATGGCCTTATCTATTGCCTCCAACAAAGCCCAGAGAGGTAGAAGCTTCCAAGAGAAACCTCTCTGTAAAGCAGAGTAATGGCTCCAGAGATGTCCATGTCTTAATTCCATGAACGTGGAAATATGTGTTCTTAACAGAGGAAAGAGGAATCTGCAGGTGGGACTGAGACAGGACTGGAAACAGGGATGTTACTGTGTATCATCAGGGGGAACCAATCCCATGAGCCTTAACAGCCATAACCCTGGACCTGTGCTCAGAAACAGTCACATGGTGACAGCAGCAGGGCCAGAAAGAGGCTGCATGGCAGGCTGTGTAGACAGAGGATAGGGTCCCCAGTCAATGCAGGGGGCCCTAGATCCTGGGAGAGGAAGGGGCTACCAGACCTTGGAGTTAGTCCCAGGACACGGTCTCAGGTGTCTGTCCTGCAGGTGTGTGAGATGATAAACTGTGTGGGTGACGCTGCTCAGGGTGTGGTGATGTGTGTCAGCAGCAGCTGGAGCTCTGATGCCCCATGTGGGGGCCCGGGCAGCCTGAGCAGGGCTGTGGCAGGGAAGGGTCTGGAGGGAGCACCAGGACCCCATGAAGCGCGTGGACAGATGAGGACCCCGAAGTATCAATGCTCTGGGGGGAGATGGAGGGAGAGAGGGGTCTGGAGAGCAGACAGGGAGGGAAGGATGGGTGAGGACAAGGATGTGGGACAGGAGGAAGGAGGCCAGAAGGTTTATTAATTTTCTGACCAGAGACAGACCCAGACCCTGACTAGGCTGTAGAGGGAGGGTCACTCACAAGTCCTAATCACTAGACGGGACATGCCTGCCCCCCTCAGCATGTGCCACACAGGATCATAGACCAGTGGCCCTAGGGGAGCCCACCACCACTCACTCCCTGTTCCATCACTACTGATCAGCATCTTCAGGAGCAGAGAGAACAGACTCTTCTCTGGTGGGGAAGTCAGAGTTGGAATGAGACCAGGATGCAGAAGATTCCAGTGGTCACTACCCCACAGGATCCCACAGTGGGGGAAACAGCACCCAGATCTGGGAGAGCCCATGAGGCAGGGTCCTGTCTCCCACCAGCTACAACTTCCACCCCAGGGAAGGGTCCACATGTCTGTGCTTTGACAAGTAGAGGGAGACCTGAGCACAGGGACAGGAGATCCAGGACCCCTGGAGCATTAACTCACCAGCCAGGTAAGCTGCCTTCCTCTGGTCTGAAAGACAACACAGGAAACAGGTGAGCTAAGAACCAGAATGTCTCCCAGGAAGGGGACACAGAAAGATCAGGAGGGAGAACAGAGCTTACCTAGAATTTCCTGGAGTTCATCTGAAAAAGTTTGAAAAATATATGCATAAACTACCTCCTTAAAAAGAAAATCTGGGCCTCCCCGGTGGCGCAGCGGTTGAGCGCTGGGCTGCAAAGCTGCCCCAGCCTCTGCATCGCAGGTTCCGTCCCCGGCCGCTGGCGAGGGTCCCACATGGTGCAACAGACCTCTCCTGCCGCCCCTGCTCCCCTCAGCAGTGTTTCCTGAGTCTGCCTGTTCTGTTCCCCGCACTGGCTCTGGTGAATTCTCTCACCCTCCCGCACTTCTGACTGTACCCAGTGCTTGTGTAAATAAATAAATTAATCTTAAAAAAAAAAAGAAAAGAAACTCTGTGAGCCTAGAGAATCAACAGAAAAGACCCTCCTCTGTCCTATAAGTTCCACCATCAGACCCATTCAACATCTAAGCTCCACTGTCCTCTCTGGGTCTCCTCAGCCTCCTGAATGGACCTGACTGCAGAGTGGCCTGGGCTCTGACTCTGGTGTCAGCTTGTCCCTCTCAGCATCCACTGCCACATTCACCAGCCTGGCCCCTGTCCTGCCTTACCTGTGTCCTCAGGGTCTCCTCCTTGTTCTGTCTGTCCTCCTCCTTAGCCTGATGTAGGTTCCTCTGTTCCTGCAGCTCCCGCATCCATGTGGAATGTTCTCTCTGGGTGTAGCAGGCAGCCCCCAGGAGCAGTTGCAGCAGCAAGGGCAGACTCACTAGGAAAGCCGGCTTCCAGGGAGAGGCCCAGGGGAAGAAGGACTCTGCAGACAGAGACCCCAAAGAGACCCCATCAGGATACAGCTCAGGCTGTGGACAGCCTCGCAGCCCAGCGCTCAACCGCTGCACCACCAGGGGAGGCCCCATCATCCTTTCTTTTGTTCTAAGGGTTTTATGAAATCTTGTCTGATAGAATGAAATCCCAGGTCAAGGTCTACTTCCTATAGATTCTTATGATGAATTCTCTCAACCTCCCGCACTTCTGACTGTACCCAGTGCTTGTATAAATAAATAAATAAATCTTAAAAAAAAAAGAAAAGAAAAAACAGAGAAGACACAAAGAAATGGGATCATAAATGAAAGAGGAGAAATTATAATAGACATAGAAGAAATTAAAAGAATAATCAGAGATTACCATGAACAGTTATATGCAAATAAGTTCAACAATCTAGAAGACATGGATAAATTTCTAGAATTACACAATCATCCAAAACTAGATAAAGAAGAAATAGAGCACCTAAACAGACCAATTACAAGCAGGAAATTGAAACAGTAACCAAAACCATCCCCAGAAACAAAAGTGCAGGACCAGTTTCACAAAAATTTCTACCAAATATTCAGAAATGAACTAGTGCCTAACTTACACAAACTCTTTCAAAAAAAATTGTAAAGGAAGGAATACTACCAAATACATTCTATGAAGCCAACATGATACCTATACCAAAACCGAACAAGGACAACACACAAAAAAGTAAACTACAAGCAAATCTCTCTAATAAACACTGATGGAAAAAAAAATCCTCAACAAAATCCTAGCCAACAGAATGCAATAATGCATCAGAAAGATAATACAGTGTATGTGGAAAGCTGTGTGGAGATTTCTGGACCTACTAAACATAGAGCTTCCATATGATCCAGCAATTCCACTCCTAGGTATTTACCCAAAGGACACAGAAACATCAATTCCAAAGAACACCTGCACCCCTATGTTTATAGCAGCACTGTTTACAATAGCTAAGCTTTGGGAACAACCCAAATGCCCAAAAATAGATGACTGGATCAAGAAGATGTGGTCCATATATACCATGGAATATTACTCAGCATTCAAAAAAGATAAACACATGCAATTTGCAGCAACATGGATGGCGCTGGAAGGGATCATGCTCAGCGAAATAAGCCAAAAAGAAAAAGAAAAATACCGGATGGTCTCACTCATAGCAGGAATCTAGAAAACTTAAATAAGGGACCAGGAAAATGAATAACTATAAGAAAGTGAAAATCAAAATCAACAAAAAACTATGAACCAGAGACACTTTTAGGGGGGTGGGGGCGGGAGGGGAGGGATTGGGGTCAGAATGGGGGGGCTGCAATTGTATGGGGAATATAACAATAAAATTTATTATTAAAAAAAAAAAAAAAAAAAAGAAAGATAATACAGTGTAAACAAGTGAGATTTATTCCAGGGACACAAGGATGGTTCAACATCTGAAAATCAATTAATGTGATTCCACACATGAACAAAAAAAAAACAAAAATCATATGATGATATCAACAGATGTGGAGAAAACAATCAACAAAGTTCAACATCATTTATGATAAAGGCCCTCAAATTTCTCAGGATAGAAGGAACATACCTTAATGTAATAAAAGCCAAATATATACAACAAACCTCTGTATGTCCTCTCTCACCACAGCTCTTCAATATAATACTGGAGGTCCTAGCCAGAGAAATAAGACAAGAGACAGACATACAAGGAATCCAAATCAGGAAAGAAGGAGTAAAACTATCACTATTTGCAGACGATACGATCATATACATAGAGAACCCCAAAAACTCCTCAGGAAAAACTAATCAAAAATATAGGCCAGTTTAGCTAAATAACAGGATACAAAATCAACACACAAACAGTAGCCTTCCTATATGCAAACATTCAATCTAAAGAAGAAATCAAGAAAATCATCCCTGTTATAATTGAAAAAAAAATCAAATACTTGGGAATAAACCTAACAAAAGAGGTGAAGGACCTATATAAAGATAATTATAAAACATTGTTAAAAGAAATAGAAGCAAACACAAAGAAATGGAAAGACACCTGTTGTCTTGGATTAGAAGAATTAACATTATCAAAATGGCCATCCTTCCAAAAGCAATTAACAGATCAATGCTACTCCAATAAAAATTTCAATGTCATTCTTCAAAGATATAGGACAAATATTGATGAAATTCATGTGGAGCCACAAAAAACCTCAAATAGCAAAAGCTCTCCTGACTAAAAAGAAGGAGAATGGAGGCATCACACTCCCAGACCTCAAACTGGGCATACTAGGCATACTACAAAGCCATAATAATTAAGACAGTATGGTACTGGAACAAAAACAGATAAACAGACAAATGGAACTGAATAAAGTCCCAGAAATAAACCTACATATTTATGGGCAACTAATCTTTGACAAAGGAGTAAAGAATATGTACTGGAACAAGGGCAGTTGGTTAAAAAATTGTGCTTGGAAAACGGGACTGCTACATGCAAAAGAATGAAGCTAGACTACTACCTCACTCCATGCACAAAAACCAACTCAAAATGGATAAAATAATTGGACATAAGACCTGAAACCATAAAATACATAGAAGAAAATATAGGCAAAACACTACATGACATACATCTGAGTAACATCTTTAAAGAGACATCACCCAAAGCAGTGATAGTGAAGACAAAGGTGAACAGCTGGGACTGCATCAAATTAAAGAGCTTTTGCACAGCAAAAGAGACAGTAACCAAAAAAAAAGAGACACCCCACTGATTGGGAGAAAATTTTTGCACACAATACAACTGATAAGGGACTAATCACAAAGATCTACAAATAGCACACACGTCTCAACAAAAACAAATAAAACAATCTCGTCAAAAAATGGGCAGAACAACTCAAGAGACACTTATGCAAAGAGGAAATGCAAATGGCGAACAGGTATATGAAAAGAATGTTCAACATCATTTGAAATCAGGGAAATACAAATCAAAAACACAATAAGATACAGCGAGAATGGCACATATTAAAAAACAGGCAACAGCAAATGTTTGTGAGGATGTGGAGAAAAAGGAACTCTCCTACACTGCTGGTGGGAGTGCAAACTGGTTCAGGTTCAGCCTCTATGGAAAGGTGTGTGGAGATTCTTCAAACTACTAAAAATGGAGCTTCCGTATAACCTAGCAATTCCACTCCTAGGAATCTACACAAAGGACACAGAAACATGAATTCAAAAGGATACCCTATGTTTACTGCAGCACTATTTACAATAGGTAAAACCTGGAAACAACCCAAAAGCACAATAAGAGATAACTTGATCAAGAACATGTGGTACATAGAAAAATGGACTATTTTCAGCAATCAAAAAAGATAAACTTATGCCATTTGCAGCAACATGGATGGAGCAAAATGGATGGATGCTCAGTGAAATAAGCCAGAAAGGAAAAAAAAATAGTGAATGATTTCACTTGTATAGGAATATAAGTTAAACAATTAAAGGATCAGAAAAAAAATCACAATAATAAATAATAATAAAACAAAATTATCAGGCAGCTATAAATCTGAGATATTCTACAAGGGAGTAGGAGCAAGAGGAATCAAAACAAGGGAGAGAAGAGCACAAGGGACTATGGTGATGATTCGCAGATGAATTGGTGCTGGGAATTTCATGGGAACTACACATGAAAGGAGAACGCATACAAGCATATGTTGTATGTCATCCCATGTACATTCTCATCCAAAAAAGTTACAAACCTAGAAATAACCCTAACAATGAAAGTAAAGGATCTGTACAAGGAAAGGTATAAAACACTGTTAAAAGAAAGAGAAGACACAAAGAAATAGAAATATATTCCTGGCTCCTGCTTGCAAGAATCAACAATGTCAAAATTGTGGGATGGGGCAAGAGCATGATGGATTATGGAAGAGGGTATGGGTGCCTGGGGGGTGGAGAGCTACAGTGATGACACCTGAGCAGGGAGACCCTATACTGTACACCTATTTTATTTTTTTTTTTTTTATTTATTTTTTTTTTTTAATTTATTTTTTT
The DNA here is from genome assembly GCF_014898055.3 of Talpa occidentalis. Classification (NCBI taxonomy): domain Eukaryota; kingdom Metazoa; phylum Chordata; class Mammalia; order Eulipotyphla; family Talpidae; genus Talpa; species Talpa occidentalis. The sequence goes on along the minus strand of NW_023602073.1, from coordinate 51,230,120 downwards.
TTTTTTAAATCTTTTTATTTTTTATTTTTTTTATAGAGGCATGTTTTATTTATTTATTTTGTTTGTTTGTTTTGTTTTGTTTATACATGCACTGGGTACAGTCAGAAGCGCGGGAGGGTGAGAGAATTCACCAGAGCCAGAGCGGGGAGCAGAGCAGGCAGAAGGACCGAAGTACACTGCTGAGGGGAGCAGCGGGCGGCAGGAGAGGTCTGCGCGCCATGTGGGATCCTCCGCCGGTGGCCGGGGAGCAGCCGGGGATCGAACCGGCGCCGCAGAGGCCGCGGGCAGCTTCGCAACCCAGCGCTCAACCGCTGCGCCACCGGGGAGGCCCTGTACACCTATTTTAAAGGATTTAAAGCAATGGTATTTTGAAAATTCAATAATCAAACAATTAACAATAAATTTTATCATAATAAAAAATGAGCAAAAGGTAATAATTTTAAAGGAGGGGAAACTGCCAGAGGGAAAGATATGTAAGAAAAGAAAGCACAAGACGAGGAGGGAGGGAGAGGAGAGGCAGGGGAGGGCCTCCAGCACTAAGCGAAGACACTTGGGGATAAGACAGTGCTATGGAAACCAGGGGATGTGGGTTTCCCTGGAGAGCCAGGGCTGAGGGCACTTCACAGCACCTCTGTCAGGAGCAGCCTCCTGGATAACATTTGGTTGGACAGAGGCAGAGGGAGAAGAGAAGGGGAGATGGGGGGTAGGGGGAAGCAGAGTCCCTGAGCTGCTCACCTGCAGCCTTGTGAGGAGGGGCTGTGTCTGTTGGGGGGCAGCTGAGGGGGCACAGGGGGTCCTGAGAAGCAGAAGCCTTCACCCTCTGCTGAGACAGGGACAGGAAAGGGGGACCTGTCAGGGAGGAAGCCTGGGTGAGACACCCCAAACTAGCCCCCTCCTTCCTCCCAGATGGCCCAGCCAAACCTGCAGAACCATGTCTCCCCACCCCTGCTGCTGGTGGGTCTCCAGGGAGCTTCTTGGTGGGGAGGATGGGGGCTCCCAGAAGCTAAAACAGACCTAATCCCAGGGACACCCCCATCCACTTCTGCCACCACCACCCTGAGACCACAGGAGGAGCAGCCCCCACTGTTCCTTCGATTCGCAGTCAGGAGGTAGAGAGGTTTACCACTGTGTCTCTGGTGAATCATCCACCCCCCACCTCTGGCCTAGACCCCAGTTCCTCTATGCAAGAAGAAAAAAAAAAGTAGAGGGTTTAAAGAACTTGTGAGAAATGTAAAAGGGAACAAATGAAATAAGGACCCAGCCAAGGTTTTCAGAGCAAGAGGCTCTGAGCTCTGTGTCCACATTACTCTGAAAACCAGGGGCAGCTGCCTGGCTAGCAGCCCCTTAGCTGGGGGGACCAGCTTCAGTTTGCTCCAGACCCCCCTGTTTCCCACTCTCTCCCCAGTGAGCTCCCAGGTTCCCCCACAGGGCCCTGGCTCACAGGGCAGTGTCCCTCTGTCCTGCTGCACTTCCCACTCCCTGCCTGCCCAGGGGCACTCAGACCTGCCCTGCCCACTGCCCTACCCACTCCCCTCATCTTGTCCTCCTGCACACCCCCCGCCACACACACACACTGCTCTCAGGCTTTCTCCTGCCACACTGTCCCCAGGAGACCAGCTTCTGTGGGAGAGAAGCAGCCTCTCCCTCTCCTAACCAGAACCCCCAAGTCTCTTTCCTGCCAGTCAGTTCTCTGGGTTCCTCTTCCAGCTGCTCCTGCATCAGGGGTCACACAGAAGACCCATTGGCACCATGTAGTGCCACAAAGGGCACTGTGCTGGTTCTCTGATTCAAGCAGACTAGGGTAAAGGACAGTCCTGGGGCCCTTGGTGGCTTTCTCTGGCTTTTATCAATCTTTTACATGTAGTGCAGTCACCAGGTAGGTACACAGCAGGCAGGCAGGGGTGCGGGGGGGCCAGGAGGCTGGCTAGCCTCCAAGCTCTGGCAAGTATTCTGGGTTTCTCTGACCTTCTTTCTCCAGTTCTCTCTTGCTTCTCTCTCCTGCTTCTGCTTCTGTTGGAGAGTACCTCAATACTGAAGCCAGGGCCCACAAGAGTAAACACCACAACTGAATGTAAAAATGTAACAAAATCCAGGGGCCCTCCATCAGGCAGGGCAATGCTAATGGCCAGAAGGCAGAAAAGCCTGAAAACCATTTACCCTACAATCCACCCCCTCAGGGTTTTCTGCCATACAATCTATATACAAGTATATACAAGTCTCCCTTGGCAAATAGGAACACTGCAGCCATGGCCCACAAAAGGAAATGGCAATAACACAATACAAAAGAATACAAATGAGTCCAGGTGGGGCACCAACCTAGTGGCAAAAGATGATTATTGGCACCAGCAGGTGATCCAGCACTTCTGCTGCCAAAGGCACTGCTCATTCAAGGGAGGGGAACCACTCACGGCATCTGCCATCACGCACCAGGAGCCATCAGACTTTCTGGCCTTCTCCGGTTGTGGTCTTGGCCACAAGCCTCACACCACATCCACCCCCAGGATGCACTCACTCTTGGATTGGAGATTCTGTCTTTGGGGTAATCTCCCAATCCTCAGAGTTCCTGTCTGCGGTCACTCCAACACTCGGCTTTCATTGCCACCAATGCAACACGCAGGCCCCTGCACTCAGGCCACCCCACTGCACAAGCACATGGGTCGGGGATCTGTGGATACAAGTTCCATATGTGGCCTCTCTTGAGTCCCCTCTTTGGCTGTGGGCTCCACCACAAGCCATGTTCCCCACCCGTCCCCCAAGGATGGGTTCCTCAGCTCCTTACCCTCACTCAACCGTGAACAGGGTGTCACCCACAGGTGATTTTAAGAGACTCGCTGGCCTTCTTTACCATACTCAGGCTGCTTAATAGCCACTCAGGGTTTCCCAATCTCAGCACCCACTTTTGCCTTTCTAAGTTGGTGAGGGCTTCCTCCCTTAGCCAATCTTGTGCTCTTCTCATGCCTGCCCCTTCCTCTACTCTGGCCATTGCCTCTCCAGGCTGTGGCCCTAGAATTGCTGGGCAGTACACAGACTGCTTTTAAACACTGAGGCCCACTGGCCACCCTCAGATTCCCATCTCCTGGGGTGTACAAACAATACCATCCTCCCTCAGGGTCCCCAAAACATAACATTAATGTAAGGTCAAGGCCAAGGCAGAGATGGGGTAGAGGGGGGGAACTTGAAACTGCTGCCAACTGCATCCCAGGAGCCAGCTCTGCCTGGTTTGCATGGGCCCTGATAAGCAGCATTGAAAGAACAACCAGTTCCGAGTGAAAAATCTTCTTTGATAAGTAACATCGACTCTCATTCTCTACCTCCCGCCAAGGCCAGACCCCGCCCTATAAAAGACTGCCCCAATGGGCACGACTTCTCCAACCCCCACAGGATAGGTGAACCTCGCCTGGGAGCGCAACAAATTTTCTACCTGTGAGAAACTTAGCCTGGATTTTTTCTTTTTTTTTTCTTTTTCAAAAGATTTATTTATTTATTTATACAAGCACTGGGTACAGTCAGAAGTGTGGGAGGGTGAAAGGATTCACCAGAGCCAGAGCGGGGAACAGAACAGGCAGACTGACAAAATACACTGCTGAGGGGAGCAGCGGGCAGCAGGAGAGGAACCGCTGTGCCACCAGGGGAGGTCTGCTTTTCTTTTCTTACTGCACCAATCCTTTCAATTAACCTGCCGAAGTTCCTCTGCCTTCTGCCAGAATGGACAGTCCAAGTCCATCCCTTGTTCCTTGTGTCAGCTCTGGTGAGCTCCCAATCGTGGTCCTTTCTTCCCTGACAATTCTGCTGCCTCAGGGGTCGTGGGCTGGTCCTCACAGGCCATCTCCTCCTCCACTCGAGGTCTCATCCTGCAGCCCCTGGACCTTGACCACCTCCTGTGCTCCTGCAGCATCTTTAGCTCTTCCTGCAGCTCTTGCACTTTGGTTATCACCTGTTCTGCCATGGCATGTCCAGTGTTGTCACAGGCAAACACAGTCTGCCACTCCTCAGTCCCTCCTGAGGTATTTGGAGAGCTCCATACCTGTCTGCATGCAATCATTCTGCCGACTTATGTCAATTGTAATGGCAGTACAGGGACAGAGCTGGTTTCTTCATGATTTGAGCAGAGCGGGTAAAGGAGAGTCCTGGAGCCCTCAGTGGCTTTCCCAGGCTTTTATTGAGCTTTTGCATGTAGTGCAGCAACCAGGCACATGGCAGGCAGGGGAGCCGGGGGGCTAAGGGGCCAGGAGGCCAGAAGGCCTCCAAGGCCTTGGCAAGTCTTCACTCTGGCCTCTCTGGAGTTCTCTCTGTTCTCACCTGCTTCTGTCTCCTGCTTCTGCTTCTCTTGAAGAATATCTCCACAATGAAGGGCCTACAAGAGTAAACAACACAACTGAATATAACAAAATCCAGGGGCCCTCCATCAGGCAATGCTAATGGAGAGAAGGCAGAAAAGCCTGAAAAACATTTATCCTACACACCAGAACCTTCTAGTTCACACACACACGGGTCCAAGTGGTCCTCTGATCCCCTCACCATGCCCCCTCTATCCCTCCTCCTCTGAGGTGGCCCCTCCCTTGACTAAAGTGCAGGAGGGCAGAGGAGACACCCCAATACTGACACAGACTGTCCCTCCCCAAGGGGACCTGCCCCCTGGTCCTGGGCCTACCCTTCCACTCCTCATGCAGGATGAGGCCTCCTGCCCTGGGGCTGCTCTCAGTAGGGGACACTCCTCCCCTGGAACAGGGTGACCTCTGGCTTCCCAGGTCAACTGATGAGAGGCCAGGGCTCCACCTCCTGGTACAGGGGTCAGCTGCTCCTCCCCTTTCCACACAAGAGAGGGACAGCCTCAGTGGGGATAAGTGGAGCCCACATGTAAGAACCTTCCCCAAGGATGTGCTGGGGGTGGAGGTGGGAAGAGTCTTCCAGAACCTTCCAGGGCCCGACCTCCCAGGTCACAGAGGGGAGAGTGCTCAGGGTTCAAATGCCCCCAAGGAGCTGCTGTGCCCCAGGAGCAGCTGCAGAGAGCTTGGCCACACCTTCCCAGAGCCCCTTTGGGACAGAGGCATCTCTCCACCACCCCCTATGTGGGGGAAGGTAACCCAAAGATAGGTAGTCTCTATAGACTTAGTCACCTAAAATAGAGAAATAGAAAAATGGTCAAAGGAGAACCTGGGTGAGACCAGCAGGGAACCATCTGTGGGAAAGATCTAGTTTTTTTTAAAAATTGGTTGAAATGACTCTTGACTTGATTTATAAAAACTACCTATGTTATCCTGCTCCTCTTGAAACTATAACTAGGTAGTCGCAGACAGAGACGCTACTACACCATGGAATCAGCAGGCACCCGTGGATGTGGAAGGAGGAGTGGGGACAGGGAACCAGGAGACGTGGTTCCAGCCCAGCCCCTCAGCTCAGCTGCTAGAACAGGTGCCTGAGCCACCCCCTCCCCCCATGGGGGTCTCAAATGTTTTAAACATGTACCAAAGGAGACTAATAGCATAATAAATGACAGCTTAGGAGCACCCACTCACCCTTCTCCCAGCCTCACCTAGTCACTCCCACCCACGGCCCTACCCTGGACTGCGTGAAGCAAACCCCAGAGTCACGTCATCTCATCTCTCAACAGCCTGTCTCCTGCCACCTCACACGTAAGCAAGCCTCCCTTATGACACCACCATTCAGTGGCTGCTTGGAGAGGAAGCTTGGAAGGAGCGGAAGCTTGGAAGGACGGGAGCAGAAGAGCCAGACAAGGCCACAGAGGGAAGCCCCCTCAGTTCTGTCTGCACCCTGCTGCTGAGACCAGATGTGGGTGTTTGAGGTGGGAATGGAAAGGAGCTGGTGGTGGAGAATTTATTCTGAAGGCAGAAGAGACTGGAATGACTGGTGACTGGGTGCGGGTGCGGGAGGAAGAGAAGAGTGACCCCAGATGACCTGCCTCAGCCAGGGGACAGTGGCTTTGCCAGGCTTGGGGGAGCAGGGAGAAGTTGGTGGAGGAAAAGGAAGAATTTGGACTGAGCCAAATTTTGAACTGAGCCAAGAATTTGGTCTGACTTCCCTGTGGACACAGCAGAGAATGGGTCTGGGTCTCAGGAGATCAGCTTCTTCCAGGACCTTCCCAACCACCTCCCATCACATTCAGAGTCGTACTTGTTACAACTGGATCCTCTCCCAGATGGGGCCATCTGGAGGGCAGAGACCATTTAGCACAGATTCTCCTAATGCCCAAAGCTGGGTCAGGCTCAGAGGCCCCATGAGGGCCTCAGTGGGCGACCACTGACCCATCACGGTGCCAGGCTGGGCCCAAATGCATGAGCCACACCCAGCCTCCCCCTGAGCCCCGCTGGGACTGGAGTGTTTATCTCTGGCCCAAACACAGGACCTGGGAGCAGACCAGCGCAGCCCAGGGGTAGGCCAGCTCTGGTCTTGTAACAGGGTGGTCCCAGGAAAGGGGAGGTTCCCTGCCCCACTCAAGGGAGGGTGGAGATGAGCAGGGAGAGAAGAAGCTGCAGAGGAGACTGAGGAATGAAGGAAGCGGGATGGAGCCAGAAGGAAACCTGGAGGAGGCACATGGAGCCTAGAGACACATGAAGAAACTGCGCTTGTCTTTTGGTCGTGGACTGGGTGACACAGATGTGGGTGAGACCCGTGGGGAGGTGACAATGGCAGCTTTTATCTTGATGTTGATTTTGCTCTTTTCCTTCCAGGTTTGTCTGGTTGTTTCTGACCCTTTTCTGTGGGTCCCCACTGGAAGATGCTTTGGACTTGTGGCAGGCTTTGGGGCCTTGTTCTGGGCCGATCCCATATGGATGGACTTTTACCCACGAGGGGACGGGTAACTTTGGGTGCTTCATTTAGAAACCAGACTCTTTGCCTTTCCTGTATTGTTTCCTAGTTTTATTAAAGTTCCTTCCTATTAAAGTCTCCTATGTTTTGTGTTGATGCGGCAGATGGCAGAACCCATTTAGAATAGGCAGGTTTGCAGGGTTTGGGCTGCCCCTTTCCCTGTCCTATAACAGTCTCACCACCATCACTGCCTTCTCTGCCCACTGCAGCCTCCCCTTCCTGCCTTAGGGCTCAGCCAGGCCCCTCTGACCCTCCCTAAGTCTGCCTCTTAACCACCCCTGCACAACCCCCTTCACATGTCCTGAAGCCCCCACCAAACTTCACCTCCCTCCCTACCCTAACTCTCAGCCCTCCCATCCCTCACCCACCCAGGCCCTTTGAGCTCCAGCAGCCACTACTTCTTCCCATCTCAGCCCCCTCCACTGCCTGGGGCTCCCCCAATGCTGAGAGAACATGGCCACCCACTAGAAACTCACCCACATCCCTCTCTGATGCGTAAGAGTTCAGTCAAGTTTGACAAGAAACACAGAAAAAAGAAAATACACAGAGCCCTCAGAGAGTGAGGGTCTCCCATTTCATGTAATACAACACACACACACACCCCTGCACCCCTAAACCAGAACAGTTTCTTCTCCACCTACCCCTACATTCTTACCGCCAGGGAGTCCCTATGTAGTGCCAGGAAGGCACAGAGCTGGTTCTCTATGATCAGAGTAGAGGGGTAAAGGAGAGTCCTGGAGTCTTTGGTGGCTTTCTCAGGTTTTTACTGAGCTTTTACATGTAGTACAGCAACCAGGTACACAGCAGGCAGGGGTACAGGGGTGGGGGGAGGGGTGAGAGGTAGGAGGCCGGTAGGTCTCCAGCCCCTGCAAATCTTCACTGTTTCCTGGGCTCTCTAGCTTTCTCTCTCCCTTCTTCTGCTTCTCTTGTCGAATATAAAGAGAAGCCATGGCCCAGAGAAGTAAACAAAACAACTGAAAATAACAGTGTAACAAAATGGAGGTGCCTGCCATCAGGCAAGCAATCCTAATGGCCAAGGGCATACATACCCTATTAGAAGGTTAGAAGACTCAATGTTCACATTCACTAACTGGCAGGCATTTATTGACAGCCTGCTGTATGCATATGGGGAAGAGGGGCTATCTCACAATCTGGACTCATCAGGACACAGGTTAAAGCAGAGAAAATCAGAGTCTAGTGGAATAGAACCTCAGACACACCCAGGGGAGCAGGAGGGAGGGGAGCAGAGGCTGCTCCTGGCAGAGGTGCTGAGAAGCACCCCCAGCTCCAGCCCTGACTCCCCAGGGAACCTCTCATTCCTGGAACAAGCTGCACCTGCTGCTCAGCCCCTGCCCTGAGAGCCTCTTCCTGCTGAGGAGACCTTGACACAGGAGGGGCCTTGGCTGGGGTGGGGGGCGGCTCAAGGCTGAAACCCAAGGGGGAGGGGAGCACACAGATGAAACTTCCTCTAGTATCTGCTGAGAGCAGCCCAGGCCTGAGTGAGGAGAGTGTCCCCCATGGAGACCCCATCTTTGCCCAGCCCTGTGAGGCAGAAGGGGAGATGGGGGTCAGGGGGCTGCAGGTTCTTCTGAGCTGCTCCCCTGCAGCCTTGTGAGGAGGGGCTGTGTCCATGGGGAGAGCAGTTGAGGAGGCACAGAGGGTGCTGAGGAGCAGGAGACTTCACCCCCTGATGAGACAGGAATGGACAGGAAAGGAGGGGCCTGTTTCTGAGGGAGGCTGGGGAGACATTCCACCCCCTCCTTTCTCCACAGGGGCCTCCTGCTCCAAACCCAATAAGCAGCTGCATCAAGAGCCTCTGTTGTGATGGTGTAGGGTAAATGGTTTTTCAGGCTTTTCTGCACTCCCACTATTAGGATTGCCCTGCCTGATGGGGCACTTGCAGTTGTTACATTATTGCCAACTGTCTTGTTTACTTCTGTGGGCCATGGGAGGAGTATTGAGATATTCACCAAGAGAAGCAGGAGAGAGAAGGGGAGAAAGAAAGCTAGAAGAGAGAGAGGAGCCCAGAGTGAAGACCTGCTGGGGCCTTGGAGGCCTCCTGGCCTCCTGGCCCTGGCACTGCTGCCTGCTGTGTACCTGGTTGCTGTAATGCATGTAAAGCTCAATAAAAGCCTGAGACAGCCACCGAGAGCTCCAGGACTGTCCTTTACCCATCATAGATAACCTGCTCCGTGCCTATCCAGCCTCTACAATTGGCATAGTCGGCAGGGTGTTCCGATGCAGACGGGTCTGGAGCCCTCAGAAGACCTCAGGAGGGATTGAGGAGCAGACTATGTTTTCCTGTGACAACACTAGATATGCCATGGCAGCGCAGGTGGTGACCAAAGACCAGGAGCTGTGGAAAGAGCTAAAGACGCTGCAGGAGCAGAGGAGGTGGACAAGGTACCGGACCTGCGGTACCTCAAGTGGAGGAGGAAATGGCCTGCAAGGACCAGCCCATGATCCCTGAGGCAGCAGAATCGTCTGGGAAGAAAGGGCCACAATTTGGAGCTCGCTCAGTGCTGATGCAGGAAAAGACTGATGGACTTGGACTGACAATCCTGCCAAAAGGCGGAGCAACTTTGGCGGGGTAATGTTTTGGGGACCCTGGGGGAGGATGGTATTGTTTGTACACTGCAGGAGATGGGAATCTGGGGGTAGCCAGATTCTGGCCTTGATGGCCAGAAGCAGCCTGTGTACTGCCTAGCAGCGAGGCAGAGGAAAAAAGCCATCTTAGAAAGGCAAAAGCTGGTGCTGAGATTAGGAAGCCCTGAGCACCTATTAAACAGCCTAAGTAAGTTAAAGAAGGCCAGCAAGTCTCTTAAAATCACTGGTGGATAATGTCCTGCTCATGGTTGTGTGAAAGTGAGTTGTTGAGGAACCAGCCCTTAGGATCAGGTGGGGAACATGGCTTGTGGTGAAGCCCACACCCAAGAGAGGCCACATGTGGAGCTTGTATCCACAGATCCCCGACCCATGTGCTTGTGCAGTGGGTTGGCCTGAATGCGGGGGTCTGCGTGTCGCATTGGTGGCTATGAAACCCAGTGTTGGAGAGACCACAGACAGGAACCCTGAGGATTGGGCGATTACCCCCAAAGGACAGAATTGCCATCCAAGAGTGAGTGCATCCTGGGGTAGATGTTGTGTGGCTTGTGTCCAAGACCACAGCCAGATTGTTACCCCCTTTTATGAGCAGTGCCTTCACAGATAACTGGTGGATCATCTATTGGTGCCAATAATCTTTTGCCACTAGGTTGGTGCCCTGCCTGAATTATTTGTGTTCTGTTATATTTTCTTTTGTGGGCAATAGCTGCAGTGTATATATTTGTTTTTGTTTTTGTTTTTTTTTAAAGATTTGTTTATTTATTTTATACAAGAACCAGGGTACAGGCCAGATGTGCAGGAGGGTGAAAGGAACAGAACAGGTGGGGAACAGAACAGGCAGACTGATGAAACATACTGCTGAGGGGAGCAGTGGATGTGACAGGAGAGGTCTGCCTGTGGTGTATATATTTGTTAAGGGAAAATTGTGTATATGTAGATTGTATAGCAGAAACCCTGAGGGAGTGGATTGTAGGGTAAATGGTTTTCAGGCTTTTCTGCCCTTCCACCATTAGGATTGCCCTGCCTGATGGGGTACCTGCAGTTGTTACATTGTTGTCAATTGTCTTGTTTACTTATGTGGGCCATGGAGGGGTATTCAGATAGTCACCAAGAGAAGCAGGAGAGAGGCAGGAGAGAGAAGGGGAGAAAGAAAGCTAGGAGAGAGAGAGAGAAGCCCAGAATGAAGACTTGCTGGGGGCTTGGGCTGGCCTCCTGCCCCACCCCCCCCACCCCTGCATGCCCTGTACCTGGTTGCTGTAATGCATGTAAAGCTCAACAAAAGCCTGAGAGAGCTACCGACTCTCCTTATCCATCTGCCGAATCATAGATAACCTGCTCAGTGCCTATCCAGCCTCTACAGATTGGTCCTTAAGGACGGTCTCCCAGATCACACAGCAGCCATGACACAAGGGAGGATGGAGAGAGGGAGGGATGAGGGACAGAGAGATGGACCATCACAAACAAACACAGGGGGATGGGGAAGGGGACTCCATCCCTAGAGCAGCCCCTGTGTCTGCAGATCCAAAGTCCCAGAAGGGTCCCTACCCCTGGGGCTGCTGAGTCTCCTGGTTAAAGGGCTTCACCTACCTGGGAGGGTGGGAGCTCCCAAAGTTAAAACAGTCCTATATAGGTTTTCCGGAAGCAGCTCCAGCAAACTGTGGTGTCGGGGTCCCTGCAGGAAAAGATGGTGTCCACAACTTGAGGGAAAAGGAATGGGGAATGAGGAGGGGAACAGTGAGGAGACACAGACACTTGATCAGGGTGCAAGAATCTCCTGCTGAGAGTCTCAGCAGTCCTTTATTTATACATCTTGAGCAAGCCCTGGGAGTACATAAGGAAGTGCTGTCAAGTGGTAAAAAAAGACTAACAATCATGACATTTTTCTTTCAAACCGGGACCTGTGACCCCTTGCTGAGGTGATAATAGCCATTTCACTTAGTTCTAAAGGTAAATGCAGTTACCACACAAAATGTCCACTAACAGCCATTTATCTTCCACTGCCCAGTAATCATTCTGTTAATGCTAAAAATCAGTAAAACAACAAAACACTTCTATGACTAAAACTTAACTCCTTTATAACTGCTAAATTACTAATTAATCAACATTTATAAAATTCCTAGATCTTAAACATTAAAAAACAATCACCTTATATATTGGTAATCAAATCCAATTACTGCTAAAATTAAAAAACTTCTTATTCATATAACTAATCTATTCTAATTTAATAAAAGTAGTAAATTATTAAAAGGAATTAAAAAAAACAAAGAATCTCAGTGCCACATAAGTTGCACTGACCATTTTCTAGCCCCAACTTTTATTTATTTAATTATTTTTTGATATTTTATTTTATATAATTTTACATAATTTTTCATCTTTGTACAATGTATACATTTTCATTTTGGATATATATTCCCATACAATTGCACCCCCACCTTATTTTGACTCTAGTTCTTCCTCTCCTGCCCCCTCCTTCCCCCCATAGTGTGTCTATGGTTTATAGTTGCTTGTTGATTTTGATTATTACTTTGCATTGATTAGTCTTTTTCCTTGTCTCTTATTTAGTTTTTCTAAATTTCTGCTATGAGTGAGGCCATCCGGTATTTTTCTTTTTCTTTCTGACTTATTTCGCTAAGCATGATCCCTTCTAGCTCCATCCATGTTGCTGCAAACTGCATGTGTTTATCTTTTTTCATTGCTAAGTAATATTCCATTGTGTATATGTACCACATCTTCTTGATCCAGTCATCTGTTTTTGGACATTTGGACTGTCTCCATAGCTTCGCTATTGTAAACAGTGCTGCTATAAACATAGGGGTGCAGGTGCCCTTTGGAATTATTGTTTCTGTGTCATTTGGGTAAATACCTAGGAGTGGAATTGCTGGATCATGTGGAAGCTCTATGTTTAGTAGGTCAAGAAATCTCCACACAACTCTCCATAGTGGTTGGACCAGTTTGCACTCCCACCAACAGTGCAGGAGAGTTCTTTTTCTCCACATCCTCGCCAACATTTGTTGTTGCTAGTTTTTTTTTTTTTTTTTTTATGAAGTGAAAAGTATTAATTTATTTTAAATTCACAAGAATTTTTTCTGGGTCAAGATGTCAAAGTAAGCACAAACTTGCAGACATGCAAAGCACAGCAATGTATACACACATCACACATGCACATAGCACACACATGCACACAATGATATATACATGTCACAAGTTCATGTACAGCAATATGAGTGCAAAAGGAGCAACCCATACAAACATCACACATTCACACACAGTGCGCAATATACACAATTCGAGTGCTAGTTTTTTTAATATGTGCCATTCTCACTGGTGTGAGATGGTATCTCATTGTAGTTTTGATTTGCATTTCCCTGATGACAAGTGATGTTGAACATTTTTTCATATGCCTATTGGCCATTTGCATTTCCTCTTCAGAGAAGTTACTTTTTAGCTCTTCTGCCCATTTTTTAAAAGATTTATTTATTTATTTATTTGTTTATTTATTTACTTACTTACTTCTTTATTTATTTATTTATACATGCACTGGGTACAGTCAGAAGCACGGGAGGGTGAGAGAATTCACCAGAGCCAGAGCGGGCAGCAGAGCAGGCAGAAGGACTGAAGTTCACTGCTGAGGGGAGCAGCGGGTGGCAGGAGAGGTCTGTGCGCCATGTGGGACCCTCCTCCAGTGGCCGAGGAGCAGCCGGGGATTGAACCACCGCTGCAGAAGCTGCTGGCAGCTTCGCAACCCAGTGCTCAACCGCTGCGCCACCTGGGAGGCCCTGCCCATTTTTGACTGGATTATTTTCTTTGTTTTGTTGGGTCTCATCAGCTCTTTGTAGATTTTTGGGAGCAGTCCTTTATCATTAGTGTTGTGTGCAAAATGTTCTCTCAGTTGGTGGGGTTTCTCTTTGTTTTCATTTTTGTCTCTTTTGTTGTGCAAAAGCTCCTTAATTTGATGTAGTCCCAGCTGTTTATCTTTGCCTTCACTATCACTGCTTTGGGTGTGGTGTCTGTAAAGATGTCTTTGATGTGCATGTCATGTAGTGTTTCACCTATATTTCTTTCTATGTATTTTATGGTTTCAGGCCTTATGTCCAGTTCTTTAATCCATTTTGAGTTGGTTTTGTGCATGGTGTTAGGTAGTGGTCAAGCTACTTTTGCATGTAGCGACCCAGTTTTCCCAGCACCAATTTTTGAACAAACTTTCTTTGCTCCAGTGCATATTCTTTGCTCCTTTGTCAAAGATTAGTTGACCATAATTCTGTGGGTTTATTTCTGGATTTTCTACTGGATTCCTTTAGTCTGTGTGTCTGTTCTTGTTCCAATACGAGGCAGTTTTGATGATTATGGCTTTGTAGTATAGGATGAAGTCTGGGAGTGTGATGCCTCCATTCCCTGTTTGTTTTGATTTTTCCAGGAGAGCTTTGGCTATTTGAGTTTCTGGTGATTCCATATGAATTTCATCAATAATTGTTCTATTTCTTTGAAGAATGTCATTGAAATTTTTATTGGATTAGCATTGAATCTGTATATTGTTTTTGGTAGGATGGCCATTTTAATAATGTTTATTCTTCCAATCCATGAGCAGGAGATGTCTTTCCATTTCTTTGAATCTTCTTCTATTTCTTTTAACAGTTTATAGTTTTCTTTGTATAGGTCCTTTACCTCTTTTGTTAGATTTATTCTCACTATTTGATTTTTTTTGTTTCGATAATAAAAGGATTTTTTTTTTAAATTCTTCTTCTTCAGATTTATTGTTTGTGTATAGGAAGGCTACTGACTTTTGCGCATTGATTTTGTATCCTGCCACTTTGCTAAACTGATTGATTAGTTGAATTAGTTTTTGTGGAGTTTTTTGGGGCTCTCTATGTATATTATCTTATCATCTGCAAATAGTAAGAGTTTGACTTCTTCCTTCACTATTTGGATTCCTTGTATGTCTTTCCCTTGTCTTATTGTTCTGGCTAGGACTTCCAGTATTGTATTGAAAAGTAGTGGTGAGAGTGGACATCCTTGTCTTGTTCCAAATCTTAATGGAAATGCTTTCAGCTTTTTGCCATTGAGAACGAAACTGGGTGTTGGCTTGTCGTACATGGCCTTTATGATGTTGAGGTATGTTCCTTGTATCCCAAGAATTTCAAGGGCTTTTATCATGAATGGTGTGCACTTTGTTGAAAGCTTTCTCAGCATCTATTGATATTATCATATGGTTTTTATATTTCTTTTTGTGATGTGTTGGATAATGTTGATTGATTTTCAGATGTTGAACCATCCTTGTGTCCCTGGAATGAATCCTACTTGGTCGTGGTGAATTATCTTATGGATACATTGTTGGATTCTGTTAACTAAAATTTTATTGAGGATTTTTGCATCTGTTCATTAGGAGATTGGCCTGTAGTTTTTTTTTTTGTGTGCTGTCCTTGTTCGGTTTGGTATTAGTGTATTGTTGGCTTCATAGAATTCATAGAACATGTTTGGTATTCTCCTTCAAATTTTTGGAAGAGTTTGTGAAGGATAGGCACTAATTTGTTTCTGAATATTTGGTAGAATTCATTTATAAATCCATCAGGTCCTGGGCTTCTGTTTTTGGGGAGGTTTTGATTACCATTTCAATTTGTTGCTTGTAATTGGTCTGTTTAGGTGTTCTATTCTTCTTTATCTAGTTTTGGGTGATTGTAGAGTTATAGGAATTTGTCCATCTCCTCTAGATGAACTTGTTTCCATATAACTGTTCATAGTAGTTACTGATTATTCTTTTGATTTCTGCTGTGTCTGTTGTGATTTCTCCTCTTTCATTTATGATCCTGTTTATTTGGGCTTTCTCCCATTTTTCCTTTGTGAGCCTGGCTAGGGTTTGTCTATTTTATTTATTTTCAAAGAACCAGCTTTTGGTTCATTGATCCATTCATCTTTTGGATTGTTTTTTAGTTTCAATTTCATTTATTTCTGCTTTAGTTTTTATATTTATTTTCTTCTACTGGTTTTGGTTTTTTTTTTTTGTTGTTCTTCTAGTTCTTTGAGCTTTGAGATTAGGTTGTTTCTTTGAGTTCTTTCTTGTTTCTTGATGTGAGCCTCTATTGCTATATATTTTCCTCTTATTACTGCTTTTGCTGCATCCCATACATTTAGGAAATTGGCATCCTCCTTGTCATTCTATTCAAAGAATTTTTTAATTTCATCTTTGGTCCCCTTGTTAGTCCAATGGTCTTCTAGTCCGTGGTTTTCAATCTCCATGAGGTAGTAGAGATCCTTGCTTTCTTTTTTATGGTTTATTTGTAATTTGATGCCTCCATGGTCAGAAAAGATGGTTGGTATGATTTCAATCTTGGTGTATCTGTTGTTTGTCTTGTGTTGCAGTATGTGATCAATCCTGGAGAATGACCGATGTGCACTTGAGAAAAATGTGTACTCAGATATTTTTGGTTTAGTGGTTCTATAGATGTCTGTTAAGCCCAAGCGCTCTAGATCCTTATTTAGAGTTTTAGTGTCTTTACTTATTTTTTGTCTCTTTGATCTACCCATTGTTGATAGTGGTATGTTGAAGTCTCCTACTAGATATGTTTTGTCTGATGTCTGATATATTTTGGGGCTCCTTCATTGGTGAGTAGATGTTAATGAGTGTTTTTTTTTTTTCAGATTTATTTTATTTAAGAATTGTTATTGAGATTTAATAGACATATAACATTTTGTAAAAATAAATTTTATTTTATATTCCCAATACAATTGCAATCCCCTTATTTGACCCCAAGCCCTCCCTCCCCCCCCCCATAGAGTGTCTCTTGTTCATAGATTTTTGTTGATTTTGATATTTTCTTTCTTATAGTTATTCTTTTTCCTGGTCCCTTATTTAAGTTTTCTAGATTCCTGTTATGAATGAGACCATCCGGTATTTTTCTTTTTCTTTCTGGCTTATTTCGCTGAGCATGATCCCTTCCAGCGCCATCCATGTTGCTGCAAATTGTATGTATTTATCTTTTTTGAATGCTGAGTAATATGCCATGGTGTATATGTACCACATCTTCTTGATCCAGTCATCTATTTTGGGCATTTGGGTTGTTTCCAAAGCTTAGGTATTGTAAACAGTGCTGCTATAAACATAGGGGTGCAGGTGCTCTTTGGAATTGATGTTTCTGTGTCCTTTGGGTAAATACCTAGGAGTGGAATTGCTGGATCATGTGGAAGCTCTATGTTTAGTAGGTCCAGAAATCTCCACACAGCTCTCCACAGTGGTGGGACCAGTTTGCACTCCCACCAACAGTGCAGGAGAGTTCCTTTTTTCTCCACATGCTCTCCAACATTTCTTGTTGCTAGTTTTTTTAATATGTGCAACTCTTACTGGTGTGACATGGTATCTCATGGTAGTTTTGATTTGCATTTCCCTGATGACAAGTGATGTTGAACATTTTTTCATATGTCTGTTGGCCATTTGCATTTCCTCTTCAGAGAAGTTCTTTTTAGCTCTTCTGCCCATTTTTTGACTGGATTATTTTCTTTGTTTGTGCTGAGTCTCATCATCTCTTTGTAGATTTTTGTGATCAGTCCTTTATCATTAGTGTTGTGTGCAAAAATGTTCTCCCAGTCGGTGGGGTTTCCTCTTTGTTTTTGTTATTGTCTCTTTTGCTGTGCAGAAGCTCTTTAATTTGATGTCGTCCCAGCTGTTTATCTTTGCCTTCACTATCACTACTTTGGGTGATGTGTCTGTAAAGATGTCTTTGATGTGCAAATCCCGTAGTGTTTCGCCTATATTTCCTTCTATGTATTTTATGGTTTCAGGTATTATGTCTAGTTCTTTAATCCATTTTGAGTTGGTTCTTGTGCATGGTGTGAGGTAGTAGTCAAGCTTCATTCTTTTGCATGTAGCGACCCAGTTTTCCTAGCACCATTTATTGAACAAACTTTCTTTGCTCCATGCATATTCTTTGCTCCTTTGTCAAAGATTAGTTGACCATAAATCTGTGGGTTTATTTCTGGATTTTATATTTGATTCCATTGTTCTGTGTGTCTGTTCTTGTTCCATTACCAGGCAGTTTTGATGATTATGGCTTTGTAGTATAGTTTGAAGTCTGGAGTGTGATGCCTCCATTCCCTTCTTTTTTTTTTTTTTTAAGGAGAGCTTTGGCTATTCGGGGTTTTTGGTGATTCCATATGAATTTCATCAATAATTGTTCTATTTCTTTGAAGAATGTCATTGAAATTTTTATTGGAATAGCATTGAATCTGTATATTGCTTTTGGTAGGATGGCCATTTTGATAAAGTTTATTTTTCCAATCCATGAGCAGTGGATGTCTTTCCATTTCTTTGTGTCTTCTTATATTTCTTTTAACAGTGTTTTATAGTTTTCTTTCTATAGGTCCTTTGTTAGGTCCTTTCTATAGGTCTTTTGTTAGATTTATTCCCAAGTATTTGATTTTTTTTTGCTTCAATAATAAAAGGGATTTTTTTTTATTTCTTCTTCTTCAGATTGATTGTTTGTGTATAGGAAGGCTACTGACTTTTGCGCATTGATTTTTGTATCCTGCCACTTTACTGAACTGATTGATGAGTTGAATTAGTTTTCTGTGGAGTTTTTGAGGTTCTCTATATATATTATCATATCATCTGCAAATAGTAAGAGTTTGACTTCTTCCTTCCCTATTTGGATTCCTTGTATGTCTTTCTCCTGTCTTAATGCTCTGGCTAGGACTTCCAGTATTGTATTGAAAAGCAGTGGTGAGAGTGGACATCCTTGTCTTGTTCCAGGTCTTAATGGAAATGCTTTCAACTTTTCAACATTGAGAATGATACTGGCTGTTGGCTTGTCATAGATGGCCTTTATGATGTTGAGGTATGTTCCTTGTATCCCAAGAATTTCAAGGGCTTTTATCATGAATGGGTGTTGCACTTTGTCGAAAGCTTTCTCAGCATCCATTGATATAATCATATGGTTTTTATATTTCTTTTTGTTGATGTGTTGGATAACGTTAATTGATTTTCAGATGTTGAACCATCCTTGTGTCCCTTGCATGAATCTTACTTGGTCATGGAGAATTATCTTATGGCTACTTTGTTGGATTCTGATAGCTAAAATTTTATTGAGGATTGTTGCATCAGTGTTCATTAAGGAGATTGGCCTGTAGTTTTCCTTTTTTGTGTTGTCCTTGTTCTGTTTTGGTAATAGTGTGATGTTGGCTTCATAGAACATGTTGGTATTGTCCCTTCCTTCTCAATTTTTAGAAGAGTTTGTGAAGGATAGGCACTAATTCGTTTCTGAATATTTGGTAGAATTCATTTGTAAATCCATCAGGTCCTGGGCTTTTGTTTTTTTTGGAGGTTTTTGATCACCATTGCGATTCCATTGCTTGTAATTGGTCTGTTTAGTGTTCTACTTCTTCTTTATCTAGCTTTGGGTGATTGTAGAGTTGTAGGAAATTGTCCATCTCCTCTAGGTTGTTGAACTTCTTTCCATGTAACTGTTCATAATAGTTACTGATTATTCTTTTGATTTCTGCTGTGTCCATTGTGATTTCTCCTTTTTCATTTATGATCCTGTTTATTTGTGATTTCTCCCTTTTTCCTTTGTGAGCCTGGCTAGGAGTTTGTCTATTTTATTGATTTTTTCAAAGAACCAGCTCTTGGTTTCATTGATCTTTTGGATTTTTTTTTAGTTTCAATTTCATTTATTTCTGCTTTGGTTTATTATTTCTTTTCTTCCACTGGTTTTGAGGTTTTTTGTTGTCTTTTTCTAGATCTTTGAGCTTCGAGATTAGGTTGTAGGATTGTTTTCCATCCTTTGACTTTGAGCCTATTTTTATCTTTTGTAGCTAAATGTGTTTCCTGGAGACAGCAAAGGTTGGGTTTTGTTTCTTAATCCAGGCTGCAACTCTGTGTCTTTTTATTGAAGAGTTTAGTCCATTTACATTTAGAGTTAGTATTGATATGTTAGCATCTGTATTTGCCATTGTGTTTGTCTTTCCTTTGATTTTATTTATTTATTCTTTTAATAACTTTCTTTGGCCTTCTTTTGTTGTTATTCGTCCCTCTGAGGTTCTGGCTTTAGGATTCCTTGTAGTATTTTTGGAGTGGGGGTTTAGTCGCAATGAAATTCCGGAGTTTCTCTTTGTCTGGGAAGGTCCATATTCTTTCTTCATGGAGGAAAGAGAGCTTTGCGGGATAGAATATTCTTGGTTGGCATCTGTTTTCTTGAAGTCTGTTGACTATGTCCCTCCACTCTCTCCTTGCCCGTAGTGTTTCTTCAGAGAAGTCTGATGTCAGCCTGATTGGTTTTCCTTTGAATGTTATCTGTTTCTTCCCTCTTGTCAGCTTCATTATTTTTTCCTTGTCCTGGATTCTTGGGAGCTTTACTATTATTGACTTTGAGCCTATTTTTATCTTTTGTAGCTAAATGTGTTTCCTGGAGACAGCAAAAGGTTGGGTTTTGTTTCTTAATCCAGGCTGCAACTCTGTGTCTTTTTATTGAAGAGTTTAGTCCATTTACATTTAGAGTTAATATTGATATGTTAGCATCTGTATTTGCCATTATGTCTTGCTGTGTTTTTCCTTTCGTCATGGAAGTTTGGTGTTCTTCTTGCTTCTTGTATATCAATTTTCAGCTCCTTCTTCGCATTTGGGAAGTTCTCTTCAATTATCTCCTGGAATATTTTTCTCTGTTCCTACATCTCTCTCCTCTCCTTCTGGAATTCCTATAACTCTTATATTTCCTTTCCTCATGGAGTCAGATAGTTCCCGAAGTCTTTCTTCATTCTTTTTCCTTCGTACTTCTCTTTCCTTTTCTGTTTTGGTTCTTTTTATTTCTGTGTCTTCAAGAGTACTTATTCGTTCTTCCATTTCATCTATTCTGCTTTCATTGCTTTTCCCAGAGTTCTTTAATTCCTCCATTAATTCTTTGATCTCCTGCATTTCTTTTATTTCCCTCTTTAGGGACTCTATTTCCTTCTTCTGATCTATCACTTTTTTAATCATGGCAATTTTAAATTCTCTTTCTGGAAGGCTCAGAAGTTCTTCCAAGTTGCTGTCGTTGCAATCTGGGGAGTGGTTTTCTTTTTGTGGTGTGCTTCTTTCCTGAGGAGTTGTTAGGTTGCGTGTGGTTCTTCTACTCCCTACTGTCTGTTTTCTAATTTGTCGTATGCGTTGGGACACTGTGTTGCTCGGACTGACTGGCATCTTGGGTGAACTTCTCCGCTTCCCTCTGGCTCTTCCAGGAGCCATCTCTGTCTTCTGGGGGAGCTTTCTGCTGGTTTTAGGCGGTTTTTACTGAAGAAATGTCCCTGTTCTAAAATGGCGAAGCGGGATGCAGTCCCTGTGCCTCCGGTTTCAGGCACACTCTTCTGCGCCCCCGGTCTGCCCCGGACGTGGGTGCCTGCTCCCTCTGTGGGCTCAGACTGCTGGTCGGAAGGGGCCTGGCGTGGGGTGGGCTAACTTCCCGGCTGGCCACTGGGTCCTCCAGAAGCCTTCTGCCCTTTTTAAGCAGTCTTAAGAAATTTCCTGTTCTATGGGGTGTTAGTGACTTTTTTTCCCTGGTCGCTAGGTGGCGCCAGAGATCTCTCCTATTGTCCTTGGGGGGCTGTTTTTCGCCCCCCCCCCCACCCCGTGGGACAGGGAACAGAGCGGGAATGGTAGGGTAAACCTCAACAGCTTTGGGGTGCTGTGTCTGCCTTGTGCCCCACCGTCGTGGAGAACCCACGCCCCTAATTTCGAGCCCCGGGTCTCAGTTCAAAGCCCTCAGGTCCAGGACGCGGGCTGTAGCCCAGTTCAGTGGCGCGGGAATGGCGCCTTTTGCACCCGCTCCCGTGCCTGGGTGCCTGGTTCCTGCTTCCTCAGGGAGGGACCTTCACCTCAGTGAGGACCTCCGCGCGTCTCCCCGCAAGCCTAGGTCGCAGGCGCGGGACCTGGGCCGCTGCGATCCCGGTCCGCGTTTTCTTTTCAAGCGCGCCAATCGCGCAGCTTTCCGCGCAAGCTTACCGGCAGCCCGGGGCTGTGTGCGCGTCTCCCGGGGTCTTTGTTCTTCTCTAATGGTGCCCAGAGCCGTTCGCTCACCGCCGCGGCGAATCCTGCAGGGTTCGCCTCAGCTCCCGTTCACGGGGTGTGGTGGCTGCAATAGTTCCTTTCCACTCACAGTCCCGCTTGCTGCGTCGTTTGTTCTTGTTGGCCGTTTTGGTTTGTTGTTTTCCTCCTCTCTGCCGGAGAGTGCCGCCTCTGTGGGCGGGGGAGGGGAGCAGGGTTCTGCGCTTCCCTCCCTTCTGGTCCTCTTTTATGGCCACTTTCTTCTTCGGGCAGTTTGCTGGAGTCACCCGTTTATCTTCCGTGTCCCAGTTCTCTCTGGGACCTGCCGCTTTTCCTCCCTATTAACTTTTTTTAATGGGAGATCTTACTCGCAGCGTCTCCTCGCCGCCATGTTGCTCCGCTGGGTTTTGTTTCTTAATCCAGCCTTCCACTCTGTGTCTTTTTATTGAAGAGTTTAGTCCATTTACATTTAGAGTTAATATCCATATGTTAGCATCTGTATTTCCCATTGTGTTTGTCTATCTTTTGATTTTATTTTTTTATTATTTTAATGACTTTTTTTTTTTTGGCCTTCTTCCATTGTTATTCATTCCTCTGCGGTTCTGGCTTTAGGACTCCTTGTGTTATTTTTTTGGAGTGGCGGTTTAGTCGTAATGAAATTCCAGAGTTTCTGTTTTTCTGAGGTCTTTATTCTTTCTTCATAGATGAAGGAGAGCTTTGCGGGATAGAGTATTCTTGGTTGGCATCTGTTTTCTTGGAGTCTATTGACTATGTCCCTCCACTCTCTCCTTGCCCGTAGTGTTTCTTTGGAGAAGTCTGATGTCAGTCTGATTGGTTTTCCTTTAAATGTTATCTGTTTCTTCCCTCTTGTCAGCTTCATTATTTTTTCCTTGTCTTGGATTCTTGGGAGCTTTACTATTATGTGTCTTGCTGTATTTTTCCTTTCGTTGTGGAAGTTTGGTGGTCTCCTTTCTTCTTCTATGTCTATTTTCAGCTTCTTCTTCACATTTGGGAAGTTCTCTTCAATTATTTCCTTCAATAGCTTCTCTGTTCCTAGGTCCCTCTCCTCTCCTTCTGGGATTTCTGTAACTCTTATATTTCTTTTCCTCTTCGAGTTAGATAGTTCCCGAAATCTTTCTTCATTCTTTTTCATTCGTACTTCTCTTTCCTTTTTTTCTGTTTTGGTTCTTTTTCTGTGTCTTTGAGAGTGTTTATTCGTTCTTCCATATCCTCTATTCTGTTTTCACTGCTTTTTCCCAGCATTCTTTAGCTCTTCTATTAATCCTTTGATCTCCTGCATTTCCTTCATTTCCCTCTTTAGGGACTCAATTTCATTCTTCTGAGTGTTGTTTAACTTAATGACTTCCGTCAGTTTTTTCATCACAGCAATTTTAAATTCTTTTTCTGGAAGGCTCAGACGTTCTTCCAAGTCACTGTTGTTGCAAGCTGGTGGGTGGTTTTCTTTTTGTGGTGTGTCTCTTTCCTGAGGAGTTGCTGTGTTGCATGTAGTTTTTCTTTTCCCTGCTGCCTGTCTTTTAATTTGCCGTATGCGTTGGCACACTGTGCCACTGGTATTGGTTGGCATCATTTTGGTATGCTCTTTCAGGGGTTTTGGAAACTGGCAGTCCAAACAAGTCAAATACTGTTATGGCAGCAGTCTAGTGAGGTAATGGTACTTTGAGTATGTTGATGGTCACTGTCACAGAATATCTCCTCCTGCTGTATTTAATTACAAAGGTGTGTCTTGAAGTCCCACAAACTTCCCTGGCGATGGGGCAGCTGGATTGCACTCTGGGTTCCAAATCGCTGGATCCCCCCCCGGGCTCTGACTTCCTGCCAGGTGGGACCAGGCTTGTGGGGGCCTTCAGCTCACCTCTGACTGCGCAGGAACCTACTCCCTCTGGCTCCTCAGGGAGCCTCCTGCGAGTTTCAAGCAGTCTTTATTGAAGAAAGATCCCTGTTCTAAACTGGCGATGTGGAGAGGCACTCTCCTGCTCCCCCTCTGGACTTGGACTTTTGGCCAGAAGGGAGAACTTCCCAGCTCACCTGTCTCTGCCTGGAGCCTTCTGCCAGTTTCAAGCAGTCTTTATTGAAGAAAGTTCCCAGTTCTAAAATGGCGATGTGGAGAGGTACTATCCTGCGTGCCTGGTCTGTGCCAGCCTTGGGTGCCCTCTCCAGCTCTGGGCTTCGACGCCTAGGCGAACTTCCCAATTCACCTCTGGCTCTGCTGGCAGCCTTCTCTAGCCCAAGCTTTTAAAAGGAAACTCCTTTTACTTTCTCAAGGCAATATTTTTACCTATTGCTTCTTTATTTATCTTGTCAATTAACTGCTATCTCTAACTTTAACAGCTATCCCTAAGTTTAAAGCTCCTCTCCAGACAGTCTCTGTCTTAAAAGACCACAAATCTATCTCAAAGACTTGGCCAGGGATGTTTTACAGCCTTAAGTTCCCAGGAGTTTTTAAGTGTGACATATCATTTGTTATTGTAAAACCAATATTTAAATCACTGCTTCCAAGCAGAAAAATGCACTTTTTTTATCATGCAGTGCCATTGTTGTCCAATTAGCTATTTAGTAATTGGTCATACAGGATTTGCAGTTTTACTTCTAAATGCGTATTTTAACAAATGCCACATTCAGTAGAAGCCAGCCATAAACAAATGAGAAGAATCTAGCAGGAGTCAGCTGACGAGATTCCTGACTTTTCAAGAATCTGCCCCATTCCCGGACCTTTGTCAGATGACATGAGTAGCATGGACCGTGCCATAGGTTCACCCCCAAAAGACTCCCTCATCCACCTCTGACCCCACAACCCCAGAGACCGAAGGGTCACCACTGCCCCTTTCATTTGTAATCAAGAGGCAGAGGGGTTTTCTTTTTTTTTTCCTTTTTTTAAGATTTATTTTTTTATGTATTTATGCAAGCACTGGGTACAGTCAGAAGCGCAGGAAGAGAATTCAGCGCAGGGTGAGAGAATTCACCAGAGCCAGAGCAGGGAGCAGAGCAGGCAGAAGGACCAAAGTACACTGCTGAGGGGAGCAGCGAGCGGCAGGAGAGGTCTGCGCACCATGTGGGCCCCTCCTCCGGTGGCCAGAGAGTAGCCAGCAATCGAACCAGTGCTGCAGAGGCTGTGGGCAGCTTCACAACCCAGCGCTCAACCGCTGCACCACCGGGGAGTCCCCAGAGGGGTTTTCTTAAACCACTTTTTGAGCTGACTAACACAGAGCTGTATGCATTTAATGTATACAGCATGATGAGTTAGGAGACATGTAGTCATCTATGGAAACATCACTACAATCTGACTATAACCACACACATCACCTCCAAAAGTTTCCTCCCACTTGTGTGTGTGTGATGAGACTCCTTAAAATAAGATCTACTCTCTGGGCAAATGTTTAAGTGTGCAATACAGTGTTACAACTGCAGATACCAGGCTGTCAACAGAGAACTTTTCTGATGAACTTTCCAAATAAGCAGATAAGGGAGCAAATACACTGAGGATACAGACAAGGTGTCAGGACCAGACTGAGCTCTTTGTCCACATTACTCTGAAACCAGGGGCAGCTGCCTGGGGACCTGCACCTTCACTGGATGGACCAGCCTCAGCCCCTCCAGACCCTCCTTCCCACATCTCCCCAGTGACCCCCCAGGCTCCTCGCAGGGCCCTAGCTTCACCCTCCAGGTCCCCTCTGTCCCTTTGCCCTTCCCACCCCCTGCCCCTGCACTGCTCTCATCATGGCTCCTGCCTCCTGCCCATCAGGGACCAGTTCCTGTAGGGGAGAAAGATAAGAAGAGAAAAGAAGGAAATAGATATAAATGCAAATTAACACATGACAAGAAGAGAAAATACCAAATTTATTACAATGCTTCCTTTGTACCATGTTGCACACATGACTGACGTTTGACTCTGCCCCACTCTCTGTTCTCCATCTTCTCCACCAGAACCACATCAGTGTCCCCTGGGTGAGGGATCACACCTTCCTCTCTGCAGGTCAGGGGCTTAGGATCCTGCTTCCTCTGGCAGCTGTGGTTCCCGTGACCCTTTCTCAGGACGTGGAAGGACCAAATCAGCACAAGGACACCTGGATCTCAGGTCCCAGCTCCCCAAGTCACCCCGACTCTGAAAGTTTCTTCTTCATCTCATCTTAAACCAGGGAGCAGTTCCCTCCTTTCCAGTTGGTCTTGACAAAAAAGGGGAATCAAGATTCTTGTCCTATATACCCCAAATTAACATGACTTGAGTTTTTAGAGGAAACAGAAATTTAGTGAGGTTTGAAAATAGGTGTGTTTCTTCCACTCCAGAATAAAAAGCATAACAAGTACAATACTGGGCTCCTCTAAAGGCCCATTATCTGCCATTTCTTTGAAAATGTCGATGGCCACGCCATGTATTCTGCTCAGATAGTCCAGACTATCAAAATAGATCTGAGAACTCTTAAGTTTCTGGGTTCCTCAGCACAAACTCAAGTAAATAAAGTAAAAATAAACTCCAATTAATTTAGAAGACTAATTCAAAGCTGATCCCCTTTCTTCACCAAACAATGTGAAAATTCCATAAAATATTTCCTTTACCAAATGGAAATGATCTCCCATGGTAGAATTCATCCTACCCCAAACCAGCTCAAAGTCCATCAAATCTATCCTCTGTGGCCTCAGCACAAGGCCTGACCTGACTGTTCTCTCAGCCACGGCCCAGGAATCTGCACCCAGAGCAGGAGGACGAGACTCCAGCATCTGGGACTCACTCACAGGTTTGTCCACAGGGAACCTGCAGCCCCAAGAGGAGCCCAGGGCATGGCTGGGCAGGGAGGGGCCTCATGGGGACACAGTCTCAGGGTCTCAGGGGAGGAGGGGGACTTCAGGCCCTGGGGGAGCCCCATCCACACCAGAGTCTGAGGTGATCCCCTCCCCTGGGTGACTCACAGGCTTCCCCAGAGGAGGATTGTTCATGGGCAAAGAGGCCTTCTGGGGCCCAGCCTCCAGGGGGCAGAGGGTCATGGACACATCTCCAAAATAACAGACAAAGTATGGAAGGAGAGTCCCAGAGAAGGACTCAGGAGGGAAGGAGAAGATGTGGGAGCCATCAGTCATGTCATAGAAGGAGACATCCCCTTGAGCATAGTCCAAGAAAACCCCCACCTTGTGGGGAAACTGCCTAAAGGGTAGTGGGGTAGGAGGGTCAGTAAAGGCTGAAAAATATGTTGTTTCCTGCCCCACAACCCAGTACCCATTCAGGGGGGACTCACTACTGAGTTGTGTTTTCTCATCTTCTCTCCAAACCCCAAGCCTCCACAAACTAATGTCTCCATTCCTGACCACTACTTCCCAGTAACAGCGCCCAGACATGATGCCCTCAAGGCCAAGAGCACAGTGTACATTTCCATAGTCACATTGGTTACAGGTCAGACTCTTCCTGTCATAAGAGATCACAATTCTGGAAGTGGAAGAATTTGGATCCAGAGTGACAGACCCTGCAGAGAGAGGTCCCTATTAGGCAAGTTTACCCTGACCCATAACAAGGACACACACCCTCACCCCAGATACTTAGCTGTATGGGGTGAGGGATATGTTCCCTGAAATGAGAACCTGGTGACCCCAGGCCACAGCCCTCAAGCAAGAGAAGGAGCCACAGGACTTATTGGGGGTCAGATATGTCACAGGAACAGTCTGGACTCCAAGTACTAAAGGAGTACCTTTAGCACCCAAGATCAGTCACCCTTCCAGGCCAGCTGTGTGACATCACAGCTACACCCACCCCACCCAACAGGTGCAGAGTCTGTGCCCACACAGAGAACAGAAGGAAAGGCCAGAAGCTGAGCAGCCCCAGAGAGAACAGAGTCACTCACAGGCCTGGAACTGCTCCTTCCGCCAATCTGCAAGAGACACACGTCATGTGAGGAACTCTAGACACTGACTCATCAGGGTCCAGACTTAATTTTCTACAAGACAGTGACACAGAGTTCACATGGGGAAAATGTTTGGAAACATTTAGTTGATGGATCTAACTTTTAGGTTCACACACACACACACACACACACACACACACAACACACAACTGTTATGCTGCAAATTTCAAATGAAAGTTAAGTCTTAAAGTTTAATATTCA
Source organism: Talpa occidentalis (assembly GCF_014898055.3). Lineage (NCBI taxonomy): Eukaryota > Metazoa > Chordata > Mammalia > Eulipotyphla > Talpidae > Talpa > Talpa occidentalis. The sequence continues at coordinate 51,202,583 of NW_023602073.1, read as the reverse complement.
GGGACTGAGAGGCTGGATACCAACTGACAAAGATCTTTACCCAGATATACCATCAAATTATATTTTCAAGTCACCAGCCACGGGCCCATCCTGGAAACTTGGTTTTCTTGAATATGTTCTATGGAGATCAAAATGTGCAGGACTGCATGCACTTATAAAAAACTAATAGACCTGAATGTGCAGCTTCCCTCTAAGTCATGGGTAACAGGTTAAAACCCAGCCATGCCTGTGAGCAGCCCAACAGTGTTGCTCCTGGGACATCAAAGGCCTATGGAAGCCTGGAGATAAGAAGGCTGGTAGGCAGAGCTATTCATTCTGAATATGGATAAGTGTATTTGTCAAAGGAAGAGAGAAAGAAACAGAGAGAGAGAGAGAAAAGGAATGAAAAAACATGAAACATGACTGAGCATCACATGGGTGTGACTATAACATGAGTGAGGAGACTCAGGACACTCAGAAGAGGGCCCTGCCCACTCAGGAGGGTTGGAAAGGGTTCTAGGAGGAGAGAGACATGCAGAGTAGGGAACATGGACACACACTGAGAAGATCAAGCACCAGTGACATCTCTTCCCATTAACATGGGCTGTGGGAACAAAACGGTCCCAATAGAGAAGAACACAAATATTGGATGGAATCATCTGATTATTCCAAGAATATATCAGAGAGGGCCTCTCTGGTAGCACAAGGGGTTGGGATGCAACCTATGAGGTTGTCTGCAGCCACTGCAGCATGAGTTCGATCCCCAGCCAGGGAGCTACCCACATGGCGCAGCAGACCTCTCCTGTCTCGCTTGCTGCTCCCCTCGGCAGTGTATTTGAGTAGATCAACCTGTTCTACTCCCCAATATGTCTCTGGTGAATCGTCTCACACCCCGCATCTTTACCCTACACCCCCAGTTCCTGTATGCATAAATAAATAAAATAAATCTTAAAAAAAATACATGAGACATAAATTCTGCAGAGACTATAAAAGAAAACTATATGATCCTCACTGTGTGGAAATGAGTCCCAGGGGAACCAGGGAGACTCTCAGGAGGGTCCTCACACACCTGGTCCCCAGGCCCCTCCTCCACAGCCCCCCTCTCCATGTCTGTGTCCAGGACCATAAGCAAATCCTTGAGCAGGGAAAGGGCTAGTGACTCAGGCTCACAAGGCTCAGATCTTCCTCCACCAGCATCACTGACCTTCTCTGCAGGACCCAGGACAGATCCTGCACTGGGGGCACTGGGGGGAGGGGGGCTCATGTAGGAGGGAAATCAATGAGATGGGTGACTCAAGAATGATTGTTAAAATGTAAGTTTTTGACTTGCCATTTTAGAATAGGGACCTTCGTCTCAACGAAAACTCCTTGAAACTGGGAGAGGGCTGCCCCCACAACCAGAGGTGAGCTGGGAAGCCCCCCCCCCCACCAGGCCCTTCTGGCCAGCAGTCCGAGTCCAGAGGGGAAGCAAGGAGCCATGCCTGGGCAGACCATAGGCACAGGAAAGTGTGCTCCAACTCGCCATTTTAGAATAGGGAAACACACCTCAACAAAAACTGCTTGAAACTGGGTGAGAGCTGCTCCCATAGCCAGAGTTGAGCAGGGAAGACCCCCCCCACTCCAGGCCCCTTCTGGCCAGCAGTCTGAGCCCAGAGGGGGAGAAGACAGCCACAGCCAGCGCAGACCTGGGGCACAGGAAAGTGTGCTTTTAACTCACCATTTTAGAATAGGGACCTTTATTTCAAACAAGACTGCTTGGATCTGGGAGAGGGCTGCCCCTGCAGCCAGAGGTGAGCTGAAGGCCCCCACAAGCCAGGTCCTACTTGGCAGGGAGTTGGAGCCCAGAGGGGAATCCAGCAATTTGGAGCCCAGCGAGCAATCCAGCCACCCCACCTCCAGGGAAGTCTGTGGGATTTTAAGACACACCTTTGGAATTAAACAAATACAGAAGGAGGAAATAGTCTGTGACAGCAACTACTAACATATTCATAGTATCACTGCCCTATGGGACTTCTGGCATAAATAACAGTGTTTGACTCAATTGGACCACCAGTTTACAACATCCCAGAAAGAGCATGCCAAAAGATGCTGGCCAGTACAGTGACACAGTGTCCCAATGCATAGGACAAATTAGAAAACAAGCAACAGGAAGAAGAAAAACTATAAGCAACCAAGCAAGTCCTCAGGAAGAAGACACACAACAAAACAAAAATCACCCACCAGATTGCAACAACAGTGACTTGGAGGAACTTCTGAACCTTCCAGAAAGAGAATTTAAAATTGCCATGATTAAAAAACTGACAGAAGTTATTAAGGAAAAAATGATAAGTGAAAAATAATCAACAATCAGAAGAATGAAATTAAGTCCCTAAAGAGGCAAGTGAAAGAAATACAGGAGATCAAAGCATTAATGGAAGAGCTAAAGAACTCTGGGAAAGCAGTGATAGCAGAATAGATGAAATGGAAGAATGAGTAAGTACTCTTGAAGACACAGAAATAAAAAGAATCAAAACAGAAATGGAAAGAGAAGTACAAATTTAAAAGAATGAAGACTTCAGGAACTATCTGACTCCATGAGGCTAGGAAGTATAAGAGTAATAGGAATCCCAGAAGTAGAGGAGAGAGACATAGGAACAAAAAAAATATTCAAGAAAACAATTGAAGATAACTGCCCAAAGAAGAAGGAGCTGAAAATTCTCTTTCTGGAAGGTTCAGAAGTTCCTCCAAGTCACTGTTGTTGCAATCTGGTGGGTGATTTTTGTTTTGTTGTGTGTCTTCTTCCTGAGGACTTGCTTGGTTGCTTATAGTTTTTCTTCTTCCTATAAGAAGCAAGAAGAACACCAAACTTATATGATGAAAGGAAAAACACAGCAAAACACGTAATAGTAAAGCTCCCAAGAACCCAAGACAAGGAAAAGAAATAATGAAGATGGCAAGAGGGAAGAAAAAGATAACATTCAAAGGAAAACCAATCAGACTGACATCAGACTTCTCTGAAGAAATGCTATGGGCAAGAAGAGAGTGGAGGGACATACTCAACAGACTCCAAGACAACAAATGCCAACCAAGAATACTCTATCCCACAAAGCTTTCCTTCCTCTATGAAGAAAGAATAAGGACCTTCCCAAACAGGAACTCTGGAATTTCATTACGACTAAACCTCCACTCCAAGAATTACTACAAGGAGTCCTAAAGCCAGAACTAACAGAGGGATGAATAAGAATGAAACCAAACAAACAAACAAACAAACAAAAACCAAAATAAATAAAACCAGAGAAAATTCCGACAAAATGGCAAATACAGACACTGATATATCAATACTAACCCTAAATATAAATGGACTAAACTCTTCAATAAAAAAAAAGACACAGAGTTGTAGACTGGATAAAGAAACAAAATCCAACCATTCCTGTCTCCAGGAAACTTAACTACAAAAGATAAAAATCGACTGAAAGTAAAAGGATGAAAAACAATTCTACAAGTAAATGGACCAAAAAAGAAGGCAGGTACAGCTACACTTATATCAGATAAAACAGATTTCAAACTCAAAAAAGTAAAAAAGGACCCAGATGGTCACTACATTATGATCAAGGGGATGATACTTCAAGAAGAAATAACACTCATTAACATCTACTCACCAAATGAAGGAGCACCAAAATATATCAGACAACTATTATCATCTCTACAAACAGACATCAGAGAAAACACATATGCAGTAGTAGGAGACTTCAATGAACCACTATAAACAATGGATACATCAATGAGACAAAAAATAAGTAAAGACGCTAAAGCTCTAAATAAGGATCTAGAGCTCATGGGCTTAACAGACATCTATAGACACTAAACCCAAAATAATCTGAGTAAACATTTTTCTCAAGCACACATGGATCATTCTCCAGGATCGATCACATGCTGGGACACAAGACAAACATCAACAGATACACCAAGATTGAAATCATACCAACCATTTTCTCTACCATGAAGGCATCAAACTAAAAATAAACCATAAAAAGAAAGCAAGGAACTCTCCTACCTCATGGAGATTGAAACCCACACAACTGGAAAATCACTGGACTAATGAAGAGATCAAAGAAGATATTAAAAAATACGTTGAGTTGAACGAAAAGGAGAACACCAATTTCCTAAATGTATGGTACACAGCAAAAGCAGTAATAAGAGGAAAATATATAGCAATATGGGCTCATGTCGAAAAACAAGGAAGAACTCAAAGAAATAACCTAAATCTCAAAGCTCAAGGAACTAGAAAAAGAACAACAAAAAAAAAAAAAACCCAAACCAGTAGAGGAAAAGAAATAATAAAAATCAAAGCAGAAATAAATGAAATAGAAACTAAAAAAAACAATCCAAAAGATCAATGAAAACAAAAGTTTTTTTTCAAAAAAAAAGTAAATAAAATAGAGAAACCCCTAGCCAGGCTCACAAAGGAAAAAAGGGAGAAAGTACAAATAAATAGGATCACAAATGAGAGAGGAGAAATCACAACAGACACAGCAGAAATCAAAGGAATAATCAGAAACTACTATGAATAGTTATATGCAAACAAGCTCAACAATCTAGAAGAGATGGGCAAATTCCTACAACTGTATAATCACCCAAACTAGATAAAGAGAACATAGAACACCTAAACATACCAATTACAAGCAGCAAAATTGAAATGGTAATCAAAACCCTCCCCAAAAACAAAACCCCAGGACCAGATGATTTACAAAAGAATACCAAACATTCAGAAATGAATTAGTGCCTATCCTTCACAAACTCTTTCAAAAAATTGAGAAGGAAGGGATAATGCCAAACACGTTCTATGAAGCCAACACTACACTAATAACAAAACCAAACAAGGACAACACACAAAAAAGAAAACTACAGGCCAGTCTCTCTAATGGGCACTGATACAAAAATCCTCAATAAAAATTTTAGCTATCAGAATCCAACAATGTATTCATAAGATAATTCACCATGACCAAGTAGGATTTATTCTAGGGACACAAGGAGGGTTCAACTATGAAAATCAATCAATGTAATCCAACACATCAACAAAAAGAAATACAAAAGCCATATGATAATATCAATAGATGCTGAGAAAGCTTTTGACAAAGTACAACACCCATTTATGTTAAAGTCCCTTGAAACTCTCGGGTTACAAGGAACATACCTCAACATCATAAAGGCCATATATGACAAGCCTACAGACATTATCATTCTCAATGGTGAAAAGCTGAAAGCATTTCCATTAAGATCTGGAACAAGACAAGGATATCCACTCTCACCACTGCTTTTCAATATAATACTGGAAGTCCTAGCCAGAGCAGTAAGACAAGAGAAAGACATACAAGGGGCCTCCCTGGTGGCGCAGCGGTTGAGCACTGGGTTGCGAAGCTGCCTGCTGCCTCTGCGGCACTGGTTAGATCCCCGGCTGCTCCCTGGTCACCGGAGGAGGGTCCCACGTGGAGTGCGGACCTCTACTGCCGCCTGCTGCTCCCCTTAGCAGTGTGCTTCGGTCCCTCTGCCTGCTCTGCTCCCCGCTCTGGCTCTGGTGAATTCTCTCACCCTCCCGCGCTTCTGTCTGTACCCAGTACATGTATAAACAAAACAAACAAACAAATAAATAAATAAATAAAACACGCCTCTATTAAAAAAAAAAAAAAGACATACAAGGAATCCAAATAAGCAAGGAAGAAGTCAAACTATCATTGTTTGCAGATAATATGGTAATAAACATAGAGAATCCCAAAAATTCCACAGAAAAACTAAATCAACTAATCAATCAGTTCAGTAAAGTGGCAGGATACAAAACCAACACGCAAAAAAATCAGTAGCCTGGGCCTCCCTGGTGGCGCAGCGGTTGAGCGCTGGGTTGCAAAGCTCCCTGCGGCCTCTGCGGCGCCGGTTCAATCCCTGGCTGCTCCCCGGCCACCGGAGGAGGGTCCCACATGGCGCGCAGACCTCTCCTGCCCCCCACTGCTCCCCTCAGCAGTGTACTTCAGTCCTTCTGCCTACTCTTCTCCCCGCTCTAGCTCTGGTGAATTCTCTCACTCTCCCGTGCTTCTGACTGTACCCAGTGCATGTATAAACAAACAAACAAAAACAAATAAACAAAATAAATAAATAAAAATATGTACCTCTTTAAAAAAAAAATCAGTAGCCTTCCTGTACACAAACAGTAAATCTGAAGAAGAAGAAATCAAGAAAACCATCCCCTTTATCATTGAATAAAAAAAAAAATACTTGGGAATAAACCTAACAAAAGAGGTAAAGGACCTATACAATGAAAACTATAAAACCCTGTTCAAAGAAATAGAAGAAGACACAAAGAAGTGGAGAGATATCCCCTGCTCATGGATTGGAAGAATTAACATTATCAAAATGGCCATCCTACCAAAAGCAATCTACAGATTCAACACTATACCAATAAAAATTTCAATGACATTCTTCAAAGAAATAGAACAAATATTGATGAAACTCTTATGGAGTCACCAAAAATCCCAAATAGCCAAACCCCTCCTGAATAAAAAAGAAGGGAATGGAGGCATTACCCGCCCAGATTTCAAACTATACTACAAAGCCATAATAATCAAAACTGCATGGTGTTTGAATAAGAACAGACACACGGACAAATGGAACTGAATAGAAAAGTCCAGAAATAAACCCACAGATTTACAGTCAACTAATATTTGACAAAGGAGCAAAGAATATGCACTGGAGCAGAGAAAGTTTGTTCAATAAATGGTGCTGGGAAAACTGGGTCACTATATGCAAAAGAATGAAGCTCAACTACTACCTCACACCATGCACAAAAACCAACTCAAGATGGATTAAAGAACTAGACATAAAACCTGAAACCATAACATATATAGAATGAAATGTAGGTGAAACACTACATGACGTGCACCTCAAAAACATCTTTACAGACACCGCACCCAAAGCAGTGATAGTGAAGGCAAAGATAAACAGCTGGGACTACATCAAATTAAAGAGATTCTGCACAGCAAAAGAGACAATAATCAAAACAAAGAGAAACCCCACCGACTGGGAGAACATTTTTGCAAACAATACTAATGATAAAGGACTGATCACAGAAATCTACGAAGAACTGATGAGACTCAACAAAGACAAAGAAAATAATCCAGTCAAAAAATGAGCAGAAAAGGAAATGCAAATGGCCAACAGGCATATGAAAAAAATGTTCAACATCACTTGTAATCAGGAAATGCAAATCAAAACTACAATGAGAAACCATCTTACACCAGTGAGAATGGCACATATTAAAAAAACTAGCAACAGCAAATGTTGGCGAGGATGTGGAGAAAAAAGAACTCTCCTGCACTGCTGGTGGGAGTGCAAACTGGTACAACCACTATGGAGAGTTGAATAGAGCAATTCCACTACTAGGTATTTACCCAAATGACACAGAAACATTCATTCAAAAGGGTACCTGCACCCCTATGTTTATAACAGCACTGGTTAGAATAGCTAAGTTATGGAAACAACCCAAATGTTCAAAAATAGATGACTAGATCAAGAAGGTGTGGTATACATACACAATGGGATATTACTCAGCATCAAAAAAGATAAACTCATGTAATTTACAGAAACATGGATGGAGCTGAAAGGAATCATGCTCAGCAAAATAAGCCAGAAAGAAAAAGAAAAATACCAGTTGGTCTTACTCATAGTAGGAATCTAGAAAACCTAAATAAGGGACCAGGAAAAAGACTAACTATAATAAAGAAAAATCAAAATCAATAAGCAACTATAAACCAGAGAAACACTATGGGTTGGGAGAGGAAGGATTAGGGTCAGTATAAGGGGGGTGCAATTTTATGGGGAATATAACGAAAATGAAAATTCATACATGGTGCAAAAATGAAAAATTATTTAAGAATTATATAAAATAAAATATTAAAAATAAATAAATAAAATGTGGGCCTCCCCTAGTGGTGCAGCTGTTGAGCGGTGGGCTGCGAAGCTGCCCACAGCTTCTGCACGCCGGTTCTATCACCGGCCGCCAGCGAGGGTCCCGCATGGTATGACAGATCTCTCCTGCTGTGCCCGCTGTTCCCCTCAGCAGTGTGTTTCATCAGTTTTCCTGTTCTGTTCCCTGCTCTGGCTCTGGTGAATTCTCTCACCCTCCTGCGCTTCTAACTGTACCCAGTGCTTGTATAAATAAAAATAAATAAATAAATCTTAGATAAATAAAATGTAAGTTTTCCTGAAATACTTCAAAAAGGCCCATTGTATTTCATTTCCAAGACTTAAACAGCATTCAAATGGCACAAATTCAAACTGGTGACTGTGCCCTTTAGCCTTTCCTCAGTCCCAAAACCTCTGGGAGGTACTTCTCACACACACCCCTCTACTTCCCATCTCTCTTTCTCCATCTAGACTTTTCTTTCAAAATTCCTCCTCCTTACTCTTTGGAAATGGTTTATAACAATTCTCGGTTTGTTCTTTCCAATCAACATAATAAAAATAAAAGTGAATTAGCAGTGACCACAAGACTTTCAGACAGAGAATTGTAAAAAAGGTGATGGTTCTGAAAAAAACATACCTTGTTTACCTTATTACAAAGACACACAAACATACACACACACACACACACATACACATATAGGATTTTGTTTATAATTTCAGATCTTTAACAGGCCCCAGCCCAGCATTCCATAAACACCCCAGAAAGTGTGACCCCAGACTCAGAACACCTGTTCTATAACTAAATCCTCAGCAACCAAAAAGGTTTAGAGGGAAAATCCAGATTGACATGGATGAGAGCATGAAGAGGCAGAACCAAGAGGAAACAGAAAACAAAACCTATATCCAAAAAAGGATAGGGATTTTGGATGCAGAAGTATCCATAACCAAGCACCCCTGAATAAGACCTAACTCCAAAGTAGGAAGCAGGTTGTCTGGAATCTTCCAGAGATCAGCAATTCCTTATTCATACAGCTGTGACTCTGCACAGCCTCTCCTCACACTGACCCCTCCCCCATTCTCACCCACAGGAAGGACCAGGTGACAAGGGCCAGAGGATGTCCTGACCCCACATGACCTGCAGGGAGGACAGGGCAGGAGGAGACAGGTCTGTGTTCACAAGTGGGACCCTACAGTTCTCAGATGGAGGCTACAGAGTGAAGAGCTGACAAGGGACCCCAGCCCCTTCCTGGTGGGGTCCCTGATAGAGAAGGGGCAGAGGAAAGGCTGTGGGTGGGGTTCCCAGGACCCTCAGGGCCACTCACCTGCATACATCTGGGCCTTCCTCCAGGCTGAAAGGGAATACACAGGTGAGACATTAGCACAACCACCTGCTCATGTGATCCACGGGCCCAGGGTTCCCCCTGTTCTGCAGGTGAGACTCTCTAGGGTGAAGGGAAGAGGATGGAGGGGTCATGACCCAGCCCTGCCTGTTGCTGCTGTGGGGCTTTGGGGAAGTCACTGAACAGCTCTGGGCCTCAAAGCCTTCAGAGATCCTGCTTCATCTCCTACTCAATGTTGCTACAAAGGATCAAAACAGTATATGGGAAGATTTTTTTTAATGTATTATATTAGTCAGTAAATATTACATTCAGTATTTCCTGGGAAATTAATGGGAAGATGAAATAAAAACACAACATGGACATCACACCAGCTCCAGAGAAGAAATGACCCATCTTCCTCCAATGCAGTATTTCTAGAGATAAATACTCTCTGGGAGATGACAAGTCCCCCCACTCCTTCCCATGCAGGGTCATCCTGTCTTCTTCCAGCACTACTGATCAGCATCTTCAGGAACAGGGAGAACAGACTCTCCTTGGGGTTGTTTGGGAATAGGGGAGGAGGGGGGGTCACACATCTAAACTTCAAGAGTCCATTTACTTACAAAATTTCAGAGCAGCTGGCTCTACTTCCAGGTGTTGACCAAGAACAAGATACATTGAGGACTAGAAAGCCAGCACCATGGTGGGAAGGTGAAGGTTGGAATGAGACCCAGGATGCAGGAGACTCCAGGGGTCACCACCCCACCAGGATCCCAAGACTAGAAGGGAAACAGCATCCAGACCTGGGAGACCCCATGGAGGAGGGTCCTGCCTCCTACCTGTTCCCATTCCACCCCAGGGAAGGGTCCACATGTCTGTGCTTAAATAGCCAAGGGAGGGATCCCTGAGCACAGGGGAGAGGGACACAGGACACCTGGGGCATCACTCACCAGCTAGGTAAGCTGCCTTCCTCTGGTCTGAAAGGCAACACAGGACATAGGTGAGCTAAGAACCAGAATGTCTCCTATGAAGTGGACACGGAGAGTTCAGGAGGGAGAGCAGAGCTTACCTAGAATGGCCTGGAGTTCATCTGAAAGAGAATTAAAAGTATAAGCACAAACTGTCCCTAAGAACAAAATTTGTGCCTAGAAAAGATGCAAAACTGAATCTCTCTGTGTTTTAAAAGTTCCACCTTCAGACCAGCATGAGCCTCCAAGCTCCACTGTCCTCTATCGATGTCTTCAGTCACCTGTTCTGATCTCGCTGCAGAGGGACCATGGGCTCTGGCTCTAGTGTCAGCTTGTCCTCTCAGCACCCACTGTCATACTCACAAGCCTGGCCCTGTCCTGTCTTACCTGTATCCTTCAGGGCCTCCTCCTTGGTCTGTCTGTCTTTCTCCTTAGCCTGATGTAGATTTCCCTGTTCCTTCAGCTCCCGCATCAGTGTGGAATGTTCTCTCCTGGTGTAACAGGCAGCCCCCAAGAGCAGGAGCAGCGTCAAGGGCAGGCTCACCAGGAAAACCGGCTTCCAGGGAGAGGACCGGGGGAAGAAGGGCTCTGCAGACAGAGACCCCACAGAGACCCCATCAGGACACAGCCCAGCCCAGCCCAGCCCAGCAATACTGGCAGTGCCCGGTCCCCACCCCTCTGACCCTTCAAGGAGTGGGGTGGGGGGAGCAGCGCTGACCTGGGATGACAATGGCCATTGCTTTCTCCTGGCGCAGGACAGGGTTGTAGATGGAGCAGGTCACACTCCCCGCAGAGCTGTCTCTCACCACCAGAGCAGCCTCCACGCTGAAAAGCCCCTCAGTGTCCTGGGCCTGGACCTTGGAGAACTCCAGGAACTGCTCCGCCTGGGGGTCTCTCCACTGCACCTGGGGCTCCGGGAACCAGTCCGAGGCCGTGCACACCACGCGCACCCCATCCTCCTCTGGCCCCATGATGTGCACTTGGGGGCAGAGCCCACACCTGCGGAGGGAGATGAGAGCCGGATAGGGAAGGGCCCTCCTGTGCACACCTCCAGGGGAGGTTGTCAAGGTGCATTCTGGGGCAGCTGATGGAGAATATCCCTGGAAGAGCAAGATGATGACCTGACATGTTACGATCTACCTTTCTACCTACTATTTTTGTAATTATATAAACATGTTCAAAACTTTGTAGAATTATTTTCTTCTTAGAAGAGTACACCTTATAAGCCATAAAAAGCTATATTTGCTCATTTCTCAACAAGCTCTCAGCCTCCATAGTGCAGCTTCTCCTTCTAGTCCATTCTGTTCTGGGTAATACAACAAAAGTTTCCCTTTGTCCACCCCAGTCTCCAAGGTCCTCTCACACAGTCTCCCTGACCTGACCTTGAAACAATCTCCATCTTGGGTTGGTCAGTTCCCTCTGAGGGTGGCTTGTTGTAACTTGGCCCTCTGCTGAACCCCTTTCCTGATTTCTCTCCCTGCATCTGCTCATTGTAGGCAGCACAGTCCCAGGGTCCAGTCCTTAAAGACCTGTCTTATCTCAAACCCTGTCCCAGGGCTTCATCCCCTTCAGCTTCTGTGTCTCCTCACCCATCACTTCCAGATATCACCTCACCAGCCTCCTACCTCCCTCCCTGATAGCCCCATCCCTGTGGGTTACATCTGCCAGGATTCCTTACATGCTCTTCACACCAGAAATTCTGCTGGAAGCCATACTACTCATGTTGTCTGACAAAAGTCCGGGCATGGGGCAGATTCCTGAAAAGTCAGGAATCTCGTTAGTTGACTCCTACTAGATTCTTATTTGTTTATGGCTAGTTTCTACCATTGTCAAAATACACATTTAAAAGTAAAACTGCAAATGCTTTTTGATCAATTACTGAATAACCAATTTGATTGCAAATGTCACTGAGTGATACAAATATTATATTTTTATAAAATTAGTAGTTCTCTGCCAAAAGGCTGTAATTCAACATTTGGCCTTACATTAACAAAGTGAAAAAACTTCTGGAAACAGAAGGCTGTAAACATCTCTCAGCCAAAGTCTTTAAGAAAACTCCTATTGGGCCTCCCCGGTGGCCCAGCGGTTGAGCGCTGGGTTGTGAAGCTGCCCGCGGCCTCTGCAGCGCCGGTTCGATCCCCGGATGCTCCCCGGTCGCTGGAGGAGGGTCCCACATGGCACGCAGACCTCTCCTGCTGCCCGCTGCTCCCCTCAGCAGTGTACTTCAGTCCTTCTGCCTGCTCTGCTCCCCGCTCTGGCTCTGGTGAATTCTCTCACCCTCCCGCGCTTCTGACTGTACCTAGTGTGCTTGCATAAATAAATAAATCTTAAAAAACAAAATAAAATAAATCTTTAAAAAAAAAAAAGAAAAGAAAACTCCTATTAAGCCAGGAAGCCCATAGCCAGCTCCTGCTAAATTTTTCCTGTTTGTTTAGGGCTAATTCCCCTGGATGTAACAATTGATATGGTAGCTGTTAGAGTATGCACTAGAGAATAAATCAACAACAATTTTGTTACTGGTTAAGCTAATAAACATGGCAGCACAAATAATGCATTTGGAAATAGTCAATGTTACAACTACTGATATGTCACATATTCAAAAACCAAAAGTGCAGCAGGCTGCGCCTCCCATGCTGTCTCTTGACATGGTCCGGGCATTGGGGGAGACTCCTGAGAAGAGGGGAGTTCCTGTGCTCCCCAGAAGAGGGACAGTTGTACTTCCCAGAAGAAGGGAGTTCTTGCACTTCCCAAAGAAGATCTGAACTAGGGAGTCTCCATGGCAATGCCTGCTAATGCTCTCCTCTTTGTTCTTGGTAAATGCAAACTTAAGTTAGTTATAAATTGGGTTGTGAAAACCTAATTCAGACCCAGGTGACAATGGCCTTATTGTTCTTATGCATGAACTATCACAAAAGAAGTAAAAAATTGTTTAAGGTATAGTTAGGAAAGAAATGTTTCGGCCCTGAGAACTATGGAGAACAAGCTGCCCTGAATCAGCTGTGCTTGGAAACCATAGCCTAACCTGGGGGTTTCTGTGTGCGGCTACATTTCCTGGTGTATGCAAGAGGTCAATAGTTCGCAGGCCGTGTGGAGGTTAGGAATTTCTAGTTAAGAGTTAGACTTCAGTAGAACTAACATAGATTTGATGAGTTGCTTTATTTATTTTTTTAAAGATTTATTTATTTATTTATTTATTTATACAAGCACTGGATACAGTCAGAAGCGCGGGAGGGTGAGAGAATTCACCAGAGCCAGAGCAGGGAGCAGAGCAGGCAGAAGGACCGAAGTACACTGCTGAGGGGAGCAGCGGGCAGCAGGAGAGGTCTGCGCGCCATGTGGGACCCTCACCCGGTGGCCGGGGAGCAGCTGGGGATCGAACCGGCGCTGCAGAGGCTGCGGACAGCTTCGCAACCCAGCGCTCAACCGCTGCGCCACTGGGAAGGCCCTTGATGAGTTGTTTTAGACCACTTTGAAGTAATTAGTATATTAACCTAGTTAATTGAGTGCTGGGAGATAGATTGATTTTAGTAATTGAATATAGAATAGGAATTTTACACCCATGTTTGTAATTGGGTAAGTTTAAATGTTGCCAAATGTTGTGCTGTTGATCATGCTAGTAAATGAGCTGTACCTAGGAAACTAATTGTTCTTAGGTTACCAAAGAAATGGCCTACAGGTGTAAGGCCAAGGGAGTCTTTACATGATCATGATAAAATATGTATTGATTGTCTTTGCTTTGCCTTAAGATATAAATAAAGACCCGCTGAGACCCTCAGCAGGAGACACTTGCATGAAAGAAGGTGTCTGTGTCTACTTCACTCCTACCTCGCTCCCCTCCCCTCAGCCCTCCAAAAGAAAAAAAACTTCACCAACTCCGTCCTCTCCTTTCTAGATCCCTGACATGACTTCTAGCTGGAGCTGGTCTCCAGCACAAAAGCTGTAACCATCTCCCACCCTGCCCTTGATGAAATATTTGTAGTTCCTTAAAACAACAACCAGCAATCTTATGAAAAAGGAATTTTCCCTTGATCTTAAAGTTAGATAAGGAAACTAGGCTGACTAGATAAGTAGGGAGTGATAGGTAGAAAACTCTTTGTTTAGATTAGGAGAATTCCTCCCTTAATTGAGAGCTGGAGGCTAGGGAAGAGTCAGTGTGGCTTGCCTGGCATTAACACCCTCCAGGCCCTTGGTTCCTTAATATTGAATCAATATGAAAACAATATACTATAAATGATGATTTCTATATAAAATCCTTCTGTTTTTTTGCTTTAATAATTTGGTTATATGTTAGCCTAAACTTTATAGGTTAGTTAGAAAAAAAATCCCTTTGTCTCCCTTCCCCAGGTAACTTTCTGCCCTTTGTTTCCCCTAGCCCTTAGTTAATCCTTCACCATGGCAAACATAGAAATGTTAGTTGCAGTCACATAGTTTTTTTGCTAGTAATATAATATCTGCTTGGTGGTTTAAAGTAAATAACTATTTTAAGAACATTTGTTTAGCAACTGTGCCTTCTTTAAGACAAAGAATAATAAATGTCACAACCTCTGCAGGAAGGCAAACAGACCTTTGGCTGCTCTTGAAAAATATGTGATGATTGTTATCTTCCTACCTTAATGCATATGCTTATGCACTCATGATTTGCTTAGTATAAATAAAAAACTGCTGAGACTCTCAGCAATATGATGTCAGCACCCTGATCAAGTGTCTGCATCTCCTCATTTCCCCTCCCTTATCATTCTCTACAATTGCGCCGGAGCCTTCCCATCCTTCAGGAACCCTTGACACCCAGGCTGCTGCGGCTGGCTTGCGGCAAAATTCTACACCTGAACTCTTGCTTTTGCCTCATCTGTGACAAAATGGATATAAAAATATCCATAATTCTTCATGTTTCTTCATATCCCGATACACTCTGCCACATGCATTTTACTCACACTCTGACTCTGGGATCAGTCATGTGACTTCTTGTGTCTAATGAGAGATCAGCTCATGTGACTCTACAGACATTTAAAGTACTGACCCCATGGGTCTTCCCATGTCCTTCCCTACATGGAAGGACATTGTAGTTCAGGTGGAGCAGGGCCTGTCACCAGCATTTCCCCCTGAAGCTGTCCTCCCTCAGCCAGGAGCCAGTGAACATTCATGTAACAAGCCCTGTGGATTCCATCATCCTTTGTGCAGTGGTGGGTAGGATAAGGGTGGGACAATATCTAGAGTTGTGGATGTAGTTATGAAGTGGGGAGGGGGGCTGGTTCACATGGTGGCAGTGGGTGCACAGTAGGTACCATCAGTGAGGTTTAGAAATAACCCAATTGGGGCCTCCCTGGTGGCGCAGCGGTTGAGCGCTGGGTTGCGAAGCTGCCCGCAGCCTCTGCAGCGCCGGTTCGATCCCCGGCTGCTCCCCAGCCACCAGAGGAGGGTCCCACATGGCGCGCAGACCTCTCCTGCCGCCCGCTGCTCCCCTCAGCAGTGTACTTCGGTCCTTCTGCCTGCTCTGCTCCCCGCTCTGGCTCTGGTGAATCCTCTCACCCTCCCGCGCTTCTGACTGTACCCAGTGCATGTATAAACAAAAAACAAACAAACAAATAAAATAAATAAATAAATAAAGCACGCCTCTATTAAAAAAAAAAAAAAAAGAAATAACCCAATTGAATGAGGAAAGTTGGGTCACACATCTGCTGAGTCACAGCCAAGGTCTACTTAGTGACCTTTTCATCTGATCAAAAATTTTAGGAGGAAGTTCAATGAAGAGTAGTCAAGTTCAACTAGGTTAGCTGAAGTCCCCACCAGCCCATGTTAATACAAGCCCATTACTGCAGGTCACTGAGAGATTTTTTCTGTGCTTCTTTGTTACACAGCAGCATTGTGGTGACAGACACATTATTAATGTTCCTGACATTAAATATCACACAGACTCTACAAAGCCTCAGAAGCCTCTGCAATCCCTCCTTCCACTTTAAATTCTGTGACCCAATTCTCCTCATTCAATTGGGTTATTTCTAAACCTCTCTGACGACACCTCCCGTGCACCCATCGCCACTGTGTGAACCAGCCCCCTCTCCACCCCGTAACTGCAGCCACAACTCCAGATACTGTCCCCACCCTTATCCTCCCCACTCCTGCCAGGGTCACATGCTAAGTGCTGCTGTGCTTAAAATCCCCAACAGCTCCACATGCAAACGCCACACATGTACACCAGGACTCCTCATCTGTGACTCCTCCCCAGCCTCTTCTCTCTGCAGTGCTCACACTTTTACACTTGTGCCCTCAAGGCCCAACACCCCAAACTAAAGAATCTAACTGCTGTTGTCCACAATCACCAGGCTCTGTGGACTCCATTGTCCTTTCTGCATCTGGTCTGAGGGGCTTTATAGACCCTGTTAGATAAAATGATGTCCCAGCTCAAATATCTACATCACATGGAGGTTTTTATGATTACCTTTGGTGGCATTAATCATACAGTCAGAAGTGTGGGAAGGTGAGAGAATTCACCAGAGCCAGAGCAGGAAGCAGAACAGGCAGAATGACGGAAATACACTGCTGAGGGTAGCAGCGGGCATGGCAGGAGAGGTCTGCGTGCTATGTGGGACTCTCGCCGGTGTCTGGGTATCGAACTGGCACTGCAGAGTCTGCGGGCAGCTTCGAGGCCAGCACTCAACCACTGCACCACCAGGGGAGGCCCTGTACTCAAGATTTTTTTGTGAGAGTGACATCACCTCACAAGACCCTGCTCCTCACTCTCTCCCACCAGCCATGAGGATCCATGTGAACAGATCACACACCAAACACATGCTCCCCGCAGGTCATTCACACAGGCTGCGCCTCCACATAGAAATTCCCTTCCCTGTGATGTACAACATGCCTGTAGCCAACATTGCTCTGTGACGTGTAGGGAAGTTGTTAAAGGACAAGCGCCAAAGAATTTTTTTTTTCACAATGAGGAAAATTTCCCCTTTTTGCTTCTTTTTCTTTCTTTTCATTAAACCTATAATAGTAGACAGATGTGATTTAACCAATTGTGGCCATCAATTCACAATATGTATAAATCAGTCAGTAAGCTATATGCCTCACATTACATATGATACATAGTAATTATCTGTCTATAAAACCGGGGAGAAAGGAACACCCACACATCAGATATCTACTCAGCTATATTCCCACTTCCCTGGTGTATTTGCTCCCATGGCACCATCCTGAGCTACTGTTTATTACTGTAACCTCCCCTCAGCCCCACATTGCTGACCCATTTCCCTGCTCCATTTAGCTTTCTGTCCTCACCACTTCTCACTCCTAACATCATTTATACCCTGGTTGTTACAATTGCTCTCTCTCCCACCACAAATATAAACTCACAGAGTGAAGAACTTCATTAGATTTGCTTTTGTATCCAAGTGTTCAGAACAGGGCAAGACATGTAGTAGGTACCTGGATATTTACATTTCATAAAACATGAATTAATAAGCCTTTTCTTACCCATAATTGAAATGAAAAACTAAATTCCATTGCCCTTATTTTTGCCCCAATTCCAAAACTCCAGGACTCTGAGATATTTAACATGTCACCAACCTGCCACCTGCAGCTCCAAGCTGGCTTGTTCACGGAAGACTCCGTTGCTGAAGAAGCAGGTGTACAGCCCATTGTCAGTAGCCTGGACCCTGTGAATGAGCACAGCAGCCTCCCCATTACTGAGGAATTCCCCCACCAGCGAGGTCCGCCCTGCGTACTGGGCCATCAGCTCCTCATGTCGTTCCTGTCCATCTTGATAGGTGAACACTGACTCCAAGGTATTGGACCGGAACCACCTCAACTCCATGTTCTCTGCACTCATGACTGGGTACAGGGAGCAGGGCAGTGTGGCATCCTCACCCAGCTCTGCCACTATGGGGCCTGGGGGGCCAAGCACACGGAACCTTTCTGTGAACACAGACATGGGAGTTAGAAAGGCTGAGAGACACAGTCATATTGGGGAACACACACCATCGCTGGCGGAGGCCCAGGCAGGCTGAGGAAAGATGTCTAATGAGCATACAGCTGACATGAAGGATTAACAGTGACAATTCTGAACCTTAGAAAGATCTTCCAACCACAACTTGTGGTCCAGAAATAATGTCAAAGATGCTCCCTCATTCACTGGTGTACCTGATAGCAGGACCTTCCATAAAAAACCCTAGCTCTGTGGTTCTCACCTTCAGCATCACAATCTCCAGGAGGGCTTGTAACTGTAAAATGCAGGGACTCTACCCCAGGCCTGATGCAGCAGATCAGGATATACCAAGAATATGCATTTCAAAAGAATTCTTAGGGGACTAAGAAGGTGTCTAAGGAAATTTGTTTCATTGCACAGAGGCTCATCAATGTTAATGAATGAACACGGCACCCAGAGAACATGAGGCTTGTGATAAAATTGGACACTCTCATACAGCAGTCACCAGGCAGACAGCACAAAAGGGACAAAGGAGAGTCATGCTTCACTAACTAGACTTAGGCAGAGAAGATACAGGGAGACTGTGGTCAGGGTGGGGGAGGCTGCAGCACACACTGTGGTGGTCATTCAACCAGGAATGTGACCCTGGGCAGAGAAGCTGACAGTGAGGAGGCTCACAGTTCTGGCTGGCGCTCCCAGCTAACAAGGTCCTCAGAGAAGAAATAAGGCACAGAGCTGGATGCACCCTCAATCCTCCCTGAGGAATGGCCGGCCGACCTGAAGCTCAGGGACAGTGTGCACAGGGGAGAGTCTCAGGGCTGAACTGAGAGAGGCAGGTATCAGAGGTGCCACCAACATGAGCTCACATGCCCCAGCCAGAGCACCCACCCCAGAGGCTGGATGACTGCAGGCCCCACAGTCTCTGACTCAGCATCTCAAGGATCAGGTCTCTAGTCCTGCATAAATTACACATCTAAAAACACAACAGGGTCACCTGATAGAAAGTTAGAAGTAGTTCAACTCTCTAAGTTACCACTGCAGATGCTTTTTTTCAAAAATAGGAAATTTAAAGGATCAAAATAAGTCCTAGAAACTTGAGATCTCAAGGGAGTATGAAAACCACAAGATGAGACCAACTCTGCAATATGCAACTACAAAGAAATGGAAGATCGTATCCTGCTATCAAGTAGAGTTCAAATTGCCTTAAAGAAAGCCAAAGAGATGAAGAAAACACAGAAAAGTGATTCAAAGAGAAAAAAAATTCATAACAATAAATGAAAGCCTTGGAAAATAAAATGAGTGAAAAGAAACTAGAATTAGAAGCCTTAGATTAAAATCACAGAGATGGGGGCTGTAAAAAGATGAGCAGAGAAGCTACTCACTCCTGAAGAAGCTGTTGGAGCTGAATAGACCAAATGGAAGATCAAATCAATGGCCTGATGATAATAATGAACAATGGCCCGAAATAGAAGAAAAAGGAGAAAAATGAAGAAAAACTGGAAGAACTAACCAACTCTATGAGGAAAGGCAACATAAGCATAATGGATATTCCACAATTTGAAGAGAGACAGGAACAGAGATTCATTCAAAGAAATAAAGTAGCATTACATATATATACACACATTTGTACATAATGAAATAGTATTCAAATGTTTTTAAGGATTTATTTTTATTTATGTATGCATACAAGAGATGAAATGTAAGCCAGAGGTGCAGAAGGGGGAGGGGGAGAAGATTCACCAGAGACAGAGTAGGGAGCAGAATAGGCAGAATGACAGAATTAGATTGCTGAGGGGTGAGACAGGAGAGGTCTGCTGTAAGATGTGGATTAGCTTCCAGGCCAGGGATGAAACTCCTGCTGCAGTGGCTGGTTATAGCTTGATAATACTGAGACTTAACCCCTTGTGCCACCAGCGAGTCCCACAGATATTTTTTTTAAATAAGTAAAATCATGCCATTTCAAACAACATGGATGGAAGTTGAGGACATTATGCTAAGACAAATGAAGAAAGGCAATTCCTGAAGGAGGAGCTCCCAGAGCCCCTGGGTCCCACCCACCTGAGGGAGACACAGGACAGGGAGGGACACACTCACCTTGGGACCCCCCAGGGGGCAGCTGGAGGAGGAGCAGCAGGGAGGGGAGGAGGCAGAGCACAGAGCTGGGGCAGGAGCAGGGCGCCATCTCCTCAGGGCTGGGGAGAGAAAGGGCAGGAGGCAGCCAGGCCCACACAGAGGAGCAGGGCAGCCAGGAGCTCTGGGCTAAGGGGGAACAGGACCAAGGGACCCCCCACCAGCAGGAGCAGGGCCAATCCTAGTGACCCCTTATCCCCTGAGACCAAGAGGACAGACCTGGCTCCTCTCGGGGCTTCTGAAAGCTTCTGTGCTGCTAGAGACCATGAGGTTTATTGGAGGAAAACATTCTCCCTACCATTCTCAACCCATGGAACCCACACCCCAGACTCACTCTGCTCAGAGCACCAGGCCCCTCCATTCCCAGCACCTGGGCCCAGGGAGTAAACCGCCCTCCCCTCCCGATCATCACACCCAGTGACTCCCCAGGATAGAGGCCCAAACCCAGGCCCTCATGAAGGACAGGCCAGCACCTGCTTGTGGTTCTGTCCTCCTCAGATGAGCAGGTGTCCCTGAGAATCATCAGGACACATGGCATTGTTCCCGAGGAGTCTGGGTTCCCCCACAGGCCCCTGTCCTGCTCTGTCTGCTTGTTCAGTTAACCTGATGTTCAGTCCCTCCCCAGCCCTGACCTGCCAGGGCCAAGGTGTAGAGTAAGGTAAAAGTATCAAGCTTTTCTGCCCTCCTGCCATTAGGATAGAGGAGGGAACCCTGTGGTCCTGAATGCATGCCTGATGGCGGGCACCTGGAGTGGGTACACCTGGGCTGAGAGACTGAGTTTATAAGGGCAGCATTGCAGGGACGCCAGCAGAAGCCAAGAACGAATGGAAGCCAAGAGAAGAAGAGAAGCAGAGAGAACACCAGAGAGCCCAGATAGAGTGAGAATTTGCTGGGGGCTGGGAGGACTGCCAGCCTCCCGGCCCCCCACCACCCCTGCCTGCCATATATGTCTGGTAAATCTAAATAAAAGCCTGCAAAAGCCACCAAGGGGTCTAGGACTCCTCCTTTACCCGGTCTGCTGGTTCAGAAAACCTGCACTGTGTCATTCCTGCCCCTACAAAGGACAAGCTCCTGCCCCAACCCAAGTGAGAACTCATCCTCATCCTTACTAACTCTGTAGGGGATTTCTGCCTCTAGTTGAGCAGCAGAGAAGGGAAAATCTGTCCTACTCAGAGAAAATATCCTCAAACCACTTATGGCAGGAATTAGGGGTGGTAGGCCATGTTCCAGAAAGGACAGACACTACAGGCTGACTGTGAGGTCACCTCTGGACTCAGCCACTGTCTGTGTGACTATCTTCATCAAGTGTCTTAACATTCCTCCCTCAATTTCCACACCAGAAAAGTGGGAATAGTGTCAGCATCTCCCAACTAAGGTAAGAATGAGAATTGTGTGACGTTATATTGGAAGATTCACTACCTATAATTCTAGAACAGGGTCCTGCTCCAGGAATTGTTAGAGACACATTATTAAAATGTGTGAAGTTCAGTCTCCAATGAGGTAATGTTGGGTCTTCATAGAGCTGCACCATTTCCTGTGCCACCTCCCATCCACCTAAGCCCCATCACATTCTCAACTCCTCCTTACAGTCAGCTGCTCCCCACTTTCAGCTTCTTAAAGAAACATGTCTTCTAAACTGTCTTACCAGATTTGAAATGTAGGGATTCTAGAATATCGCTTCAAGCTTGAGAAATTTCAGCATTTCCGAAAGACTTCAAATCTTCTTATAGAGTTTGCACCTGATGTTAGCTGTTCAGGAATCTTACTGGGTGTCAGGGACCTCATGGCTCAGAGAAGAAGGTTCCCAGGAGAGTAGACAGCATAACCTGGTACTCCTTGAGCGGTATCTGCAGAGACCAGCCCTGGGGTCCTCGCTTATTTCTCCTAGAAGAACCAATTAAGCTATCTCAGCAGTGTACTTCGGTCCTTCTGCCTGTTCTGCTCTCCACTCTGGCTCTGGTGAATTCTCTCACCCTCCCGCACTTCTGACTGTACGCAGTGCTTGTATAAATAAATAAATAAATCTTTAAATAAAAAAAAAGCTCCTTCTACAATTTGAAAGTAAAAGCTGAAGTGCAATCCCAGCAGACTCTACCCTGCCCTCTGGACAGTGCACCCCAGTTATCAGGAGGGAAACAGCAGATCAGAGGAGCCAGCAGAGGGGAGGGGCAGGCACCCTGACACCCCTGCAGGCACAGGGGAGGCACCCACCCAGCACCCACTGTGAGCACCCACTGTGCTCCAGGCTGCTTGGCTCCCAGACCCAGAACTAGGGGTGAGTGTGGGGCCCAGTCAGGACTGACTCTGAGCCCCATGGAGGGATCAGCCTGTGCCTGATGGTGACTAACCCAGTGACCCCATGGCAGCTGTTACTGCACATGGCAGAGCCTGTGAGGAGCCCCCAGGGGCGCTGTTTCTCTTCTCCTCACAGCAGCTGACCCAGGAGCCCCACACCCTGGACACCAGGAGTCAGCACTGGGCACCAGGAGCTGCCAGGACCTGGTCCTGCCCACACTGCATGGACGGGGCCTGCGGCCTGTTCAGATGTTAATGTCACCCGAGACCTGGTCACAGTGACCAGACCCTGTCTCCCAGGACACGGGGTCACCAGGAAGGCCCGATTCTACATCTCCAAGGAAACTGGGTAGTCTGGGCCTCCCCGCCCCCCTCATTTCCTGTGGTTTCCCCTTCTCAGTGAAGGGCACCTGTATGCACCCAGTATCTCTGCCAGAGACTCCAGGGTCATCTTCACAGTCCACTCCCCACCCAGTCTATTCCCAATCCACTAACAAAATCAAGATTTTTGTCAATCTATGTCCACAGGAAGCACCTATTTCAAGCTACCTTCATTTCTCACCTGGCCAATGGTGCCCTGTCCCACCTCCAACCTCACCTCCTCCAGTTCATTTTCTTCCAAGGTCATGACCCTCTCCAACCAATTCATGTCACCTCCCTACTTCATCCCTTCAAGAGAATCCTTTGCTTATTCCACTCCTAGGTATTTACCCAAAGGACACAGACACATTAATTCCAAAGAGCACTTGCACCCCTATGTTTATAGCAGCACTGTTTACAATAGCTAAGCTTTGGAAACAACCCAAATGCCCAAAAATAGATGACTGGATCAAGAAGATGTGGTACATATACACCATGGAATATTACTCAGCAATCAAAAAAGATAAACACATCCAATTTGCAGCAACATGGATGGCACTGGAAGGGATCATGCTCAGCAAAATAAGCCAGAAAGAAAAAAATACCAGATGGTCTCACTCATAGCAGGAATCTAGAAAACCTAAATAAGGGACTAGGAAAAAGAATAACTATAAGAAAGAAAAAATCAAAATCAACAAACAACTATGAACCAGAGACACAATTGGGGGGGGCAGGGCGGGGAAAGGAGTGATTGGGGTCAAAATAAGGGGGTTGCAATTGTATGAGGAATATAAAAATGAAATTAAAAAAAGAGATTCCTTTGCTTAAAGGAGGGGCTCCCAGTCATCCCCCTCTTCTGAACCCCTCCCATTGCTCTCCCTGGGGACCCTCCTGGCTCAGGTGACTCCTCCAATTGAGGCAGCTCTCCTAGCCTCCGGCCTCCTCACAGACCCTGATGCTCCTATTGCATCTGCTCCCCAAACCCTCACCTTTCAGGCCTCACCTCAAGTGACTGTCAGAGGGCTCTCCACTACCTCTTGATCTCCCTTGCTCCCCAACTTGTGCTTTTTGGGGTCAAGGGGCATGTTCTCCACCATAGCCCTGTGTAAAGGCAGGAATGGACCACTGAGCAGGTTTTCTGATCCCATGCAGACCGGGTAAAGGAGGAGTCCTGGAGCCCTCAGTGGTTTTTTGCAGGTCTTTTATTGGGGTTCACCAGGCATATGGCAGGCAGAGGTGCTGGGGGGGCCGGGAGGCTGGCAGTCCTCCCAGCCCCCAACAAATCCTCACTCTATCTGGGCTCTCTGGCGTTCTCTGCTTCTGCTTCTTCTCTGTTTCTCTCTCAGCTTCTCTTTCGGCTTCTTCTGGCGTCCCCCTGACACCGCCCTTAAAAGCACAGTCTTAGCCCAGGTGTACCCACTCCAGGTGCCCACCATCAGGCATGAATTCAGGATCACAGTGTTCCCTCATCTATCCTGTTGGCGGGAGGGCAGAAAAACCTGATATTTTTCCTTACCCTACACCCTGACTTCAGTCATCTGGGAACCATGTGGGATATTGGGATTAGGCCCTGTGAGTAATGCTCCGTGTCTAGCAGGGAGGACCGTCACCAGCCTCAGCTGAGCTAGTCTACAGAGAGATACTGCTGCTGCCCCTCGGCCTCGTCCACCCAGAAAACCCTGTAGGGGGCAGGAATGGACACAAAGCAGGTATAAAGGGTCAGGAACGGGTCACAGTGCAGGTTTTCTGATCCCATGCAGACCGGGTAAAGGAGGAGTCAGAGTCCTCAGTGGTTTTTTGCAGGTCTTTTATTGGGGTTCACCAGGCATATGGTAGGCAGGGGTGCTGGGGCCTGCCAGCCTCCCAGCCCCCCAGCAAGTCTTCACTCTATCTGGGCTCTCTGGCGTTCGTTCTGCTGCTTCTCGGCTTCTCTTTCAGCTTCTGCTGCTTCGGCTTCTTCTCGCGTCCCCGTGACGCCGCCCTTAAAAGCACAGTCTTAGCCCAGGTGTACCCACTCCAAGTGCCCGCCATCAGGCATGCATGCAAGATCACAGGGTTCCCTCATCTATCCTGATGGCGGGAGGGCAGAAAAGCCTGATATTTTTCCTTACCCTATAGCAGGTTTTCTATGATCCAGCAGACTGGGTAAAGGAGGAGTCAGAGTCCTCGGTGGCTTTTTGCAGGTCTTTTATTTAGATTTACCAGTAGGCATATGGTAGGCTGGGGGGCTGGGAGGCTCCCAGGCTGGCAGGCCTCCCGGCCTCCCAGCCCCCAGCAAGTCTTCACTCTGGGCCCTCCGGCCTTCTCTCACATTCTCTCTGTTCTTCTCATGGCTCTGCTTCTCTCTTGGCTTCTCTGCTCCTCTGCTTCTTTCTTGGCTTCTGCTGGCATCCCAGTGATGCTGCCCTTAAAAGCCCAGTCTTAGCCCAGGTGAATCCCATCTACCTATGCCCACACCCTACTCCAGGTGCCCGCCATCAGGCATGCATTCGGGACCACAGGGTTCCGTCATCCATCCTAATGGCGGGAGGACAGAAAAGCCTGATTTTTTTTTTTTAAGATTTATTTTTATTTATTTGTACATGCACTGGGTACAGTCAGAAGCGCGGTAGGGTGAGAGAATTCACCAGAGCCAGAGCGGGGAGCAGAACAGGCAGAAGGACCGAAGTACACTGCTGAGGGAGCAGCGGGCGGCAGGAGAGGTCTGCGCGCCATGTGGGATCCTCAGCGGTGGCCGGGGATTGAACCGGCGCTGCAGAGGCTGCGGGCAGCTTCGCCACCCAGCACTCAACCGCTGCGCCACCGGGGAGGCTGTAGGGTAAAGAAAATATCAGGCTTTTCTGCCCTTCCGCCATCAGGATAGATGATGGATCCTTGTCCTGAATGCATGCCTGATGGCGGGCACCTGGAATAGGGTGTGGGCATAGGTAGATGGGATTCAGCTGAGCTAAGACTGTGCTTTTTTTAAGGGTGCCGTCACGGGGACGCCAGCAGCAGCAGCAGAAGTAGCAGCAGTAGAAGCCGAAGCAGAAGCTGAAAGAGAAGCCGAGAAGCAGCAGAACGAACGCTAGAGAGCCCAGATAGAGTGAAGACTTGCTGGGGGCTGGGAGGCCTGCCAGCCTCCCAGCCCCACAGCCAGCACCCCTGCCTGCCATATGCCTGGTGAACCCCAAATAAAAAACCTGCAAAACTACTGAGGACTCTGACTCCTCCTTTACCCGGTCTGCATGGGATCAGAAAACCTGCACTGTGTCCAGTCCGGCCCTTACAGAGGCCCAAGCCTGATATTTTTTACCTTACCCTACAACCCCTCGTTCCACTGAGAACAAAAGACATCACCTCTGACCTGAGCACCAGACCATGATGGACACAATGTCCACCATACTCCCCTGTCTTTTTTTATCCCCTGCAAACATAAACAGGTGAATAATCATATCTCACAGAGCTGAAAACTTTCAGGTCAGCACCTGCGTCTGCCCCCAGGCCTGCCCAGGGCTCAGGGTCACCAGGTACTGACTCTGGCCAATGTGGCCCTCACTGTACTCCTGCCAGCTTGTCATTCTCACATCACTTTCTCCAAACCAG
Source organism: Talpa occidentalis (assembly GCF_014898055.3). Classification (NCBI taxonomy): domain Eukaryota; kingdom Metazoa; phylum Chordata; class Mammalia; order Eulipotyphla; family Talpidae; genus Talpa; species Talpa occidentalis. The sequence continues at coordinate 51,176,094 of NW_023602073.1, read as the reverse complement.
AAAACCAAATTTCTCAGAGTTTCACAGAAACCTGGTGTAGGGTAAGGTAAAAAGTATCAGGCTTTTCTGCCCTCCCGCCATCAGGATAGATGACGGAACCCTGTGGTCCCGAATGCCTGCCTGATGGTGGGCACCTGGAATAGGGTGTAGACATACGTAGATGGGATTCACCTGGGCTGAGACTGGGCTTTTAAGGGTGGCGTCATGGAGACGCCAGCAGGAACAGAGAAGCCAAGAGAAGAAAAATGAACAGAAGCAGAAGCAGAACCACAAGAGCGAGCAGAAAAGCAGAGAGAACGAGAGAGAAGTCCGGAAAGCCCAGAAAGAGTGAAGACTTGCTGGGGACTGGGAGGCCTGCCAGTCTCCGGGTCTCCCAGCACCCCTACCTGCTGTGTATCTGGTAAATACCAATAAAAGCCTACAAAAGCCACCAGGGGCTCCAGGACTCTCTCCTCCTTTATCTGGTCTGCTGGATCAGAAAACCTGCTCAGTGTCCTTCTTGCCCTTACACCTGGCCAACAAAAACTGCAAATGTTCACTCTGCCTGTTCTTAGTGACTTACTATATGTGTCATCATGGAGCAAGAACTGACTTCCTGATACATGTAAATACTTGGTTTCTACCTAGAAATCCATTCTGAGTTATTAAAATTTGGTGTAAACTCAGGATTTATGGCTATAACTGAACCCACCCCTCTTTTTCAGCCTTAAAGGTTCACTTCTGATATTTCAACTTATACTCAGGTTTATTGGGAAAATCCACCTCAATCTAGAAATAACTAAAGAGACAGGGCAAAACTGCCCCCACGTAACCCCCACTGCACCACAAACCCCTGTGCATGAGGACACTTCTCAAGGCCTAAGAGACATTAGAGGAATTTGATAAAGAAACAGAGGTGAGAAACCAAACCCTACTGAGCACCTACTAAATGCCAGGAACTGTGCTACATGTATGGTCGAGACTGGGGTTCAGAGTGGGGGAACTTGAAACTGCTGCCACCTGCATGCCGGTTTGCACAGGACATGATAAGCAGCATTGAGAGAACAAGCAGTTCCAAGAGAAAAAATTTATTTGAAAAGCAACTTTGACTTCACCTTCTCCACCTCCCTCCAAGGCCAGACCCCGCTCTATAAAAGCTTGTCCTTGTCCCCCAATGGGTGTGACTTGTCCGACCCCCAAGAGGGTTAGCAAACCTAACCGGGGAACACAATAAATTTCCTGTCTGTAAGAAACTTAGCCTGGCTTTCCTTTTGTTTACTGCACCAATCCTTTCACCACACAGACTGAATTTTATCTCTTCATTCTCATACTTGCAGAGATGAAGGCACAGCTGAGTCCTGCTTCTGTTTAATCACATTCAATCCATTAACGGCATGGAAGGGAAGGGGTTGAAGCTGCAAAGGACTGCTCCCAGCCCCACCCCAGGTCCCAAGCCCAGCCCAGCCCAGCCCACACCACAACTTAGTAGTAAAGGGGAGCAGACAGAGAACCTTGGACTCAGAACTGACCTGGGCAGACACACCCAGAAGCCTTATCTTTCCCTGAATGCTGCCCTTGGGTCCATATTGGAGGGAGGGGGGAGGAGGGACAGAGCACAGGGCAAGTGTCCTTGGACAACACTGGGGACATTGGACACCCTGCAGGAAGGACACACCTCCCCTCACTGCCTCTCCCAGCCCTCAGGGCCTGTTCCTGCTGCTCTGTCAACAAACACTGTTCACTGTTCTGTCTTGTCAAATATAAATTGCCCTGATGCTGATGGGTTAATGTAGCGGCAGGAAGGCACAGAGCTGGTTCTATGATCCGGCAGGCAGGTAAAGGAGAGTCCTGGAGCCCTGGGTGGCTTTCTCAGGCTTTTATTGAGCTTTTACATGTAGTGCAGCAACCAGGTACACGGCAGGCAGGGGTGCTAGGGGGCCGGGAGGCCTCCAAGCCCGGGGCAAGGTTTCACCCTGGGCTTCTTTCTCTCTTCTGCCTCTGCTTCTCTTGAAGGATATCATAATACTGCTGCTATGGCCCACAGAAGTAAACAACCAGCTTATAACAATGTAACAAAATGCACTTGCCCCATCAGGCAGGGCAATCCTAATGGCAGGAGGGCAGAAAAGCCTGAAAACCATTTACCCTACTGTTAATAATTTACTTTCCTCTTTTTGTTCATAGGGTTCCAGAGACCTCCAAAGAAGGTGAGGAAGCTTGCCTCCATTGGCAGGACTGGACAACCCGGCCAACGAAAAGTCCCTGGTACCCTCGAGAAGAGGAAAGCCCAGGTGGAGTCTGATGAGACCAACTTGTTCCAGAAGCCTACACGGACCAGATGTCAACAGTTCGCTCTGAATCCTATATGGAGTATTCCAACGAAGCCAGCTAAAAATTACTGCTTAGTTATTCTGCCCTGTGATTTTCTGCAAAAATAGGCAATATGGTTTAAAAGTACATTTAGTTTGCAAACTTTTGCTATGGCACAGCAAACCTCACCTGCTGCTCTCCTCAGCAGTGTACTTCCGTCAATCTGCCGGTTCTGTTCCCCACTCTGTCTCTGGTGAATCCTCTCACCCCCCGTATCTCTGGCTTATAACCAGGTTCTTGTATGCATAAATAAATAAATCTTTTAAAAAAAGTTAAAGTAGTTTTCTGGTTTTTAAAAATTATTTATTTTTATATATTTTACATCATTGTTCTTTTTTTATTTTAGAATATTTGTTTTCTTTTCTCAGGTGTAGTACCCATAGAATTTACACCACCAATTCACCTGTGCACCATTAACCATAATCCCTTGTTCTCTTCCCTTCCTCATTTTGATCCCTCTCCCACCCCCTCCCCCATGGACTATGTATTGTTTTGTTTTGTTTCGTTGTGTTTTGTATTATTATTTCGTTCTTGATCCTTTGTATGGTTCCCCTATACTCCTCCTATAAGTGACACCATCCGATGTTTTTCTTTTCCCTTCTGGCTTATTTCAGTGAGCATAATTCCTTCTAGCTCCATCCATGTTGCTGCAAATGGCATGAGTTTATCTTTTTTAATCGCTGAATAATATTCCATTGTGTATATATACCACATCTTCTTGATCCAGTCATCTATTTTGGGGCATTTAGTTTGATTCCAAGTCTTGCCTATTATAAATAGTGCTGCAATAAACATAGGGGTGCAATTATCCTTTTGAATTACTCTTCTTATGTTCTTTGGGTAGAGCCCTAGAAGTGGAATTGCCGGATCATATGGTAGCTCCATTTTCAGTAGACTCCATTTCCAGACAGCTTTCCATAGTGGTTGGACCAGTTTGCACTCCAACCAGCAAAGTAGGAGAGTTCCATTTTCACCGCATCCTCTCCAAGATTTGTTGTTGCTAGTTTTTTTGATATGTGCCATTCTTACTGGTGTAAGGTGGTTTCTCTGTGGTATTGATTTGCATTTCCCTGATGATAAGGGATGGTGAACATTTTTTCATATGCTTGTTGGCCATTTGCATTTCCTCTTTGGAGGAATGTTTTTTAAGTTCTTCTGCCCATTTTTTGACTGGATTGTTTACTTTGTTTTTGTTGAGTCATTTGAGTTCTTTGTATAGCTTTGTGATCAGTCCCTGATCAGTAGTATGGAGAGCAAAAGTTTTCTCCCAGTCAGTAGGGTGTCTATTTATTTAGGTTACTGTCTCTTTTGCTATACAGAAGCTTTTTAGTTTGATGTAATCCCAGCTGTTTATTTTTTCCATCACTTTCTTTGCTTTGAGGGATGAGTCTTTAAATATGTTACTGAGATGTATGTCCTGTAGTGTTTTATCTATATTTCCTTCTATATATTTTATGGCTTCAGGTCTTATGTTCAGTTCTTTTATCCGTTTTGAGTTGATTTTTTTGCATGGTGTGAAGTAGTGGTTTAGTTTCATTATTTTGCTTATAGTGGTACAGTTTTCCTGGCATGATTTATTGAACAAACTGTCTTTGTTGCATTGCGAATTTTTTGCTCCTTTGTCAAAGATTAGTAAGTAGTTTTCTAACTTCTCAGTCTCAGGGTGTGCTGGTGTAGGGAAATGGAGTAGCTCAGACTTTTCCCACAAGTGGTGAAACTTCCAAGAGATCAAGACAAGGAAACAATGCTGACATTGGTAGGGGGAAGAATAAGATAACCTATTAAGGAACCCAGATCAGGTTGTCATCAGTCATCTCAGGAAAAATACTTCAGGCAAGGAGAGAAAGGAAGGATGTGACTAAAAACTTAAAGACAAAAGCTGCCAAGAATATTCTAACCTGCAAGGCTCTCCTTTAGATAACAGGGAAAATAAAAACCATCTAAAACAGTGTGATCTGTCTCTGGCATTGGGTGGTGGCTGCAGAGACATCAAGGATCAGGTAATGCAGTTTGTTGAGTCAAGTCATCAGTTTATGAAGGACTCAATTTGACTAGTTAAAAAATGCACCAAACCTGATAGAGAAGAATTCCAGAAGATTGTCATGGCAACAGCAATAGGATTTGCTATAAAGGGATTCATTGGATTTTTGTGAAATTGATCCATATCCCTATTAATAACTTCATTGTTGGTGGCCGGATGCCATTCCAGAAGAGTGTTTTTCATCTTGGGAATTGGTGAACAAGTGAGAACTCAAGAAGTTCATGGAGTAAAACTTTGCCTATATATTTTGTGATTTTCATTTTATTTCTTCCAAGATGATTTCTATTTCTAAATTAAAAGAATTTCAAAATATTTAAAAAATAAAAGCCTTCTAAAGAAAACCTGAAAGAGTTTGCAAAAACTAGACTTCCTTTCCAAGAAAATATGGAGCAGACCTATAGTATTGAAGTCAAATAGAAACACACAAAAAAGAACTGAAAAAGGACATAGATACAACAAAAAAATTCAAAACAAAATGTCAGCAATAGACTTCAATAATCAATTCATACTTCAACAGTCACTCTAAATTTAACAAATTGAACTGATCAATTAAAAGATGCAGAGTATCTAGTTGGATTAGGAAAAACAATCTAACTTTCTGCTGTCTCCAGGAAACACACCTGAGCTCCAAAGGTAAACATAAGTTCAAGGTAAAAGTTTGGAAAACAGTCCAACATGCAAATAGGACCTAAAGAAAGGCAGGAACAGCCATACTTATATCACACAAAATAGATTTCCAGCTGAAAAAAGTAACAACAGACAGGGATGGACAATGCATAATGATTAAAGGAGCAATACACCAGGAGGACATAACAATCATCAACATATACATAACAAAAGAAGGAGCACCAAGATATATTAGGCAACTACTATCAACTCAGAAAACAGATATTGGAAAAATCACATTTGCAGTAGGGGACTTCAGCACCCTACTCATACCAGTGGACAGAACAACACAAAAAACAAATGGGGACATTAAGGCTTTATTTTTTTTTAAAGATTCATTATTTTTATTTATTTATTTATTTATTTATTTATTTATTTATTTATTTATACAAGCACTGGGTACAGTCAGAAGCGCCAGAGGGTGAGAGAATTCACCAGAGCCTGAGCAGGGAGCAGAACAGACAGAAGGACCAAAGTACACTGCTGAGGGGAGCAGCGGGAAATGCAGGAGAGGTCTTGCACCATGTGGGACCCTCGCTGGGGGCCGAGGATCTAACCAGTGCTGCAGAGGCTGCGGGAAGTTTTGCAGCCCAGTGCTCAACCGCTGCGCCACCAGGGGAGGCCTGACATTAAGGCTTTAAACAAAGAATTAGACCACCTGGACGTAGTAGACATCTATAGGACTCTGCACCCCAAAGAAATAGAATGTACATTATTTTCAAGTGCATATAGGACATTCTCCAGGATTGATCCTATATTGTGTCAAAGACAAATATCAACAAATTCATGAAGAATGAAATCATACCATAAAAGCATCAAATTTAGAAATCAACAATGAAAAGAAGCTACAGAAAATCTCTAATACACGGAGACTGAAAAAAAAAAAAAAAAACACTACTGAAAGACTGGATCAATAGGGAAATCAAAAAAGAAATAAAAATACACCTTGACAAATGACAATGAGAACACAAAATTCCAGAACATATGGAACACAGCAAAAGCAGTACTAAGAAGTATATACCAGGACCTCCCCCGTGGCGCAGCGGTTGAGCGCTCGGTTGCGAAGCTGCCCGCGGCCTCTGCGGCGTCGGTTCGATCCCCGGCTGCTCCCCGGCCACCAGAGGAGGGTCCCACATGGCGCGCAGACCTCTCCTGCCGCCCGCTGCTCCCCTCAGCAGTGTACTTCGGTCCTTCTGCCTGCTCTGCTCCCCGCTCTGGCTCTGGTGAGCTCTCTCACCCTCCCGTGCTTCTGACTGTACCCAGTGCATGTATAAACAAAAACAAACAAACAAACAAATAAATAAATCATAAAAATAAAAATACATGCCTGTTTAAAAAAAAAATTAAAAAAAAAAGAAGTATATACCAATACAGACCCACATCAAAAAGCAAGAAAGAGCCCAAATAAACAAATTTGTCTCACATTTTGAGGTACTAGAAAAGTTACAAAAATATCCAAAAGTCAAAAGAAAGAAATAAAAATTACAGCACAAATAAATGAAGTAGAAATGAAAAAAGCAATCTAAAAGATTAATGAAACCAAAAGATGGTTCTTCCAAAAATAAACCAAATGGACAAACCTCTAGGTAAGATCACTAAGAAAAAAGAGAAAACTCAAATGAATTGGACTTTAAAACAGGAATTACAGGCGCCTCCCTCATCAGCCACTGCAGCATGAGTTCGATCCCTGTCCAGGAAGCTAACCCACATGGTGCAGCAGACCTCTCCTGTCTCACCCACTACTCCCCTCAGCAATGTATTTCACTCAGTCCACCTTTCTGTTCCCCACTCTGTCTCTGGTGAATCCTCTCACCAGTGCCCCACACCTCTTGCCTAAACCCCAGCTCTTATATACATAAATAAATAAATCTTTTTTGAAAAAAGGAACTACAAGACACTGCAGAAATTCAGAGGATAATAAAAGATGACTATAAACATTTATATGCAAACAAGTTCAACAACCTAGATGAAATAGACAAATTCTTAGAATTATACAATCATCTAAGACTGGGCCTCCCCGGTGGTGCAGCAGGTTGAGCGCAGTGCTGTGAACTGTCCACAGCCTGCACAGTGCCGGTTCTATTCCCGGATGGCCAGGGAGATTCCCACATGGAGTGGCAGACCTCTCCTTTCTCACCCACTGCTCCCCTCAGCAGTGTATCTCGGTCCTTCTGCCTGTTCTGATCCCTGCTCTGTCTCTGGTGGATCCTCTCATCCTTCCCTGTCTCTTTGGCCTATACCCCAGTGCTTATATAAATAAATAAATCTTTAAAAAATCTGCTAAAAAAAAATACAATCATCTAAGACTGACTATGGAAGAAATAAAAAGCCTGAACAAGCCAATCATAAGCAAGGAAACTGAACAGTGGTCAAAAAAATCTACATAAAACAAAAGGACCAGATGGCCTCATAAGCGAGTTCTACTCAGATTTCAAAGGTGAACTAATCTAATCCTGCCCAAACTATTTCAAAAAATTGTGGAAGAAGGAAATATTCCAAATACATTTTATGAGGCCAACATCACTCTAATACCAAAACCAAACAAAGACAACATAAAAAAGAAAACCACAAGCAAATTTCTCTAACACAGACACAAAAATCCTCAATAAAAAGTTGGCAAACCAAACCAACGATATATTAGAGGGATTATACATCACAATCAAGTAGGATTTATACCAGGGACAGAAGGATGGTTCAACATCAGAAAAACATGAATGTAATTCACCACATCAACAAAAAGCAAGATAAAAGCCATATGATCATGTCAATAGAAGCCAAGAAACCACTTGATAAGATTATGCATTCTTTATGATGAAAACCTTCAAGTAGCTAGCAATAAATACAACATATTTTAATAGTAGGGGCCATGCTACTCATGTTGTCTGACAAAGGTCTGGGCGTGGGGCAGATTCCTGAAAAGTCAGGAATCTCATTAGCTGACTCCTGCTAGATTCTTCTCATTTGTTTATGGCTGGCTTCTACCGTATGTGGCAATTGTTACGCATTTAAAAGTAAAGCAGCAAATACTGTTTGATCAATTACCGAATAACGACAAATGGCACTGTGTGATACAAATAATACATTTTTAAATAATTAGTAATTCTCTGCCAAATTCAACATTTGGCCTTACATTAACAAGTGATATGTCATACCTAAAAGCTTTGGGGGGGGGGGAGGATGTAAACATCCCCGGGCTGAGTCTTTGATATGGATTTGTTGTCTTTTAAAGCAAGGGCCATTAATGGAGAAGGAAATGCTTTTGCTTTAAAGTTAGAGATAGTGGGCCTCCCTGGCCCGCTCAACTGGCACAGCAGTTGAGCGCTGGGCTGCGAAGCTGCCTGCAGCCTCTGCAGCACTGGTTCCATCCCCGGACCCCAGCGAGGGTCCCACATGGCGCGCAGACCTCTCCTGCCATGCCCGCTGCTCCCCTCAGCAGCGTTCTTCATCAGTCTGCCTGTTCTGTTCCCCACTCTGGCTCTGGTGAATTCTCTCACGCTCCCACGCTTCTAACTGTACCCAGTACTTGTATAAATAAATAAATCTTTTTAAAAAATTAAAAAAAAAATAAAGTTAGACAGAGATAGCAGTTAGGTGGCAGACAAGAGCCATGCTCTAAGAGTGAGGAAGTTCCTCATAAGGCAGGAGGCTCTATAGCCGGCTCCTGCTAAATTCTTCCTGTTTACGGCTGATTCCCCTGGATGTGAGTATTGTCATGGCAGTTGTTAGAGTATGCATTCAAGACTCAGTCAACAATAATTTTTTGACTGATAGAGCTAATAACCATGGTAGCACAAACAGTGCACTTGGAAATAGTCAATGTTACAACAACTGATATGTCACGTATTAACTATTCTGGGGATCCAAAGCTGTAATCATCTCTGGCCCTGCCTCGGATGAAATATTTGTAGTTCCTTGAAATAACAATCAGCAATCTCAAAAGAAAAGGAATTTTCCCTTGATTGTAAAGTTAGATACGGAAACTAGGCTGATGAGAAAAGTAGAGGAGTAATAGGTAGAAAAACTCTTTTGTTACATTAGGAGAATTCCTCCCTAAATTGAGAGCTTTTGTCTAGGGAAGAGTCAGTACTTGCCCAGTGTTGACGCCCTCCAGGCCCTTGTTTCTTTGATACTGAATCAATATTTTATTAAAACAATATATTATTAGATGATGATTTCTATATGAAAACTTTCTGTGTTTGCATTGATCATATGGTTATATGTGAGTCTTAAGTTTATAAGTTAGTTAGAAAAAATCCCTTTGTCTTTCTTTCCCCAGATAACTTTCCGTCCTTTGTTTCCCCTAGCCCTTGATTAATCGTTCACTATGGTAAATATAGAGATGTTAGCCTCAAGTCACATAAGTTTTTTTGCTAGTAATGAGATGATTGTTTGGTTGTTTAAGATAAATAACAATTCTAAGAACACTTTTGTTTAGCAAATGTGCCCTCTTTAAAACAAAGAATAATAAATGTTATGACCTCTGCAGGAGGGCAAATAGGGCCCTGGTTATTCTTGAGAAAGATATGATGATTGTTGTCTTCCTGCTTTAATGCATATGCTTATATACTCCCTCAGTTTGCTTGTAATGTATAAATAAAGAGCTGCTAAGACCCTGAGCAGGATGGTGTCTGCACCCTGATCAAGTGTCTGTGTCTCCTCATTCCCTTTTCCCTCATCCCTTCATTCTCGCCGATGATGTCTTTACCTACAGGAACCCTGACATGACAGTTTGCTGGAGCTGGCTTCCGGCATTTTAACATATTAAAAGCCATATATGACAAACACGCAACTAGCATCATTCTCAATGGTAAAAACTGAAGGCCTTTCCACTGAGATCTGATAAAAAACAAGGATGTCCACTCTTACCCCTGCTACTCAACATAGTATTAGAAGTCCTCATGAGAGTAATTAAACAAGAGAAAGACATCAAAGTAATACAATTTGGGAAATAGAAAGTAAACCTATCATTATTTGTAGACGATATGATAATATACATAGTGAGCCCTAAATACAAACAAAAGAATAAACCAGTTCAGCAAAGTGGCAGGATATGAAATAACACACACAAATACTGACCTTCTTATATGTAAATAATAAGCTAGGTAAAAAGAAATTTAAAAAGTCATCCTGATACAGAGCAGCAATGGGTACTAAAATTGGCCAAGGACACTGCCCAAATAGTGTACCGATCACTGTCCAAGTTCTTCACCTGCACATACATTTGCAAGACTGCTCAGGGTCACAGAACAACAATAATGGGCTTTATCTAACAAACAGGGAAAAGAATGTGTTACTGAAACCAAAAATGGCCGTTTACCTCACCCGAAGCAGTGTCCAGTGTTTTAAAATCCTAAACACAAATGCTTCCAAGATGGCATCTTCCTGCCACTGAGGACCTGGAGCAGCCAGACTATAGGCCGGGATCCAACTCATGAAGACAATAGACCACACAAGAGGAGATGCTCCCCAGAGCTGCCGAGATGCCCCCGCACAGCACCAGACAAGCAACACTCAAAACAGCAGCTGCAGTGGCCTAACAAGCTGACAAACAGCCACACTCATGCAGCTCAGCGAGGCTCCCCCTCTGGATCTTTGCCTTCCCTGCTAGACTGCAATAGCAGCAAAACCAGGAAGAGTTTCAGTCACTCGGATTCTTGCAAAGCCTCTGAACTTTTCTTCTCTGAGGTTGGCTGCTAGAAGCATCTCCACGTCCTTCAGAGGCCCACAACAGCCTTCTGGAAGATTGGCATGGTGGGGGCAGAAATTGCAGACTCCAGAATCGCTGAAAATCTGAAAATACTGAATCCAGAACACTGAATTCCAGGGCTGCTTCTGCAGTCCATCATATTTCTTCTCAGAGTCTCTACCCCAAAATGCAATACGTTGTTCACATTTTCCCTGGGGCTCTCTCTATCCTCACCAGCACTCCCCTCTAGGGGCCACTACCACTACTTGTAACTGTCTTTTGCCGGGGGGGGGGGGGGGGGGGGGGGGGGGGGGGGGGGGGGGGGGGGGGGGCCTAGGCAAACTGGGTGTCAGGTGTTCCTGAAGGATGGGACCCTGTCAGCACAACTGAGGAATGGGGCAGATACACACACACAATGTCTTGCGTAAGTATCTCCTACTGAGGGTCTCAGCGGGTCTTTATTTATACATTCAGGCAAGCAGTGAGATTACACCAACATATGCATGGAAACAAAGAAGAAACAATCAGTGCATTCTTTTCCCATGGACATCTGGCTACTGCGTGCTCTCAGCAACACGGTATCTTTCAAAGTTAATAGATTAAAAAAAAAAACTAAACCTTACACTAACACTCATTATTTCAGCTTAGTCAATCACCTAAGACAGCTAATAGCTGTCGGTACACTCCTAAGAGCTAAAGCCTAAGCATCAAAAGACTCTTCTATTTATATGGCCTTCAGCTGGAGACCAGCTGCTTCCTGGTTATCAGCTAACAGGGTTTTCTACCTAGAAACTTCTTAACACAATTAACTTCACAGACCATTAAAAACTTTCCTAAGAAACTTCTAAAAAGGGCAAAAGAAGGAATTACTGTAGTCGTTGTACTGGATTGCTTGTCAGGCATGTTCATGTATAACAAAATTATTTCCCACTGTCAGGCAGGCCAAATTTACAGTGTTTAATTTTTAGGCAAGTATTTCTTTGTGCCATTTACTTACAGTATTCTTATACATATAATTTATTGCCCAATGTACTTTCCAAGAAGTTTTTTCTTATATGACCAAGAACAAAAAACAAGGGATGTTTGCGGGTTGCAGATTAATCCTGGCCCCATGGTGTGGGGTGCAGGGAATCTTCAGCCCCACCCAGTGTGAGGCTCTTTGGAAATCTTCGGCCCGGCCCCACAGTGTGAGGCCCTTTGGAAGTCTTTGGCCCCAAGGTGTGAGGCCCTTTCTTTTGTTTACCATCGTCTTAGCTGGTTGGGGCAGCAAGGCCCCCTGCAGTCTTTGGCCTCAGTTACAATTCCATGTACAATCACCTGCCAAAAAAGGTAAATACTCAGATATAGGGCTGTAGGGTAAGGTAAAAGATATCAGGCTTTTCTGCCCTCCCACCATCAGGATAGATGAGGGAACCCTGTGATCCTGAATGCATGCCTGATGGCGGACACCTGGAGTGGGTACACCTGCGCTAAGACTGTGCTTTTAAGGGCGGCGTCACAGGGATGCCAGAAGAAGCCGAGAAGCAGCAGAAGCCGAAAGAGATGCCGAGAGAGAAGCAAGAGAAGCAGAAGCTGAGAGAAGGCCGGAAAGCCCAGAGAGAAGATCTGCTGGGGGCTGGGAAGCCTGCCAGCCTGCCAGCCTCCCGGCCCCCCAGCACCCCTGTCTGCCATATGCCTGGTGAACCCCAATAAAAGACCTGCAAAAAACCACCGAGGACTCTGACTCCTCCTTTACCCGGTCTGCTGGATCAGAAAACCTGCACCATGTCCGTTCCTGCCTTTACAGGGCCCTCCCCGGTGGTGCAGCAGGTTGAGCACAGCTCTGTGAAGCTGTCCATCAGCCTCTGTTGCAACCGGCTGGCCAAGGAGAGTCCCACATGGTGTGGCAGACCTCTCCTGTCTCGCCCACTGCTCCCCTCAGTAGTGCTTTTGGTAGGTCCGTCTGCTTTTCTGCTTCCCGCTCCGTATCTGGGGAAGCCTCTCACCCTCCCATGATTCTGGCCTGTACCCCAGCTCTTGTATAAATAAAAAAAAATAAATCTTAAAAAAAAAAAAAGGTAAATGCTCAGATATAACCCAACAAAGGAGGTGAAGGGCCTATACAAGCAAAGGTATAAAATACCATTCAAATAAACAGAAGACACAAAGAAATAGAAAGCTATTCCCGGCTCTTGTTTGGAAGAGTCAACACTGTCAAAATGTGGGGGTTGAGGGAGAAACACAGGGGACTGTGGTGAAAGAGCCCAGGGATCGGGTGGTGGGAAAGATGCAGTGACCACACCAGCTCCTTTTCATTAGGGGGAGGGGGAAGGATCTGCATGGAAACTGGTGGGCGCCAGCTTGGTTTTCTTCTCAAGGGGAGGGGGAAGCTGCAACAAATGGGAAAGGCAAGCTATTCATCCTGTTAATGTTAGATAAGGGGGGATTGCAAGAAATGGGGAAAAGACAAACTTGTTAACTGTATCAGAGCTTCACCCCCTGCTGAGACAGGATGGACAGGTAAGGAGGGGCCTATCAGGGAGGGAGCCTGGGGAAGACACCCCACCCCTCCTTCATCCACAGGGGCCTCCTGTCCAGGAAACTAGTGCGATCCACAGCAAGGCCCCTGGCCCCCAACACCTCTTCCCTGTGGTGAGTCCACAGAGTCAGTCCCCTACTCACTGGCAGGGCAGGAAGAGCTGGAAGGACCAGGAGGAGGAGCACAAAGAGGACAACAAGGGCCCAAGGGGCCTGGGGAAATGAGGGGATCCCCCACCTGGTCTGTCCATGAAAGCACTCCCCAGGAGGGCCTCAGCTGTGCCTCTGCCATAGGCCCCTCCCCACTCAAGAGGTGACACCAATGAGAAGGGGACAAGCCCAGTGAGGGGGTCCAGGTGCCTGTGGAGGGGGAGGTCTCCAGGGATTGGGAGACTCCTTGGCTGGGAGGGTGGGGGCTTCCAGAAGCTAAAACACCTGAGATGCGGGTTCTTTATACTCACCCAGGGTCACCCCATCCACTTCTGTCTCCGCCTCCCCTGAGACCACAGAAGGACTGTCCTCCACTCTCCCTACCTCAAGAGGTAGAGAATTTTAAAGAACTTGTTAGAAATGTGAAAGGGAACAAATGAATAAGGATCCAGCCAAGGTTTTCAGAGCAAAGACTCTGAGCTCTGTGTCCACATTATTCTGAAACCAGGGGCAGCTGCCTGGGGACCTGCACCCTCACTGGATGGACCATCCTCAACCCCTCCAGACTCTCCTTCCCACATCTCCCCAGTGACCCCCAGGCTCCTCCCCAGGGCCCTAGCCTTACCCTCCAGTTCCCCTCTGTCCCTCTGCCCTTCCCTCCCCCTGCCCCTGCGCTGTTCTTATGGCTCCTGTCCCCTGCCCAGCAGAGACCAGCTCCTGTGGGGGAGAAGCAGCCTCACTCTCCCTGTCAGTCAGCTCTGCTCCTTCCTCCTGGAGCTGCTCCTGCATCAGGGGTCACACAGGAGACACAACTGGCTCCAGAAACTCCTAGTTTGAGGTCGTCACACTCATAGTTTGAGGGGGTCCACTGACCTCCTCAATAGATTCCTTTCTATCCACTCCTCCTCTGAGGTGGCCCCTCCCTTGACTAACCTGCAGGAGGGTAGAGGGGAGGCCCCAATACGAAAGAATGTCCCGCCCCAAGGGATCGTGCCCCCTGGTCCTGGGCCTTCCCCTCCCTTCCCCCTGCAGGGTGAGGCTCCTGCCCTGGGGCTGCTCTCAGCAGGGGACACTCTCCCCTGGAGAGGGGTGACCTCTGGCTTCCAGGTCAGCTGGTCAGAGGCAGGACCCCAGTTATTCCAAAACTTGGGGTTCATGTCCCTGGGACACCTGAGAGCATGATTTTAGGAACATAGATAATCTTGATCAACACAAGAATAGGACAGCATCTCTCCAGGGGCATTGAAAAGTCCATGTGTCACATGTGGAAAGCTGAAGGGAAGAAAGGACAGAAATTGGGAAGAAAGTAGATGGGCCAGTGGGAGTGAGAGATGAGGCAGGAGCACCCCCAGGGCTGAGGGAGCCATGTCTGCTCTGCCTGAGTTCACAGTGATGACATGGTCCCGAAGAGCTAGGAGAGGATTGGGGTCCCCATGAGAGGAATCAGAAGCTATGTTGGGAGGAGGATCCTGAGGACACTCTGACTCTCCCAAGGACCCCCTACATGCCCACTTGGGGATTCCCCTCCCTCTGGATGAAGATCTCACCTTCCTCAGATGACTCTTCCCGGAGCCCAGAGAGAGAAGATGAGGGAGATGGGGAGGGGGAGCAGCTCACAGAGGATGAGGAGATAAGCCCCGCCCAGGACTCTGGGGACATGGACTCTGGGCTCAGCTGGGGGGAGACAAGCTCCTGAGGTTAGAAGGACCATGAGTGTCAGATGAGCAGCTTCAGTCTAGACCCAGGGTCTGCCCTGTCCTGTCTGGGGCCTGGTGTCTCCTCCTCTCCTCAGGCTGCTCCTCAGGTCTGCAGTGGGAGGTGCTGAGCTGTGTGATAGCTGGGATTTCAGTTTCTCATTTTTATGTTAAAAGCAGGGGATTTTTAATACAGTTACCTTAAAATGGCTAGCATAAAAGTTTTCTACTATAATCAATACAAAGTTTCCTGTATAAAAATCTGTCTTGAAATAAGTAATCTTGTGTAATTTTTATGAAATCATAAACATGACTCTCAGACAAATATATATACAATTAATACTACTAATTAATCAGTGACAGCACTGGTATCACAACATGCTACAAAGAGGATTTAGAGGAATGGATCCTTTGTTGTCCAGCATGAAAGCAACTTAAATAAAATATTCTAAGAAAGAACAAAAGTGGTAATATCTATGGATAAAAAAATTAGTCTTTGGAAATCTCTTTTTTGCTTTACAGACAGCATGTGACTTCACAGCAAACACCTCCTTAATTAATGATAAGAAGCCAAGTCAAAACCTTGTACATTCTCTAAATAGTTCCATAAGTCTGAATCTAATTATAAAAACTCTGTAATGCCCCATTAGATCAAAAACATGACACACACCTTACTTATCAATTTTTAATAGTTTTTCAGAACAACAGAAGGAAAATTTTCATGGTAGTAGCTGGGGGTAAATCTTAAAAAGGACAAACATCCCATCAAAGGACCCAGAAGAAAAGCAGCACGACCAGGAGAGACACGTGTCCTGGGCTGTGACTGGAGTGTCCCCTCCAGGGCTCATCCTGACACTGTTCAGGGGGCCAACGGACACTCTCTCCTGGGGTCCAGTTCCAGGTCACACAGGAGGGCACGTGGGGGACGTGGGCCAGGAACGACACATGGATGATGGGAGAGTACACACCTGTGACTACTCAGCTCCACACACATGATTCACACACATTTGAACAACCACACAACACAATTGTATGTTTTTAACTATCAAGAGAAAGCTCCCTGTACACGTTTCCAAAACAGACAGTGCCAATCTTTGTATCTATAATTCTTATTTCTCAAGTACAGTCACAGTTCAATTGTTTATCTGTTACCCAAAAAATACATCATAAACATAAGGTATTCTTCAGCACCTGGATTCCTCAGCACAAGCTCAAGTTGGATAAACTCCAGTTAATTTAGGACACGAATCCATAGCTCATCCCCTTCCTTGTCCAAATAGTAGGAAAAGCTCTTGAAAATTTTCTTTATGAAAAGAAAAATGATATCCCATGGTGAAGTTCTTCCTACCATAAACAGGTTCAAATCAGTAAATTTTACCATCTGTGGCCTCAGCACAAGGCCTGACCTGACCATACTCACAGACAGGGCAATAAATGGGAATGGGAGAGTCCATACTCATTTCCATACTCACAATGTATACACTGCTTATTTTTAAATATCAAGAGAAATCTTCCTTTACAAGTGAAGAAGAAGTGCTCACCTTTTTCCAAAATGAGGGGACAGACAGCCGCAATTTTTGTATCTAACATGCCATATTAGGTATTTCTCAAATTTGCTCACAATACCTGTATCTATTCTGTTTTTTTTTAAGATTTATTTATTTATGCATATAAGAACTGGGGTACAGGCCAGAGCTGTGGGGGGGGGTGAGAGGATTCACCAGAGACAGAGTGGGGAGCAGAACAGGTAGATTAACTGAAATATACTGCGGAGGGGAGCAGGGGGCAAGATAAGAGAGATCTGTTGTGCCATGGGGGTAGCTCCCTGCCTTGGGATAGTAGTTGGGCTGCAGATAGCTTTAGAGTGCTGTGCATAAGCCCTAGCACCACCAGGGTGGCCCCTTTATCTACTGTTACCCAAAACTATTATAAACATAAACTACATCAACTTGTATAAAAGCACATGGGAAGATGGCAAATGAAGACAATGGGTAACAAATACAAATTAAACACTCACAAGAGAAATTGTTAAATTTCTCTTGTTAAATTGTTAAAAGAGAAATTGTTAAAGTCAGACGTAATGATGTCTGACTCCTCCCCACTCCCACTTCCCGTCTTCTCCTCCCACCAGAACCACATCAGTGTCCCCTGTGGGAGCAAGTCTGGTGTTCAGGATCCTGCTTCCTCTGGCAGCTGCGGTTCCCGTGACCCTTTGCCTCAGGATATGGAAGGACTGAGTCAGCACAGGGACACCTGGAGCTCAAGTCACAGCTCCCCAAGTCACCCCAAGTCTGAAAGTCTCCTCATCATTCTCATCTTAATTCAGGGAGCTGTTATCTGCTTTCCAAATGGTGTTGACACAAAAGAGGTGACCTTCTCCTGAGGTCGCCAAATTAACACACCACAAGTTTATCACTGGTGATAGAAATTCATCAGGTTTGATAAAATTAAGTGTATTTCTAATGGGAGCCGCGCTACTCATGTCGTCTGACAAAAGTCCGGGCATGGGGCAGATTTCTGAAAAATCAGGAATCTCGTTAGCTGACTCAAGATTCTCCTCATTTGTTTATGGCTAGTCTCTACCATTGCTAAAAATACGCATTTAAAAGTAAAACTGCAAATGCTTTTTGAGCAATTAATGAATAACTAATTTGATGGCAAATGACACTGCATGATACAAATATTACATTTTTTATAAAATTAGTCTTTCTCTGCCAAAAGGCAGTCAACATTTGGCCTTACATTAACAAGTAAAAAAAAACTTCTGGGAACAAAAGGCTGTAAACATCCCTGGCCAAGTCTTTAATATGGAGATGTGGTCCTTTGAGGCAAGAGCTAATTGGAGAAGGAAATTCCATTACTTTAAAGATAGCAGTTGGGTGGCAGACGTGATCCATTCTCCAAGTGTAAGAACATTTCTGATGAGCCAGGAGGCGCCATAGCTAACTCCTGCTAAATTCTTCCTGTTTGTTTAGGGCTGATTCCCTGGAGGTGACAGTGGTATGGTAGCTGTTAGAGTATGCATTCAAGAATAAGTCAACAGCAATTTTATGACTGGTAGAACTAAAACAATATAAATAATGATTTCTAAATAAAAGCCTTCTGTTTTTTACTTTAATCAATTAGTTATATGTTGGTCTAAACTTTGTAGGTTAGTTAGAAAAAATTCCTTTGTCTCCCTTCCCCCAGGTAACTTCCTGCCCTTTGTTTCCCTCAGCCCATAGTTAATCGTTCACCATGGCAAACTTAGAAATGTTAATTGTAGACACATACACTTTTTGCCAGTAATACAATAACTGTTAAATTGTTTAAAGTAAATAACTATTTTGAAAACATTTGTTAACAACTATGCCTTCTTTAAGACAAAAAATAATAAATGTTACAACCTCTGCCGGAAGGCAAACAGACCCTTGGCGGCTCCTAAAAAGGGACATGTGATAATTGTTATCTTCCTACCTTATGCTTGTGTACTCACAATTTGCTTAGTATAAATAAAGGACTGCTGAGACCCTCAGTAGGAAGATGTCAGCACCCTGATCAAGTGTCTGAGTCTCCTCATTCCCTCTTCCCTTACCATTTTTCTCTACTATTGCGCCGACGCCTTCCCATCCTTCAGGAACCCCTGACACCCAGACTGCTGCGGCTGGCTCGCAACAGGTGGCGCCACGAACAGGGACCTGACAGGTAAGTCTTATCGTGCTCAGTTTTCGGGGAACGGCTAGGATCTGCTCTAGGGTACCGGAGCCCCTCCGTAGAGATAGGCGGAGTGAGAAGGAGCAGTAATTCAGAACTAGACGAGTGGGGGTCTTATCTTGAAAAGTTATGAGCCATATTGAGTCTAAAGAAAGAGGACTCTTTATAGACATTATTAAGTACACGCTTAGTCAAAGAAACATAAAAACCTCCCACGCTCAATTGACAACCTTTTTAAACTTTGTAGAAACATGCTATCCGTGGTTCCCGAGGGACGGCACTCTTGATGTACAGACATGGGCAAGGGTAGGAGAGAAATGTCCACATATTATTCTACCTTTAGGCCTGAAAAGGTCCCTGTGGATGCCTTTTCTCTATGGGGACTGCTACAAAATACGCTAAATCAAGGAACTGCTACAAGATATGCTTTAAATTTTATTTAAAAAAAATAAATAAATAAAACTCAAAGAGTCAAGGCTGTAAAAGTTCTAGGCTGACATCCTCATATTAACAAAACAATTGCCTAAACAAATAGGTCGTTTAAGCCTGGCTGGGGGCAAAATAAAAAATGCAAAACCAAAATTAAAAAAAAAAAAATAGCCTACCGTATTAGAAAAGGTGATCAAAATTCTTCAGATGATAAAATTGTTTTTCGAAGACTTTATAAATATAATGAAACATATGCTTGTTTAAATAAATAAATAAAAACCTTGTATGCACAATTGGCTACTTTTCTAAATTTTGTAGAAATGTGTTCTTGGTTTTCCAGGGATGGAAATTTGAATAAAAAAAAAAAATCAAACAAAAAAAACAGGAGGCAAGTTGGGGGACTGCTTCTAATCTCAGCAAGCAGCTGCCTGGACTTTTTCTCCAGTGTTGAGATCACTGACAGGTCTCTACTGCCTTCCTGCTGTGGGGGACTAAACTCTTCTATTGTTCACCTTAAAAATCTATTTTGGTTCATTCTAAAAAAAAAAAAAAAAAAAAAAAAAGTCCATTTCCCTGTGTTTTTCTGATTTTAAAGTTTAGATTGTCTAAGGTAAAAACTGCTGAGTTACTTTTGACTTGCTAACAAGCTATACAAAAGGCTTATTGGTTAAATAAAAGCTTTTAAATTTACTTATTAGACCTGTAAAAAAAAAAAAAAAAATTAAACTTCTTGTTAAAACTAATTAACCTGGCAAAATATAAAGTAATAATACAAACATTTTTGAGCTAAATTCTAAACCTCAAATTTTAATAACGCCTAAAAACAGACAGACTAAAAATCTGCCTCTTCTCCGATACTCCCCATACATGGTTCTAAAAAAAAAAAAAAAAAAAAATTGTCTTTTGTCTTAACAATGTGCTTGGTCTCAGTAAAATAAAACTAAAAACAATGTAAAGCCAAATTATAATTACTTAAAAATACAAACTCAAAATGCTTTTCTTATCTAAAAAATTTAGAACAAACTACTTAACTTTAAAATTATTGTGGTCTTGGTCTAAATTTTAAGTAAGGGTCTTGGACTAAATTTTAAGTAAGAGTTAAAATTAAATAGTTGTTCTTTGCAAGGATTCTAGTTTCTATCTTACTAACAACCTACTTAATGTAAAAAAAAAATATATATATATATTAAAACTTGGCTAAATACATGGGTCAAACTTAAAAAATTGTTACTAAAAAACTAAAATTTATTAAATTGTAGTTTCTCAGTGTCTTCACAAATATTAATAAAATGACTATTTCTTAAAATACCTACACATGGCCAAAATTTTAAATGTATATCAAGAGATCTCTGTGTCTGTTTGTGTCTGTCTTTGTGTTTTGTTTTGTTTTTGCCTCCGGAGGATTAATTATAAATGGCGCCTATAAAAAATCCTAAATTTTGAGATCGCGATCTAAAATTGTAAAAAAAAAAAAAAAAAAAAATTATTAATTCAAAATTTAATGGTTTAAAACATACATGCCTTAAAATTTTAATGTTGAATATTAATATGTTACTCTATTTAAATGTGTTTATTCATGCTATACAAAGTAAATAACTAACCTGGCCTATGCAAACAAACAAAACTTACTTCTAGGCTTCCATCTCTTGATATAAGATCTTGTTCCAGGAAGACTAATCTACTTGTCTTTTCCCTTAAAATAAGCAAAATATTCTCCCAGTAAATGACTATATTTCTTTACAGAATTCAAGGTAACATCTAAAGCCATATGGACAAGTTACTAAAAAATGTTTATGGTATTAAGTGTCTAATTTTTTTCTTGCTTTTGTCAATCTATTTAGTGCTGGCCTAAGAAAAACTTGGTGTATAAAATTGTTACAGTGACAATTCTGCAGTTAACTTAAAATTCCAGTTCTAAAAATAAACCAAGACTAAACTAAGGTTTTGCTAAATTCAATAATAAAAATTTGTTAATCATTTACTAAAATTTCAGGTTTACATTTTGCTCCTTATTATAAGGAAACTAAAGTTTAATGTCATCTCAACAACAACAAAAAATTAAAAAATGTGTCTGAATTGTGTGGTCTAGAAAAATCATAGTGTGGCGGCTATTGTAATGCCTTGCAATGCGGAGATTAAAGGCTGGGGTATGATGGTTCTGGATGCAGGTGGAGTGAGGTATGTTTGTGTTTTAAAAAAAAAAAAAAAAAAGGGCAAAAAAAAAAGTGTTAAAGGTCAAATTGTTTTTTGTTATAAAAACAAACTGAGTCAATTTGGGTATACTGATATCTCATAAAAAGTATTCTCATAGTATTATTTCACCTTTTCAACATAAATATAAACAAACAAAATTATTCTAATACACATGAGACTTCTTAAAACCTAATAAGCCAGTCATTTCAGGTTAAATTTGCTGAGGCTATAAAAAGTTATACTAATCTAGACCAACAATTTAATGGTCTCAGTCTCCTTCATTAGTCAGCCTAGCTCTGACATCAGGTGCTAACTCCAGAGACTAAATCAAAAGCCTAAAATCCTTTTAACTCTTTTGGACATGGCCTTCAAGGCCTACAGCAATATAAAGAGGATACTAGACTAAAAAAAAAAAAAAAAAAAAAAAAGAAAATAAGGCAAGACAAGGGCCCAGTAAATGGCAGTTCCCATTGTCAGTGCCTGCCACCTCAGACTCACCCAGGGCCCCATGCACCTTAGGACATTTTGGGACCTCAGCCTCTTAATGGGCTGCCAGCTTGCTTCCACTGCCAACAACCTGGACACCTCAGCTGCAAAAAAAACTGTCCCCAGGGCCATGCCTTCAGTGCCATCTCACAGGGTGAGGAAAAGAGGGACTGTCCCACACTCTCCAGAGAGGGAGGGGCCAGCCCAAACCATAGGCCAGGAGGGAGGACAGGCTTGACTCTCAGCTACCTCTGACTATGAAGAACCGGGTGCAGGAGAAGACCTTCTCTGAAGAAACCCAGAGGTAAGACAAACTCCCCTTTACTGTTTATATAAATAAGCCTAAAAGTGACAAACAAAAAAATCACCTTTTTGTAAATAAGGGGCCGCTTACTCGTTGTTAACACACTGTCAGTGTCGCCTCATCGTGTACAACTGAGGACTAATTCTTTGTGCACATTAAATAATTCCCAAAATTTGCTTGACAATATAACTAAAAATACATGGTTTTACCTACTCCTCACACCCCAACTGGGGTGCTGTGGCAGAATGGCCCTCTTAAATAAATTCATTTGCTTGTCACCATAAAAAATATGTATATGTATATTGTTTGTGCTTACATTTCATTGGTGACTTAACTGATAATTAAAAACAAAACGCAGCGCGTTGAGCTTTTTGGGCATAAATTTCAGATCTTAATTATTCCTTATAAAAAAAAAAAGCAGCTTGACACTCTATTCCAACTTAATAATAACTAACAAATAGTTATCCAATCTTTAAGGGAGACATTAAGTTCCATTTGCCTTCCTACCTTTTACTACATTTCTTAAAGGGGCAGCAACTCATTTTTCCTTATGTTGTCAGTTCCTCACCGCTGCCCAATCCAGCAGGTCTTGTATTTACAGATGGCTCCTCTTCTAAAAAAGTAACTTATATTTCTTATTCAGAAAAACCTAAGGCTATTAAAAGAGACAATGCCACTGCATTTACTTCTGCCGCCTAAATTTTGTTCTGCATTTAAAATTTCTCATGCTACGGGGATCCCTTATAATCCTCAAAGACAAGCTATAGTTAAAAAAAAAAAAACCGTCAAATCTTAAAAGCCCAAATTTCAAATTATAACATTCTAAGTATAAATATAACTGCACACTATATATTAAACCATAATTTGTTTGTTATTGAATTACAATTCACATAATGTTTCTCCAGCTATTAAACAATTACAATCCTAATGATTCTAACCCAAATACACTGGTTATGTAAAAAAAAAAAAAAAAAAAAAAATCTATTATCGGGTTCCTAAAAAGGACCCAATACTCTGCTAACCTGTGGGCGAGGCTATGCTTGTGTTTTTGTACAGGACGCTAATTCACCCATCTGGATCCCTAATAGACGAATTCAACATCTTGGTTCTTCCTCTTCGCCAATTTCAACTTGAGGAGTGTCATACCAGTCCTACTTCATCATCAACCTCTGCCATGCTGCACAGTAACCTGCCTGTCTCTGTTCCCTTGTGTGAAACCTTGCTTGCTAATTTACATAGTACTTAAAATAATGTAGACAAATTGTTTTTGTAATTGTTTATCAATCTCCTTATGTTATATGCCTGTAAATTTAAAAAAGTATTAGTATAATAATTCGGGCATTTATGCTCTTCAACTTTTAGAGCAGACTATACATGTCCTAAAAAATTTGTTGCTACTTTAATTTTAGATATTACTGCTCTCATCACTGTTATTAGCTCCTTTGCCATTCCACTACTATAAAAATTTTTTGAGGCTCGCTTAAATGTTTTGGAGGAGACACTTTTGTATATTAGTAATCAAATTCAGCAAGTTAAAACTCACCTAACTATGAGGTGTCACTCTAAATATAAATGGGTTTGTGTTACTCCACACCCTTACAACTCCTCCTCCATTCCTTGGGATAATGTAAAAAACCACTTTTTAGGTGTTTGGTTCCCATCTCTTATCAACCTTGGCATATCAATATTAATTATTCTTTCTCTTCTGTTTCTGCTTCCAGTCATCGTCCAACTCTTCAGCAGAGCCATCAAACAAACCCACCTCGAATTAAAAACGTTACAACTTCTGGCCAAAACAAGAAAGGGGGAATTAATGGGAGCCGCGCTACTCATGTCGTCTGACAAAAGTCCGGGCATGGGGCAGATTTCTGAAAAATCAGGAATCTCGTTAGCTGACTCCAAGATTCTCCTCATTTGTTTATGGCTAGTCTCTACCATTGCTAAAAATACGCATTTAAAAGTAAAACTGCAAATGCTTTTTGAGCAATTAATGAATAACTAATTTGATGGCAAATGACACTGCATGATACAAATATTACATTTTTTATAAAATTAGTCTTTCTCTGCCAAAAGGCAGTCAACATTTGGCCTTACATTAACAAGTAAAAAAAACTTCTGGGAACAAAAGGCTGTAAACATCCCTTGGCCAAGTCTTTAATATGGAGATGTGGTCCTTTGAGGCAAGAGCTAATTGGAGAAGGAAATTCCATTACTTTAAAGATAGCAGTTGGGTGGCAGACGTGATCCATTCTCCAAGTGTAAGAACATTTCTGATGAGCCAGGAGGCGCCATAGCTAACTCCTGCTAAATTCTTCCTGTTTGTTTAGGGCTGATTCCCCTGGAGGTGACAGTGGTATGGTAGCTGTTAGAGTATGCATTCAAGAATAAGTCAACAGCAATTTTATGACTGGTAGAACTAAAACAATATAAATAATGATTTCTAAATAAAAGCCTTCTGTTTTTTACTTTAATCAATTAGTTATATGTTGGTCTAAACTTTGTAGGTTAGTTAGAAAAATTCCTTTGTCTCCCTTCCCCCAGGTAACTTCCTGCCCTTTGTTTCCCTCAGCCCATAGTTAATCGTTCACCATGGCAAACTTAGAAATGTTAATTGTAGACACATACACTTTTTGCCAGTAATACAATAACTGTTAAATTGTTTAAAGTAAATAACTATTTTGAAAACATTTGTTTAACAACTATGCCTTCTTTAAGACAAAAAATAATAAATGTTACACCTCTGCCGGAAGGCAAACAGACCCTTGGCGGCTCCTAAAAAGGGACATGTGATAATTGTTATCTTCCTACCTTATGCTTGTGTACTCACAATTTGCTTAGTATAAATAAAGGACTGCTGAGACCCTCAGTAGGAAGATGTCAGCACCCTGATCAAGTGTCTGAGTCTCCTCATTCCCTCTTCCCTTACCATTTTTCTCTACTATTGCGCCGACGCCTTCCCATCCTTCAGGAACCCCTGACACCCAGACTGCTGCGGCTGGCTCGCAACATATTTCATCCATTCCAGAGTAGGAAGCAGATAGCAGAATATTAGGCTCCTCTAAAATTCCATTGTCTGCCATTTCCCAAAATTTTTTGAAGGCAAATTTTTTCTGGTCAGATAGTCCAGACCCCTAAAAATAGATCTGGGGACCCTCCATCAGGCTCTAGGTTCCTCCACACAAAGTCAAGTTGGACAAAGTAAACTCCAATTAATGTAGGAGAATCACTCAGAGCTCATCCCATTTCTTGTCCTAACAGCATAAAATCCTTTTTAAATATTTTCTTTACCAAATGACAAATGATTTCCCATGGAAAATATCACCCTTCCCTAAACGGGCTCAAAGTTTTGTCTCAGCACAAGGCCTGACCTGACTGTTCTCTCAGCCACGGCCCAAGAATCTGCACCCAGAGCAGGAGCACTAAACTCCAGCATCCGGGACTCGATCACAGGTTTGTCCACAGGGAACCTGCAGCCCCAAGAAGAGCCCATGGCAGGGCTGGGCAGGGAGAGGCCTCATGGGGACACAGTCTCAGGGGTGCAGGGGCTTTAGGCCCTGGGGGAGCCCCATCCACACCAGAGCCTGAGGGGATCCCCTCCCCTGGGGGACTCACAAGCTCCTTTAGAGAAGGAGTATTGTTCATGGGCACAGAGGGCTTCTGGGGCTCAGCCTCCAGGGGGCAGAGGGTCATGGACACGTTTCCAAAATAACATGAAGTATGGAAGGAGGGTCCCAGAGAAGGATTCAGGAGGGAAGGAGAAGATGTGGGAGTCACCAGTCATGTCATAGAAGGAGACGTCCTGTTAGGGGGAAAGGATGTCCTGCGTTAATCCCATACAAGTTTTGTGGACCCCACCCCCACTCCAGACTAAAGCCATCAGGACATTGGGAAAGACAAATCCTGTCACCACCAAAGGGAGGGTGGCTGGGAACTGAGGGTGGAGTTGGGCAGCCAGGTTGGGTATAAAAACCAAACACGTGGGCCTTGGGCTGGCTCGCTATCGCTTGCCTCCTGGCTACACAGCTCCTGGCTTGCAGCCAGCTCTCAGAGTGCCATTTTTGGGATTCCTGATAGGCGGATCGGGTAGGACTCATTTAAAACTTTGTCTCCCACTTTTCTCCCTGAGCTGTACATTTCCTCATTTCCCCTTCCCTTGTAAATAAACCTTTTTTATTAACCTTTTGCATGTGCCTGCAGTAAAGCATTGATAAGCCTTTTTAAGCGCGCGGATGAGGACCCACAGTCAGGCACCCCGTTTTGTATTGGGGTTGCTCTACAACAGTTCCTGTGATCATAGTCCAGGAAAACCCCCACCCTGTGAGGAAATTGCCTAAGGGATAGTGGAGTATCAGGGTCAGTAAAGGCTTGGAAAATGTTATATTTCCGGCCAATAGCCCATTTCCCATTCAGTGGGGACACAGCACTGTATCTATTTTCCTCATCTTTCCTCCAGACCCCCAGAACCCACTCAGTTCTGTCTGCATTCCTGACCTCCACTTCCCAGTAACAGCGCCCTGATGTGATGCCCTCAAGACCCAAAACAGTGTATCCTCCTCCTTTTCCATTGTTGTAACAGGCCAGACTCTTCTTGTCATGAGAGAGGACAGTTCTGCTGTGGCAAGAACCTGGATCTAGAGTGACAGGCCCTGCAGAGAGAGAACCCATACACCAGCCTGACATAACAAGGGCACACACCTCCTCACCCCAGATGCTCAGCTTTATGGGGAGAGGGATATGTTCTCTGAAATGAGAGCCTGGTGACCCCAACCCACAGCCCCTGAGCAAGAGAGGGAGCCACAAGATTATTGGGGGTTAAATATGTCACAGGATCCCTGGGGACCGGCCTGGACCCATGGACTCAGGAACCCTTTCCGTACCCATGAACAGTCACCCCCCCAGCCCAGCTGTGTGACGTCACAGCTGCACCCACCCACTCCCACAGAGGGTGCAGAGTCTGTGCCCAAACAGAGAACAGAAGGAAAGGCCAGAAGCTGAGCAGCCCCAGAGAGAACAGAGTCACTTACAGGCCTGGAACCGCTCCTTCCGCCAATCTGCAAGAGACAGACATGTCACGTGAGGGACTCTAGATACTCACACATCAAGGCCCACGCCCAGTTTTCTATGAGATAGCGACACAGAATTTACAAGGGATAATATTTGGAAACATTCAGTTGATGCCTCTATCTTTTTGATTCACACACACACACACACACACACACACACACACGAAATGCTGCATGAAAGTTCAGCTATAAAACTTGACCCAAGGATTGACAGGCTGGACACCAACTGAACACAAAGATCTTTACCCAGAAACGACCACTGAATTGAACTTTTTAATTCACCAGCCACACACCATCCTGGAAACCAGTATTCTTGAAAAAGTATTGTGTAGATCATAATTTTAGGGACGGCATGTACTTGTAAGGAACTCATTGACTGAACATGTGTTTGTCTTTCCCACAGGTAAAGAGCTACATTGCTCAGAAACGCCAGACCAAGTTTATAATTAGTGGATATCTCCACTATATTCCTCCAAGTAAGATTTTTCTGAGATCCCAAAAATAAATAAATTTACTTGTTTTCACAAAGATTTTAAATAACATCCAGCTATGATGTTCTACACCATAAATCTTGGCAATCTACAAAAAAAAAAACGGAGTAGGGGAAACAAGAAAAAGAACAGTGCCAGAAGGAACAAAGGATAAAATAAAAGTGGGTTTTAATTTTCAAGACTACAGCACATCAACAATTGTTTAGGCATATCACGGTGCTAGGCTATTAATTGTTATAGTAAACCATTAGGTGAGAAATTATTATCAATTTTGTAAATAATATGAGATCATACATGTATCTATCTGTCATACATGTATAAACCTGGCAATATGAAAATGTAGATTAGAGTGTATTAATGGTGTTTCTTATTAAAAAGAGGGAGGTGTGCCAAAAATAGGTTATGTTAAAATAAATGAATCATAAATTTAGCAGAAATTTGAAAAATAGTAAAGACTATATGATCCTCACTCTATACAATTAAGTCCCCAGGATAATCAATATGAGTCTCAGGAGGAGCCTCAAACTCCTGGTCCCTAGGTCCCCCATGGCCCCCTCTCTGTGTCTCAGGGTCTGTGGCCGGGACATATACAAACCCCCTGGGCAGGGAAAGGGCGTGTGATTCAGGCGCATGAGGCTCAGATCTTCCTCTACCAGCATCACCAACCTTCCCTGCAGAACCCAGGGCAGACCCTGCTGGGGGTAGGGGGGACTGCAGGGGCACTGTGAAAGGGTTCATATCAGAGGCAAACTCATTAGATGTTTGCCTCAAGAATGTTGTTAAAAATTTAAGTTCTTCTGGGCCTCCCTGGTGGTGCAGGAGTTAGTCTCAGCACTCTCAAACTATCAGCAGACACTGTGGCATGAGTTCGATCCCCAGCCGGGGAGCTGACCCACATGGCACAGCAGACATCTCCTGTCTCACCTGTGGCTCCCGTCAGCAGTGTATTTCAGTAGCTCCACCTGTTCTGCTCCCCACTCTGTCTCTGGCGAATCCTCTTAACACCCTGCAGCTCTGGCCTATGCCCCAGTTCTTGTACGTAAAAATAAATAAAAATAAATCTTTTAAAAATATATAAATTCTTCTAAAATACTACAAAAGGGGTCAAGGAGCCCCTTATATTTCATGACAAACCTTGCATAGTCTCTGCTCTGCCCAAATTCAAACAAAGTGACTGTGGCCTTTGGCATCTCTTCAGCCCCTCTGTCCATCCAAACCTCTAGAAGGCTCTTCTCCCACACAACTCTCTACTCATTCCCATTGCTCTCCTCCTCCATCTGGACTTTTCTTTCCTGATATTCTCCCCACCCTTTCTCTTAGAAAGGATTACAACCATTCCAGGTTCCTCCTTTTCCAATTCTCATACTTTAATTCTTGAAAAAACAAACAATAACCTTAAGAGTTTCAGATGGAGGATTCTCTTCAAATGGAAGGCGACAGTTCTGAAAAACCATATATTACATTTTTATCTTGTTACTCACACACAACACAATTTTGCGTATAATATCAGGTGTTTCACAGGCCCAAAACATAAATATCCCAGAATCTGTGAAGTACAGACTCAAAACACCTGCTCTAAAGAAACTGATTCCTTAGCAACAAAAACAGGGTTAGAGCAAATATCTAGCTTAGACATAATCAGAGCATGATGAAACAGAGAACCAAGAAGAAACAGGAAAACCAAAAGTATATCCAAAAGAGGACATGAATTTTTATTACAGAAAGAGCCATAAACAAGGACCCCTTAGGAAGACCTGACTCTGAAGTAGGATTTCAGGAATCTTCTAGAGACGGCCATTCCTGATCCACATAGTTGTCCCTGCTGCAGCCTCTCCTCACACTGAACCCCACTGTCCTCACCCACAGAAAAGACCAAGTGACAAGGGGTCAGAGATGTCCTGACCTGCAGGGAGGACAGGGAAGGAGGAGGCAGGTCTGTGCTCACAAGGGGGGCCCTGCAGTTCTCACATGGAGGCTTCATAGTGAGAGGAGACCAGGAACCCCAATTCCTTCCTGGTGGGGGTCCCCTGATAGACAAGGGGCAAAGGAGAGGCTGGAAGGGGGTTCCAGGACCCTCAGGATCACTTACCTGAATACAGCGAGACCTTCCTCCAGGCTGAAAGGGAACACACAGGTGGGACCTCAGCACAATCAGCTGCTCATGTGATCCAGGGGCCCTGGTCACCCCTGTTCTGCAGGTGAGATTACAGGGGAGAGGCTGAGAGGTCATGAACCCCTGCCCTGTGCAGACAGCAGGGGGTGGTGGGAAATCCCTGGCTCAGGTCAAGAGCCTGCAGGACAGACTGACCCAGCCTTGCCTGCTGCTGCTGTGGGGCTTTGGCCAAGTCACTGAGTCACTCTGGGCCCCAAAACCTACAAAGCTCCTGTTTCACTTGATAGTGTTGCTATAAAATCAAAACCAGTAAATGGGAAGATATTTTTTAATGTATATATTAGTCACTAATTATTGTATTCAATATTTCCTGGGAAAGAAATGGGAAGATGAAATGGAAACATAACATGGACATAGCACCAGCTCAGAGTAGAAGCGGCCCATCATCCTCATATGTAGTATTTCTAGAGATAAAAACTCTCTGGAAGGGGCCTACCTGGTGGCACAGCACTATGAAGCTATCCATAGCCACTGCAGCACAAGCTCGATCCCTGTCCAGGGAGCAACACATATGGAGCAGCAGACCTCTCCTGTCTCGCTTGCTGCTCCCCTCAGCAGTGTATTTCAGTCACTCTGCTTGTTCTGCTCCCCACTCTGTCTCTGGTGAATCCTCTCACCCCCACACCTCTGGCCTGTAGCCCAGTTCTTGTATGCATAAATAAATAAATCTTTTTTAAAAAACTCTCTGGAAGATGAAAATTCCTCCCACCCACCCCCATGCAGGGTCACCCCATCTTGCATGTTCTGATCAGCATCTTTGGAACAGAGAGAACAGACTCCCCTTGCATGGGGTTATGGGGAGAGGGTGCAGGATGAGGACACAGTCCTGAAATGATTTAAAAAAATCTCAGGGGAACTGGCTGTTGCTTCCAGTAGCTGACCAAGAAACAGACATATTAAAGGCTGGGAAGCCAGCACCATGGTGGGAAGGTCAGGGCTGGATGAGATTCAAGAAGCAGGAGACTCGAGGAGTTACCAGTCTACCCAGGACCTCAAACAGTGAGTGGAAAAGAGCATCCAGATCTGGGAGAGCCCGTGGAGCAGGATGTTGCTCCCACCAGTTCCCACTTCCACCCCAGGGAAGGGTCCACATGTCTGTGCTGAGACAGCCAAGGGGAGGGACACCTGGGCACAGGGGACAGGGACCCCGGACACCTGGAGCATCACTCACCAGTCAGGTAAGCTGCCTTCCTCTGGTCTGAAAGGCAACACAGGAATCAGGTGAGCTAAGAACCAGAATGTCTCCTAGGAAGGGGACACAGAGTTCAGGAGGGAGAGCAGAGCTTACCTAGAATTGCCTGGAGTTCATCTGAAAGAGTGAAAAAAAATAAGCATAAACTCTTTCCTAGGAGGAAACCTACCTGCCTAGAGAACCCAAAAAATTAACCTCTCTGTGTTCCAGAAGTTCCATCTCCAGACCCATCTCGGCCTCCAACCTCCACTGTCCTCTCTGGTCTCCTCAGCCTCCTTCTCTGATCTCCCCACAGAGTGGACCCTGGGCTCTGGCTCTGTGGTCAACTTGTCCCTCTCAGCACCCACTGCCACACTCACCAGCCTGTCCCCTGTCCTGCCTTGCCTGTGTCTTTTAGGGTCTCCTCCTTGGTCTGTCTGTCCTCCTCCTTAGCCCAGCAGATTCCTCTGTTCCTGCACCTCCCGCATCTGTGTGGAATGTTCTCTCTGGGTGTAGCAGGCAGCCCCGGGAGCAGGAGCAGCAGCAAGGACAGACTGACCAGGAAAGCCGGCTTCTAGGGAGAGGCCCGGGAGAAGAAGGGCTCTGCAGACAGAGAACCCCACAGAGACCCCATCAGGACACAGACCAGGACAGCCCAGCCCAGCTCACCTGGGAGTGCCAGCCCTTCCCTCTGCCCTGCAGGGAGTAGGGATGGGGGAGAAACTCTGACCTGGGATGACAATGGCCATGGCCTTCTCCTGGCCCAGGACTGGGTTGAGGATGGAGCAGGTCACGCTCCCCACAGAGCTGTCTCTCACCACCAGAGCAGCCTCCACGCTGAACCTCAGTGTCCTGGGCCTGGACCTTGGAGAACTCCAGTAACTGCTCCCCATGGGTGTCTCTCCACTGCACCTGGGGCTCCGGGAACCAGCCCGAGGCCGTGCACTCCACGCACACCCCGTCCTCCTCTGGCCTCTTGATGTGCACTTGGGGGCAGATCCCACACTGTGGAGGGAAGATGAGAGCCAGGTGGGGCAGGACCCACCTGTGCACACCTCCAGGGGAGGCTGTCAAGGTACATTTCGGGGCATCTGGGGGAGGCCGCCCCCACTGGGGGCATAAAGATGATGACTCTGACACAAGACCAAAAGGAAAGAGCATGAGAGGCTGGAGGGGCCTGGGCTCCTGCCCTAGCCCTGCAGGTAGAGAGATGATGCCCACAGGAGAGGAGAAGGAATCACACATCTCTGCCTTTAAACACAGCCCAGGAACATAAATCAAGAATAATAACCCAGAGAAGTCTTGGGGGGGAAAGCACCACAATATGAAGCAATCCGCAGGCTCAGCAGTACAGGTTCAATCCCTAGCTGGCCAGAGAGCAACCCACATGGCACAGAAGACCTCTCCTGTCTCACCCACTGCTCCCCTCAGCAGTGTATTTCTTCAGTCTGCCTGTTTTGTTCCCTACTCTGTCTCTGGTGAATCCTCTCACCCCCCACACCTCTGGCCTGTACTCCAGCTCTTGTATGCATGAATAAATAAATCTTTAAAAAAAAACCCTAATTTTTCATCCTTCATATCAAGCTCACATCCTGTCACTTACTTTGTAGGTCCCTCACACTCTGACCCTGGGTTCAGTCATGTGACTTCATGTGTCTGATGCAAGATCAGCTCATGTGACCCAGAAGTTTAAAGCTGCAGGGGCCTCCCCGGTGGCGCAGCGGTTGAGCGCTGGGTTACTAAGCTGCGCGGCCTCTGCGGCGCCGGTTCGATCCCCGGCTGCTCCCCGGCCACAGAAGGAGGGTCCCACATGGCGCGCAGACCTCTCCTGCCGCCCGCTGCTCCCTCAGCAGTGTGCTTCGGTCTTTCTGCCTGCTCTGCTCCCCGCTCTGGCTCTGGTGAATTCTTTCACCCTCCCGTGCTTCTGACTGTACCCAGTGCATGTATAAACAAAACAAACAAACAAATAAATAAAACATGCCTCTATTAAAAAAAAATAATTAAAAAACAAAACAAAACAAAACAAAACACATAAAAATAAATAAATAAATAAATAAATAAATACTCTGTGTTCCTCTGTTCATCCAGGAGTCTTATATCTAAATCTTGCTGATGACTGACCTCCTGTCCACCCACTGCCACTGTGTGAATCTTCCTCTCCACCATAACTGCACTCCACGCCTCCAGACTGTTTCTCCTGCCTTCTCCTTAGTACTCCAGAGTCATCATTCTAAGGCCTGTTCTACTCAAAACTTTCAACAGTTCCACACCCAAACACAATAACACAGCACCCCAAGCCTTCTCTATCTGCCAGCTGACTCCTCCCATCCCTCTTCTTTCTGCTGCCTTCACTAGCTCTACCAACTGTGCCCTTAAGGCCCAAGACTCTAAATCCATGAATGTAACTGCTATTACCAGAGTCACCATGGTCCCTGGTTGCCCTCGTCCTTATTCTCCTAAGCTAAAGAGCTTTATGGAAACTGGTCTGCTAAAACAAAATCCCAGCTCAAGAATCTACTTCCCACTGAGTTTTTTTTTTTTTTTTTTTTTTTTATTTATTTTTTTATACAAGCACTGGGTACAGTCAGAGGCGTGGGAGGGTGAGAGAATTCACCAGAGCCAGAGCGGGGAGCAGAGCAGGCAGAAGGACCGAAGTACACTGCTGAGGGGAGCAGCGGGCGGCAGGAGAGGTCTGCGCGCCATGTGGGACCCTCCTCCGGTGGCCGGGGAGCAGCCGGGGATCGAACCGGTGCTGCAGAGGCTGCGGGCAGCTTTGCAACCCAGCGCTCAACTGCTGCGCCACCGGGGAGGCCCCCACTGAGTTTTTATATTACCTTTGGTAGCATTAATCACCTGCCCTGGACCTGTGTGCCCTGTATCTATAGCATCATTTTGTGACAGTATTGTCATCTCTCATCACCATGACTCCTCACTCCCATGTGAGTCAGAACATACCGAATGCACACTCACACCAGGTCTTCACACCAACTGTTCCCTCTACTTAGAAATTCCATTCCAGGGCCTCCCTGGTGGCACAAGAGTTTAAGAAGCAATCTATGAAGCTATCCACAGCCACTGCAGCACGAGTTCGATCCCCGGCCAGGGAGCTACCCACATGGTGCAGCAGACCTCTCCTGACTTGCCCGCTGCCCCCCTTAGCAGTGTATTTCAGTCAGTCTGCTTGTTCTGTTCCCCACTCTGTCTCTGGTGAATCCTCTCAACCCCCCCACACCTCTGGCCTAGACCCCAGCTCTTGTATAAATAAATAAATAAATAAATAAATCTTAAAAAAAAAGAAATTCCATTCCCTTGGAGCTGGAAGGGATTATGCTCAGTGAAATAAATAGGAAGGAAATAGAAAAATATTAGATGCTATCACTTATGGAAGGAATATCAGGAATCAGGGGGAAAAAGAGAGAAAAAATACTAGCAGAAAACTATAAATCAGAGACATTCAGCAGGAGAGGGAGAGAGGGATTAAAACAGGGGTAGGAAGAGCACAAGAGACTGTGATGATGGTTCCTGGGCAACTTGGTGGTGGGAAATCTATGGGGACTACACCTGAGAGGAGAAATCAAACACTGTACAAAAATGAACAATGATGTTATATGTTACACACACACACACACACACCCATGATCAATGATGTTATATGTTACACACACACACACACACACACACACACACATATGTGTAGAAAGAATTCCAGTCCCTGTAATTATCAACATAATGACTATAACTAACAATGCTGTGTGATATGTACAAAGGTTGTTAAGAGTGACTCCTAAGAGCCTCCCTGGTGGTGCAAGGGGTTAAAACGCAGCACTATGAAGCTATCAGCAGCCACTGCAGCACAAGTGCAATCCCCAGCCAGGGAAGTGACCCACAGGGCACAGCAGACCGCTCCTGTTTCGCCCACTGCTCCCCTCAGCAGTGTATTTCAGTAGATCTGCCTGTTCTGCTCCCCACTCTGTCTCTGGTGAATCCTCTCACCCCCCCCTCCACATCTCTGACCTGCACCCCAGCTCTTGTATGCATAAATAAATAAATCTAAAAAAAAAAAAAGGAGTAACTACTAAATGTTTGTTTTGTTGTGGTGGTGGTTTTTTTGCGTGTATGTGATGTAATAATTTTTCCTCTTTTGCTTCTTTTTCTTCTATCTATATTAGAAAATGGATTGTAGGGGTCTCCCTGGTGGCGGAAGGGGTTAAGCACAGCCCTATTCACAGCCTCTGCAGCACAAGTTCTATCCCCAGCCGGCCAGGGAGCTACCCACATGGAGCAGCACACTCTCCTGTCTCATCCACTGCTCCCCTCAGCAGTGTATTTCAGTAGATCCTTTTTCACCCCCCCACCCATCCCTCTCTCTCCTGTACCCCAGTTCTTGTATGCATAACTAAATAAATCTTTTTTTTAAAGATTTATTTTTATTGATACAAGCACTGGGTACAGTCAGAAGAGCGGGAGGGTGAGAGAATTCACCAGAGCCAGAGCGGGGAGCAGAGCAGGCAGAGGACTGAAGTACACTGCTGAGGGGAGCAGCAGGTGGCAGGAGAGGTCTGCGCGCCTTGTGGGACCCTCGCTGGTGGCAGGGGATCGAACGGGTGCTGCAGAGGCTGCGGGCAGCTTCGCAACCCAGCGCTCAACCACTGTGCCACCGGGAAGGCCCAATAAATCTTTTGTAAAAAAGAAAATGGATCGTAAGTAATGTATTGTGGCAATCATTTCACCATACATGTAAATCAAATCATCATGTTATATGCCTTATATTTACACAATAAATTTATTATATATCTATGTATATTAATTATTTCTCAATAAAACTGTGTGGAAAGTAACTCCAGATATCTATTTTGCTTTTGCTCAATACTAGGGACCATTTTTGCTCAGAAACAAAATGATGAGCCAATGGGACCAAATGATGCTCCAATGGGAACGTGCTGAGCTCCTATTATTGCAACCTGCCTTCACTCCCACATTGCTGACCCAGTTCTCCTGTGCCATTTAGCTTATTATCCTCATCATTGATCACTTCCTAATCATTTATAACCTGTGTATTTATTATGATTGCTCTATGTCCCACTTGAAAATATAAACTCACTGAGTGAAGGTCTTGATTGGCTTCACTAATTTATCCAAGTGCTTAGAACAGTAGGTGCTCTGTACATTTACATGTATTGCAACAATGAATTAACAAGTCTTTTTCCTCATGAATGAAATGAGAGACTTAATTATATTGTCCTTAGGTTCTTCCCTGCTCCAAACTCAAATCTCTGATATTTAACCATGTCACCCACCTACCACCTGCAGCTCCAAGCTGCCTTGCTCATAGACGTCTCCATCTCTGAAGAAGCAGGTGTACAACACGTTGTCAGAAGCCCGGACCTCGTGGATGGTCACAGCAGCTTCCCCCTCACTGAGATTTTCTCCTTCCAGCAAGGTCCGCTGCTGCAGGAGGCCTTGTAGCCCCAGCCAGATAAAATACTGGCAAGCAGCGAAGCTCAAAGGGCCTCACACCGTGGGGCCGAAGTTAAAGGGCGTCACACCGTGGGGCTGAAGATCTAACATTCCTTCACTTTTTGTTCTTGGTCATAAAAGGAGAAAATTTCCCAAAAAGTACATTAGGCACTACATTATATGCATCAGTATACTGCAAATAAACGACACGGAAAATTATCTCTTAAAAACTAATTATTAAACAATTTGGCCCACTTGACAATGGGAGACAACTTATTGAACATGCCTAACAAGCATTACAATACAACTATTATTTTGCCTTCCCTTGAAGTTTCTTGGGAAAGTTTTTAAATGAAGCTATTTGAATTAAGTTTCTAGGTAAAGGAAGTTCTGATAGCTAAGTAGCAACCGGCCCCTGGTGTGAAGGCCATGAGAATAAGAAAAGTCTTTTCTTGCTTAGGCTTTAGCTGATAGGGATGTACTGGCAGCTATCTATTGTCTGAGGTTATTGTTTAGCTGAAACAATGAATTTTAGTGTAATACTTAGTTTTTTATTAACCTTGAAGGTTGCCTTCTTGCTGAGAGCACAGAAAAAGAAATGCATTAATTGATTCTGCTTTGTTTTTGTGGGCTTGATAATGTAATCTCAATGCTTGCAAAAAATGTATAAAGAACCTGCTGAGCCTCTCGGCAGAAGATACTAACACCTCACCAAGTGTCGGTGTCTTCTCATTCCCTTCCCCTCAGTCCCTAAGTTTCAGTTCATTCGTTTTTGCCGAGGCCGTCTCATCCTTTCAGAACCCCTCACATGACATTTTGCCGGAGGCTGGTCCCCGGCAGTCCGCCCTGTGTACTGGGATATCAGCTCATCTTGTCTCTCCTGTCGGTCTTGATAGGTGAACACTGACTCCCAGAAATGTAAGCGGAACCACTTCAACTCCATGTCCTCTGCGCTCCTGGCTGGGTACAGGGAGCAGGGCAGTGTGGCATCCTTGCCCAGCTCTGCCACAATGGGGTCTGTGGGGCCAAATACCCGGAACTTCTCTGTGAACACAGATATAGGAGATAGAAAACTTAGGAAGTACACCCGAAGAGCAGGGAACACAAAACTTCAGTGGGGAAGACCCAGGCAGGCTGAGGAAAAGTGTCAAATGAGCAGACAGCTGATCTGAAAGAAAGAGCAGTTACAATCCGAACCTGGGGAAGATCTTCCAGCCACAAGTTATGGTCCAGAAATAACGTCAAAGACACTCCCTCATTCACTGGTGTACCTGACAGCAGGATGTTCCATGAACAACTCTAACTCCATGGTTCTCACCTTCAGCATGTACCGGAATCTCCAGGAGGGCTTGTAAACATAGAATGTGGGGACTTCCCCAGATCTGACTCAGTCTATTGGGAAGTATCCAAGAATGTGCATTTCAAAAAGTGTTCCTGAGTGGATTCAGATGGTGTCAAAAGAGGCTCTTTCTTCATTCCCCAGAGGATTATCTAGGTTAACCAGTGGAACAGTGCACCCAGAAAATATCGTGGCTTGCAACATAATTGGAACAGCTCTTGGGCATCAGATATGAGAAAGTCAGCACCATAAGGGACACAGAGGAGATTCATGTTTCCTTGAATAAGATGTAGGGGGCCTCCCTGGTGGTGCAAGGGGTTAAGCATCAGCACTATGAAGCAATCTGCAGCTACTGCAGTGGTGCAAGTTCGATCCCCAGCCAGGGAGCTAACCCACATGGCGCAGCAGACCTCTCCTGTCTTGCCTGTTGCTCCCTTCAGTAGTGTCTTTCAGTAGATCGGCCTGTTCTGCTCCCCACTCTGTCTCTGGTGAATCCTCTCACCCTCTTGCACCTCTGGCCTATACCCTAGGTCTTGTATGCATAAGTAAATAAATCTTTAGAAAAAAAAGAATGAGATGTAGGTGGAGAGAGACACTTGGAGTCTGTGGTCAAGGATGGATGCTTCAGTACAAATTGTGGCACTGCCACTCAACCAGGCCTTGACCAGTTTTTTAGGGAAGCATAGCTAAAAGTTGTGGAGATACAGATCCTTGGCTGAGAGGAAATACATGCAGACAAGCTGGATGTTCTCAGCAGACCAGGTCCCTAGTGAAAAGTACAAGGACACAGTGTGGAGTACACAACCACTGTTCCCTCCTGGGACTGGGGCTGACATCCTGAGGCTCACTGACAATGTGCACATGCAGCATCTCAAGCCTGAAAAACAGAACAGGTGAGCAATCAGTGGTGTCACAAACCTGAGCTAGCATGTCCCCTGCCAGAGCATGTACTCTAGAGGTTAGATGACCCTACTCCACACCCACACCCTATGACGCAGCATCTCATAAATTCTGTAGACCTGCAGAAGTCTAGAAAGCTCAAAAATCTAAAATTACACAAAACTATAGTACTACCAAATGGAAGTTAAAAGTATTTCAAATCTCTAAGTTAATACCACAAATGATTTTTTTAAAATAAGAAACCTAAATCAGCAAAATAAGCACAGATAAATATGCCAAATAGCAACTTGAACATGGGAAAATGAAATCACAAGAGGAGAACAACTCTCCAATATACAAGAACAAAAACATGGAAGATCATATCTTCCTATCAGGTAGAGAATTCGAAATTACCATGACAAAGAAAGTCAAAGGAAAGGGATAAAACACAGAATGGCTAATCAAAGAGATAAAACAAAATTCAGAGTAATAAGTAAATTGATTGGGAAATAAAATTAGTGAACAGAAAATAGAAATTTAAGCCTTAAATGATAAAATAACAGAGTTATAGGATGCAAAAAGATCAACAGAGAAAATACAAATTTCTGGAGAAAACTATTGAAGCAGAATAGACCAAACAGAAGATCAAATATGTAATCTCAAAACTAATAATGCACAAAGGACACAGGTGGATGAAAGAAGAGGAAAAAATGAAGGAACATTTCAAGATCAAGCCAACTCATTGAGGAAATGGTATTCATTCCAGAAGGGAAGAGAGAGAGATGGGAGCAGAGAACTATTCAAAGAAATGGAAAAAAAAAAAACCTGGTGATATGGGGAAGGAAATGATATAGAAGTCTATAAAGATAAAACTACACCTATTATTTTTTTTAAACTTCATCTATTAAATAAATATAATGAGACCTACACCAAGACTTATAGTCATGAATCTACCAAGAGTTCAAGACAAAGAATACTGCAGATGGCTAGGTGGGAAAAGCAGGTAACCTATAAAGTTACTCCCATAAGACAAACTCCTATCAGACTTCAAGGAAACCCTTTATGCAAGAAGAGAATGAAATGACATATTCAAAATACTGTGAAAAATTCCAGTCAACAATACTATATCCTACAAGACTCACTTGCAGATCTGAGGAAAAAATAAAGACCTTCCAAACAAACAGATGATGGAGTTTGCAGACAATAGACTTTTCTTATGAAGTATATTAAAAAGAAAATTCCTATAAAAATCATAAGAAGAAAATTTAAAAAGTAAGTAAAAACAGAAAACTGAAAACAAAAATGGCAGTAGTAAATCAATAATCACCTTATATGTAATTGCACTGAACTCGCCAATGAAAAAGGCAGAGTGGTCGGCTGAAACAGAAAATAAAGGCCAACTTTCTGCAGTTTCAAGGACTCTCATCACAGCACCAAAGAAAAACAAACAGATTCAAAAACAGTGGCTGGAAACAAAATTAAAAAAAAAAAAAAATGTTGCTCCAGATAAAAGGCAGGGAGAGCCATATCAAATAAAATTGACTTCCAGTTTAAAAAAAGTAACAAAGGTAACAAGTGTCATGAAATTACACATCAGGAAGACCTAAAACTCATCAAATATAGGCATCAAATAAAGGAGTATCAAAATATTTAAGGCAACTGTTAATAAACCTGAACTCGTATTAGTAGCAATATCTGACACATAGCAGTGGTAAAGGACTTCAGCACCCCACTTTCATCAATGTACACATCCACTAGACAGAAAATCAACAAGGAAACAGTTGCCTTAATTGAGGAAAAATTTCACACGGAATTAATAGATATTTATATTTCACTAAACCCAAAAAAAAGCAGAGTAAACATTTTTCTCAATTCACAAGAAACAGTCTGAAGAACAGACCATATACCGAGTCAGAAACCAAGTGTCCGGGCCTCCCTGGTGGCGCAAGGGGTTGACACACAACCTATGAAACTATCTGCAGCCACTGCAACACGTGTTAGATCCCCAACCAGGGAGCAAAACACATGGTGCATCAGACCTCTCCTGTCGTGCCCGCTGCTTCCCTCAGCAGTGTATTTCAGTCAGTCTGCCTGTTCTGCTCCCCACTCTGTCTCTGGTGAATCCTCTCACCCCACACCTCTGACCTGTGCCCCAGTTCTTATATGCATAAATAAATAAATATATTTTTTTAAAAAAAGAAAGAAATCAAGTGTCAATAAATTCCTGGAGACTGAAATGATAGAAGTATCTCTCTTATATCAAAAGATAAAACAATAATAAAAGAAATGGTTGGGAAATTCTAATATGTGGAGACTGGAACAAAACACTACTAAATCGTTATTGGGTTAAGCAAATTTGTAAAAATACTCAGGACAAATGGCAATAAGGACACAACCTTTCTGTAGGGCACAGCAAAAGCTGCATTAAGAGAGGAGTAATACAGCCCCACACCAAAAATGAAGAAAGAGTTCAAGGGCCTCCCTGGTGGCGCAGGAGGTTGAGTGCCACACAGTGAAGCTGTCCGCAGCTTCTGCAGCACGGATTAGATCCCAGCCGGCATGAAAGGGTCCCACATGGTGCGGCAGAACTCTCCTGTCTCTCCCGCTGGGCCCCTCAGCAGTGTATTTCATCAGTCTGCCTGTTCTGTTCCCCGCTCTATCTCTGGTGAATCCTCTCACCCTCCCACGCATCTGGCCTGTACCCCGGTTCTTGTATAAATAAATAAATCTTTTTTTTAAGATTTATTTATTTATTTATGCAACCACTGGGTACAGTCAGAAGCGCAGGAGGGTGAGAGAATTCACAAGAGCCAGAACGGGGTACAGAACAGGCAGACTGATGAAATACACTGATGAGGGGAGCAGTGGGCGCGGCAGGAGAGGTCTCTTGTGCCATGTGCGACCCTCGCCGGCGGACAGGGATGGAACCGGTGCTGCAGAGGTTGCGGGCAGGTTCGCAGCCCAGCGCTCAACCGCTGCACCACCAGGGGAGGCCCCAATAAATAAATCTTTAAAAAAAAAGAGTTTAAATAAATTATCTA
This sequence comes from Talpa occidentalis, assembly GCF_014898055.3. Lineage (NCBI taxonomy): Eukaryota > Metazoa > Chordata > Mammalia > Eulipotyphla > Talpidae > Talpa > Talpa occidentalis. The sequence goes on along the minus strand of NW_023602073.1, from coordinate 51,134,272 downwards.
ATCTTACACCTAAAAGAACTAGAAAAAACAACAAATTAATTCAAAGACAATAGAAGGAAGCAAAAAATAAAAACTAAAGCAAAAGTACATGAAATGAGGAAATGAAAGTGCAAAAAATTAAGGAAGCAAAAAAGCTAGGTCTTAAAAATAAACAGAATAAACAAACCTCTTGCTGGGAAAAAAAGAAAAACTCTAACAAATAGAATCAGAATTGAAAGAGAAGTTACATCTGACATTTCAGGAATACAGAGGATTATAAGAGATCACTAAACATCTACATTCCAGTAAATTAAATAACCCAGAAGAAATAGAAAATTCTTAAAAGTATATAAGCTCCCAAGACTGAATCAGAAAGAAATAGAAAATCTGAACAAATTACAAGCAAGGATATTGCAACAGTAATCCAAAATTTCCAAAAACAAAGCTCAAGATCAGAGATTGTCACTAGTGAGTGCTATCAAAACTTCAAAGATGAACAAAGACCTACCCATCTCAACTCTTCAAAATAATTGAGTAACAGGGAAAGTCACCAGACAAAGTTTATGGGACCAACATTAACTTGATACCAGAAGCAGAGAACAACATCACAAAAAAGAAAGCTACACACCAATATCCCTGATGAACATACTTGCAAAAATCCTCAACAAAATTGTAGCAAACCTAATTCAATAAAAAGCATCATACTTTATGATCGGGTGGGATTTATCCCAGCAACACAAGGATGGTTCATTTGAAAATCAATCAGTGAGATTTCAGCTCATACCAGTAAGATGACTGTTATCAAAAAGTCAAGAAATAATAAATTTTGGTGATGATCAGGGGACAAAGGACCTTTGTGCACCATTGATAAGAATTGATAAGAATTGGATTTGGGGGCCTCCCTGGTGGTGCAGCGGGTTGAGCGCAGCACTGTGAAGTTGTCAGCAGCCTCTGCAGCACAGGTTCAATTCCCGGATGGCCAGGGAGATGACCACATGGCACGGCAGACCTCTCCTGCCTCGCCCACTGCTCCCCTCAGCAGTGTATTTCAGTCAATCCACCTGTTCTGCTCCCCACTCTGTCTCTGGTGAATCCTCTCACCCTCCCCCCCCACACCTCTGGCCTGTACCCCAGTTTTTGTTTAAATAAAAATAACTCTTAAAAAAAAGAGAATATATTTGGGGCATGGGACAGCCACTTTGGAAAATTTGTTCCTCAAAAAAATAAAATAGGATTACCATATGGTCCACTAATTCCACTTCTGGGTATTTACCTGAATGATATAAAAACACATATTCAAAAAGAGACATGTCCCCTATTTTCCCTGCAGCACTTTTTACAATATCCTAAGCATGGAACAACCCAAGTCCTAGAGGACAGATGACTGGATTAAGAAAATATGATAATAACATTATTCTTTTTTTAAAAAAGATTTATTTATTTATGCACACAAGAACTGCAGTGTAGGCCACAGGTGAGAAGGGTGAGAGGATTCACCAGAGAGAGTGTGGAGCAGAACAGGCGCATCTACTGAAACACACTGCTGAGGGGAGCCGTTGGTGAGACAGGAGAGGTCTGCTGCGCCATGTGAGTAGCTCCTTGGCCTGCCAAGGATAGAACTCTGCTGCAGTGTCTGGCAATAGCTTGATAGCATTGTGTTTTTAACCCCTGGGCTATCAGGGAGACCCTAATCACATCATTCTTAATGGTGAAAAATTGAAAGCCTTCCCTTTAAGATCTGGACCAAGACAAGGATGTCCACTATCACCACTGTTTTTCAATATAATTCAGGAAGTCCTAGCTATAGCAATTACGCGAGAAGGACATGCAAGGAACCCACACTAGAAGCAAAGAAGTAAAACCGTCATTATTTGCGCTTATTATGATAATGTAAAGGGAGAATCATTAAAAATCCACAGGTAAAATTAATCAAAACAATAAACCAGCTTAGTAAAAAAGCAGTTTACAAAATCAATACACAAAAATTAGTAACCTTCCTATATGCAAACAATCAGTCTGATGAAGAAGAAATTAAGAAAGCCATCCCAATTACAATTGTACCAAAAAATTAAATACCTGGGAATAAACCTAACAAAGGAGGTGGAAGACCTATAAAAGGAAAATTACAAAACACTCTTAAAAGCAACAGAAGAAAACACAAAGAAATGGAAGAATATTCCCAACTCACATATCAGAAGAATTAACATTATCAAAATGGTAATTCTACCAATAGTAGATTCAACAGAATTCCAATAAAAAAATCTCAACATCATTTTTCAAAGAAATAGGATGAATATTACTGAAATTCCTATGGAATCCCAAAAAACCTCGGAGAGCCAAAGCTGTCCTGACAAAATGGGGAAGAAAGGAGGTATTGCACTTCCAGAACTCAAACTACAAAGCCATAACAATAAAAATAGTGTGGTACTGGAACAAAAACAGACACAGACCAATGGAATCAAATTGAAAGCCCAGAAATAAAACCACACACATATGATCAACTAGTTATAATAAAGGAGCAAAGAAGTGACACTGGACAAGGAGACGCTCTTCAATAAAAGGCACTGGGTAGACTGGACTGCCACGTGCGAAGGAATGAAACTAGACGACTATCTCACGCCACAGAAAAACCAACTCAATATAGATAAAAGCCTTGAATGTAAGACCTGAAACCATAAAATATATAGAAGAAAACAGGTAAAACACTCCATCACATACACTGCAGAAACATCTTTGAGGACTCATCTCCAGAAGCAAGGAAAACAAAGAAGAAAATAAACAGCTAGGACTACATCAAACTAAAAAGTGTCTGTATAGCAAGAGACAGTAACCAAAACCAAGAGACATCCAGTAGAATGGGAGAAAAGATTTGCACAGCATACAAGTATCAAAGGACCGATATAAAATATGTGCAGAGTTTACACAACTCAAAAAAAGAAAGTGAATGATCCAATAAAAAATGGGCAGGAGATCCCCAGTGGCGCTAGGGGTTGAGCACAGCACTATGAAGCTGTCCCCAGCCTCTACAGCACGTATTCCATCTCTGGCCAGGGAGGTGACCCACAAGGCACAGCAAACCTCTCCTGTCTCGCCTGCTGCTCCCCTCAGCAGTGTATTTCAGTCAGTCTGCCTGTTCTGTTCCCTACTCTGCCTCTGGTGAATCCTCTCACTGCCCCCCCCACCCCACCTCTGACCTGTACCCCAGTTCTTGTATGCATAAACAAATAAATCTTTAAAAAAAAATGGGCAGGGAGCCAAAAAGACACTTCTCAAAAGAAGAACTGCAAATGGCCAGTAGTCAAATGAAAAACGTAACTTATTAGGTCTCCCTGATGGTGCAGGGGTTAAGACGCAACCTATGAAGCAATCCACAACCACTGCAGCACAAGTTCGATTCCTGGCCAGACAGGGAGAAACCCACATGGAGGGACAGACCTCTCCTGTCTCGCCCGCTGCTCCCGTCAGCAGTGTACTTCGGTCCATCTGCCTGTTCTGCTCCCCACTCTGTCTCTGGTGAATCCTCTCACCCCCCGCATCTCTGGCCTGTACCCCAATTCTTGTATAAAAATGAATAAATCTTTAAAAAAAAACATAACTTATTATCAGGGAAAGGGATATCAAAACCACACAATGAGATACTACCTCACACCTGTGGGAATGGGCATATTAAAAAAAAAAAAAAAACAGAAACAACAATGCTGGCAACGATGTGAAGAAAAAGGAACCCTATTACACTGCGGGTGAGAATGCAAACTCGTCCAACTATGATGGGAAGCTGTGTGGAGATTTCTCAAAACATTAAAAATAGATCTAACATATGATACAGAGATTCAACTACAAGGAATCTACCTAAAGAGCATATAAACACTAATTTGAAAGGAACCTGCACTCCTATATTTATTGCAGCACTACTAACAATAGCTAAGATATGGAAACAACCAATATGCCCCAAAACAGATGAGTGGATCAAGAAGCTGTGGTATATATACACAATGAAACACTCTCATTGATCAAAAATAAGCTCATGCCATTTGCAACAACATGGATGGAGCTGGAAGGGATTATGCTAAGCAAAACAAATCAATAGAAAAAAGATAAATAGCAGAAGGTTTCACATATAAGTGTAATACAGAAAAACTGAACAAAGGGTCAGGAAAAATCCACAACTGCAAACTGACCATAGCTCTGAGGCATACAGGGGAGGAGAGGAAGAGGATTCAAAAGAGGGAGGGAAGAGCACAAGGGTCTGTGGTGATGGATCATGGATGCTGTGATGGGGGGAGACTTATGGGGACTACACCTGGGAAAGAAATTAAATATTCTATTAAAATGAATAACAATGTTAGAAAATAAATTAATTAAAATGAAAAAAGAAACAGTGATATGTATATAAAAATAGAAGCGTATACAGATTTAAAAAAAAAGATGAAATCTTCATTTTAAAAAACATGGCTAGAATTTGAGGCAATTATGATAAGTCAAATGGAGAAAGACAAACACCTTATGAATACACACATTTATGGATTGTGATGGGGAAAAACACATCAACAAACCTTTATACTCAGCAAAAAACAAACCTTTGTAATCAGACTCCCCCTTTATAATCCCCAAAAAATGGCAGTCACCGAAGAGGAAGAAGGGTAGAGGGAACAGCTTGATGTAGGATTGTGATTGCACTTTTGCTAGTGGGTGTGTGAGACATAAAGTTGCTAGGATGAGAAACTGGACACCGAAAATCTATACAGTGTGTAAATTTATGTTACCTCCATGTTGAAAAAGGAAATTCTATCCAACCTATACCTGGTCAGAGCCCTTGACCTGAGGAGGCCTGGGAAGGACAGGACAGGACTGTGCTGTCCTCAGGAGCCCCCTGCACCTCCAAAGAGTCACTTCTCACCTGTGCTGACGCAGCTTGGCCTGAGCCCCTCCTCTCTCACCTGGACACACACAGACTAGTCTCTCCTGCCACCACCAGTCTGGGCCCTTTCACCTGGGAGCTGAAACAGGTCCTGCTCTGCTCACAGCCTGGCAGTAGCTCCGCAGCCCCAGTCACCCCCAGCCCCACAGGGTGACCCTTCCCAGGCCTCTGACACCCACTCCTGTGTCCCTCCCTCTCCCTCTGCTCCAGCTGACCCTCACCCCCTCTGTCCTTGCACCCCTGGCACTAGCCAGCTCCTCACAGGCTGTTCCAGCCATGGGACCCTTACCCCCAGCACCCCTTCCCCAGGGCTTTGCTCCCTTCCCACCATCTACACTGATCCACTTAATGGACACAGCTGCCCCTACACCCCCCTCCCTCCCCTACTACCCACCTGCTCTCAGCCTGCCCCTCCTCTCAGCCCCACTACAGATGGGGGTGAGGTGAGTTTCTTGTCTTTGTTATTCACTGTCTCCTGCAGGAAGCAGCTCTCTGAAGGTGGGGTCTATCTGTTTGTACACAGCACCGAGCACATGGCTGATACCCTATAAATACTGGTGAAATGCAATAAATTAGTGACTCACAAGTGTTTCTGTTAGGGGGAAAAGGCTGTCCTAAAGCTAATTCCATACAGGCTTTGTGGACTCCACCCCCACCCCAGGCCAAAGCCAAAGACACTGGGAACTCCAAATCCCATCACCACCAAAGGGAAGGTGGCTGGGACCTGAGGGTGGGGTTAAGCATCCAGGTTGATATAAAAGGCAGACACGTGGGCTTTGGGGGTTCCCCCATTTTGGCTCTCAGCCAGCTCGCAGCGTCCGTCCAGCTCTGAGAGTGACTTTGGGTTTCCAGGTCGGCGGATTGGGTAGGATGCATTAAAGACTTTATTTCCCTATTTTCTCCCTGAGTTGTACATTTTCCTTAATTCCCTTTCCCTTGTAAATAAACCTTTTATTAACCTTTGGTGTGTGCCTATAGTGGAGTATTAATAAGTCCCTTTTAAGCGTGCGGGTGAGGACCCACAGCCAGGAACCCATTCAATATCGGGGCTGCTCTATAACAGAAGGACCAGCCCACCACAGCCAGGCATGGAGGGACAGTCACTTTTCCAGTGACCCTGGACATTTCAGATGAGGCACGGTCCTGGCGGAGGGCGGGGATTGGGGCATTGTCTGTAGCAGTGGCCTTCTCGGCCACATGTGAAGCAGGCTCCCGGTGATGGTTGGTTGGGGCCCATGGGGCCCATTGTCATCCTCTGTCGGGCAGCAGGCGCTGCGGTCGTTGGAGGAGCAGGGCCTGGAGGTCTCAAGGCAGCTACTGGGGCCTGAGCTTGAAGCTCAGCCTTCTGGCGACTACGGAGTTTCCTCTCTGCCCTGTCCCGTTCCTCCCGGTTGTTAAATACTGTAAAGGCCATGTTCAGCAGATCCCGGATAGGGGTTTGAGGACCGTCCTCAGCCTTTGGAAGTCAGGAGGGTTTTTTGAGGAAGACTGGGTAATCTCTCTGAGCTTATGAAAGTTTATAGGTTTAGGCGCTGCTGGTTGGAGACCAGCTAGGGGACAGGTCAGAGGTCAGGGTGGAATAGAAGATAACATGTAATTAGGACATGTAAGGTCATAAGCTTGGGTAAGACAATGAAACTTTTAGGTGTAGGTAGTGGGATCGTTTGTGAAAGAGCCAAGGCGCTTTTCAAGTTGGGAGAGATCAGAGAGAGAAAGGAACATGGACTCTAACTCCTCCTTCAGTTACCACCCACTTCCCTGTGGGGAGGGAGAAGAGGATCAGCAGGGAGAGGGTGTGGCAGCTGGGAGGTGAAAGAAAGGGGAGGGAGGGGCTGGATTGGGGAGCTGGAGGAGGTGAAGACTGAGAACCTAGAGGATCAGAGAATTTTGAAGAAGGGTCCAGAGAAGGCGAAGAGTGAGTGGAGTCTCGAGACTTAGACAGTGCGGCAGGTTTTCAGGAGGGAGGGAAGGGGCAGCGCACAAGAGAAAGACAGCCTGGCCCTAAAGGATATCTGACCATTTTCCATTGTGGGGACAGAATGTTTTAGGTCTGTAAGGACCGAGAAGTCAAAAGTGCCATGTTTGAGCCAGTGGAAGCCATTGTCCAATTGATACAGTTGCCATGCAGTGTTGCAGTAAAAGACCAGACGCTTAGGGAGTTATCTGGCCTAAGTCCCAAGGGACCGAGGTTTGAGAGACGACATCCCAGTGGAGTGGCCGGGCTTGGCTTGGCATTTGCGGACCCCATGACTAAGTCGGCTCCTTTCCCAACTAACGGGAGCACAGAGTCAGGACTCAGCGTCCCACGAACATGATCTGGCCGTCGGGGGCGCAGGCCCCCAATCGCGGCATCCCCCGATTCAGTCCTGGCCTTCGGAACGGGGGCAAACACATGAGGGGGATGTCTCCACCACACAGTTGTTGCCTAGGATTCGGGCACCTAGTCTTGTTACAGGGCAGCCTCGATATAAAACGTGTTGCCTGACTGTGGGTCCTCACCCGCGCGCTTAAATGGGACTTATTAATACTCCACTACAGGCACACACAAAAGGTTAATAAAAGGTTTATTTACAAGGGAAAAGGAAATAAGGAAAATGTACAACTCAGGGAGAAAATAGGGAAATAAAGTCTTTAATGCGTCCTACCCGATGCGCCGACCTGGAAACCCAAAGGCACTCTCAGAGCTGGCCGGACGCTGTGAGCTGGCGGAGACCCAAAATGGGGGGATCCCCTCCAAAGCCCACGTGTCTGGCTTTATACCAACCTGGCTGCTTAACCCCACCCTCAGGTCCCAGCCACCTTCCCTTTGGTGGTGATGGGATTTGGAGTGGGGGTGGAGTCCACAAAGCCTGTATGGAAATAGCTTTAGAACATCCTTTTCCCCCTAACAATCTGGACGGGTGTCCCCACACCCAGGATCTAAGTGTAAAGGGAGTTGGGGGACGTGGGCCCACGGTTTACGGAACAGCCAACCGAGGGAGGGGGTTAGGAGAGGAGCCGAATAGCCAGAGGCGAGGGCCTCCCAGGAAGGAGGATCAGGCAGGTGACTTACCCCAAGGATTAAGGCTGGTGGTGGGTGTGAGGTGTCTGCAATGGGGAGGAGAGGTCCCAGGGACGAGAAGGAGGTCCCGGCACCAGGGGACACAGCCTTCCTGGATTTGTGGCACCAAGATGAAAGGTTCGGCACGGTAAAGAAAAGGAGAACCAGGCTAAATTTCTCAAAGGGAGGGAAAGTTTATTGCATCCCGGGCGGACCTCATGCAACCAAGGTGGGGATCCGTGAAGCCGCGCACGTTGTCAGGGGGAAGCAGGCTTTTATAGGGTGAGGAGAGGTCAGGTGGGAAACTGGGCTCCTATGGGGGGGGGGGAAGTATGTTGGGCGGGGGAAGTTTCTTTGTCTGTGAAGAGACTTGTAGGGGGAGGGGGGAGAGGCCCATTGTCTGAGTCCTCCAGGTGGTTTCTGCATTCTTGCCCCCAGGTGGGCTTCCTGGTAGGCTTTTGCATTCCAGTCTCCTGCATGGACCTTTCAGAAACTAGGCAGAATAGATAAATTGAGGAGTAATAGGTAGAAAACTCTTATATTAGATTAGGAGAATTCCTCCCTTAATTGAGAGCTGGGGCTAGCGAAGAGTCAGTGAGGCTTGCCTGGCATTAACGCCCTCCAGGCCCTTGGTTCCTTAATATTGAATCAATACTAAAACAATATACTATGGATGATGATTTCTACATAAAAGCCTTCTGTTTTTTGCTTTAATTGTTTGGTTATATGTTAGTCTAAACTTTATAGGTTAGTTAGACATAATCCCTTTGTTTCCCCTCCCCCAGGTAACTTCCTGCCCATTGTTTCCTCTAGCCCTTAGTTAATCCTTCACTATGGCAAACATAGAAATGTTAGTTGCAGTCACATAAGCCTTTGCTAGTAATAAAACGACTGTTTGGTTGCTTAAGGTAAATGACTACTCTAAGAACACTTTTGTTTAGCAACTGAGCCTTCTTTAAATCAAAGAATAATAAATGTCACGACCTCTGCAGGAGGGCAAATAGACCCTTGGCTGCTCTTGAGAAAGATGTGATGATTGTTATCTTCCTGCCTTAATGCATATGCTTATGCACTCTCACAGTTTGCTTGAAATGTATAAATAAAGGGCTGCTGAGACTCTTAGCAAGATGATGCCTGCACCCTGACTGAGTGTCTGCATCTCCTCAATTTCCCCTCCCCCTCATTTTCTACAATTGCGCTGATGCTGTCCCATCCTTCAGGAATCCCTGACACCCAGGCTGCCGGGGCTGGCTCGCAGCAGACTACAGCCTCACTTACACCAGCTCCTTTTTCTTCCAAGTTCATGACACTGTCAAGTCAACTCGTGTCAACTTCTGCTTCATCCCTTCAGGGGTTCCCTCTGCTTAAAGGGCGGGGGGGGGGGGGGGGGGGCTCCCAGGCCTCCTCTTCTGGAACCAAGCATAAGTATTTTTAGCCATTGCTTTGTCATTTTGTGTGTAACTGCCATTTTAGAATTTTAGGTTTTGCTGGGGAACTGCATTCCAGAGATAGTTTGGACCCTCACTCCACCCTTACTCTCTGGTCACCAATGAGGGCGAACTTGCTGTAATTGGAGCTGCAGGTTGGAGCTGCATCTTGGCCTGGCCAGTCAGCTTAGAATGATAGCCAGGCAAAGTTGGAGAACGCATCCTTGTAGCCAATGAGTAACTGCCAGCATAATTTAACCTTATTAAAAGACCCCTGCTTCCTTTGTTCGGGGCTCTCGGTATCTGCCACTGCGTTGGTAGGTGCCTTGAATCCGGACTCGAGTCTGAAATAAACTCCCTTTTGTGTTTGCATCAGCTGTCTTTGGGTTCTTGGAGGCTATGCTCGCCGAGTCTGCTGACCTTGGGCACAACATTTGGGGGCTTGTCCGGGATCGGCTAGCACAGACCCCAACTACCAAACAGCTGAAGGGAGCCATTAAAGCGTGCACGACGGGTGGGTGCCAATACTCGCCCAGGTAAGATTTGTTTCTAGTCTGCAGACCTATATTTGCATTGAGTACCTGTGGAGTAGCCGGAAAAGGCTCAGGTGGACGCACTGATGAGAGCCTCCGGCGTGGACCGCGGGAGACATCCCCGGATCACCTGATTGTTTAGAAGCTGTTTGTGCTCAGTACCTGTAGCCAGGAGAGGCTCGGTGGATACACTAAAGAGAGCCTCTGGCGTGGACCGTGGGAGACGTCCCCGGACCACCTGATTGGCTATCCCCTGTGGGGCAGCACTGGGGTAGCATTTGTGTTTGTACTGAGTACCTGTAAGGAGCCCGTTTGAAAAATTTGTTTTTGGTTCGTTTCTTGTAACTTTGGTGTTTGTCTTTACCCAGGGACCTCTGGTTTTGTTCCTGGTGTTTGTTGTCCTTGTTGCGTTTGTGGTTTGTAATCATGGGTCAGGCAATGCCTACTCCACTGTCTTTGGTCACAGTCAAGGTTAAAAATAAAATGCTGGGGACTAATAAGTAAAGGGGTCCACCACAGCTGGCTGGTGAAAAAAAAAAAAACTGCCTCTAATCTCAATAAGCAGCTGCCTGGACATTTTCTCCAGTGTTGAGATCATTGGTATGTCTCTGCTGCCCTCCAGCTGTGGGGGAATTAGACTCTCCCTTTGTTCACCTTTAAAAAAAAAAAAAAAAAAACTGCTGTGTTACTTTGCACTTGCTAACTGAAAGGTTTGGTGTGGTAAATAAAAGGAGAGCCAGGCTGAATTTCCCAAGGGAGAGAAAAATTTATTGCACCCCAGGCAGACCTCACATACCCAAGGTGGGGGTTAGCGAAGCCGCGTATGGCGGGAAAAAGTTTATAGGGTGGAGGGAGTTTCTTTGTCTGAACAACAACAAAAAAAAGTTTGTCTTTTGTTTTAAAAATGTGCTTGGTCTCAGTGAGACAGAACTAAAACAATGTGAAGCCAAATAATAATTGTGAGACTTAGCCACTATTCCTCCATCATGTGTATAACCGCCATCTTGGTATTTCAAGTTTTGCTTACTCAGGACTAAATAGCCTGCATTCCAAAGAGGGTTTATGACCCCCACCCCACTCTGGTCTTATCTCAGATGACCAGCCACAGCGGAGCCGAGTAATGGGTCTAACTGGCCATAAAATAGGACTGAGCAATGCAGGCCACTAATGGGGTCAAATTAGCCATAAAATAACTGTGTACCCACCGTTGTTAACAAATGCACCTGTGTAATCAATGAATGATGTACCTATGCAACTAATGAATGAATGCCAACATGATTTAATTTTTAGAAATCTACTTGTACCCCTATATAAGATCCCTGTTCCCTTTGTTCAGGGCTCCCGACCTCCACCGTTACATCGGTGCGTGTGGAGGGCCCGGTCTCGAGCCCGTAATAAACTCCTTTGTGTTCTTACAGCGGTTGTCTGTGTGTCCTTGGGGGCTGCACTGGTCGACGCTGGGCACAACATTTTGGGGGCTTGTCTGGGATCGACGAGTGCAGACCCCAACTACCAGCAACTTAAAGGAGACTCAAAGCGCGCAGGTGGGTGTCAACACTCGCCCAGGTGAGGTGTTAGTCTGCAGACCTGTAGTACTGAGTACCTGTATGTGTATTGTTTGTGGAGCTGTAATTGTTTGCAAACCTGTAATTTTGGTAACCAGAGGGCTTAAGCGGACGTGCTGGCAGGCCCCTGTCGTGGACCGCGGGAGACGTCCCCGGACCACCTGGTAGAAAACCCTCACCCTATGTGGGGGAGCAGATTCCCCTTTGCAGGGCCTTTTGAAAAGTCAGTTTTTGGTCTGTTTTTGTGTCAGTTGTTACTGTAATTCTAGTGTTTGTCATCATGGGTCAATCGCCATCTACCCCATTATCTGTGGTTTTACAGCATTTTAAAGATGTCAGGTCCAGGGGGTCGGACCTTGGTATAGAAATAAAAAAGTCGTCTTTAACCACTTTTTGTTCCTCAGAGTGGCCACAGTTCGGAGTTGGTTGGCCCCCAGAGGGAACTTTCGATTTACAGGTTGTCCGTCATGTGAAGGAAGTTGTCACCCGTAAAGGAAGACTCGGATATCCTGACCAACTCTCGTATATCTTAGTCTGGCAAGATCTAGTCCAAACCCCCCCTACTTGGTTAAAGCCATTTTTGTCATTACGGGCTCAACCCGTATTGCCGGCTAAACTGCGTGAGTCCCACCCCAACACTTCGTCAGCACCTGCGGTTTTTCAGGACTCTACCCCGGAGGAACTTCTTTTTCCACCGCCCTATCATAACCCTCATAATAACCCTCCCCCTCCCCAACCTCCACAGTCCTCTGAACAACCTCCCCTGGAGACAGGCGGGGCTCGCGGGCAGGGTGCCGCTGCAGGCACCCGCTCGGCGAGGGCTAATTCCCCGGACTCCACTGCCCTGCCCCTGCGCGTGGCAGGGTCCCCTAATGAACAGGGCAACCAGCCTATGCACTACTGGCCGTTTGCGACCAGTGATCTCTACAACTGGAGAGTGCAAAATGCACGTTTCTCCGAAAACCCTAGAGACCTTGTTAATCTCCTAGAGACTGTTCTATTTACTCATCAGCCCACCTGGGATGATTGCCAACAGCTCCTGTGGGTTCTCTTCACCACTGAGGAGCGGGATCATATACTGATGGCCACCAGGAAGTTAGTCCCTGGAGAGGACGGCACGCCCACCACAAACACGGCCCGCATAGACTTAGTGCTTCCCTTGACCCGACCTGACTGGGATTTTAACCAGGCTGAAGGTAAGGAGAGACTCTGGGTGTACCGCCAGACTCTAATGGCAGGGTTTCGTGCGGCAGCCCACAAGCCCACCAATTTGGCCAGGGTGGGGGATGGGCGACAGGGAAGGGAGGAGACCCCCGCGGTCTTTCTAGAGCGCCTCATGGAAGCTTTTTGGCAATATACTCCTATGGACCCGGAGGCAGAGGAAAACAAGGCCACGGTGGTAAGGGCCTTTGTCAACCAAGCAGCTCCTGACATTAAACAGAAATTACAGAGAATGGATAGGTTAGGAGAAAAATCTATTCGAGATCTTATTGAGGTGGTGGAAAAGGTGTACAATCGCCGCGAAACTGCTGAACAGAGAGAAGACCGCATCCACCAGGAAGAACGGAAGGTAAGGGCGGCTGAAAATGCACGCCATGCTCGGGATATGGCCAGAATCCTGTTCATTGTCACTCAAAAAAACGACTCTGGTAAGCTACCCTCCTTCTGTCGCACCAGCTCCACACGCAGGACTCTACAGCGTGATCAGTATGCATACTGCACTCAGAAAGGACACTGGGCCAGAGAATGTCCAAAAAAGCAGGGGAGGACCCCAAATAACACTGCTGTTTCTGACACTCCTGTCCTGGTGCTCGGGGGCATGAGGGATGACAGCGACTAGGGCCGTCAGGACTCGACCCTCCCCAAGCCCAGGTTAACCTTAAAAGTGGAGGGAAGACCCTTTAGTTTCCTTGTGGACTTGGGAGCGCAGCATTCAGTTCTCACTGAACCTATGGGCAAGCTGTCCGACAAAACAGCATGGGTACAAGGGGCTACCGGATGCAAGCAGTATCCTTGGACCACTAAAAGGACTGTAAACTTGGGTAAAGGTCAAGTTTCGCACACCTTCGTGGTGATCCCTGAATGTCCATACCCATTAATTGGAAGGGATCTTTTAACCAAAGTGGGAACACAAATCTCATTTGGACAGGAAGGAGTCAAAATTAGAGACTCCAAAGGTTCTCCCCTGCATGTCCTCACTGTTTCTCTTCAAGACGAATACCGCCTGTTGCTGACGCCAGACCACCCACCCCTTTCCGAGTGGTGGATGAAGACTTTCTCGAATGTTTGGGCAGAAACCACAGGGGTTGGCCTAGCATCCCATCGAACACCTATTATAGTCCAGCTAAAGGCAGGGGCTGAACCCATTCGGGTAAAGCAATACCCTAGGTCTGTAGAAGCCAGGTCAGGAATAACGCCTCATATTCGGAGGCTACTGGACACTGGTATCCTTAAGACATGTCATTCTCAATGGAACACCCCTTTACTGCTGGTGCGAAAACCACATTTGCAAGACTTCCGACCAGTACAAGACCTCAGAGAAGTAAATAAAAGGGTCGTAGACATCCACCCCACGGTCCCAAACCCTTATACATTGCTGTGTGCCCTGCCACCTACTCATGTGTGGTACACGGTGTTGAACTTAAAAGATGCTTTCTTTAGTATGCCACTTGCACCCCAAAGCCAGGAACTGTTTGCCTTTGAATGGCAGGATGCAGAACGGGGTATCAGTGGACAATTAACTTGGACACGATTACCTCAAGGGTTTAAAAACTCTCCCATTCTTTTTGATGAGGCCCTTCATGAGGACTTGCGAGAATTTTGCAACTGGTTTCCTGAATTAATTTTACTCCAGTATGTTGATGATCTGTTACTCGCAGCAGAGTGAGCATGCCTGCCGAACAGGAACAGCTGAACTACTGACAGAATTGGGCCGGATGGGATACCGTGCTTCCGCAAAAAAGGCGCAAATCTGCTTGTCTGAGGTAACATACTTGGGCTATCGCCTTAAAGAAGGCCAGAGGTGGCTGACGGAAGCCAGGAAAGCTACTGTGTTGCAGTTGCCGACACCCACCACCAAAAGGGAGGTACGTGAGTTCCTGGGATCCGCTGGGTTTTGTCGACTATGGATACCTGGGTTTGCAGACCTGGCTCAACCCTTATATGAGGCTACTCGGGAAAAAGTGACTTTTCAATGGACTCCCCATATGCAGCAGTCCTTTGAGTCCCTAAAAAGGGCTTTACTGTCTGCACCAGCCCTGGGTCTTCCAGACATTACAAAACCTTTCCATCTGTTCGTAGACGAAGCAAAAGGCATAGCTAAAGGGGTGCTCACCCAGTCCTTGGGACCCTGGAGACATCCTGTGGCTTATCTGTCTAAGAAGTTAGACCCAGTGGCGTCCGGTTGGCCACCGTGCTTATGCATGGTGGCAGCGGCTGCCCTACTTTTCAAGGACTCCCAAAAGCTGTCTCTGGGACAAGTTACTTCCATAACTACTCCCCATGCGGTGAAAGGTGTCCTCAAACAAGCCCCAGAGAGGTGGATGAGTAATGCCCGAATTACGTATTACCAGAGCTTATTGCTAAACCCAGAGAGAGTTAATTTTTCGCCACCTACAGGGTTAAACCCAGCCACTCTCCTGCCTGCCCCCGACCTGGAGGCCCACCTAGACTGTGTTGATATTTTGGCCCAGGTCCAAGGGCTACGCCCTGACCTGCGAGATAATCCCCTGCCAGATGAGATAATCCCCCGCCAGACGGACCGGATGGGAGCAGTTTTATTCACGAAGGGCGGAGAGCGGCAGGGGCAGCGGTGGTGTCTATGCAGGAAGTCATATGGGCTGAGCCTTTACCGTCTGGAACATCTGCTCAAAAGGCTGAGCTAATCGCCCTAACTAAAGCTCTCACCTTGGCTTCAGGCAAAGATTTAACTGTGTATACCGACAGTAGATACGCATTTGCCACGGCCCACGTACACGGGGCCATATATCGAGAACGTGGTCTCTTAACCGCCGGCGGCAAGAGCATTAAAAATGCTCAGGAAATTCTGGACCTCTTGGCAGCATTGTGGCTACCACGTAAGCTGACTATAGTGCATCATCCTGGTCACCAAAAGGACTCCTCAATTCCAACTCAAGGTAATAAGCGGGCGGATGAGGCAGCTCGACAAGCTGCCCTAATGCCGACAGATGCCCTGACTCCCAGACCCAGGGGACCCGCAGCTGCCAGTAGACCCGGAGTATAGTACTATGGACTTTGACTACATACAGTCTCTACTGGGTGTATTTCCATTGGGAGACTGGTGGTACACCAAAGAAACTAAGGTTGTCTTGCCAGCACACTTAGCCACTGACCTCATTCAACGCCTACATCGAACCACACATTTGGGAGAGAGGAAAATTCTGGATTTAATCAGGCAATGGAACCTCCATGTTCGGGACGCAACCCATACTGTGCGACAAGTAGTGGCATCCTGCAAGCCGTGTGCCATGGTAAACGCCACCAAAGCAACCGGTGAATCAGGGATGAGGCCACGAGGAACACGCCCGGGGGTCTACTGGGAAATAGACTTCACCGAGGTAAGACCAGGTAAATTTGGCTATCGATACCTACTGGTCCTGGTAGACACGTTTTCCGGATGGCCGGAGGCGTTCCCGACAAGAGGTGAGTCAGCTCGAGTAGTAGCCAAAATTTTATTGGAACACATTTTTCCTAGGTTTGGGTTTCCAGTGACTATAGGGTCATACAATGGACCAGCCTTTGTCTCTCAGGTATCAAAATCTGTGGCTTCTGCCCTGGGAGCAGAATGGAAGCTCCATTGTGCCTATCGGCCCCAGAGTTCAGGACAGGTGGAGAGGACGAACAGGACTTTAAAGGAAACTTTAACTAAATTAACTTTGGAGTCTGGCGGGGACTGGGTGACTCTCCTTCCCTATGCCCTTTTTCGGGCTCATAACTCCCCTTACAGGTTGGGGCTGTCCTCCTTTGAAATTATCTATGGGACCACCGACCACCCCCCATGGCGCTCAATTGCCTAGTGTTTTACCTACTGTTTGTGAACTTTTCCTTTCTATTTGGGCCGCACAGCAGGCTCACCAGGAAGTTTGGCCCCGCCTCAGGGCACTCTGCGAGAGGGGAGGACCCTCCCAGTCGCCACACAACTTCCAGCCAGGAGATAGCGTCCTCATTCACAGACATAAACCTGACAGTCGCGGCCTTCAACCCCGTTGGAAAGGCCCATACTTTGTTATCCTGACCACTCCCACCGCACTCAAGGTGGACGGAATCGCGGCTTGGGTACACCATTCCCACGTGAAGGCTGCTCTGGTGCCCGAATCTTCGCAGCAGTGGCAAGTTCGGAAACACCCGACTAACCCATTAAAACTGACCATTCGAGCGCGTCAGGCACCAGGTGATAATGATCCGCAACCTATTGTGCCTGTCTGTCCTTCTAATGGTGAGCCGCCCCAATCCCCATGAGCCTAAAAGACTCATCTGGGTTATTCGGAGTGGCGAGAGCTATGAGGTCTGGAATCAGACTGAGACCATCAAACCTCCGGGTACCTGGTTTCCTGACCTATATTTTAATTTAGAATACACAAAGGAGTGGCCTGAACATTTGGACTTACACCGGATGCGGCGCAGATATCTTGATGTAGTCGACTCCCGAGAGCGGGAAAGACAGACAATGCGGTCTCATGGGTTCTTTACTTGTCCGGGTTATAGAACTGGCAAGTGGAGACGTACTTGTGGTACTGCGCTAGATTATTATTGTGCCTCTTGGAGCTGTGTGGACACCAACGATGGGGAATGGAAATGGAACTCCTCCCCGGACTTAATAATTCTTCAATTTGTTCATCCTTATAGCAGACCTAGTTTGCACCCACAGGCCTATCTATTAAAACTAACATTCACTGAAAAGGGTCGCCAGGACTCCCGATGGACTGGCGGGTTGACGTGGGGTTTGATGTACTATCAAAAGCCTTGGCGCGGCACGTTAATGCAGGTGATCCTACAGGTACAGTCTTTACAGGTGGTCTCTCTGGGACCTAACGTAGTCATCCAACATGCCCCGGCCTTGGCCCCACGGTCCACAGCCAACCCTGCTGCCACCTCCATGGTTCAACCCCAGGCAAATCTAACATTCCCCAAGCAATCACTGTCTGACCCGGGATACCTGCAACCAGCCCGGGATGTGTAATGGGACCTACTACTGGCTTCCTTTAAAGTACTTAATATTACTAATCCCAATGCTACCCGACATTGTTGGCTGTGTTATTCAGGAGCTGCCCCTTTTTATGAAGCTACTGCTTTAATAGTGCCTATTAATTCCACTATTAGTTACTCCTCTTGTCCTTGGAAATTAAATCTGGCCGGTCCTAAGCAAGGGCTCACCATCCAGGGGATTCGAGGCGGGGGCACTTGTTTGGGGCAGACCGCAACAGCGGCCACGGGGCTCTGCAACAGAACTTTAACCCTTGACGCCACTAATTCCACTAAGTGGTTCTACTCAGTGGGATGGTGGGTTTGCTCGCAGTCAGGCCTCACCCCGTGTGTACACGGTGAGGTCGTAAAACGAAGTGGGGAATTTTGTGTGCAAGTTAGAATCTTCCCTAAGATCTACTATCACTCTGGCTCAGAGATATTTGATTTTTTTGAGAGGGATCTTGCGCGTCAAACAAAAAGGGAGCCCATTACCGCCCTTACAGTCGCCACCCTTTTCAGCCTTGGAGTGGCAGGAGTGGCTACCGGTTCTACGGCCCTAAGCTACCAGCATAAGGGATTAGCGGATCTCAGGGCCGTCATAGATGAAGATATTGGGCGGCTGGAGGAGTCTATATCTCACTTAGAAAAATCCTTGACCTCTTTGTCAGAAGTAGTCCTCCAGAACCGTCGTGGCCTAGACCTCCTATTTTTACAGCCGGGTGGACTGTGTGCAGCCCTGGGGGAGGAGTGTTGTTTTTATGCTGACCATACTGGAGTAGTTAGAGAATCCATGGCTGTGGTCCGAGAGGGACTGGAAAAGTGAAGGCGTGAACGTGAATCACGTCAAAACTGGTTTGAGTATTGGTTCAGCAATACCCCCTGGCTGACTACTCTACTTACAGCAATAGCTGGGCCGTTAATATTGCTTCTTTGAGCTTTAACTTTTGGCCCTTGCGTTTTAAATCAGTTAGTCCGCTTTATAAAGCAGCGTTTACAAGCCATCCAGCTAATGGTCCTTCGCTCCCAATATGCCCCCTATACCACGATAATTCTCCCCCCAATCCCTGTAGTAAACACCCTCTGCAATGGAGCCCCATATGTCTCCCTACATCGCCCACTTTCAGCAGGAAGCAGTTACTGATCTGAGCGATGCCCCTTTTTCCCAGCTACAGTTAAAGGCTCCATTTACAGGTAGGGAGGGGGGGAGAAGGAGAAAAAGACAATAAAGTGCAGGAATGTGTGTACCAGATATCTGTTTTAATGACTAATGTTGCTTTAGTTAAGTTTAGTTGTAGTTATGTTAATGCTATTAATGAAGGTTCTATACTCTTTTTTGTGTTCTAAAAAAAAAAGGGGGGGGGAAATGTGAGACTTAGCCACTATTCCTCCATCTTGTGTATAACCGCCATCTTAGTATAGTATTTCAAGTTTTGCTTACTCAGTACTAAATAGCCTGCATTCCAAAGAGGGTTTATGACCCCCACCCGACTCTGGTCTTATCTCAGATGACCAGCCACAGCGGAGCCGAGAATGGGTCTAACTGGCCATAAAATAGAACTGAGCAATGCAGGCCACTAATGGGGTCAAACTAGCCATAAAATAACTGTGTACCCATCGTTGTTAATGAATGCACCTGTGTAATCAATGAATGATGTACCTATGTAACTAATGAATGAATGCCAACATGATTTAATTTTTAGAAATCTACTTGTATCCCTATATAAGATCCCTGTTCCCTTTGTTCAGGGCTCCCGACCTCCACCGTTACATCGGTGCATGTCGAGGGCCCGGTCTCGAGCCCGTAATAAACTCCTTTGTGTTCTTACAGCAGTTGTCTGTGTGTCCTTGGGGGCTGCACTGGTCGACGCTGGGCACAACAGTCTTATGCCTTACAAAGTATTTTATGCTGAGAAAGAATTAAATTGTATGAAATCATCCATTGTTAGAAAAGGTATAAAAGTGTATGATGATTTTGAGCAAATTACATTCAGATCTTCACTCTTGAAGTGTGTCTGTCTGTCACTCATTTCTGCGCCGAATCCTTGACCGCCTAGCTCAGTCTCTCATCCCTGGGTCAGCCTTGCTGCTCTGCCACTGCGCCGGTGGGTGGCAATATTTGTGTTGAATGAATGAATGAATCTCCCTTCTTCATATATAGGAGGGTCACCCTTCTCTGGCTCCTTCTACCATTTGAAAGTGAAAGCTGAAATGCAACACCAGCAGACTCCACCCTGCCCTCTGGACAGTGCACCCCCGGGTATCAGCAGGGAAACAGCAGGATAAGAGGAGCCAGCAGAGGGGATGGGCAGGCACCCTGATACCTCTGCAGGCACAGGGGAGGGGCCCACCCAGAACCAACTGTTGAGCCCCAGTCAGGACTTACACTGAGCCCCATGCAGGGGGTTCAGCCTGTGCCCGATTGTGACCACCCTAGTGACCCCATGGCAGCTGTCACCCCACATGGCAGAGCCTGTGAGCTGCCCCCAGGGGGCCTGTTTTCTTCTCTCAACAGCTGAGCCAGTAGTCCCACACCTTGGACACCAAGAGTCAGCACTGGGCACCAGGAGCTGCCAGGACCTGGTCCTGCCCACACTGCATGGACAGGGCCTGTGGCTTGTTCAGATGTTAATGTCACCCGAGACCTGGTCACAGTGACCAGACCCTGTCCCTCCACAACAGGGGTCACCAGAAAGGCCCAATTATATGTCTCCAAGGAAACCAGGAAGCCTGGGCCTTCCTCCCCTCTCACTTCCTGTGGTTTCCCCTCTTCAGTGAAGGGCCCCTGTGTTCCCCAGTTATCTCTGCCAGAGACTCCAGGGTCATCTTCACAGTCCACCCCCAACCCAGCCTATTTCCAATACACTGAAAAGATGAAGATGTTTCTCAATTCATATCCACCACCAGCACCCATCCTAAGCCACCCTCATTTTCTACTGGCCAACCGTTGATCTTCTCGAGCGTCTCTCCGTCCCACCCCTATCCTCACCTCCCCCAGTCCATTTCCTTCCAAGGTTATGACCCTCTCCAGTCAGCTCAGGTCAGCTCCCTGTCTCATCCCTTCAAGGGATCCCTCTGTTTAAAGGAGGGTCTCCCAGGCCTCCCCTCCCTTTCGACTCCCTTCCATTGCTCTCTCAGGGGCCCCCTCTGGCTCAGATGACTCCTCCAATTCAGGCAGCTCTCCCAGGTTCAGGCTTCCTTAGAATCCCTGATTCTCCTGCTGCCTCTGCTCCCCAAACCCTCACCTTTCAGGCCTCACCTAAAGTGACCTGCTCAAAGATACCTTCCCTGATCTCCCTTGTGCACCCTCGCCTGCTTATTAGTGTTGGGGGCCTGTTCTTCCCTGCAACTCTGACGTGTGTCATCTGGGGAACCATGTGGGACCTCAAGGGGAGCCCCTGTGAGTCCTGCTCCGTGTCCAGCAGGAAAGGGCTTCACCAGCCTCAGCTGAGCTCAGAGGAGACGCTGCTGCTGCCCATCAGCCCCTCAGCCTCGTCCACTCAGAAAACCCCTCAGTCTGCTGAGAACACGAGACGTCACCTCTGACCTGAGCCCCACGGGACATGGCAACGTCCCTCCAGGTATGAGGGAAAGGCCACATGACCATCAGAGGTGGAAAATGGAGGAAGAAGAGAGCAAAGGGAGGTCAGGAGATGAGGCCCCTCTGACCTGAGCATCAGGCCCTGATGGACGCAGACTCCACCTGCTCCCCTCTCTGTTTTCTATCACCCCAAAATATAAGGGGTCACTAACTACATGTCACTCACTTGGAACATTCAGGTCAGCAACTCCCTCGGCCTGTCCAGGGCTCGGGGTCACCAGGCAGGGACTCTGGCCAGGGGCAACCACCAGACTGGACTCTCAGTCTCTTCAGAAACCTGAGATCAAAACAGCACTGAGGGAAGGGCTGGGAGTGCAAAAGGGTCATGGAGAGGGGAGAGAAGGAGCAGAGGTGGGGACGAGAGCACAGTGTCTGTGGGGAGACTGTGGTCTTTGCTGTCAGGAAACTCCAGTGACCACAGCTGAGGGCAGAAGTACTATGTTGCGTAAAAAGAAACAAGGATGTGAAATAATGATGTGTTAGTAATATTAGGAAAAAAAGAAAAAGAAATCTGGGGTCAAGAGGGAAGAAAAAAATAAGAATTTCTGTTAAAAATCATATTGAAGGGCCTCCCCGGTGGCGCAGCGGTTGAGCGCTGGGTTGCGAAGCTGCCCGCAGCCGGTGCGGCGCCGGTTCGATCCCCGGCTGCTCCCCGGCCACCGGAGGAGGGTCCCACATGGCGCGCAGACCTCTCCTGCCGCCCGCTGCTCCCCTCAGCAGTGTACTTCGGTCCTTCTGCCTGCTCTGCTCCCCGCTCTGGCTCTGGTGAATTCTCTCACCCTCCTGCGCTTCTGACTGTACCCAGTGCTTGTATAAACAAAAAACAAACAAACAAACAAATAAATAAATCATAAATAAATAAAAATACATGCCTCTAAAAAAAAAAAAAGAATTAATGTGTGTCAAGATTCTTCAAATGTGGGCCTTCCTGGTGGCGCAAGGGGTAAAGACACAAACTATGAAGCCATCTGCAGCCACTACAGCACAAGTTCCATCCCCGGCCAGGGAGTGACCCACATGGCCCAGGGAGGGGGCTCCTCTCCAGTCTCCTGACTCGCTCTGCTCCCCTCAGCAGTGTATTTCATCAGTCTGCCTGTTCTGTTCCCCACTCTCTCTATGGTGAATCCTCTCACCCCTCACATCTCTGGCCTGTACCCCAGTTCTTGTACACATAAATAAATCTTTTAAAAAAAAAGGGTTCTTTAAATATGATTCATTCCCTTAACAAATGTTTAAATGTTCATTACAGTATTATAGCTGCAGACACTGGGCTGGCCACTGAGGTACTTTTTAAATGAACTTTCCAAATAAACAGGTAAGGGAGCAAATGCAATAAAGACACAGACAAGGGTTCAGGACCAGACTCTGAGCTCTGTGTCCACATTATTCTGAAACCAGGGCCAGCTGCCTGGGGACCTGCACCCTCACTGGATGGACCAGCCTCAGACCCTCCTTCCCACATCTCCCCAGTGACCCCCAAGCTCATCCCCAGGGCCCTGGCCTCACCCTCCAGGTCACCTCTGTCCCTCTGCCCCTCACACCCCCTCCCCCTGCACTGCTCTCATCATGGCTCCTGCCCCCTGCCCAGCAGAGACCAGCTCCTGTGGGGGAGAAGCAGCCTCACTCTCCCTGTCAGTCAGCTCTGCTCCTTCCTCCTGGAGCTGCTCCTGCATCAGGACACATGGGAGACCCAACTGGCACCAGAACCTTCTAGTAACACCACATGTCCAAGTGGTCCCCTGAGCCCCTCACTACGCCCCCTCTATCCTCTCCTCCTCTGAGGTGGCCCCTCCCTGACTAAAGTGCAGGAGGGCAGAGGGGAGGCCCAGATGCTGAGAGAGACTGTCCCTCCCCAAGGGGACCTGCACCCTGGTCCTGGGCCTTCCCTTCCCCTCCCCCTGCAGGGTGAGGCCTCCTGCCCTGGGGTGGCTCTCAGCAGGGGACACACTCCTCCCCTGGAGCAGGTGACCTCTGGCTTCCCAGGGCAGCTGGTCAGAGGCAGAATTCCAAATTGGGGTTCGTGTCTCTGGGGCATCTGAGAGGATGATGTCAGGGGGAACATGGATCATCTTCCTGATCAACACAGATTATGACAGATCCCTTCAGGTGCATGGGAAAGGCCACGTGACTGTCAGAGGTAGAAAACATAGAGATCAAATAAGGAGGACATGAGATGGGCCCCATGGGAGTATCAGGCAGGAGCACCCCCAGGGCTGAAGGAGCCCTGTCTGCTCTGCCTGATATCAGTGATGACAAGGTCCCCACAGAGCTGGGAGAGGATTGGGATCCCCATGAGGAGAATCAAAAGCCATATTGGGAGGAGGATACTGAGGGCACTGACTCTCCCAAATCCTGCCCTGCCCTGCCCACTTGGGGGCTCCTCTCCCTCTGGATGAAGATCTCACCTCCTCAGAGGACTCTCCCTGAGCCCAGAGAGAGAGAGAGAGAGAGAGAGAGAGAGGAGGGAGGCAGGGTGGGGAACAGCTCACAGAGGATGAGGGGACAAGTCCTGCCCAAGACTCTGGGGACATGGACTCTGGGGCTCAGCTGGGGGTGGACAAGCTCCTGAGGTGGGAAGGACGATGCCGTGAGCCAGCCACAGCAGCCTGGGTGGCAGGGGTTCCTGAAGGATGGGAGGGCGTCTACACAATTGTGGAAAAGAGGGGGAGGGGAGTGAGGAGATGCAGACACTTGGTCAGGGGGCAGACATCATCCTGCTGAGGGTCTCAGCAGCCCTTTACTTATACATTACAAGGTACATAAACATATGCATTGGAGTAGTAAGATTGCTACGGAGCAACCCCGATATAAAATGATAACTATCATCACAACTTTTTCAAGAATAGCCAAGGATCTAATTGCCCTTCAGCAGAGGTTGTAACATTCTTTATTTTGAAGCTACCATACCAATTGGCACTGAAAGGGAACTGTTCAGGAAAAGGAACTGTTAAGGAAATGAAAGGGAATTGTTAAGGAAAAAGGGAACTCTTGATGAAAAGGAACTCTTTCCCTGGTAAAGGGCCAGAGACATGGAAATGTAAGTTTGCTTCCTTAATCAGCATATCTGAACAAGGCCTGGCAGCCCGCTGGGCTGGTTGTTCTCCAGGCCAATCTCAAAAAGCTGCGTCCTTCCCTTTTACCTGTGTCAAGAATTTGTATGCTAACTAACCAATGTTATCAATGAATCACCCAGTGCCCTGTGCCCTCAAATTGGTTATTCAGTAGTTGATCAAACAGCATTTTCAGTTTTACTTTTAAATGCGTATTTTAACAATGATAGAAACTAGCCATAAACAAATGAGGAGAATCTAGCAGGAGTCAGCTAAGGAGATTCCTGACTTTTCAGGAATCTGCCCCATGCCCGGACCCTTGTCAGACAACCAGTAGCATGGCTCCCAGCAGGACCATGAGTGTCAGAGGAGCAGCTTCAGTCTAGACCCAGGGTCTGCCCTGTCCCGTCTGGGGCCTGGTGTCTCCTCCTCTCCTCAGGCATCTCTTCAGCCTATTGGGGAGGGGAAGTTACCTATATTATAACTAATATTTCAGTTTCTCATTTTTATGTTAAAGGCCGTTTTTTTTAATGCATTTACTTTAAATTGACTAGCATAAAAATTTTCTACTATAAACAATACAAAGTTTCCTGTATAAAAATCTGTCTTAAAATAAGTAATTCTTTTTTTTTTAAAGATTTATTTATTTATGCATACAAGAGCTGGGGGCTAGAGGTGCAGGGCGGTGAGAGGATTACACCAGAGGCAGAATGGGGAACAGAACAGGCAGATTGACCTAAGTACACTGTTGAGAGGACCATGGGTGAGTCAGGAGAGGCCTGCTGCACCATATGGGTCAGCTCCTTGGCCGGCCGGGGATCCAGAGACAGCAGACAGCTTCCCAGGCTGCATCTTATGTCTTACTTACCTTAAAATAAGTAATCTTGTATAGTTTTTATGAAATCATAAACATGACTCTCAGAAAAATATATAATCAATTAATATTAATTCATCAGTGATAGTATTGGTATTATCACAACATGCTACAAAGAGGATTTTGAAGAATAAATCCTTTATTGTCCAGCATGAAAGCAACTTAAAATATTCTAAAAAAGAAGAAAAGTGGTAATATCCATGGATAAAAAATTATAGTCTTTGGAATTCTCTTTTTTGCTTTACAGACCACATGTGACTTCACGGCAAACACATCCTTAATTAATTATAAAAACCCAAGTCAAACCTTATACATTTTCTAAATAGTTACATAAGTTTGAATCTAATTATAAAATCTCTGTAATGCCCCATTAGATCAAAAGACATGACACACACCTTACTTATTTATCAGTTTTTAATAGTTTTTCAGATCAATAGAAGGAAAAATTTCATGGATAGTAGCTGAGGGTAAATCCTAAAAATGACAAACATCCCATCGTAGGATCCTGAAGAAAGGCAGCACGACCAGGAGAGACGCGTGTCCTCAGCTGTAACTGGAGTGTCCCCTCCAGGGCTCATCCTGACACTGTGCAGGGGGCCAAGGGACATGCTCCTGGGGTCCAGCTCCTGGTCACCCAGGAGGGTGCGTGGGGGATGTGGGCCAGGAAGCATGAATGGGTGATGGGAGAGTCCACACCTGTGACTACTCAGCTCCACACACAATTCACACATTTGAACAACCACACAACACAATTGTATGTTTTTAACTACTAAGAGAAGCTCCCTTTACACGTCTCCAGAACAGACAGCGCCAATCTTTGTATCTATATTACTTATTTCTTAAGTTCAGCCACAATTCAATTGTTTATCTGTTACCCAAAAAATATATCATAAACATAAAGTATTCTTCAGCACCTGGATTCCTCAACACCTGGATTCCTCAGCACAGCTAAAGTTGGATAAAATCCAGTTAATTTGGGACCCGAATTCATAGCTCATTCCCTTCCTTGTCCAAACAGTATGAAAACCCCTTGAAATATTTTCTTTATGAAAAGAAAAATGATCTCCCGTGCTAACGTTCTTCCTACCCCAAACAGGTTCAAGTCAGTCAATTTCACCATCTGTGGCCTCAGCACAAGGCCTGACCTGACTGTTCTCACAGCTACAGGAGTAAATGTGTGATGGGAGAGTCCATGCATTCGACTCCTCAGCCCCACACTCACAATATATACACTGCTTATCTTTAAATATCAAGGGAAAGCTGCCTTTACAAGTGAAGAAGTGCTCATCTTTCCCCAAAATGAAGGGCCAGACAGCCCCAATTTTTGTATCTAACATGCCATATTAGGCATTTCTCAAATTTGCTCACAGTACCTTTATCTATTCTGTTACCCAAAACTATATTATACACAATAACTACATCAACTTGTATAAAAGCACAAGGGAAGATGACAAATGAAGACAATGTGTGATAAACAAATGAACACACAGAAGAGAAATAGTTAAAACTATTACAGTCTCTTTACAGTCACACACCATCATGATGTCTGACTCCTCCCCGCTCCCCTTCTCCATCTTCTCCTTTACCAGAACCACGTCAGTGTCCCCTGGGGGAGGATCACACCTTCCTCCCTGCAAGTCTGGGACTCAGGATCCTGCTTCCATTGGCAGCTGTGGTTCCCATGACACTTTGCCTCAGGACATGGAAGAACGGAGTCAGCACAGGGGCACCTGGAGCTCAGGTCCCAGCTCCCCAAGTCACCCTGAGTCTGAGAGTCTCTTCTTCATTCTCATCTTAATTCAGGGAGAAGTTATCTGCTTTCCAAATGGTGTTTGTTGCGAGCCAGCCGCAGCAGTCTAGGTGTCAGGGGTTCCTGAAGGATGGGAAGGCGTCGGCGCAATTGTAAAGAAAATGGTAAGGGAAGGGGGAGAGGGAATGAGGAGACGCAGACACTTGATCAGGGTGCTGACATCATCCTGCTGAGGGTCTCAGCAGCCCTTTATTTATACTAAGCAAATCATGAGTACACAAGCATAAGGTAGGAAGATAACAATCATCACATGTCCTTTTTCAGGAGCCGCCAAGGGTCTGCCTTCCGGCAGAGGTGTAACATTTATTATTCTTTGTCTTAAAGAAGGCACAGTTGCTAAACAAATGTTTTCAAAATAGTTATTTACTTTAAACAATCTAACAGTTATTTTATTACTAGCAAAAAGCCTATGTGTCTACAACTAACATTTCTAAGTTTGCCATGGTGAACGATTAACTATGGGCTGAGGGAAACAAAGGGCAGGAAGTTACCTGGGGGAAGGGAGACAAAGATTATTTCTAACTAACCTATAAAGTTTAGACCAACATATAACTAATTGATTAAAGTAAAAAACAGAAGGCTTTTATTTAGAAATTATTATTTATATTGTTTTAGCTCGACCAATCATAAAATTGCTGTTGACTTATTCTTGAACGCATACTCTAACAGCTACCATACCAATTGTCACCTCCAGGGGAATCAGCCCTAAACAAACAGGAAGAATTTAGCAGGAGTTAGCTATGGCGCCTCCTGGCTCATCAGGAATTTTCTTACACTTGGAGCATGGATCACGTTTGCCACCCAACTGCTATCTTTAAAGAAATAGAATTTCCTTCTCCAATTAGCTCTTGCCTCAAATGACCACATCTCCATATTAAAGACTTGGCCAAGGGATGTTTATAGCCTTTTGTTCCCAGAAGTTTTTTTTACTTGTTAATGTCAGGCCAAATGTTGTCTGCCTTTTGGCAGAGAAGGACTAATTTTATTAAAAATGTAATATTTGTATCATGCAGTGCCATTTGCCATCAATTTGGTTATTCAGTGATTGATCAGTATTTGCAGTTTTACTTTTAAATGCGTATTTTAGCAATGGTAAAAACTAGCCATAAACAAATGAGGAAAATCTTGGAGTCAGCTAACGAAATTCCTGATTTTTCAGAAATCTGCCCCAACCCCGGACTTTTGTCAGACGACATGAGTAGCGTGGCTCCCAATAGGTGTTGACACAAAAGAGGAACCAGATCCTTCTCCTGAGGTCACCAAATTAATACACCACAAGTTTATCACTGGTCATAGAAATTCATCAGGTTTGAGAAAATTAAGTGTATTTCATCCACTCCAGAGTGGAAGCTGATAACAGAATATTTGGCTCCTCTAAAGTCCATCATCTGCCATTTCCCCAAATATTTTGGAGGCAGAAGTTTTCTGGTCAGATAGTCCAGACCCCAAAAAATAGATCTGGGGACCCATCAGGCTCTAGGTTCCTCCACACAAAATCAAGTTGGACAAAGTAAACTCCAATTAATGTAGGAGAATCATTCAGAGCTCAACCCATTTCTTGACCTAACAGTATAAAATCCTTGTTAAATATTTTCTTTACCAAAAGACAAATGATTTCCCATGGAAAAATTCACCCGACCTTAAATGGGTTCAAAGTTATGTCTCAGCACAAGGCAGGACCTGACTGTTCTCACAGCCATGGCCCAGGAATCTGCACCCCGAGCAGGAGGATGAGACTCCAGCATCTGGGACTCACTCACAGGTTTGTCCACAGGGAACCTGCAGCCCCAAGAAGAGCCCAGGGCAGGGCTGGGCAGGGAGGAGCCTCATGGGGACACAGTCTCAGGGGTGCAGGGGAGGAGGGGGGCTTCAGGCCCTGGGGGAGCCCCATCCACACCAGAGCCTCAGGGGATCCCCTCCCCTGGGGGATCCCCCAGAGAAGGAGGTTGGTTCATGGTGTTATAGGGCAGGGAGAGGGGCAGCCCAGACCCTGTAAACCTGCCTATTTTAAATGGATTCTGCCATCCGCCACATCAACACAAAACATATGAGACTTTAATGGGAAGGAACTTTAATACAACTAGGAAACAATACAGGAAAGGCAAAGAATATAGTTTCTAAATTAAGCACCCAAAGTTACCCGTCCCCATTGGTTAAACCTCATCCAAATGGGATTGGCCCAGAGCAAGGCCCCAAAGCCTGCCACAAGTTCCAAAGCAACTTCCAGTGGGGACCCACAGAAAAGGGTCAGAAACAACCAGACAAGCCCAGAAGGAAAAGAGCAAAATCAAAATCAAGATAAAAGCTGCTATTTTCACCTCCCCACGGGTCTCACCTACATCTGTGTCACACCGTCCACAACCAAAAGGCAAGCGCAGTTTCCTCACGTTTCTCCCTGTTCCATGTGCCTCCTCCTGGTCTCCTTCTGGCTCCATCCTGCTTCCTTCCTTCCTCAGTCTCCTCTCCAGCTTCTTCTCTCCCTGCTCAGCTCCACCCTCCCTTGGGTGGGGCAGGGAACCTGGAACCTCCCCCTTTCCTGGGGACCACCCTTTTACAATGGCACAGAGGGCTTCTGGGGCCCAGCCTCCGGGGGCAGAGGGTCATGGACACGTCTCCTGAATAACACCCAAAGTATGGAAAGAGGGTTCCAGAGAAGGACTCCGGAGGGAAGGAGAAGATGTGGGAGCCATCAGTCATGTCATAGAAGGAGACGTCCACGTGATTATAGTCCAGGAAAACCCCCAGCCTGTGGGGAACCTGACTAAGGGGTAGCGGAGTACGAGGGTCAGTGAAGGCTTTGAAAATGTTGTTGTGCCGGCCAAAAACCCATTTCCCATTCAGTGGGGATGGAGCACTTTATTTAATTTTATCACCTTCCCTACAAACCCCCAGAACTCATGCAGTTCTGTCTGCATTCCTGCCTCTACCTCCCAGTAACAGCGCCCTGATGTGATGCCCTCAAGACCACAAACACTGTATCCTCCTTCCATTCCAGTGTGATGACAGGTCAGACTCTTCTTGTCATGAGAGAGGGCAATTCCCTAATGGCAAGAACCTGGATCCAGAGTGGCAGGCCCTGCAGAAAACCCATGTGCCAGCCTGACATAAGAGGGCACACACCGCCTCACGCGATACTCAGCTTTATGGGGAAAGGGTTATGTTCCCTGAAATGAGAGCCTGGTGACCCCAGTCCACAGCCCCCAAGCAAGAGAAGGAGCCACAAGATTATTGGGGGTCAAGTATGTCACAGGACCATACCTGGGGACCCGCCCAGACCCCAAGGACTAAGGAGCCCCTTCACCACACATGACAAATCACCCCCAGCTCAGCTGTGTGATGTCACAACTACAACCACCCGACCCCCACAGAGTGTTCAGAGTCTGTGCCCATACAAAGAACAGAAGGAAAAGCCAGAAGCTGAGCAGCCCCAGAGAGAACAGTCACTCACAGGCCCGGAACTGCTCCTTCTGCCAATCTGTAAGAGATACACATGTCACGTGAGGGACTCTAGATACTCACACATCAGGGCCCATACCTATTTTTCTATAAGACAGTGACACAGAGTTCACAGGGGGAAATATTTGGAAACATTTTGAAAATATTTGGAAACATTTAGTGGATGCATTTAACTTTTAGATTCATACACACATGCACATACACACACACACAGTTGTTATGCTGCAAATTTCCATGATTTAAGACCTAAAGCTTAATACTCAGGGGTAAGAGGCTGAACACCAACTGCACAGAAAGGTCTTTACCCAGACACAACCATCAAATGATACTTTCCAAGTCACAGCCACAGGCCCATCCTGGAAACGAGGTTTTCTTGAACAATTTCTATGGAGATGAAATGCCCAGGACTGCGTGTGCTTGTGAAGAACTAACAGACCTGGACATGCAACTTCTCTCTGAGCCACGGCGCTTAGAGCTACAACCAGTCCAGGCCTGTGTGCGGCCTGAGGGGCCGTGCAAAATCTGCAGAAACCTGGAGATATGGGGGCTGGTGGGCAGAGTCCCCTCTAATTGTGAATAAATGTGTTTGTCCAAGAAGGGGGGAGAGACAGGCAGAGAGAGAGAGAGAGAGAGAGGGAGAATGACACAACGTGACTGAGTTGCATGTGCATGTGGGGGTGTCTATGACATGAGTGAGGAGACTCAGGACACTCAGCAGAGGGTCCTGCCCACTCAGGAGGGGGTGGAGAGGGTTCCAGGGGGAGAGTGACATGCAGAGCAGGGAACATGGACACACACTGAGAGGATCAAACACTAGTGACAACTTTCCACATTTTCATGTGTGGTGGAAACAAAACCATCCCTGCAGACAGAGAAGAACACAAACACATTGGATTGACACACTGTTTCCTTCAAGAGGAGCCCAGAAAGATGGAAGCTTCAAAGTAAAACTCTCTCTAGAAGCAGAATAATGACTTCAAAGGTGTCCATGTCCTCATCCCATGAACCTGTAAACATGTGTCCTTGACAGAGGAAAGAGAAACCTGCAGGTGGGACAGAGACAGGGACCTGGAAACAGGGATGTTACTGAGCATCATCAGTGGGAACCAATCCCATGAGACTTAACAGCCGTGACCCTGCACCTGTGCTCAGAGACAGTCACATGGTGACGGCAGCAGGGCCATAAAGAGGCTGCATGGCAGACAGTGTAGACAGATGATGGGGTCCCCAGTCAATGCAGGGGGCCCTAGATCCTGGGAGAGGAAGGGGATCCTGGAAGGAAGGAGCTGCCAGACCCTGGAGTTAGTCCCAGGACTCGGTCTCAGGTGTCTGCCCTGCAGGCGTGTGAGATGATAAACTGTGGGTGACGCTGCTCAGGGTGTGGTGACGTGTGTCAGCAGCAGCTGGAGCTCTGATGCCTCATGTGGGGGCCCAGGCAGGTGAGCAGGGCCCTGGCAGGGGAGGGTCTGGAGGGAGCACCAGGACCCCAGGATGCACGTGGACACATGAGGACCCCAAAGTGTCACCTGCTTTGGGGGGAGATGGAGGAAGAGAGAGGGGCCTGGAGAGCAGGCAGGGAGGGAAGGACAGGTGAGGAGAACAGGACAAGGACATGGGACAGGAGGAAGAAACCAGAAGGTTCATCAATTTGCTGACCAGAAACAGACCCAGACCCTGACTCTGCTGTGGAGGGAGGGTCACCCACAATCCCTAATGACCAGACAGGACGAGCCCTGCCCCCCTCAGCATGTGCCACACAGGATCATAGACCAGTGGCCCCAGGGGAGCCCCTGAAATGACTGAAAGGGGAGCACAGGCCCTTCTCCCCCAGGCCCCAAGGCCATGTCATCCCCACCCCACACCTGCCTGGGAAGGAGGAAGCAGGTCATTCCCCAGCACTCAGGTCAGACACAGCAAGACTCTGAGAGGCCATCAGGGGAGAGCGTGAGTTTTGCAATGGTGTGAGGAGAGAGGGGGAGAGAGGAGAATCCAGGATCCACATCTATAGGAATAAGGAACAACATCTTCTTGTGCACATGGTGTGTAAATGTGTGACACCAGCCACACCTGCACAAGCTCACTCTGAGAAACTGGCATTTCCATCTTTGCTTGACAAGAAACAAGATCACATGCAATGACTGGGTGGCATATATGTGACCTCTTTGTAAAAAAATGGAGATTATAAATTTACTTGTTTTTGCTGAGACATTAGTTGACATGCAGCTCTAATGCTCTACACCACGCTTCTTCATACAACAATAAAAAAGAGGGCGTGGAGGAGAACAGGAACAGGAGCAGCAGGAACAAAAAGAGAAAATCAAAGTGGCATTTAATGTGAGATACAGTGTGCCCAGGACTGTTTGTGCACTGACTGCGCTAGTCAGTTCATTTTTGTAGGAAAACTTTAAGTAAAATTTTTTTGTTGAATTTTACAAATAATACGAGATCACACATGTATCCATCTGTGAATCTGTCAATATCAAAATGTTGATTCTAGTATATTAATGGTGTTTTATTCAAACACATCATTTTTTTGCATGCCAAAGGAAAGTTTATGTTAAAATGCATGAGACATGGGCCTCCCCGGTGGCGCAGCGGTTTTAGCGCTGGGTTGCGAAGCTGCTCGCAGCCTCTGCAGCACCAGTTCAATCCCCACCTACTCCCCGGCCACCGGAGGAGGGTCTCACATGGCGCGCAGACCTCTCCTGCCGCCTGCTGCTCCCCTCAGCAGTGTACTTCGGTCCTTCTGCCTGCTCTGCTCCCTGCTCTGGCTCTGGTGAATTCTCTCACTGTACCCAGTGCTTATATGAATAAATAAATAAATAAATAAATAAATAAATAAAAAAAATAAATCTTTAAAAAAAAAAATGCATGAGACATGAACTCAGCAGAGGCTGGAATGATGGTAAAGACAATGATGCTATGATCCTCACTGTGTGGAAATGAGTCCCAGGGGAACCAGGGAGACTCTCAGGAGGGTCCTCACACTCCTGGTCACAGGACCCTCCCCACAGCCCCTCTCTCTGTGGCGCAGGGTCTGTGTCCAGGACCATAAACAAGCCCCTGAGCAGGGAAAGGGTATGTGACTCAACTCCAGGAGACTCAGATCTCCCTTCACCTGCATCTCTGACCTTCCCTGCAGGACCCTGTGCAGACCCTGCCCTGGGGTTACTGGGGAGCTCATGTGAGAAGCAACGCAATTAGATGGTCACCTCAATAATGGTTTTTAAAGTGTGACTTTATGTGAAGTACTTCAAAAGGCCCACTGTATTTCATTCCCAAGTCTTGCACAGTGTCTTCACAGCACAGATTCAAAACTGGTGACTGTGCCCAAAACCTCTAGAAGGCTCTTCTCCCACATACTCCTCTCCTTCCTTCCCTGCTCTATCTCCATCCAGACTTTTCTTTCAAATTTCCCCCCTATTCTTTGGGAATGGATTATAATCATTTTAGGTTTGTTCTTTTCCAGTCTACATAGTTACCTCTTAAAAAAAAAAAAAAACTACTTAATAGCGACCATGAGAGAGTCAGACAAAATTCTCCTTAAAAATATGATGGTTCTGGGCCTGGTGGTGCAGCGGTTGAGCAATGGGCTGCAAATCTGCCCCCAGCCTGTGCAGTGCAAGTTTGATCCCTGGCCACCATCAAGGGTCCCAAATGGTGCACAGACCTCTCCTGCCTTGCCCACTGCTCCCCTAAGCAGTGTATTTTGTCACTCTGCCTGTTTGTTCCCTGCTCTGGCTCTGGTGAATTCTCTACCCTCCCGTGCTTCTGACTGTACCCAGGGCTTGTATAAATAAATAAATAAATAAATAAATAAATCTTTAAAAAAAAAGAAATTTTAAAAAATTAAAAAAAAAAGATAATGGTTCTGAAAAAACGTGCATTGTTTATCTTGTTACAAAGACACAAAAATACAGCCACATGGGCACACACACACACACACACACTGGATTTTACATGTAATTTAGACCTTTCACAGGCCCCTGCCCAGGAGTCATAAACACCCCAGAAGCTCTGACCAGACTCAGACACTTGCTCTAAACAACTGATTCCTCAGCACCCACAAGGGATTATAAGAAAAATGCAGTGGGAACATGAATCAGAGCATGCATGAGAAGACAGAGAATCAAGAGGAAACAGGAAACAAAAACTAGATCCAAAATAGGACTGGGATTTGGGATCCAGAGGGATCCATAACCCAGGACCCCTTAGCAAGACCTGAATTGGAAGCAGGAAGTAGAATGTCTGGAATTTTCCAGAAATCAGCAAATCCTGAACCACACACTTGTCCCTGCTGCAGCTTCTCCTCACACTGACTCCTACTGTCCTCACCACAGGAAGGATCAGGTGACAAGGGGTCAGAGGGTGTCCTGACCCCACATGACCTGCAGGGAGGACAGGGCACATGGAGGTAGGTTTGTGCTCACAAGAGGGGCCCTGCAGTTCTCAGATGGAGGCTGTAGTGTGAAGGAAGAGTTCCAAGTTCTTCCTGGTAGGGTCCCCTGATAGAGAACAGAGACTAGGAGGGAGTCCCAAGCCCCTCAGGGCCACTCACCTGCGTACAGCTGGGCTTTCCTCCAGGCTGAAGGGGAACACACAGGTAAGACCTCAGCATAACCAGCTGCTCATGTGACCCACGGGCCCTGGTCTCCCCCCTGTTCTGCTGGTGAGACTATCTAGGGGGTAGATGAGAGAGGCTGAGAATTCATGACCTCTTGCCCTGTGCAGACAGAAGAGGATGGTGGGAAATCCCCTAGTTCAGGTCAGGAGTCTGCAGGACAGACTGACCCAGCGCTGCCTGCTGCTGCCGTGGGACTTTGGCAAGTTACTGAGCAGCTCTGGGCCCCTCAGCCTTCAAAGCTCCTGCTTCACCTGCTAGTCAGTGTTGCTACACAGGATCAAAAACAGTATATGGGAAGATATTTTTTAACATACATATTATTCCATAATTATTACATTCAGTATTTCCTTGGAAATTAATGGGAAGATGAAATAAAACCACAACATGGGGCCTCCCCAGTGGTGCAGCGTTTGAGCGCTGGGTTGCAAAGCTGCCCGCGGCCTCTACGGCACCGGTTCGATCCCCGGCTGCTCCCCGGCCACTGGAGGAGGGTCCCACAAGGCGCGCAGACCTCTCCTGCCGCCCGCTGCTCCCCTCAGCAGTGTGCTTCGGTCCTTCTGCCTGCTCTGCTCCCTGCTCTGGCTCTGGTGAATTCTCTCACCCTCCTGTGCTTCTGACTTTACCCAGTGCTTGTATAAACAAAACAAACAAACAAACAAACAAGCAAATAAATAAATAAAACATGCCTCTATAAAAAAAAACAAAAACAAAAAAACACTTTAAAACCACAACATGGACATCACACCAGCTCCAGAGTAGAAATGGCCCATCTTCCACCAATGCAGTGTTTCTAGTGATAAACACTCTCTGGGAGAGGAAAGTCTCCCCACCCCCTCCCATGCAAGGTCACGCCGACCTCTCCCAGCACTACTGATCAGCATCTTCAGGAGCAGAGAGAACAGACTCTCCTTGGGGTTGTTTGGGGAGAAAGGTCAGGAGGGGATTACACTCCTAAACTTCAAGAGTCCATTTGCTTTTCAAATCCCAGAGCAGCTGCTTTACTTCCAGGTGCTGACCAAGAACCAGATGCATTGAGGACTAGAAAGCCAGCACCATGGTGGGAAAGTCAGGGCTGGAATGAGACGAGGACTCAGGAAACTCCAAGGGTCACCACCCACCAGGATCCCAAGAATGGGGGGAAAATAGCACCCAGGTCTGGAGAGCCCATGGAGCAGGGTCCTGCCTCCTACCAGCTCCCACTTCCACCCCAGGGAAGGGGCCACATGTCTGTGCTGAGACACCCAAGGGGAGGGACCCCTGAGCACAGGGGACAGGGACCCAGGACACCTGGAGCATCACTCACCAGCCAGGTAAGCTGCCTTCCTCTGGTCTGAAAGACAACACAGGACACAGGTGAGCTAAGAACCAGAGTGTCTCCTATGAAGGGGACACAGGGTTCAGGAGGGAAAGCAGAGCTTACCTGGAATTGCCTAGAGCTCATCTCCAATAGAATTAAAAATATAAGCATTACTTGACCCTAAGAACAAAATGTGTGCCTAGAGAAGACACAAAAATGAACATCTCTGTGTCCTAGAAGTTCCACCTTCAGACCAACACGAGCCTCCAAGCTCCACTGTCCCCTCTGGGACTCAGCACCTGCTCTGATCTCCCTGCAGAGGGACCCTGGGCTCTGGCTCTGGTGTCAGCTTGACTCTCTCAGCACCCACTGCCACACTCACCAGCCTTGCCCTGCCCTACCTTACCTGTGTCCTTCAGAGCCTCCTCCTTTGTCTGTAGGTTCCACTCCTTAACCCAGCATGTAATGCTCTGAGCAGCAGCTCCCGCATCTGTGCAGAATGTTCCCTCTGGGTGTAGTAGGCAGCCCCCAGGAGCAGGAGCAGGAGCAGCAGCCAGGGCAGGCTTACCAGGAAAGCCGGCTTCCAGGGAGAGGTCTGGGGGAAGAAGGGCTCTGCAGACAGAGACCCCACAGAGACCTCATCAAGACACAGCCCGGGACACCCCAGCCCAGTTCACCTGGGAGTGCCGGCCCCTCCCTCTGACCCTGCAGGGAGTAGGGAGGGGGGGCAGCGCTGACCTGGGATGACAATGTCCATGGCCTTCTCCTGGCCCAAGATAGGGTTGAGGATGGAGCATGTCACGGTCCCCACAGAGCTGTCTCTTACCTCCAGAGTGGCCTCCACGCTGAACAGCCCCTCTGTGTCCTGGGCCTGGACCTTGGAGAACTCCAGGAACTGCTCCCCCCGGGGGTGTCTCCACAGCACCTGGGGCTCTGAGAACTAGCCCAAGGCCGTGCACACCACATGCATCCCATCCTCCTCCGGCTCGTGATGTGCACTTGAGGGACAGAGCCCACACCTGTGGAGGGAGATGAGAGTCAGGTGGGGCAGGACCCTCCTGTGCACACCTCCAGGGGAGGCTGTCAAGGTGCAAACTGAGGGGTCTGTTGGAAACCACCACTTGGGGAGCAAGATGATGACCTGATATTTTCATCTCTACCTTTCTACCTACTATTTTTATAATTATATAAACATGTTCAAACATTCGGAGAATTCTTTTCTTGTTTGAAGAGTACACCTTATAATCCATAAACATCTGTATTTTCTTATTTCTCAGCAACCTCTCAGCCTCCATCTGGCAGCTTATCCTTCCAGTCCATTCTGTTCTGGGTGATTCAACCAAAGTCTCCCTTTGTCCACTCCAGTCTCCAAGGTTCTCTCATCCAGTCTCCCTTCTTTCAGGACACTCCTGACCTCATTTTGAAACCACCACCATCTTGGGTTGGTCACTTCCGTCTGAGGGTGCCTTGTTGTGACTTGGACCCCTGCTGAGCCGCTTTCCTGACTTTTCTCCCTGTTCCTATTCCTGGAAGGCAGCACAGTCCCAGGGTCCAGTCCTTAAAGCCCTGTCTTATCGCACACCCGTTCCCAGGAATTCTCCCTCAGCTTCTGTGTCTCTTCACACATCACTTCCAGATATCACCTCGCCAGCCTCCTACCTCCTTCCCTGATAACCCATCCCTGTGGGTTACATCTGCCAGGATTCCTTACATGTTCTTCATACCCAAAATTCTACATCTGAACTCATGCTATTGTCTCATCTGAGGTAAATTAGTGATAAAAATGTTCCTAATTCTTCATCCATCTTCATATCAGGCTCACACTCTGCCATGTTTGGATTCAGTCATGTGACTTCATGTGTCTAATGATCAGCTCATGTGACTCAGCAGAGGTTTAAAGTGCTGGCCCCATGGGTCTTCCCTCTGCCAGCTCCATGGAAGGACATCATACTCCAGGTGCTATGAAGAATGAGCTCATGGAGCAGGGCCTGTCACCAGTCTTTCCCCCAAAGCTGGTCTCCCTCCGCCAATACTCAGTTTCCATCATTCTTGTAAACAAGCCCAGGTAAGGTCCACATGGTGACCTTTTCACCTGACAAAAAAATGTGGGAGTATGTTCAGTGGAGAATAGTCAAGTCAATCCCAGGTTAGCTGAAGTCCCCTCCAGCCCATGTGAATACAAGTCCATTACTACAGACCCCTGAGAGTTTGTTACACAGCATCACTATGGTAACCGGCAACTGATACACATTTATCAATGTTCCTGACATTAAATAACAGACTCTACAAAACCTCAGAAGCCTCTGCAATCCCTTCTTCCACTTTAAATTCTGTGACCCAATTCTCCTCAATCAATTGGGTTATTTCTGAACCTCACTGAGGGCACCTCCTATACACCCACCACCACTGTGTGAACCAGCCCAGGTCCCCACCCCGTAACTACAGCCACAACTCCAGATATTGTCCCTGCCCATGTCCTCCCCACTCCTGCCAGAGTCATCATGCTAAGTGCTGCTGTGCTGAAAATCTCCAACAGCTCCACATGCAAACACCACAACATGTGCACCAGGACTCCTCTCTGTAACTTCTCCCCAGCCTCTTCTCTCTGCAGTGCTCACACTTTTTACACCTGTGCCCTCAAGGCCTAGCACCCCAAACTAAAGAATCTAATAGTTGTTGTCCACAATCGCCAGGCTCTGTGGACTCCATCGTCCCTTCTGCATCTGATCTGAGGGCTTTATAGAACCTGTTAGATATAATAACGTCCCAGCTCAAATATCTACATCCTATGGAGGTTTTTATGATTACCTTTGGGAGCATTCATCAGCCACCCTTGACCTCTCTGCCATGTACTTACCACATTTTTTATGAGAGTATTGTCACCTCACAACACCCTGCCCCTCTCTCTCCCCCACCAGCCATGAGGACTCCATGTGAGCAGATCACACACCAAACATACGCTCCCCCCAGGTCATTCACATGGGCTGTGCCTACAAGTAGAAATTCCCTTCCCTGTAATGTGCAATGTGCCTATAGCCAACATTGCTGTGTGATGTGTAGGGAAGTTGTTAAAAGACAAACTCCAAAGAATTTTTTCCACAATGATGAAATTTTCCCTTTTGCTTCATTTTTTTTCTTTTTATCAAACCTATAATAGCTGACAGATGTGATTTAACCTATTGTGGCCATCACTTCACTGTATATATAAATCAGTCATTATGCTGTATGCCTCACATTACATATGATACATAGTAATTATCTGTCTATAAACTGGGGAGAAAGGAACACCCACACATCAGATATCTACTCAGCTGTATTCCCACTTCCCTGGAGTCTTTGCTCCCATGGCCCCAGCCTGAGCTGCTATTTATTACTATAACTTCCCCTCAGCCCCACCCCACATTGCTGACCCATCTCCCTGCTCCATTTAGCTTCCTGTCCTCATCCCTTCTCGCTTTGAAAAGTCATTTATGTCCTGGTTATTTATTACAATTGCTCTTTCTCCCACTACAAAAATAAACTCACAGAGTGAAGAACTTTATTAAATTTGCTTTTGTGTCCAAGAGCTTAGAACAGAGCCAGACATGTGGTAGGTACCCTGCATATTTACATTTCATAAAGCATGAATTAATAAGCCTTTTCTTACTCATAAATGAAATGAAAAACTAAATTCCATTGCCCTTATTTTCTCCCCAATTCCAAAACTCCAGGACTCTGAGATATTTAACATGTCACCAACCTGTCACCTGCAGCACCAAGCTGGCTTGCCCACGGAAGTCTCTGTTGCTGAAGAAACAGGTGTACAGCCCATTGTCAGTAGCCTGGACCTTGTGGATGGTCACAGCATCTTCCCCCTCACTAAGGAATTCCCCTACCAGTGAGGTCTGCCCTGCATACTGGGCCATCAGCTCCTCATGTTGTTCCTGTCCATCTTAATAGGTGAACACCGATTCCCAGACCTTGGGCCGGAACTACCTCAACTCCATGTTCTCTGCACTCATGACTGGGAACAGGGAAGCAAGGCAGTGTGCATCCTCACCCAGCTCTGCCACAATGGGGTCTGGGGTCAAGCACATGGAAGCTCTCTGTGAACACAAACATGGGAGTTAGAAAGGCTGAGAGACACAGTCATATTAGGGAACACACACTATTACTGGGGGAGGCCCAGGCAGGCTGAGGGAGGGTGTCTGATGAGCAGACAGCTGACATGAAGGATTAACAGTGACAATTCTGAATCTGGGAAAGATCTTCCAACCACAACTTTTGGTCCAGAAATAATGTCAAAGATGCTCCCTCATTCACTAGTGTACCTGATAGCAGGACCTTCCATAAAAAACTCTAAATCTCTTGTTCTCATCTTCAGCAACACAATCACGATGACGGCTTGTAATGGTAAAATGCCAGGACCCTACCCCAGGTCTGATGCAACAGATTGGGATGTACCCAAGAATGTGCATTTCAAAAGATTTTTTGGGGTACTAAGAAGGTGTCTGAGGAAATCCGTTTCATTGCACAGAGGATCATCAATGTGAATGAGTGGACAGGGTACCCAGAGAACACCAGGCTTGCGACAAAACGGGGCACTCTCTACAGCCGTCACCAGGCAGATAGCACCAAAAGGAACACAGAGAAGAGTCATGCTTCACTGACTAGAGTTAGGCAGAGAAGACACCTGGAGGCTGTGGTCAGGGTGGGGGAGGCTGCAGCACACACTGTGGTGGTCACTCAACCAGGCACGTGACCCTGGGCAGGGAGAGCTGACAGTGAGGAGGCTCACAGCTCTGACTGGGCGCTCCCAGCTACCAAGGTCCTCAGAGAAGAAACAAGGCACAGAGCTGGATGCATCCCCCCTCCCCACTCAGGACTGTCCCCACCCTCCTGAAGCTCAGGGACAGTGTGCACAGGGAGAATCTCAGAGAGGCGGGTGTAGGGGTGCCACAAACATTAGCTCACATGCCCTAGCCAGGGCACCCATCTCAGAGGCTGGATGACTGCAGGCCCCACAGTCTCTGACTCAGCATCTCAAGGATCAGGTCTCTAGTCCTGCATAAATTACATGTCTGAAAACACAATGTCACCTGATGGAAAGCAGAAGTAGTTGAACTCTGTAATTTACCACTACAGATGCATTTTTTCAAAAATAGGAAATTTAAAGCAGCAAAATAAGCCGCAGAAACTTGAGATCTCAAGGGAACGTGGTATTACAAGATGAGACCAATGATGCAATATGCAACTACAAAGATATGGAAGATCATATCTTACTATCAGGTAGAGTTCAAATTGCCATCATAAAGAAAGTCAAAGAGATGGAGAAACACAGAAAAGTGAATAAAAAAAGATAAAACAAAATTCAGAACACTAATGAATGACTTGGAAAATAAAATCAGTGAATGGAAAATAGAAATTGAAGCTTTAAATTAACATCACAGAGATGGGGTTGTAAAAAAAGATAGCAGAGAAGCTACTCACTCCTGGAGAAGCTATTGGAGCAGAATAGACCAAAGAGAAGATCAAATCAGTTGACCTCACACTAATAAAGAATAATGGACTGAATTAGAAGAAAAAAGTGAAAAATTAAAAAAAAAAAACTGGAAGAACTAACCAGGAACTAACTAACTAGGAGGAAAGGCAACATAAGCATGGTGGATATTCCACAATTTGAAGAGAGAGACAGGAAAACAGAGGTACATTCAAAGAAATAGAGCAAAATTACATAAATACACACACACATAATAAAATAGTACTCAGATTTTTTTTGAAGATTTATTTTATTTATGTATACATACAAGGGATGGGGTGTAAGCCAGAGGTGTGGGGTTGTGGGGGTGAGAGGACTCACCAGAGACAGAGCAGGGATCAGAACAGGTAGATGTACTGAAATACACTGCTGAAGGGAGCAGCAGTTGAGCAGGAGAGGTCTGCTGCACCAGGAGGGTAGCTCCCTAGCCAGGGATCGAACTCCTGTTACAGTGACTGATGATAGCTTGATAATGCTGAGACTTAACCTCTTGCGCCACCAGGGAGGCCCACAGACTTTTTTTTTAAATAAGTTAAATCATGTTATTTAAAAAAACATGGATGGAACTTGAAGGCATTTATGCTAAGTCAAATTGACAAAGGCAATTCCTGAAGGAGGAGCTCCCAGAGCCCCTGGGCCCCATGCACCAGAGGGTGACATAGGACAGGGAGGGACATACTCACCTTGGGACCTCCCAGAGGGCAGCTGGAGGAGGAGCAGCAGGTAGGGGAGGAGGCAGAGCACAGAGCTGGGGCAGGAGCAGGCGCCCTCTCCTCAGGGCTGGGGAGTGACAGGGCAGGAGGCAGCCTGGTGGGAGCCATACTACTCATATCCTCTGACAAAGGTCCGGGCCTGGGGCAGATTCTTGAAAAGTTAGGAATCTAGTTAGCTGACTCCTACTAGATTCTCCTTATTTGTTTATGGCTAGTTTCTACTATTGTCAAAATATGCATTTAAAGGTAAAACTAAAAATGCTTTTTGATCAATTACTGAATAACCAATTTGATGGCAAATGGCACTGTGTGATACAAATATTACATTTTTTATAAAATTAGTAATTCTCTGCCAAAAGGCAGTAATTCAACATTCAGCCTTACATTAACAAGTGAAAAATCTTCTGGGAACAAAAAGCTATAAACATCCCTTGGCCAGGTCTTTAATATGGAGATGTGGTCTTTTGAGGTAAGGGCTAAATGCAGAAGGAAATTCTCTTACTTTAAAGTTAAAGATAGCAGTTGGGTGGCCATGCTCCAAGTGTAAGAAAATTCCTAATAAGCCAGGAGGCGCCATAGCCGGCTCCTGCTAAATTCTTCCTGTTTGTTTAGGGCTGATTCCCCTGGATGTGACAGTGGGTATGGTAGCTGTTAGTGTATGCATTCAAGAGTAAGTCCACAACAATTTTGTGACTGGTCGAGCTAATAACCATGGCAGCACAAATAATGCACTTGGAAATAAATAGTCAATGTTACAACAACTGATATGTTACATATAAACCATTTTGAGAACCAAAAGCTATAACCATCTCTGACCCTGCCCCTGATGAAATATTTGCAATTCCTTAAAACAACAATCAGCAATCTTACAGAGAAAGAAATTTTCCCTTGATCTTAAAGTCATATACGGAAACTAGGCTGACTAGATAAGTAGAGGAGTAATAGGAAGAAAACTCTTTTGTTAGATTAGGAGAATTCCTCCCTTAATTGAGAGCTGGGGGCTCTGGAAGAGTCAGTGTGGCTTGCCTGGC
The DNA here is from genome assembly GCF_014898055.3 of Talpa occidentalis. Classification (NCBI taxonomy): domain Eukaryota; kingdom Metazoa; phylum Chordata; class Mammalia; order Eulipotyphla; family Talpidae; genus Talpa; species Talpa occidentalis. The sequence goes on along the minus strand of NW_023602073.1, from coordinate 51,090,635 downwards.
ATTAACTATACATGATGATTTCTTTATAATAGCCTTCTGTTTTTTGCTTTAATCGTTTTTGGTTATATGTTAGTCTAAACTTTATAGGTTAGTTAAGAAAAAAACCTTTGTCTCCCTTCCCCTAGGTAACTTCCTGCCCTTTGTTTCCCTAGCCCTTAGTTAATCCTTCACCATGGCAAACATAGAAATGTTAGTTGCAGTCACATAAGCTTTTTGATAGTAATAAAATGACTGTTTAAAGTAAATGACTACTCTAAGAACACTTTTGTTTAGCAACTGTGCCTTCTTTAAATCAAAAAATTATAAATGTAATGACCTTTGCAAGAGGGCAAATAGACCCTTGGCTGTTCTTGAGAAAGATGTGATGATTGTTATCTTCCTGCCTTAATGCATATGCTTATGTACTCTCATGATTTGCTTGAAATGTACAAAGGGCTTTTGAGACCCTCAGCAGGATGCTGTCTGCACTCTGATCAGGTATCTGAGTCTTCTCACTCCCCCTCCTCTTTCCCCCTAATCCCTCAGGTTTGTCCACACTGTCTCATCCTTACGGGAACCCCTGACACGACAGTTTGCCGAGGCTGGTCCCCAGCAAGTGGCGCCCAGCGTGGGGCCTGTAAGGTAATCCTCCTTTCTATTTCAGGGACAGGTGAGACTCTGCTCAATAGGGCAGAGTGCCCCGCTTTGCAGAGATAAGCAAAGTTTATATAGGAGCAGTAATTCAGAACTGATAGTTGAGAAGTGATATACCATAAAGAATCTAGAGAAAGGAGATTCTTTATAGATATTATTAAACATATGCTTCTTAAGAGAGGGATAAAAACCTTGTATGTGCTATTGGCTAATTTTCTAAATTTTGTACAAATGTGTTGTCCCTGGTTCCCCAGGGATGGGAGTTTGAATAAAAAAACTTAAAACAAGGTGGGGGAATGCTCTGGTCTAGTGGCTGGGACTAAGCTCTGCCCCTGCAACCTGGGATCTGTTCCTGGCTGGGAGACTAGGCCTGGCATTTCCGGTATCATTTTGGGGGCTCGTCCAGGATCTCACAAGATTTAATGTAAGTGAGCCGAGAGGCACAAATTTTCTCTATCTTCATCTTGTCCTAAGCTCCTCCTACTAAACATTTTCTTTTTCTCGGAGCAATCAAAGAGGCCATAAAAAGGGCACAGAACAGTCAGTAAATGCCAAAGGGTGACTGCCTTAAAACCTCCTGTAAGGGGCCTCCCCGGTGGCGCAGTGGTAGAGCGCTGGGTTGCGAAGCTGCCCGCGGCCTCTGAGGCGCCGGTTCAATCCCCGGATGCTCCCCAGCCACCGGAGGAGGGTCCCACATGGCGTGCAGACCTCTCCTGCCGCCCGCTGCTCCCCTCAGCAGTGTACTTCGGTCCTTCTGCCTGTTCTGCTCCCCGCTCTGGCTCTGGTGAATTCTCTCACCCTCCCGCGCTTCTGACTGTACCCAGTGCTTGTATAAACAAAACAAACAAACAAACAAATAAATAAATAAAAAACATGTCTCTATTAAAAAAAAAAATCTTAAAAAAAAAAAAAATCTTTAAAAAAAAAAAACAAAACCTCCTGTAAGGATAAACTGGTGACCAGACCAGGTAAGGAGACTAGCCCATGTGCCAGTCAGAGAATAAAAGTCTGGTTGTCATCGTATGAGGGACTACAGTCTCCAAAGTGCTAGGCACAAATGTCATGTAGAGGCCATCCAGGAGCTGCACATAAGGGGCTGATCTCCCAGCAGCTCGGGTCATCCTCCCTTGCCTTCAGCAGAGGAGGAGTTGCTGAGATCCAGTAGAAGATGAATGGTCCCAATGTGACAGTTGGGAAAGTCATTCCTCAGTAAGCACCACACAGGATCCGACACAGAACACCATCCTGGCCTCAGATCCCTGTTAGGATAATTTATATGGCTCCTCTTATCTTTCCCTGCTCTCTCTCCTCCCCATTCTTCCTTCTCTTGCACTACAACTGATTTACTTCTCAGTTTCCTGTGGGGCTTCAGACAGGCAGTAGACTTCACAAACTTTTTCTCTGTACTTTATTTGATTGCAAAAAAAAATTCTCAGCTGGCAAGGTTTCCTGATCCCCCACTTGCTGAGTGGGAATGTCAGGATTTTCTTGTCATTGATTCCTCACTTTTCTCTCTCATCCGTGGACTACAAGGGTGCTCAGAGTGGCCAAGCTGTGACCCTTGGAACCCTGGACATCCAGGAGATCCAATGGTCCAGAAAAGGCGTTCTGCTAGGTCAGCACCTAGGTGAGAGTCACGGAGGTCTAACAGTCTAAAAAAGGACTTTCACTTTCTTGGTCCTTCCCCCTATAAGGCAAACTTCCTTCAGCTTTTGTCAAGTGAGTTTATGAGTTGGAAGATGTAAGAGGCTTTTATAAAAATCTTGGGGCACCCCTGGGGGCCTTTTCCCTGGTGTCTATTTTAATCCTGCCAGTTGGCACAGGCAGGAGAGGCTGAGTTTCCTATTATGACAGAGATGTATATACAGGTTTGCCTCAAATCCTAGGTCCAGCTAATTATACCTTTGGTATTATAAATTTGTCTCATGGCATTTTTTCAAAAGGGAGTTTAAGACAAGTAAATATCAGGCTCTGGGCTACTGCCAGTTCAAGGGCTATGACAAAAAAAAAAAAAATCAGTTTTGTTGTCTAAAATGCTCTATCTCAATTCCATGGGACATGCCCTTAAGCCACATTCTTCAAAACTAGCCCAATTTGGCCATAAATGGCATCTTCTCCAGATAACCCTCCTTGGTCACAGTCAAGGCAAAAGGTAAAAATGCTGGGGACTAAAAAGTAAGGGACCCACTACAACTGGCTGGTGGGGGACTGCCTTTGGTCTCAGCAAGCAGCTGTCTGGACTTTTTCTCCAGAGTTGATATCATTGGTATGTCTCTGTTGCCTTCCAACTGTGGGGGAATTGGACTCTCCCTTTGTCCACCTTGAAAAATTATTTTGGTTCATTCTAGGGAAAAAGTTCTATTTCCCTGTGTTTTTCTGATTTTAAAGTCTAGGTTGTCTAAGGTAAAAACTGCTGAGTTACTTTGGACTTGCTAACAAGCTATACAAAATGCTTATTGATTAAATAAAAGCTTTTAAATTTACTTATTTGAATTGTAAAAGGTTAAGTTTCTTGTTAAAACTAATTAACCTGGCAAAATATAAAGTGATAATTCAGACATTTTTGAGCTGAATTATAAACTTCAAATTTTAATAAAGCCTAAAAACAGGCAGACTGTAAAAATCTGCCTCTTCTGTACCCCCCATACATGGTTCTAAAAAAAAAAAGAAAGAAAGAAAGAAAAAAGTATTTTCTCTTAACAATGTGCTTGGTCTCAGTGAGACAGAACTAAAATAATGTAAAGCCAAATAATAATTACGTAAAAATAAAAACTCAATGTTTTTCTTATCTAAGAAAGTTAATACAAACTGCTTGACTTTAAAATTGTTGTAGTCTTGGTCTAGATTTTAAGTAAGGGTCTTGGTCTAAATTTTAAGTAAGAGTTAAAATTAAAGAGTTGTTCTATGCAAGGATTCTTGTTTCTATCTTATTAGCAACTTGCTTAATATAAAAAGGATATTAAAACTTGGCTAAATGCATGTGTCAAACTTTAAAAATTCTTACTAAAGAACTAAAATTTACTAAATTGTAGTTTCTCAGTGTCTTCACAAATATTGATAAAATGACTATTCCTTAAAATATATACACATGGCCAAAATTTTAAAATGTATATCAAGAGATCTCTGTGTCTGTTTGTTTCTGTCTTTGTGTTTTGTTTTGTTTTGTTTTTACCTCCAGAGGATTAACTATAAATGGTGCCTATATATATATATATATATATATATATATATATATATATTTTTAAAAAAATCCTAAATTTTGAGATTGTGATCTAAAATTGTGGTAAACAAAAACTAATTCAAAATTTAGTGGTTTAACACTACTGGAAGACCACTGGACTAATGAGGAGATCAAAGAAGAAATTAAAAAATTTTTTGAATTGAACGACAAGGAGGACACCAATATCCTAAATGTATGGGATGCAGCAAAAGCAGTAATAAGAGGAAAATATATAGCAATAGAAGCTCACATCAAGAAACAAGAAAGAACTCAAAGAAACAACCTAATCTCGAAGCTCAAAGATCTAGAAAAAGAACAACAAAAAACCCCAAAACCAGTAGAAGAAAAGAAATAATAAAAACCAAAGCAGAAATAAATGAAATTGAAACTAAAAAAACAATCCAAAAGATCAATGAAACCAAGAGCTGGTTCTTTGAAAAAATCAATAAAATAGACAAACCCCTAGCCAGGCTCACAAAGGAAAAAAGGGAGAAAGCACAAATAAACAGGATCATCGATGAAAGAGGAGAAATCACAATGGACACAGCAGAAATCAAAAGAATAATCAGTAACTACTATGAACAGTTATATGGAAATAAGTTTAATAATCTAGAGGAGATGGACAAATTCCTACAACTCTACAATCACCCAAAGCTAGATAAAGAAGAAATAGAACACCTAAACAGACCAATTACAATTAGCAAAATTGAAATGGTAATCAAAAACCTCCCCAAAAACAAAAGCCCAGGACCTGATGGATTTACAAATGAATTCTACCAAACATTCAGAGACGAATTAGTGCCTATCCTTCACAAACTCTTCCAAAAAATTGAGAAGGAAGGGACAATACCAAACACGTTCTATGAAGCCAACATTACACTAATACCAAAACCGAACAAGGACAACACTAAAAAGGAAAACTACAGGCCAATCTCCCTAATGAACACTGATGCAAAAATCCTCAATAAAATTTTAGCCATCAGAATCCAACAATGTATCCATAAGATAATTCACCACGACCAAGTAGGATTCAGTCCAGGGGCACAAGGATGGTTTAACATCCGAAAATCAATCAACGTTATCCAACACATCAACAAAAAGAAATATAAAAACCATATGATAATATCAATAGATGCTGAGAAAGCTTTCGACAAAGTGCAACACCCATTCATGATAAAAGCCCTTGAAATTCTTGGGATACAAGGAACATACCTCAACATCATAAAGGCCATCTATGACAAGCCAACAGCCAGTATCAATCTCAATGGTGAAAAGCTGAAAGCAATTCCATTAAGATCTGGAACAAGACAAGGATGTCCACTCTCACCACTGCTTTTCAATATAATACTGGAAGTCCTAGCCAGGGCAATAAGACAAGAGAAAGACATCCAAGGAATCCAAATAGGAAAAGAAGAAGTCAAACTATCACTATTTGCAGACGATATGATATTATACATAGAGAACCCCAAAAACTCCACAGAAAAGCTAATTCAACTCATCAATCAGTTCAGTAAAGTGGCAGGATACAAAATCAACATGCAAAAGTCAGTAGCCTTCCTATACACAAACAATAAATCTGAAGAAGAAGAAATCAAAAAACCATCCCTTTTGTTATTGAAACAAAAAAAATCAAATATTTGGGAATAAATCTAACAAAAGAGGTAAAGGACCTATACAAAGAAAACTATAAAACACTGTTAAAAGAAATAGAAGAAGACACAAAGAAATGGAGAGACATCCCCTGCTCGTGGATTGGAAGAATAAACATTATTAAAATGGCCATCCTTCCAAAAGCAATATACAGATTCAATGCTATTCCAATCAAAATTTCAATGTCATTCTTCAAAGAAATAGAACAATTATTGATGAAATTCATATGGAATCACAAAAAACCCCGAATAGCCAAAGCTCTCCTGAAAAAAAAAGAAGGGAATGGAGGCATTACACTCCCAGACTTCAAACTATACTACAAAGCCATAATCATCAAAACTGCATGGTATTGGAACAAGAACAGACATACAGACCAATGGAATCGAATAGAAAATCCAGAAATAAACCCACAGATTTATGGTCAACTAATCTTTGACAAAGGAGCAAAGACTATGCATTGGAGCAAAGAAAGTTTGTTCAATAAATGGTGCTGGGAAAACTGGGTCGCTACATGCAAAAGAATGAAGCTTGACCACTACCTCACACCATACACAAAAATCAACTCAAAATGGATTAAAGAACTAGACATAAGACCTGAAACCATAAAATATATAGAAGGAAATATAGGCGAAACACTACGTGATCTGCACATCAAAGACATCTTTACAGACACATCACCCAAAGCAGTGATAGTGAAGGCAAAGATAAACAGCTGGGACTACATCAAATTAAAGAGCTTCTGCACAGCAAAAGAGACAAAAACAAAAACAAAGAGAAACCCCACCAACTGGGAGAACATTTTTGCACCCAACACTAATGATAAAGGACTGATCACAAAAATCTGCAAATTGCTGATGAGACTCAACAACAACAAAGGAAATAATCCAGTCAAAAAATGGGCAGAAGAGCTAAAAAGAAACTTCTCTGTAGAGGAAATGCAAATGGCCAACAGGCATATGAAAAAATGTTCAACATCACTTGCAATCAGGGAAATGCAAATCAAAACTACCATGAGATACCATCTTACACCAGTGAGAATGGCACATATTAAAAAAACTAGCAACAACAAATGCTGGCGAGGGTGTGGAGAAAAAGGAACTCTCCTGCACTGTTGGTGGGAGTGCAAACTGGTCCAACCACTGTGGAGAGCTGTGTGGAGATTTCTGGACCTACTAAACATAGAGCTTCCATATGATCCAGCAATTCCACTCCTAGGTATTTACCCAAAGGACACAGAAACATCAATTCCAAAGAACACCTGCACCCCTATGTTTATAGCAGCACTGTTTACAATAGCTAAGCTTTGGAAACAACCCAAATGCCCAAAAATAGATGACTGGATCAAGAAGATGTGGCACATATATACCATGGAATATTACTCAGCATTCAAAAAAGATAAACACATGCAATTTGCAGCAACATGGATGGCGCTGGAAGGGATCATGCTCAGCGAAATAAGCCAAAAAGAAAAAGAAAAATACCGGATGGTCTCACTCATAGCAGGAATCTAGAAAACTTAAATAAGGGACCAGGAAAATGAATAACTATAAGAAAGTGAATATCAAAATCAACAAAAAACTATGAACCAGAGACACTTTTTGGCGGGTGGGGGGCGGGTGGGGAGGGATTGGGGTCAGAATGGGGGGGTTGCAATTGTATGGGGAATATAAAAATAAAATTAAAAAAAAAATTTTGGCCATGTGCGCTAATTTTAAGAAACAGTTATTTTTACCAATATTTGCAAAAACACTGAGAAACTACAATTTAGTAAACTCCAGTTCTTTAATAACAATTTTTTAAAAGTTTGACACATCCATTTAGGCAAATTTTTAATATCCTTCTTATATCAAGCAGGTTTTTAATAACATAGAAGTTAGAATCCTTACATAGAACAAGTATTCAATTTTAACCCTTACTTAAAACCTAGGGTCCAACAAAGACCACAACAATTTCAAAATTAAGCAGTTTGTACTAACTTTCTTAGATAAGAAAAACATTTTGAGTTTGTATTTTTAAGTAATTATTATTTGGCTTTACATTGTTTTAGTTCTGTCTCACTGTGACCAAGCACATTTTTAAGACAAAAGACATTTTTTTTTTTCATTTCAGAACCTTGTGTGGGGAGGATAGGAGAAGAGGAAGAATAAGATCTTCCTTTATAGTATGCCTGTTTTCAGATTCTTATCAGAAATTAATTAGTCTTAATAAGAAACTAAACTTTTACAGGTCCAATAAGCAATTTTGAAGTTTTTTACTCAACCAAAAATCACCTTAGATAGCTCTTTAGTGAAAGGTCCATACAGGAGGCTGGAATGCAAAAGCCCTCCAGGAATTCCACCTGAGAACAGGAATGCTGAAGCCTGCCTACAGGATTCAGACAATGAACCTTCCCCTCCCTACAAATTTTTTTTTGTTGTTCAGACAAAGAAACTCCCTCCACCCTATAAACTTTTTCCCACCATACACGTCCTCACTAACCCCCATGGACCTCCTTGGGTCCATGAGGTCTGCCTAGGGTGCAATAAATTTTCCTCTCCCTTGAAAATTTCAGCCTGGCTCTCCTTTTCTTTACCACGCCAAACCTTTCAGTTAGCAAGTGCAAAGTAACTCAGCAGTTCTTTGTTTATTTTTTAAGCTGGACAAAGGGAAATTCTAATTCCCCCACAGCTGGAAGGCAGCAGAGATATACCAATGATCTCAACACTGGAGAAAATGTCCAGGCAGCTGCTTGTTGAGATCAGAGGCAGTTCCCTACCAGCCAGCTGTAGTGGCTTTTTGAACTTTCCCCAAAAGTGAAACAGGCCCCCAGTGCTGCCCCAAAGAGGGTACAGATAACCAATCAGAGGTCCCTGGGTAAAGACAAACACCAAAGTTTTAAGAATAACAAACACAACATATGAACCAAAAACAAATTTTTCAAACTGGCCCCATACAGGTACTGAGTACAAACACAAATGCTACCTCAATGCTGCCCCACAGGGGATAGCCAATCAGGTGGTCATGGGGACGTCTCCCGCGGTCCACACCAGAGGCTCTCATTAGTGCATCCACTGATCCTCTCCTGGCTACAAAATTACAGGTTTGCAAACAATTACAGCTTCCACAGGTACTGAGCACAAACAGCTTCTGCAGGTACAGAGTACAAATGATAGGTACTCAGTACTTCTACAGATCTGCAGACTAAAACCTCACCAGGGAGAGTGTTGGCACTCACCTGCATGCTTTAATGGCTCCCTTCAGCTGTTTGGTAGTTGGGGTCTGTGCTAGCTGATCCCAGACGAGCCCCCAAATGTTGTGCCCAGCATCAGCATACTCTGCGAGCATAGCCTCCAAGAATCCAAAGACAGCCGATGCAAATACAAAAGGGAGTTTATTACAGACTCCAGTCCAGGCTCACGGCACCTACCAATGCAGTGGCAGATAGCGAGAGCCCCGAACAAAGGAAGCAGGGGTCCTTTAATAAGGCTAAATTATGCTGGCAGTTACTCATTGGCTACAAGGATGCATTCCCCAACTTTGCCCCACTATCATTCTAAGCTGACTGGCCCGACCAAGATGCAGCTCCAGCCTGTAGCTCCAATTTCAGAAACTATCTCTGGAATGCAGTCTTTCCCGGGACAGCAAAACCTAAAATTCTAAAATGGCAGTTACACAAAGCAATGGCTAACAATATTTATGCTTGGTTCCACAGCCTCCTCCCCCACCAAGAAATCCCCCTTTTTGATTCCCCCAGGCAGGAGCTGCAGGATGGCCCTGCTTCTCTCTGGGAGCCCCCTGCTTCCAGAACTCACAGGTCCTCCCCCTGAGATCCCACATGGTTCCCCAGATGACACACGTCAGGGCTGCAGGGAGGAACAGGCCCCCAACACTAACAAGCAGGTGCAGGTTCACAAGGGAAGTCAGGGTAGGCATCTTTGAGCAGGTCACTTCAAGTGAGGCCTGAAAGGTGAGGGTTTGGGGAGCAGAGGCAGCAGGAGAATCAGGGACTGTGAGGAGACCTGAGGCTGGAGACCTTCCTGAATTGGAGGAGTCACCAGAGCCATAGGGGGGCCCAAGGAGAGCAATGGGAGAGAATAAGAGAGGGAGGGGGAGCCCAGGGCACTCCTCCTTTAAGCAGAGGGATCCCCTGAAGGGATGAGACAGGGTGATGACATGAGCTGACTGGAGAGGGTCATGACCTTGGAAGGAAATGGACTGGGGGAGGTGAGGCTAGAGGTGGGGCAGAGAGACCCTCAAGAAGAAAATTGCTTGGCCAGGACAAAATGAGGATGGCTTGGGATGGGTGCTGGTGGGAGATATGAATAGAGAAACATCTTCATCTTTTTAGTACATTGGAAATAGGCTGGGTGGGGGAGTGGACTGTGAAGATGACCCTGGAGGTTCTGGCAGAGATAACTGGGGGGACACAGGTGCTCTTCACTGAGGAGGGGAAACCACAGGAAGTGAGGGGGGAGGGAAGGCCCAGGCTCCATGGTTTCCTTGGAGACATATAATTGGGCCTTCCTGGTGACTCCATGTACTGGAGGGACAGGGTCTGGTCACTGTGACCAGGTCTTGGGTGACATTAACATCTGAACAAGCCACAGGCCCCATCCACGCACTGTGGGCAGGACCAGGTCCTGGAAGCTCCTGGTGCCCAGTGCTGACTCCTGGCATCCAGGGTGTGGGGCTTCTGGCTCAGCTGCTGAGGGGAGAAGAAAATAGGCCCCTTGGGAGCTCCTCACAGGCCCTGCCATGTGGGGTGACAGCTGCCATGGGGTCATTGGGGTGATCACCATCAGGCACAGGCAGAACCCTGCACGGGGCTCAGTGTCAGTCCTGACTGGGCCCCACACTCACCCCTAGTTCTGGGTCTAGGAGCAAAGCAGCCTGGGGCACAATGGGTGATCAACAGTGGGTTCTGGGTGGGTGCCTCCCCTGTGCCTGCAGGGGTGTCAGGGTGCCTTCCCCTTCCCTCTGCTGGCTCCTCTGACCCTGATGTTTCCCTGCTGATAACCAGGATGCACTGTCCAGAGGGCAGGGTGGAGTCTCCTGGGATTGCATTTCAGCTTTCACTTTCAAATGGTAGAAGGAGCCAGAGAAGGGTGACTCTTCTACATATGAAAAATGGAGGTTCATTCATTCATTCATTCAGCACAAATATGTAGTGTTTGCTATGTATAAACTACCTTGGAATCATCAGTGAATCTGACAAATATTTCACCTTGTGAGTTTATATTCTCAAGTGGGAAATAGAGCAGTTATAATAAACTAACAGATTGTAGATGAAGCTGGAATGTTCAGAGAATAAAACACCAAGCAGAACAGGGATCAGAGATCAGGAATGTGCTGGGGAGTGAGGACAGGCTGCTGTGTTATGTGGGTGTGCGGGTTGGTCCATCCTGGAGAAGACATCTACACAAGGGTGAAGGGCGTAGGGGGTTAGTTGAGTGGTGATGTGTGGGATGCAAGTCCTTTCCCTTCCAGTTTTACTGAGAAATACTTGATGCACATCACTGTGTAAGTTTTAGGCTTGTGGCATGAGAATTTGGTTAATATATGTTGGGAAATGACACACAGTAAGTTCAGCTGTATCCATCTTCTCGTATATTGATAATTCCAATACAAAGACCAGGACGAAGAAATGAAAATAATTTTCCATGTGATGAAATCTCGTGATTTACTGTTAGCATCTCTCCTGCATCCCAGCACTGTCAGCTGTCGTTGTGTGCACTGTCCACGGGAATAGGCCACATAAGTGGCCTGGAGTGAGTGTAGCTGGTGTGTTCTGTGCACACAGCGTCCTCATGGCTGGTGGGAGTGAGTGAGGAGACAGTTCATCAGGTTGAAGTTGGTTGGTAAATGCTGCCTGGGGCAATCCCAAAAATCTGCACAGGAAACAGATACTCGAACTGGCACCTGACAGGTCCAAGAACCCTCCAGTTCAGAAGATGAATGCAGGAGGACTCATCCAGCTTGGAGATTGTAGTGAGTCATAGTTAATTTCTGGAGTGTTGGGCCTTGTGGTGAAAATTGTGGGGGAAAGAAAAGCATTAGGAAGAAAGGCATCTTTAGACCAGTGAAGGCTGTGTGCTGAGTAATGGAATTTGGATGTGGAACTGTTGAAAATTTTAAGCAGAACATAACTTAGCATGATGCATCTGGCTGTCATGGCAGGGGAGACAGTCTGGAGGTGTGGAGTGCAGATATGGGGCAAGGTAGGTCTCCTGGCTTCATGTAGTGGCAGTGGGTGGACAGGATGGATTAGACACCAGAGGTTTAGAAATAAGACCCAACAGATGAGCAGAATGGGGACAGGAAGAGTTTGGAGAAGAGAAGGGTCTGCAGAGGCTCCCAGGGTTTTGCCTTGTCTGCCTGTTGTTTGGTGGCAGGAATATTAATAATTTTATGTCAATTACCTGTCACCATGATGCTGTGTAGCAAACAGCCATAACAAGTCTCAGTGGCATTTAGTAATGACCATGGACAGACTGGGAGCTCAGCCAAACTGGGATGGATCTGGCTGGCCTTGCTCACACATCGCTGGTCAGATGTGAGCCTGGGCTGGACTGGTCACGTGATGGGGTCACTGGCTATTGGCTGAGGAGGGAGCTGCAACTAAGGAATCTGGGGACCGGGAAACATTGCATGAGTTTCATAGTCCAGCACCTGGACTCACCTTGTCCTTGTGACACGAATGCAGAGGGCAGAACCCATGTGCAAGGACTTTTCAAACCTCTGCTTGAGTCACACAAGCCCAGCTCTCAGTAGACAAATCATGTGACTGAGCTCAGCGTCAGAGTGTGAGGAAACAGAACAGGATGTGCGGAGTGAAAGGGGCTGGACAGGGGAGAGCAATGGGGTTTTTTCAAATAATGAACTTGCCACAGATGAGGTAAAATCATGAGTTGTTATAGAATTGTGAGTGTGAGGTGCATGTGAGTTGTCCTGGTAAACGTAACCCACAGGGCTGGAGCTATGAGGGAGGGAGGTCAGGGGACAGAGCTGGTCACTTGATGTTTGGAAGTGATGGGTATAGAGACAGAGAAGGTCGGAGAAGATGGCCTGGCTGTGCGCAGAGGGGAGGCTCAGTGACTGAGCCCAGGGACTATGTACTTAGAGGAAGAAACATCAGGAAAGAAGCTCAACACGGGCCCAAATGGGACACACAGCCTGGAAGGGCAGGATGACCAAGCCATGAGGGAGGTTTCTAGTTGGAGTCAGGAGTGTCCTGAGCTGAAGGGAGACTGACTGGGAAGCACCATGGAGATGGGGGTTGTCAAATAGGAGACTTGTTCCCTCACCCAGAGCAGACTCAATGGAGGAAGAGGAGGAGCTGAGACGCAGGTGAGAAGTGAGAAAATGCAGATGTGTGTGGATGATGTAGTTTACTCTTCCAGATGGGAAGAAGATTCTACAAAGCTGTGAACATCATTACATATTTAGGGAAAGGAAAGGTAACAAAGAAAACTAATCCCGTGTGAACAGGCTTATGCAGGAGAGAGAGAGGGAGAGGAGGATGGAGGGAACTAACCTGGGGAGAGAGGGTGTCCTGTGGGCCCAGAGCTCAGGGAACAGTCGTCCTTGGTGGGGAGATTCCCTCTCCCTGAACCCCAGGAGGGTGGGAGTGAGGTCAGCTTGGATATGGAAGAATTATTGGGTGGTCAAAAGAAACAAAATAGCATCTGTTGCAGGAAACTTGTAATTTCAAATATTTCCTGCTACTAGAGGTCGTCCACTCAAGATTTTGTGTTGACCATAATGTTTGACCTAGTTTGAATGTGCCAGTGAAAACTTTGGCATACATGCTTTGTTCCTCTAGACTGATCCTGAGTTTTATCCTTGATTTATTTATCCTTATGGCTTATGTGTTTGGAGACAGAGATATGAAATTCCTTCTCCTCTCCTGTGGGCATCACCTCTCTGCCTGCAGGGTTGGGGGAGGAGCCCAGGCCCCTCCAGCCTTTCATACTCTTCCTTCTATTCTCTGTGTTGGGGTCACTAGCTTGCTCCCCCAGGGGTGGTCTCCCCACACCCGCCAGAATGCATCTTGACAGCCTCCCCTGGAGGTGTGCACAGGAGGGTCCTGCCCCACCTGATTCTCATCTCCCCGCCTCAGTTGTGGGATCTGGCTCCCAAGTGCACATGACGGGGCCACAGGAGGACAGAGTGTACATGGTGTGCATGGCCTCGGGCTAATTCCTGGAGCCCCAGGTGCAGTGGAGACACCCCCATGGGGAGCAGTTCCTGGAGTTCTCCAAGGTCCAGGCCCAGGACACTGAGGGGCTGTTCAGCGTGAGGCCACTCTCATGGTAAGAGACAGCTCTGTGGGGTGCATGACCTGTTCCATCCGCAATCCAGTCCTGCGCCAGGAGAAGGCCATGGCCATTATCATCCAGGTTGTTGGCAGCCCGCTGACCTAAAGGAAGCTGGAGTTTTTGGAATACACCTGTTTACTCTGCATATGGAGTTCTGGGACATTAGAAGTGCCACAAACAGAACTTCTTCCCAGAACTGACTCCTGTTCTCTGACGATGTGCTGGCTGGTGTGCATGTTCCCCGCTAACCAGGGAAGCTTGTTCCAGTAGTAACTTGTTCATCTGTATAAGCACAAACACAATTGCATGCTATTTTCTTATTCCTTTGTTCATATCTTCAATAAAAGTGTGGGCTGGGAGAATGAAAGGCAGAGCTGCTCTCGATGGCTCTCCCCAGCCTCCCCTGCTGCAAATTCACTTAGACTCTGAGTCTTTGTTAATGGAAGAGATCTTCATCAGCTGCCCTCTTTGTAGCACAAGGTCAGTGCTGATCTCCCCTCCCCACTCCCTGCAGGGTCAGAGGGAGTGGCCGGCACCCTCAGGGGTGCTGGGCTGGGCTGTTCTGGGCTGTGTCCTGATGGGGTCCCTGTGGGGTCTCTGGCAGCAGAGACCTTCTTCCTCCGGGCCTCTCCTGGGAAGCCGGATTTCCTGGTGAGCCTGACCTTGCTGCTCTTCTGTGGGCTGCCTGCTGCACCCAGAGAGAATATTCCACAAAGAAGCAGGAGCTACAGGTACAGAGGAATCTGTGCTGGGCTAAGGATGAGGATCTGCAGACCAAGAAGTAGGTGCTGAAGGACAGAGGTAAGGGTGGGACATAGTTCAAGGCTGGTGAGTGTGGCAGTTGGTGCTGAGAAGGACAAGCCAGAGCCAGAGCCCAGGGTCCACTCTGCAGGGAGCTCAGAGAAGGAGACTGAGGAGTCCCAGAGAGATTAGTGGCGGTTGGAGGGATCTCGAGTCAGAAGTTCAAGGAGATAAGGAAGTTTGATCTGGTGGGTTTTCTAGGTGCAATGATTTTCTTCTTAGGGATGGAGTTTATGGGCTTTTTTGTCCACTCTTTCAGATGAACTCCAGGAAGCTCTGCTCTCCCTCCTGAACACTTTGTGCCCCCTTCATAGGAGGCATTCTGGTTCTTAGCTCACCTGTTTCCTGTGTTGCTTTTCAGACCAGTGGAAGGCAGCTTACCTGAGTGGTGCTTCAGGTGTCCTGGGTCTCCTGACCTAATTTTTTTTTTTTGTCACTGCATAGAAATGTGTGTAGAAGGCAGGACCCTGCTCCACAGTTTCTCCCCAGACTTGGCTACTGTTTCTCCCTGCGTCGCCCACCACCTCCCCTCCACAGTCTTGGATCCTGGTGGGTGGTGACCCTGGAGTCTCCTATGTCCTGTTCATTCCAACCCTGACCTTTCCACCATGATGCTAGTTTTCTGGCCTTCAGTGCATCTTGTTCTTAGTCAGCTCCTGGAAGCAACAGCCAGCTGCCCAAGATTTTATAAATCAATGGGCTCTTTAAGTTTAGGAGAATGACCTCCTCCTGCTCTCTCTCCCCAAGCCCCACCCCAGGAGAGTCTGTTCTTGTTCCTGAAGATGCTGATCAGTAGTGATGGGAGAGGACAAGGTGACGCTGCATGGGCAGGGACTCTGGGTGTGGTGGGGGACTTTCCATCTCCCAGAATGTTTACCTCTAGAAATACTTCATCTGAGAAAGAGAGATGGGCCACTTTCACCCTGGAGCTGGTCTGATGTACATGTAGTGTTTTTATTTTATCTTCACATAATTTCCCAGAATATGCTGAAAATAATAATTAAGAAATAACATACATATTAAAAAATATCTTCTTATATACCTTAGTTTATATTTGTAGCAATACTGAAAGTGAAGGAGTTTTTGTACATTCTGGGGCCCAGTGCTGCTCAGTGACTTGCCCAAAGCCCCACATCGGCAGCAGGCAGGCTGGGTCAGTCTGTCCTGCAGGCTCCTGACCTGAGCCAGGGATTTTCCACCACCCCCTGCTGTCTACACAGGGCAAGAGGTCATGACCTCTCAGCTTCTCCCTCCACCCCCAGAGAGTCTCACCTGCAGAACAGGGGGAGATCAGGGCCTGTGGATCACATGAGCAGGTGGTTGTGCTGAGGTCTCACCTGTGTGTTTCCTTTCAGCCTGCAGGAAGGCCCAGCTGTAGGCAGGTGAGTGGCCCTGAGGGTCCCGGGATCCCCTCCCAACCTCCCCTCTGCCCCTTCTCCATCAGGGACCCCACCAGGAAGGGGGTGTGGTCCCTGGTCTCCTCTCACTCTGGAACCTTGTAGGGTAAGGTAAAAGGTATCAGGCTTTTCTGCCCTCCCGCCAGCAGGATAGATGAGGGAACCCTGTGATCCTGAATGCATGCCTGATGGCGGGCACCTGAAGTAGGTACACCTGCGCTAAGACTGTGCTTTTTTTTAAGGGCGGTGTCATGGGATGCCAGTAGAAGCCGAAGGAGAAGCTGAAAGAAGGCCGGAGAGCCCACAGAGTGAAGATCTGCTGGGGGCCAGGAGGCCTGCGAGCTTCCTGGCCCCCAAGCACCTCTGCCTACCATATGCCTGGTAAACCCCAATAAAAGACCTGCAAAAAACCACTGAGGACTCTGACTCCTCCTTTACCTGGTCTGCATGGGATCAGAAAACCTGCACTGTGGTCCACTCCTACCCTACAATTGGCGTAAGTCGGCAGGATGATCCATGCATACGGGTATGGAGCCCTCCGAAGACCTGGAGGGACTAAGGCGAAACAGACTGTGTTTGCCTGTGACACGCTGGAGGCACCATGGCGGCACAGAAGGTGGACACCATCAGGGAGCTGTGGGATGAGACCTCAGCTGGAAGAGGAGATGCCCGAGAGGACCAGCCAACAACACCTGAGGCAGCAAGAATCATTGGAAGAGAGGACCATAATTTTGGAGCTCGCCAGTGCTGATGCAGAGAGAGGCTAATGGACTTGGACTAATGAATTTGAACTGATAATCCCGCCAGAAGGCAGAGGATCTTGGCAGGTTTTTTTTTTTGGGGGGGGGAATCTGGGGGTGGCCAGTGGGCCTTGATGGCTAAAAGCAGCCTGTGTATGCCCAGCAGCTAGATGGAGGAGAAAAGCCAACTGAGAAGGCAAAAGCTGGTGCTGATGCTAAGTTTGGGAAGTCCTGAGTGGCTGTTAAGCAGCCTGAGTATGCTGAAGACCTGTGAGTCTCTTAAAATCACCTGTGGGTGATGCCCTGCTCATTCTTGAGTGAGGGTGAGGAGCTGAGGAACCCGTCCTTGAGGGACGGGTGGGGAACGTGGCTTGGGGTGGAGCCCAAACCGAAGAGGGGACCTGAAAGAGGCCGCATGTAGAGTTTGGATCCCCGACCCATGTGCTTGTGCAGTGGGTTGGCCTGAGTGCAGGGGTCTGCAAGTCACATTGGTGGCTATGAAAGTCGAATTTTGGAGCGACTGCAGACAGAAACCCTGAGGGTTGGCGATTACCCCCACAGTATAGAATCGCCAATGCCAGAGCTAGTGCATCCTGGGGGTGGGTGCTGTGTGTGCCTTGTAGCCTAGACTACAGCCAGAGAAGACCAGGAAGCCTGACGGCTGCTGGTGTGTTACAGAAGATGCGGTGAGTGGTTCCCCTCCCTCGTATGAGCAGTGCCTTCGGCAGCAGATTTGGTGGCTCATCTGCTGGTACCAATAATTGTCTTTTGCACTAGGTTGGGCCCTGCCTGGACTTATTGTGTTCTGTTTGTATTTTGTTGTTATTGTGATGTATTTGCTTTTATGGGCCATGGCTGCATTGTTTGTTTTGCTAAGAGGCAAAACTGTACATATGAAGACTATATGGCAGAAAACCCTGAGGGGTGGACTGTAGGGTAAGGTAAAAGGTATCAGGCTTTTCTGCCCTCCACCATCAGGATATGAGGGAACCCTGTGATCCTGAATGCATGCCTGATGGCGGGCACCTGAAGTGGGTACACCTGCGCTAAGACTGTGCTTTTTTTTAAGGGCTGTGTCATGGGAATGCCAGTAGAAGCCAAAGGAGAAGCCGAGAAAAGGCCGGAGAGCCCACAGAGTGAAGATCTGCTGGGAGGCCTGCCAGCCTCCCGGCCCCCAACACCCCTGCCGACAAATGCCTGGTGAACCCCAATAAAGACCTGCAAAAAACCACTGAGGACTCTGACTCCTTTACCCGGGTCTGCATGGGATCAGAAAACCTGCACTGTGCAGGTTCCTGACCCTTTACAAACCTTCATCTGAGAATGCTGGGTCCCCCTTGTGAGCACAGACCTGTCCTCCCTACAGGTCATGTGGGGTCAGGACATCCTCTGACTCCTTGTCACCTGGTCCTTCCTGTGGGTGGAACAGTGGGGAGGTCAGTGTGAAGAGAGGCTGCTGCAGGGTCACAGCTGTGGGGGTCAGGAATTACTGATCTCTAGAAGATTCCAGACATCCTGCTTACCTGCCTAGGATTCAGGTCATGCTAAGGGACCTTGGTTACGGATCCTTCTGTGCTGGAGACCAGCTCCAGCTAGAAGTCATATCAGGTGTAGGGGCAGGAACGGGAGCACAGTGCAGGTTTTCTGATCCCATGCAGACCGGGTAAAGGAGGAGTCAGAGTCCTCAGTAGTTTGCAGGTTTTTTATTTGGGGTTCACCAGGCATATGGCAGGCAGGGGTGCTGGCTGGGAGGCTGGCAGGCCTCCCAGCCCCCAGCAAGTCTTCACTCTATCTGGGCTCTCTAGCGTTCTCTGCTTCTGCTCTCCTTCAGGTTCTGCTGCCTGCTGGCTTGGGGGCTGGCGTCCCCCCCGTGACGCCGCCCTTAAAAGCACAGTCTTAGCTCAGCTGAATCCCATCTAACTATGCCCACACCCTATTCCAGGTGCCCGCCATCAGGCATGCATTCAGGACAAGATCCATCATCTATCCTGATGGCGGAAGGGCAGAAAGCCCTGACATTTTCTTTTACCCTACAGTCCAACCCCTCAGGGTTTTTCTGCCATACAGTCTATACAATATATATATACAATTTTCTAAGCAAACAAACATGCAGCCATGGCCACAAAAGCAAAACATCAAATATAACAAAATACAATATAACAAAATACAACAGAACACAAATAAGTCCAGGCAGGGCACCAACCAAGAGCAAAAGACAATTATTGGTACCAGCAGATGAGCCACCAAATCTGCTGCCGAAGGCACTGCTCATACAAGGGAGGGAACCACTCACCGCATCTTCTGGAACACACAGTAGCCGTCAGGCTTCCTGGCCTTCTCTGGCTGTAGTCTCGGCTACAAGGCACACACAGCACCCACCCCCAGGATGCACTAGCTCTGGGATTGGCAATTTTATTATGTTGGGGGTAATCGCCAACCCTCAGGTTTCTGTCTGCAGTCGCTCCAACACTCGGCCTTCACAGCCACCCATGCGACTCGCAGACCCCTGCACTCAGGCCAACCCACTGCACAAGCACATGGGTCGGGGATCAAAACTCTACATTTGGCTTTGGGCTCCACTCCAAGCTACGTTCCCCACCTGTCCCCCAAGGACAGGTTCCTCAGCTCCTCACCTCACTCAGAATGAGCAGGGCTCACCCCCAGGTGATTTTACGAGACTCACAGTCAGCAGCATACCCAGGCTGCTTAGCAGCCGCTTAGGGTTTCTCACTTATCATCAGTACCAGCTTTTGCTTTTCTTAGTTGGCTTTTCCCTCCTCCACCTGGCTGCTGGGCATAACAGGCTGCTTTTGGGCCATCTAGGCCCACTGGCCACCCCTAGATTCCCATAAAAAAAACATAACCTGCCAAGGTCCTCCGCCTTCGGGCGGGATTGTCAGTCCAAGTTTATCAGTCCATGTCCATCAGTTGAAGTCCATTGGCCTCTCCGTTGCGTCAGCAACGGCCTGCTGCCTCAGGGGTCATTGGCTGGTCCTTTCCGGTGTCGTGGGCTGGTCCTTTCCAGTGTCGTTGGCTGGTCCTCTTGGGCGTCTCCTCCCATGCGAGGTCTCGTCCCACAGCTCCGGACGATATCCAACTTCTGTGCCCCATGGCGCCTCCAGCGTCATCACAGGCAAACAGTCTGTTCTCCTTAGTCCCTCCAGGTCTTCGGAGGGCCTCAATACCCGTCTGCATGGATCTTGCCGACTTACGCCATTTGTAGGGGCAGGAACGGGGCACAGTGCAGGTTTTCTGATCCCATGCAGACCGGGTAAGGAGGAGTCAAGTCCTCAGTAGTTTTGGCAGGTTTTTTATTTGGGGTTCACCAGGCATATGGCAGGCAGGGGGGCTGGCTGGGGGCTGGGAGGCTGGCAGCAAGTCTTCACTCTATCTGGGCTCTCTGCTCTCTGGCGTTCTCTGCTTCTGCTTCGGCTCTCCGTCAGTTCTGCTGCGGCTGCTGGGGCTGCTGGGCGTCCCCCCGTGACGCCGCCCTTAAAAGCACAGTCTTAGCTCGCTGAATCCCATCTACCTATGCCCACACCCTATCCAGGTGCCCGCCATCAGGCATGCATTCAGGACAAGGATCCATCATCTATCCTGATGGCGGAAGGCAGGAAAAGCCTGACATTTTCTTTACCCTACATCAGGGATCTCAGAAAGGAGATGATGGAGTTGGTGAAGTTTTTTTCTCTTCGCAGAGGGCTGAGGGGAAGTGGAGCGAGGTAGGAGTAGGAAGACACAGACACCTTATCTCTTGCAAGTATCTCCTACTGAGGGTCTCACCGGGTCTTTATACCTTAAGGTGAGCCGGTGGATTACATCAGTGTAAGCATCGAGGCAGAACAGAGACATCAATACATATTTTCTCATGAACATGCAAAGACTCCTAGGGCTCACACTTAAAGGGCAATTCTCTGGTAACCTTAAGAACAATTAGTTTCCTAGGTACAGCTCATTTACTAAACATCAAATCAAGACAAGACAGCACATTTGGCAAAAATTAAACTTTCTCAGTTACAAAGTGGATGTAAAATTCCTATTCTTTATTCAATTATAAATCATCTATCTCCTAGCACTCAATTAACTTGGTTATATAGTGATTACTTCAAAGTGGTCTAAAACAGCTCATCAAATCTAGTAAGTTCTACTGAAGTCTAACTCCTAACTAGAAATTCCTAACCTCCACCGGCCTGCAAATTATTGACTTCTGGCACACACCAGGAAATGTACTGCTGCCACCAACGCAACACAAACCCCTCCTACCCCCCTCACACCCCACTCCACCCCCCCCCCCCCCCCACCCCCCCCCCACCCCCCCCCCCGTCAGGCTATGGGTTCCAAGCACAGCTGGTTCAGGGCATCTTGTTCTCCCTAGTTCTCAGGGCTGGAACATTTCTTTCCCATAACTTTTGCATTATTTACTTTCTTTGATACTAATTCAAGTGTAAGAATAACAAATCAATTAA